>NC_079189.1:503434091-504082425 GCF_029499605.1 Hyla sarda
TGTGAAAAAAAAAACAAAAAAAAAAAACGAATATTCGTAATTACGAATATATAGTGCTATATTCGCGAAATTCGCGAATTCGCGAATATGCGATATTCGCGAACAATATTCGAATTGCGAATATTCGCAAGCAACACTACTCACAACATAGCCATTTAACTCCAAGACAAGCGCAGATCCTTCCTAAGCATGTCCATTACTGCCTGCCAGGTATGTACTAAAATCACCTTATGGTGGATAACCCCTTTAAACTCTTGCAGTTATGAAGAGTGGGCAGCTGTAGGTTCACCCCACTTTCACCATACTTGTGATGGTAATACCTGCTGTTCCTTCCTCCACAGCTAGAACATATAGAGAAAGATATCCTCCTTGTTGTTATCTCCTGGCATAACAGCATGTAGTCCAGCTGTAGTACCAGTATTAGAGTAAATTGTAGACCATGTCTTGAAAGTGCAGGAGGATAGATGTGTCTGTTACTATGACCATTTGTTGTCTTTGTTCTGGAGTAATGGTCAGACCCACAATGGCGTCTCTGTTCAATTGTAATCCATGATTTTGGCTGGTGATCTGAGCATACACATTTACCATAATTGTTTTTAAAAAACATTCTGTTTCTTATTGGGTACATCCATGTTAATGTGGCAGAAACATTCAGACATGCGAAATAGATTTTCAGTTGCGTATAAACACATTTTGTGAATATGTTCACAAAAACAATATTTATTTGTAAACAACTCACATGCAAATTCAAATGTGTGGATTTTAGAAGTGAACAATAATTACAGTATTTTCCTGTGAATCCATGGGGCTAGTCTATAATGGTTCTAGCAATTGAAGCCAATACTAACTGATCATAATCCTGACACAAATCCCATTCACCTGCATTCTCTATCTGTTAGATCCTTGGATTAATACCAGATCATCTGTCTCGTAGCTTGCACTTCATCTCTAATCCTCTTTATGTAATCTCAAGAACACCAATTCTTCCAAACAAAAGTACTTTTTCTTTGGAGGTCACTAAAAGTTTGTGAAGTTAGCCACAGCCAGTAACACATGATGTTTTCCACAAAAGAAAGGAAAAAAAAAAGACACTAATGGCTTTAGTAACCATTTATTCTCTGAAGTGATTCCAAGGGCATTGGTTGTATCAACTAAATTTTGTGGATAAAAGGTCTCCTACTACATGAAGTTAATCAATACAATTGACTATTGACACTTTGTGAATTTATTTAAGATATATTAGGAATCAAGACATTTAAAATGTTCAAGAATAACATGTACATGGCAAACATTGAACCAGTTGCAATAAGACATAATGCTATGCAGCCTGAGCGCTATCAGGAAATCAGCATTGTTATAAATACAGTTATGTGTATAAAAGACATATGGACTCAAATGACTTTACCTGTTTGATTTATCACACATGAATAATGTATGGTTTATTTGGGTTTGGAAATGTACTGTAGTTATTAAGACAGATGTTCATTATGGATAATAGACTTTTTGAATTATATATATATGGTCTTTTAGTGTCAAAAAGAGAAATGTATTGAAAATCACATTAGAGGCATACAGAAGAACACAGTATACAATATACAAGGGCAGAGTACAAACAAAAACTATAAAACACAACCAAAAATCCTGAACATATGGTCGGGGTGGGGTAGGGGAGGGAGTGTTATAAGCATAACAAGACTACCTGGCATAGATAGGACGAGAGAAATAACTAAATCACAGGGAAAGATAATATGACATACTAGGTGCATGTGGGGAGGAAAACCAAGGCTGCCAAGTCTTATTAAATGTACTACCTCATCAGTTCTAAGGGCATAACATTTTTCGGACTTCATAATATGATTTACTCTTGTTATGACCATGGGCACTGACAAAACAGATATGCGCCACTTTTATGCAATATGAATACAAGCTGCTGAGAGAATAAATTGGGCAAGATGTAATTTAGCTAAATTCATGCCCTTCGGTTTCATTCCCAGGAGGCAAACAGTTGGTGTTGGCGTGCATGGAGTTTCCGTGACTGAAGAAACAAGATCAATGAGTAGATTTATCAAAACCTGGCCAGAGGAAAAGTTGTTGAGTTGCCCATAGCAACCAATCAGATCGCTTCTTTCATTTTTCAGAGGCCTTTTCAAAAATGAAAGAAGCAATCTGGTTGGTTGCTATGGGAAAATCAGCAACCTTTCCTCTAGACAGGTTTTGATAAATCTCCCCTAATGATCTTGCACCAAAAGTCAACTACATGTGGGCACGTCCACCAAATATGAAGCATAGACCATTATCTTGACAGCCATTGAAACTGAGATGAGAGACTGCAGGGTAGATTGCATGAAGTCGCAGTGGGACATAATACGCCCTATGCAAAATCTTAAGGGCTGTTTCAGTCAGAGATACTTGCCAACTACCCTTACTCAACTGAGCGCAGCAAGAGTGCCATTCCAGGAGAGTGAGGGATACTTGGAGGTCCTTTTCCCATTGAACCATAAAAGGTAGCTTCTTATCACGAGGGGGACTATTCAGAGCAGAATGAATAAGAGATAGAGAACCAGGGCGTAGAGGAGAATAAATAGTCATGGCCTCAAAAAATGTAGAGTCCACAACAGAAGAGGGAGACTGCAGAGATTGAAGGAAGGAAAAGATCTGCGAAAGAGAAAAGATTCCACAGCCGGAGGGTCAAAGCGGGATACAAACACATCTCTAGTCATAAGTTTCTTCCCTGAGAGGAAACAGTGAACGGAAGTCAGGTGTTTCTCCATTCACCAGTTGAAGTCGGTGGGAGAAAGACCCGGGAGAAAAGAAGGGTTACGGAAGAGGGGGGTGACAGGGGAGTGAGGGGACTGAAGAGAAGTCTTGAAATGAACTGACCGCCAATGAAGCAAAGAGTGAAGAGACAAAGAGGAAGATGGAATGACCTAAGTGAAGATCGAGCCCAAGGACCACGTCAGGGAACACAAAGTACAGGGTGGGCCATTTATATGGATACACCTTAATAAAATGGGAATGGTTGGTTATTTTAACTTCCTGTTTGTGGCACATTAGTATATGTGAGGTGGGAAACTTTTCAAGATGGGTGGTGACCATGGCGGCCATTTTGAAGTTGCCCATTTTGAATCCAACTTTAGTTTTTTCAATAGGATGAGGGTCATGTGACACATCAAACTTATTAGGAATTTCACAAGAAAAACACTGGTGTGCTTGGTTTTAATGTAACTTTATTCTTTCATGAGTTATTTACAAGTTTCTCTTTGTTTACAGCCATTGACATGTCGTCGAGGTTAACATGTGAGGAGTGGATAGAATTTGTGTTGATGTCTGGTGAACGCAGTAACCGGGTCATTGCAGCAGATTCCAATGCAAGACACCCTACGAGAACACCCATCTCCCATGCTAAAGTTAGCAAACTGCTTGCTAAGTTTCGTGATACTGGTTCAGTGTTGGATTTGCCACAATGTGGACACATGAAATCTGTCACTAATGAAGAAACGTCAGTGGCTGTCCTAGCTTCATTCAGCAAGAGCCCACAGCATAGCACTCGCCGCATGTCACTGGAGAGGGGCATTAGTCGAACATCCCTTTGGTGGATATTAGCTACTCACAAATGGCACCCTTACAAACTCCAGCTACTGCAGCATTCTCAACGAGGATGACCCAGATCGGTGCACTGAATTTGCAGAATGGGCAAAACAAAAATTGGAACAGGACCCTCAGTTTACGCAGAAGATTTTGTTCAGTGATGAGGCAAACTTTTATGTGAATGGTGAAGTTAACCAACAAAACCACCGCTATTGGTCTGACATTAACCCACATTGGATAGATCCCTCCAAGACTGTTGGAACACAAAAGTTGATGGTATGGTGTGGTATATGGGGTACAAAGATAGTGAGGCCATTCTTCATTAATGGAAACATAAAGGCCACTGGATATGCGAAATTGCTACATAATGATGTGTTTCCCTCTTTATGCACTGAAGCTGGCACGTTCCCTGAGTTTTTCCAGCAAGATTGTGCACCATCACATTATGGGTGTCAGGTCCCAGCATTCCTAGATGAACAGTTTCCTGGAAAGTGGATTGCTCATTGTGGGCCAGTTGAATGGCCCCCAAGGTCTCCCGATCTGACCCCCTTAGACTTTTATCTTTGGGGTCATCTGAAGGCAATTGTCTGTGCTGTGAAGATACGAGATGTGGAGCACCTGAAACTACGGATACTGGAAGCCTGTGTTAGCATTTCTCCTGCGGTGTTGCTATCAGTGTGTGAAGAGTGGGAGAAGAGGGTTGCATTGACAATCCAACACAATGGGCAGCACATTGAACACATTTTATAAGTTGTCAGAAACTTGTAAATAACTCATGAAAGAATAAAGTTACGTTAAAACCAAGCACATCATTGTTTTTCTTGTGAAATTCCCAATAAGTATGATGTGTCACATGACCCTCTTCCTATTGAAAAAACAAAAGTTTGATTCAAATTGGCTGACTTCAAAAGGGCTGCCATGGTCACCACCCATGTTGAAAAGTTAATATCACAAACCATTCCCATTTTATTAAGGTGTATCCATATAAATGGCCCACCCTGTATAAGGGGACAAAAGACCATTTTCAAGAGTAAACCAGCGAGGAAAATCAGAAGGAGTTTAACACAACAGTAACTGGGCCAACCTAGCAGCCCGATAATAAAGAAAATTAGGAACGGAAAAACCTCCCACACTTTTGTGGTAGTGCATGATGGAATGTGGGTTCTGAGGACGAAGGCCTCACCAGATGAAATGAAAAATATCCACTTGCAAAGATTTTAATTCCGCCATATGCACTGGAAAAGTCAGCATGTGGAAAAAATAAAGAAGTTTAGGTAAAACCACCATCTTAATAGAATGGAGGTGACCCAGCCACCATATGTGGGAGAGGTTCCATCTGGCAATGCAAATTTTATTCGCGAATATCGCATATTCGCGAATATAGCACTATATATTCGTAATTACGAATATTGTTTTTTTTCACATTGATCATCCCTCTCTGCTTCCAGCTTGTGTGGTGTAAAGAAGGCTCTAATATGCTAATTAATATGCTAATTTTTATATGGTAATTTTCGCATATGCAAATTTTTGCATATGCGAAAATAAAACGTGAATATTATGGATATGTGAATTTAGCGAATATATGATAAATATTCATCCATATATGCCACTCAACACTAGCGAGATCATCCTGGATAGATTTAAAGAAAGAAGAATAGTTGAGCCTATACAAAGAAGAAAGGGAAGCTGGAAGCGAGATGCCTAGATAGGGAAGGTGAGAGGAAGATGGACGGATAGAGAAGTTAAGTTGGACAAGGTTAGAGACAAAAGTAGGAGTATTACAGAACAGGATCTCCGACTATTTCCTATTGACCATCAGGTCCGAGACGGCAGAAAAGCGATCCAACAGAGTAAACAAGTTAGGGAGGGAGACTAAGGGATTGGTGAGTGAACGTAAAAGGTCATTAGCAAACAAGTTGATCTTATAAATAGACCCAGCAATCGATGCTCCCGAAACCTTCTGGGTGGAACAGAGGTGACTTGCCAGAGGTTCCATAGCTAAGGCAAATAACGCCAGTGACAAGGGACACCCCTGGCAAGTACCCCTCTCTACAGAAATCAGAGTAGGAGACAATGAGGGAATCTTAAGCTAGGCTAGTAGGGAAGAGTAAATTAAGTGCAGGGCTGTGACAAAAGGACTAGAGAAACCCATGGCGCGTAGCACGCCGAACATATAGTGCCAAGAAAGCGAATCAAAAGCTTTTTCTATATCAAGGCTTAATAGAGTCAGGGGGGAAATGTGACAGAGGCCTAATGCATAATATCCAAAACCTTCCTAATATTATCAGGGGCTTGACGGCCGGGGATAAACTCCATGAATGAAGTGTGGAAGGAGGGAATTTAATCTACAGGCCAAAATAGACGTAAAAATCGATAATTAGAGGGAAGGAGAGGATCTTTGTTAGGTTTAGGAATTACCACAATAGAAGCGTGAAGAAATCCCTTGGGCATGGGAGCACCAGAAAGCAACTTATGTGAGACAGGGGAGGAGAAGGGCACTACATTTTTTTTTAAAGTACAATGCCTAGTTTCAAGCAGGAGATAGCCTGGTCAACCTCTTCAGAAGAGACAGGAAGGTTTAGAGAATCCTTATCCAAGGAAGAGAGAGAGGGGAGTGAAACAAAGAAAGGTATCAATAGAGGAAAGAGAAGGCGGTGGAGACCGTTCTTTATAGAGAGCAGAATAGAAAGCATGGAAAATCTCATGGATCCGAGAAGGGGGAGAAGTTGGGATTCCCGGTTTAATGTGAATGCTGTGGACCCAATTGAGCCGTTGCCTCTGTCTCAACATGGATGCTAGACGCCTTTCAGGTTTATTTGCCCATTTATTATAAGTAGCTTGAGTCCAGGGCAATGCTTTTTCTGTTCTATCCGAGAGGACCGCGTCCAATTGTAGTCTAGTAGAGCAGAGTGCATAGTACAAATACGGGGTAGGGTTAAGTTATTGGGCCGTCAACAGCCTAGCCAAACCGAACATTGACTGCGCCTTCGTCCTGTCCCTTTTGAGTCCAGAGGCAAGAGCAAAAAGCTTACCCCTAATATAGGCCTTATGAGGCATCCAGACCCATCTAGGATCAGCGTCTGGGGTCTCATTGGCAGTAGAAAAGGAAGAGAGTTTGGTCTCAATCTGGGATCGCAGATGGGAACGACAAAGTAGCGACTCATTAACCCCTTAAGGACCAGGGGTTTTTCCGTTTTTACACTTTCATTTTTTTCTCCTTACTTTTAAAAAATCATAACTCTTTCAATTTTGCACCTAAAAATCCATTTGATGGCTTATTTTTGTGCCACCAATTCTACTTTGTAATGACATCAGTCATTTTACCCAAAAATCTATGACGAAACAGAAAACAAAAATCATTGTACAACAAAATTGTAGAAATAACACCATTTTGTAATTTTTGGGAGCTTCCATTTCTATGCAATACATTTTTCGACACCTTATCTTTATTCTGTAGGTCCATACGATTAAAATGATACCCTACTTATATAGGTTTAATTTTGTCGTACTTCTGAAAAAAATCAGAACTACATTCAGGAAAATGTATACGTTTAAAATTGTCATCTTCTGACCCCTATAACTTTTTTTTATTTTTCTGAGTTCGGGGCGGTATGAGGGCTCATTTTTATACTGACCATTTTTGTTTTGATCAGACTTTTTGATCGCTTTTTATTTATTTTTTCATGATATAAAAAGTGACCAAAAATATGCTATTTTGGACTTTTGAATTTTTTTGCGTGTACGCCATTGACAGTGCGGGTTAGTTAACTGTATATTTTTATAATTTGGACATTTCCACACACGGTGATACCACATATGTTTTTTTTTTAAATGGGAAAAGAGGGGTGATTCAAACTTTTATTAGGGAAGGGGTTAAATGATCTTTATTAACTTTTTTCCCCACTTTTTTTTATGTTATAGCCCCCATAGGGGGCTATAACACAGCACACACTGATCTTTTACAGTGATCAATGGTTTCTCATAGGAAACCATTGATCGATCATTCTGCTGCTTGACTGCTCATGCCGGGAATTCAAGCACTGAGCAGTCATTCTGCGATCGAACACCAGGAGAGAAGGTAAGTCACCCTCCTGCTGTCCTACTGCTGTTCGGGATGCCGCGATTTCACCGCGGCGGTCCCGAACAGCCCACTGAGGGTTAATAGTGTGCGGCACCGCGATCAGTGCCACGCGCTATTAGCCATCGGTCCCGGCCGTTGTTAGAGGCGGGGCCCAACCCGCTATGATGTGGCCCCGTGTTATACAAAGGGAGGTACAGGTATGCCCTTGGTCCTTTCAGGTTAAGACACCATGTAAAAGGAGTGTTGTAACAGACCCCAAAGTTGAAATGTGCAAAAACCAGATTGTGTTCGGACCACATGCAGGGAATGTGAATGAAGAGAAGGTGGGTAAGGGAGGATGTATTGATAAGTATCTAGTCAATCCTTGTGTAAGGACTATGTGCAGAAGAATAATAGGTGCGACTCCTCTAGGCTAAATAATATTCCCTCCAGGCATCTACCAAATCAATTGCAGAAACAGTCCCCAGGAGAAGTCTCTGCTGTGCACCAGATCTGCGTATGAGACCTGCCCAGAATACCATTCTGCACCATATTAAAGTTGCCTCCTCACACCAGGTGATCATAGGAGGGGGGCTGAAGCTTAGTGGCAACAGCAACAAAATGGGTGAGAGGATCATCATTAGGGGCATAGGTGTTATATATGGTCTTTTATTATTATTATTATTATTATTATTTATTATAGAGACTATTTTTATAATAACATTGTTGTTATAATAAATATGCTAAAGGTTAAGAACCTGCAATTATCACAACAAGATTAATTAAAGGTGAATTCTGTTTCAGAATATTGTATTTAAATAAGACTATCACCCCAAGATATATGACTTGCTAATATAGTGATATCACAAATTGTACAGGCTTCAGCATGCTTATGTGTGATTTACCCAGACAGGAAGTTGTATAGTTCTTTCATGTTTAGTGTGTTGCCAGAAGCTTCCCAGCTCCTCCCTCTCTTGCAAGATTGCATCATCTTCTGTTTTAGGAGGCTTTGCTGAATCTTGTCTTTGAGCTCTAGCTCTCCCCCTTAAGTGATGTCACCACCTCTGACCAGCCCCAACAGCCTACATCACCATCTTCATGTCAAATACATATATAACTTTGCTTCGACAAGTAGGTAGAAGAAAGTGAGTTTATAGCAGGCTTCCTTGTGCTGAGCAATGGCACAGGCAAAAGAGCAGACAGGGAATGAATGTAGCAGGTGCTGCAACCCTTTCCTGATCGTATGATAATCTTCTGTGATGTGAGATGTCCAGCAACAGCTATGGGTGAGGAACTAGCAGGAGTGCTGTAAGGGGAATAATAGGCAAGGAGGGAAGACTGTGAGAAAAGCAACTTCTCAACTAGAAAGTATATTGGATTTTTAGTGTTTTTATAACTGCAATACTATCAGCATCTGCAGTATTTGTATTTCTTACCTAATGTCAGAGTACCACTTTAAACAAATTCTTAGTTCTTATTCAATGTGGCTCTGCAAAGTTGCCCTCTACTGAGTAGGCTCCAGAGTAATATCTGTTACAGGGCCTCCACCTATCATTTGCAATATATAAAATGGGTGTTTTTTTATGTGGCAGTAATCTCTTGAGCCCCAAATAGATATGCGCCTAAATAGTAAAACCACTTGTAGATCTCACTTGTAGCCTAAACAGGAAAACCACTTGTAGCTTTATATCTGTTGGCAGTTGCCCACATATAGCCATTGCATATATATAGCAGCACGGAGGTCATACTAGAAATTGAAAAGAACATAATATAACTACAATATTAATGGCAGTATAAGGCTAATTATTATTGGACTGGCATTTCAGTAGAAATCCACTATAGTTGCTAATATCACTACCGATTTGTGCTTCTAGTATCATGTTGCTATGGACTCAGTTTTTGTTTTGCTTGCTTATTTTTTGTTTAAAGCAGACATGTCCGCAGAAAAACAGATGTAAAAACAGGGTAAAGCTGGCTAGCTAGGGTTAGTCAGAAGTATTCTAGGCATACCTTTCTTTATATCGATTTTACCTATTTCTTAATATGTAAATAAGGCCCAAACCAGGTAGTCTAGTCATCTCCTTTTTATAATAGGGTGAAAGAGGTAGATGGATGCAAGTAGGTCAGTTGGTGATGATAAAGAGGACACAGGTTGGACTTTCCTGGGCTCTTTTCATACTGGGCAACACCCTCTGGGCACCTGAGCCTCATTTGCATAATCACTAGCCCTATCTAGTTAGATGCTTATTTATACCCTATTTTCCTGCCTACAGGTTGCTTGAGTTCTGTCCATCATAACCTGTTTGATTTATTTAATATCATAATTGTTCATTTTAGTTTTTTTTTTGCATTGGCCAGAAATTACAACCACCAAGAAAGGGAAGGTTTGTTAAAAACCCATCTCCAAGCTGACTTTCTTTAATATGTGAAACTCTTGATTAAACTTTGATCCAAAGGAAAGTTCCTTTTCCCACTAGTATCAATGTGTTTGAGAGTAGCAAGCACTTGTTTGTTTTATCTACATAGACACTTGTATCTTAATGTTTTAATAATCGGATACACAAAGGTTCCCAGGCACTGAAGAGATTATAATCTAATTTTGTTGTCTGTGGCTCAGGATGATAGCTATGATCACTGAAGAAGACCATTTGCATATTAATTTGCATAACATCATTGAAGCACCCAACAGATAATTACGGAAATGTCTACAATGAGCAAAATGCTAGAATACAGGTGTTCTTTAGTAAAATGGTGCAGTATATTTTCTAGTAAACACTTTATACATAGCTAATTGATAGTTTCATGAGTTATTGAGCTGGTGATTTCATGTGTGTGTTTTTAACTAAATGTCACACCCGTAAATGTATTGGATATGAATTCCATTTCCAGAGTGTGTAATGTGCACTTTTATTGTCCCAGGTGTTAAGATTAGAGGTGATTTATACAGTGCTTGGGTATTAATTGGTGCTGTGCAATGACACGGAAAACAGCAGAGGGACATCCAAGCAGTGCCGACAGGTTCTCACATTTGGTCTAGAAGAATAGAAATATCACCATTTGTAAAGCCACTGATGTACCATAAATATATAAGTGATTATCTGTTATATGGCACACAGTTTGTGACTATACTAGGGAAACATATCAATGTAACTGCACTGTTTGATAGATTAGGTTTGGGGTATAGCCAGGGGCATTGCTAGGTCTTCAAAAGACCCGGGGCTAAAGGTCAAAGGCCAACCATGTCCCTAACCACACCCTAACACATACCTCTAGTCCACCCCCGGCAGACTGACAACCACCATCATTACCACCACAGACCATATAGATATACACACACATACATGTACACACACATACAACAGTTTGGAAAGAAAAAACGGACAAAAACCGATGCACATCTAAGCGCAATTATCCTTTTATAAGATGATATATACAATGTGGAAAAAGGTTTGCTCACGTACTGGTGTGCTTTGAGCACAACACCATTGAAGACTTGATACCACTATCTGTGGTGCAAAGGAGGAGTGCACCGGCACCTGTCCCGTTCTCAGCTGGCAGAGGACGGTCTTGAGAAATGGCAGATGGGGGAGAAGAGTTCTCCCAAAAAAGGTGTCTCTGGTAGCGCTCTCCTCCGGAAGGTCTGTGTCTTGATTGGGGCAAATAACCGACCAAAACGGATCAGGATGACTGCTTGGACAAAAATGATTCGGAACCATCCAGTTCAGGATGACTGCTTGGACAAACTTGATTCGGAACCATCCAGTCACATACACTCTGCTCTCCAGGCTGCTCTGGGAACTTTAGCTCTGCCCCCAAGTCACATGATCGTGACATACCCACAGGTCCTCAAAGAAATCATACCTTCCAGCATTCAGAAAGTACAAAGCAGGTCTTGATCGGGCAGTCACCTGCTTAGTTAATGTCTCCGACTTTTTCAGCCTCAGTCTCTGTTGTCCAACAGCCACTGGGCTGGTGATTAACTTCATTATATCCTGACTTGCTATGATGCTGGATATGCCTCTGGGAGATCTTGGTGATAACTCTTCTTATTTGAGCTTTTATTCTACTATCTCTGTTTTAGCATGCACTTTGTATTTTCTGGTTTTAGCCATGTTAGGTGGCATGCTCTTAGTGGATTTTAAGTTGTGTTTGTTTAGTCGGTTTTAAGATTTGTATATCTTTTCTGCTATGTGTCTGTTCACACTTTTTTTTTCTCTTGTATCCGTTTATGTTAAGTTCTGTGTTTTATATTTCTGTTCTCCTACTGGGTCAGATTCTGACCACACTGGTGAGTGTGCCACTGGCCAGTAGTCTATTTGGATTTATTATTAATGGCTACTCCTATAGTGGAGTGGGGTGTCTAGTTTGTGTGTCCAGTGTGAACAGTATCCTATGCTTGTATCCCGTTTAACTGTCCGTGGGGACTCAGAGGGTATTGTTATTCCTGTGTCTACCGGAGTTTTTTTTCTAGGGGATTAAGCTTATTCCTGTACTGAAGTATGTTCAGATTTATCCGTTTTTCTGTCTGGTGTTTTGAACTCTATATGTTTATTAGTTCTTTATTCAGATCTCTGGAGTTCTGTACATGACTACTGATCTATAGTGTCCTCTGTTTACGACCACAGATCTATAGTGTCCTCTGTTCACGACCACTGAGTCCTCTGTTCATGTCCGCTGATCTATAGTCTCCTCTGTTCACGACCAATGATCTATAGTGTCCCCTGTGCTTCTTACTGATCTGTGTCCTCTGAACTTAATCTGTTCTAGAGTTCTATGTTCCTGTTATGTTTCTGGTTTGTGACCGACTATTTGTTAGTATGTGTTTTCATTAGGCCTCGGCACTTCAAGGAGGGACCGGCACCCAGTTCTCGATCCACCGGTTTGGGTGGATAGGCAAGTAGCCCGGGAGAGCGGTTTTAGGGTCAGTTTAGGCCTCACTCTCCCTGTCCCCTGGTCAGTCCCTGACACATTTTTTATAAAAAAAAATTCAGTGATGTGACCATAAATCTATTTTTTCATTTAGAATTTTCTTTTATATTTACTTTCTTCACCACGTGGAATAATAAACATTCTATTTTCAAAGATTGGACATTTATGCACGCAGTGATACCAGATATGTAGTGTTTTTGTTTTGTTTTTTAAATTACATTTTTAATTTTTTGTTAATGGAAAATTATTTTTATTGGGGAGGAGGGGTTATATATTTTTAAAATCTTTTTTTTTTACCTCGCTGGTTAGCAAACAGAGGCGGGACCTCATGCATTTTTTACTTTTTTAAAACTCCTTAGGGACATTTGCCACAAATATACGCTTCTGCAACAAGTTAGTTCGTGCACAGCACCGTACGTTAACAGTGCCTATAACTCCCCAACTGTTGCAAATCTACAACCCCCAGCATGTCCTCACTGTCAGGGCTTGCTAGCAGTTGTAGTTTTGCTAATGCTAGCAGGCAGAAGGGAGATGTTACAGGGGCTAGCTGCGCTGTTGCAAAACTACAACCTCCAACATGTCCTCACTGTCAGAGCATACTGAAAGTTGTAGTTTTGCTAATGCTAGGAAGCCACAGGTAGAGGACTAATTTGTTAGGATACATCAATCCAGAATCTATGACTCCCCAGCTGCGGCAAAACTACAACCCCCAGCAAGTCCTCACTGTCAGGGTATTCTGGGAGTTGTAGTTTTGCTAAGGGGTTATGTGAGCAGCAGAGACATGTGCGGCACGGGGGCAGTGTGAGCGGTGGGAGATGTGTGGTGCAGTGGTGGGAGTTGAGCGGAGCAGTTGGAATGTAGCACGCTCCTTCTGCCTGCGCACACCTGTATCTGCGCTCTGCCTGCATTAGGAGCTGGACAACATTGGGGCTGACAACCGACAATTGCATCTGGCATGTCTATATGCAGCATGTCAGCATGCAGACTTAAAGCCAGAGGCATAGCTTGTAGCTTCTGGGCCCCGATGCAAAGTTCTGTAGCAGGGCCCCAAATGCCAATAAAAATACTGGTCTCTTATGGTGCAGATGTGTTTTGGGACCCCTTTAGGCACCAGGGTCCTGATACCACTGCTACCTGATACCACTGCTATAGCTGTGCCCCTGGTTAAAGCCACCACTGTCTTGAAACAGTGGTGGCAATAATTAAGAAAAAAATACCACAACACAGAGGCAGCCTGAGACACAGGGCTATGGGCCTGAGACACAGGGCTCCAGGCCTGTTAGCCCCCCCCCCCCTATGATGCCCCTGTGTATCGATTAGATTAGAATTTGGGTAGTGCCATTCACCATGCAGTAGATGAAGGCATACCACTAGGTAGTGTCATTCACCTTGCAGTAAGTTGAGGAGCACCCCCTTACTCCTTTATATATATATATATATATTAGGGATGTAAGAAAAAATCGATTCTCGCGATAATCGCGATTTTTCATTTGCCGATACAGAATCGATTCAAAATATTTTTGAATCGATTCTTTTAGGGATGTGGAATTTTTATCTGCGGACGCCCGGAACAGCATGTCATGTCCCGGGCATCAGGAGATAAAAGTTCCACATTTGTGGAGCCGGGCAGGCCGGATCTGACACGGCTATGGAGCGGGCTCCGACTCGTGCCCACTCCGTACTATGCGACCCCCGGCTGATTTCAGTAGCCGGGGGGCCGCCGCTAATAGCCAGCATGCGGCAATCGCCGCGGCTGGCTATTAAAGGAGTATCCGGTGCGCACTTTTCTCATTTTATCCTATCCAGGCTGCAAAATAAAACGCACTTTATCTTACCTGCCAACGAGCCCCCGGAGCTCCGGTACAGGTGTTCGGTCCCCGGGCTGTATTCTTCTTACTTCCTGTTAGTCCGGCACGTCACATGGAGCTTCAGCCTATCACCAGCCGCAGCGATGTCCCGCCTCCGCTGGTGATAGGCTGAAGCTCCATGTGACGTGCCGGACTAACAGGAAGTAAGAAGAATACAGCCCGGGGACCGAACACCTGTACCGGAGTGTACCGGAGCTCCGGGGGCTCGTTGGCAGGTAAGATAAAGTGCGTTTTATTTTATTTTGCAGCCCGGACAGGATAACATGAGAAAAGTGTGCACCGGAGTACTAGATCGCCGCTGTCAAAGCTGACAGCGGCGTCTATTGGGATCTATGAATGCTCCCAGGTGGGCGATATATCGGGATATATCGCGATGTATCGTCACCTAGACGGTATCGCGATATATCGGGATATATCGAATCGCCACACTGGTATCGCGATTCGAATCGAATCGCCAAATTCTTGGCGATTCACACCCCTAATATATATATATATATATATATATATATATATATATATATATGTATCTATAGTTATAGAGGGTGCAAAATAATTAGAAGCAACAAGAAGGGGGATGGCTCAACCAAGGATTGATATAAGCAACAAGGGGTGCTACCAGCAGCCAGAGCAGCACAAATCCATGTCAAAGAAGAAGTAAACTGCATATAGTGCACACCCAGAAGAAAAAAAGAGAGGAAAAAAAGGGGGGGGGGAGATGGGGAAGGGTTCATAAATACATCACACTATATATAAAAAGAAAAGGGACCAAAAAAATGACTAAAAAAGGCGACCCTCTGAAAGCCTATATGTTACTCACCTAAAAAACCCGTGAAGAGTAAATCCTCATTTAGTCCTGTCGGTGAAGCTGCCCCTAGTTCAAAGATCCATCTGGATTCGATCTGCAACAGTCTTCTCGTGATGGGTCCTCCTCTTAGATCATTGGTTACTCTCTCCAAGCCTACTACTCATAATCCATTTGTACGCCCTCCATGATACTTCAGAAAATGATTCACAACCGTAGTAAGGGTTCTATTGCAAAATAATTAGTCGCACTGTGACCTGTGTGCCTCTTTGACACAGGAGACACTAGTGTGATGAACAGTGCACAATAAGTGCAGCGCCATGTTACAAATTTTGCATTAGGGTGCGGAGTCTTCAGGGTATGCCTCTGCTTCTGAAGAGATGAAGCAAAAGCCCTAAATTAGAGTTTAATTTTTTTTAAGAAGGAACAAACTGAGAAATACCAAATTGGGACTTTGTGTCTCTTCAAAGGAGTTTTTCTTTAAGTGCATCGATTTATAAGTCGTTAGAAAACTTTAATAATGAATGTGGTACATAACCACAGTCTCCTCTATCATTAATTTATATGGCATCATTTTTCCTACTAAACACAGCTTGAATTAACTGTAAAATATTTCTATTACATATAAAATGTTTATTAATTTAAGTTTTAATTTAGAAATTGCGTGCCTACATTTGCTTTTACCAGCATAAAGATTCAACTTCGGTGTCCTATTATGTGTACAGAATGACAATAGGGCACTAAAGTTTAAGTTTTCCAGTGTAAGAACCCTGCAAAACAACTAAGGTTCATATTACCAAGTAAGTTTTAGGGATGCTAAGTATTAGGCCAAATAAAACCTAAATGAGACAAATGGCAGAAAGTGCTTTAGTAATCCAATGGTCTAGACATGTTTTATAAATAGGGTAGGTTTCATAAAGGTGGGTGAACCAATTACCAACTAATCTTTAAATGTCTAAAGTCCCCTGTCACATCCTGCCCTGCCTAGATGTTTTGTGGGGTCACACAAGCCACCTCATATAGTACAATGGTGCTGCTTTTTGAAGGACTATTAACTTTTTAAACATAGGCAAACCCCAGAAAGTTCACTTTACTCGCATTATGCCTGTCCTGCCTACTGCTGCCACTGTCACTTCTGTTCACTGTTCACCAACACCATCATAATCCTCCTTTAGAGGTTGGGAGATCTGATCTAGGGTCTGTAATTTTTAGTGGACTTCTTTGGGTTATGCATTTAGGGGTCTGTATACAGAGAGCAATCTTGTAATGAGTGTACCTGGCCAGGCATCACATGCTGCGCTCTGGTCACTCAGGAGCTGTAAGCCAATCAGCTGCGGCTTCAGCACCACACCACTAGTAGTGTTGAGCGGCATAGGCCATATTCGAATTCGCGAATATTCGCAAATATATGGACGAATATTCGTCATATATTCGCGAATATTCGCATATTCGTTATATTCCCGTTTTATTTTCGCGTATGCGGAAATTAACATATGTGAAAATTAGCATATGCTAATTTTCGCATATGCAAATTTTCGCACGACAGTCTCACACAGTAGTATTAGAGCCTTCTTTACACCACACAAGCTGGAAGCAGAGAGGGGTGATCACTGTGATGTGTACTGTGAAGAAAAAAAAACAAAAAACGAATATTCGTAATTACGAATATATAGCGCTATATTCGCGAAATTCGCGAATTCGCGAATATGCTATATTCGCGAATAATATTCGAATTGCGAATATTCACGAGCAACACTAACCACTAGAGGCGATAATGTTTAAATCCCGTTTCTAGCCTCTAGGCCTTTGTTTGAGATTGCAGTTCACACCTCTTTCACCAATGTTTGTTTCTGCCTGTTTGTTTGTGCATCTGACTGCAGCTAGCCCTCGGCTTGTGACCTGACTGCTTTTTTGCCATCTTATTCTGTACCTTACCCCTATATTGGTTGTGACCTGGCTTCTCTGAATTTGCACATCTGTTTGTCATCTGCTGTTACCTGTTTTGTACTCCCTGGTTTGTGCTTTAGTTAACCCATTGTGTCCTGACCTATTTTCTGATTGTTTCCACAACAGACAATAACAATGGGGTCCATCAGGTTCTAAAATAGTGACCAATGTTTTGACAGTAGAATGAAGCTGCGTGCTGCGCTAATCATCCTATTAAATCTAAAGGAACTGCCGATGGAGGCTCCAAATAGATCCTTTGCATAACTTTTCTACAGGACATTAATGCCCAATATTCATGAAAGGAGTGTCTGCTTAGTATTACATTAACATACTGGGGCTAGTCATAAAGTTACGTATAGTGCACTGTGATATTATAGCCTATGGATATTTTATACTCTAAATCAAAGGCTAAATGTGAAACAGAGGTACAATGTAAAATATTTTTAGAGGTGGCCACCTGACCAAACTGAGTAATCAAGGGAGAAGGGCCTTGGTAAGAGAGGTGACCAAGAACCCAATTGTCACTCGGGCTGAGCTCCAAAGATCCTGTGTGAACCTGGAACACCAAACTACTCAACAGAAAGGAGTATTCACACATTGATGACTTGTTCCTATGGATAGACAAGAAATGTATATTTCCAGAAGACCCTTTTAAATTAAGTATAAAATATGGATTCCATTCCTTTTCCCCTGTGTGACCCTGACTTATCATTACTGGTGTTTGGTGGCAGTACCTCTCTCACATATAACAGAATAATGTGAAATGAGTTCCAAAGAGCAAAATTTAAAACTAATAATGTGGTTCTGAGACTGGTTTATTTCCTTTCCCTGTTCAATATGAGTAAGTGTTTGAATATCCATTACCAGAGAGGATTTTTATGCTCTTTTTATGAGCTTGTATTTTATTCTTCAAAAGTAATTTTCCTTTGTTATACACAAGAGTGACTGATCCACATTTTCATACAGTGATGAATTAGATGCCTTTCTAAACAATTTATAGTTATACTCGATTATCAGTTAGGGCAACCTACTGTGATAAGTGCAGCCATGTTGTACTGTTTCAGAATTGAGTGATATTCATTACATCATTTGCTATAGTAACCTTTTATGTATTAATGGCTGAAAGTAATAAAGCAAAGGCGACCTTTTTTCCTCAGCACACATAGAGAGGAGCTATAAAGCATCTGACAATTTTCCTCAATTACCTCTCCCAAAGACAAAAAGAGCTTTATGCTACACAGGTGTAAAAATATAGAGCCGCTTATTCATATAATCCATTATAATGTATGATGTCAATGAAGCACGTCTGCAGCATTATTACCTTGCCGTCTATACAGTTTCTTAGGTTTATGGTATATATTTATTGTACAACAGTGACAAACTTATTGAGACATTCAGATTTTTTTTCTTGGGAAGGAAATTCTTTGTTAAATCACATTAACAAAAGTAATTTATGAAATGATGTCCCAGAAATAGGACTCTGAATCAAAGAAAGAAGTTCAGTGGTATGTTCTGCTATACTCTATGTGCTAGTATAGTACCACCGATACTCAGTAATATATAACAAAATTGAAATAAATAACCATACTACTTACTGTCTAGCTACAATGATAATAATACTACATAAGCTATAATATAAAACATTTGCTGATGCACTCACCTATTGTTGTGGTGTCCAGGCACAACACCTATATCCATCTTTGGTGTACTCTAATGACCCAGTGTGCTGCCGCCATATTTACTTTAGTTTCAGTAATTGTAACAATATTAGGCATAAACCATGAAGCTTTTATTGTAGCATATCAGAAATCGTACAACATGGCATAAAATTCAGTAAGAATTAACAACAGGCCATAACGGCTAAAACAATGAAAGAAACAGCAGGTACAAGAATCAGGACAACACACACAATCAAAGCAGTTTACATATGGTAGGATTAACTTAGAGAAGAGACTTCCAGCAAAAAGAGTTCTGTCATTCCCCTCCTGGACTTAAAATAAAACAGAACAACACAAGAGAAAACCCTCCCATTAATACAATAAGTATTATCAGATAGCCGGACAGTTTAGAGAAGACAGCCACAGCTCCCAAACAGCTTCAAACCGTTCCACTGTATCGTCCCTAATGGCAGACAATTTTTTATTTAGCATAATCAAGTTTATCCAGTCAATCACTCTCAAATAGTCCAGGGCTGACTGCTTCCACTGTGAGGCAATATAAATCCGGGCTGCCAACAGGATAGTCTGAGAAAGGGGGAACGCACGGAACGGCATTCTGCCTGGCTTATTACCCAGTAAACAAAAGCCAGAGTTATTGGAATATGATAGCGAATGAGAGTGACACGGAGATCCAAAATTTGCATCCAGAACCCAGCCACCGTTGGACAGCTCCACCAAACATCATACATGGTACCCCTCATACCACAACCATGGAAACATAAAGGTGAGACCACAGGGTATATTGCATGGAGTCTAGAGGGGACCAGGTACATTCTATGTAACACCTTGAGGGCCGTTTCCATAAGTGACACCTGCCAACTCCCCCTCCTTAGCACCTCACACCCCTTCCTCCACGGAGACAAGGCTAGAGAAGAGTGGGTATTGCTTTTCCAGTCTAACATAAATGTAACAACAAAAATAGAGAAATATAGCCGCACATCCACCATTTGCATGGTGTTAGTATAAAGGTTGTTAGTATACATTTTGATCAAAAAGTACAAGCCCACTCTCCATGACAAGGCCACCTAGTCAGAGTGGGACCCTAACCTGACATTGGTGTAGCGCAGGGCGGTGACCACTGCCTCCGAGACACCAAGCCCACCGGGGGAATGACCCAGTGGCCAGGCAGCCCCACTGCTGCCCGACCAAGCCCCTGGCTCTGGGCCACACCACCCCACAGACAAAGCATCACAGTAACAATGGCCACCACAGAGAACCACACCAGTGTGAAACCAACCATGTGCTCCCTGCTAGAGGGGCAGGAGGATGTAAGGAGGAAACCCTTATGTAGTCCCCTGCTAATTAAAAATGCCAGCACTCTGCTCCACCCATTCGGTTCAGGCATTTTTAATTAGCAGGAGACTGCATGAGGGTTTCCTCCTTACCTTCTCCCAGCCTTCTGGCAGGGAGCACTTTGTAGGTATTCACATTTGTGTGGTTGCACTGTGGCGGTCATTGTTACTGTGATGCTTTGTCTGTGGGGTGGTGTGGCCAAGAACCAGGGGCTTGGTCAGGCAGCAGTGGGGCTGCCTGGCCACAGGGTCGCTCCCCCTGTGGGCATGGTGTTGCAGTGGTGGTGGCTGCCGTTCAGTTCTACGCCAATGTTGGGTTAGGGACTCTAAATAGGTCGCCTTGACGTGGTGAATGAGCTTGTACTTTTTGATCAAAATGTATACTAACAACCTGTTAGTGTTTGAATTTATGCTGAGAAGCAAGTAGATCAAAATACAAATTGTGGATGTGCGGCTGTGTTTCTTTTTCTCTATTTTTGTTTTACAATTGTAGTCTGTCCCCTTTTTCATAGCAAGCACTCTGCTCCTCTCATTTGGCCCAGGCATATTTAATTAGCAGGAGACTGCATAAGGGTTTCCTACTAGCATTTTCCCAGCCCTCAAGCAGGGAGCACTTGGTAGGTATTCACATTGGTATGGTTGCACTGCTGCGGTCATTGTTACTGTGATGCTTTGTCTGTGGGGTTGTGTGGCTCGGAGCCAGGGGCTTGGTGGGGCAGCAGTGAGGCTGTGTTGGGTTGGGGACCCACTCTAAATAGGTGGCCATGACGTGGCGAGTGGGCTTGAACTTTTTGATCAAAAGGTATACTAACAACCTGTTAGTGTTTGAATTTATGCTGAGAAGTAAGTAGATCAAAATACAAATTGTGGATTTGCGGCTGTGTTTCTTTTTCTCTATAAATTTAAGTTTCTGATCCTTAGTGGGTGCATTAATGTGGGCGTACAACAGAGAGAGCAATTCTGGGCATTTAGGAGTTTAAAGAAGGAAAGCCTCAAAAAAGTTTAGAAATTGTCGGGGTCCCAGAGGACTGGGCATGAAAAAATGAGAGCATCTGACTGTCCCTAAAAACCTCATTGTAAAGGAGGAGTTACATTAACATGCAACCCCAACCGCTTGGCAAATTCATCAAGCAATTGAAAAAGGTTTAGCAGGGACACAATGGGATCCGTGAGAGTCAACAAAAGATAATCTGTGAAAAGGTTAACCCTATACAAAGAAGATGCAGTCGTTATGCCCTTTATATCCGGGTGGTCCCTGATTAACTTTGCCAGGGGCTCCATTACCAACGCGAATAAAGCCGGTGATAAAGGACACCTCTGGTGGGTGCCCCTTCACATGTTCATAGGTTGTGGGATCGTGGTGGTCAATCTCGAGTAGGCCATCGGGGTTGAGTACAAATGCTACTGTATTTGAACAAATGACCCCAAAAAGCCAAATTTAGTCAGGGCTGCAAACAGGTAGAACCACAATACACAATCAAAGGCTTTCTCTATTTAATGCTAACACTGTTAATAGGGTAGACGAAGAGTTAACCCATTGAATCTGGTTAATGACCTTCCTAATGTTGTCCGGAGCCTGATGTCTCACTTGATGCAAGTGGACTAAACTCAGGAGAAAATGATTAAAGGGGTACTCCCGTGGAAAACTTTTTTTTTAATCAACTGGTGCCAGAAAGTAAATTACTTCTTTTAAAAAAAATCTTAATCTTTCCAGTACTTTTTAGGGTCTGTATACTACAGAGGAAATGGTTTTCTTTTTGGAACACAGAGCTGTCTGCTGACACCATGACCAAAGTGCTCTCTGCTGACATCTCTGTCCATTTTAGGAACTGTCCAGAGCAGCATATTTTATCCTACACTGGACAGTTCCTAAAATGGACAGAGATGTCCGCAGAGAGCTCTGTGCTCCAAAAAGAAAACCATTTCCTCTGTAGTATTCAGCAGCTAATATGTACTGGAAGGATTAAGATTTTTTAATAGAAGTAATTTGCAAATCTGTTTAACTTTATGGCACCAGTTCATTTAAAAAAAAAGTTTTCCATTGGAGTACCCCTTTAGGGCAGGCCACCATGATAGTTGCTGGTGTCGACATTGAGAGGTGAGATTGGGCGGTAATTCGCAGTGTGGAGCAGATCACGGTTAGTTTAAGGGAGTACAGTTACCAAGTCATCAAGTGTAAAAGTCTCAGCGTCTGGCCAAGGTGGACAGAGCAGGTCTGAATATAAATGTACTGAAGGGAGCACTCCCGGTAATGCCGGGACATTTTTGGCCACCTGTAGCAACAATTCTCTCACCTCAGGGTAGTTTAAGAATCATGTCTCTCGGCAGGTCAGGGTTCTTAGGCATAGCCAAGGCCCTGTGGATTCTGTCAAACCAAATAAGCTTTTGCTGCAGCTGCGGGGCGAGCTAATAAAACATGGCTGAGATAGCTTTAGATATATCTGTTACCTCCTCCGGGAGGCTCAGGACACGTAAGTTTTAGAGATCCTCTAGGTTCAGCTTGTAATTGTGCAGTATGGTCCTCCAGGTCCCGGTGATCACTCTCCAATGAGTCCGCCAGGTCCTTGATTTTAGCTTCCTAGTCCGCCACCCGCTTGCCCAGCTCTCGTAGCTGGGAAGACAGGTCCATCATAGCTTTTGTCAGCTCTGTCCGGAATAGCTGCTTGATATTGCGGAACATGGCGGCGAGGGGTAAGGTCTTAATGCTTGTATTGTTCCTCCTCCTCAGAGTGTTCAACAGGTGAGCTGGAGCAGGACGCTGACATCTTAGCGCGGGCCCCAGATTGAAACAAATCAGGAATTGACTGGGATAAATGCTGAGTCAGCTGCTGGGATTTCTTCCTTTGTGACCAGGTTCCGATGAGGTTTCTGCCACTAAAGAGCCAGGTACACATTAGGGAAGTCCTTCCTGATGAGCCGCGCACATGCACACCCCTACTTTATAGCTATTTACTATTCTATTTATATTGTGTATAAAATACTGGGGCATATTTAATATTGCAAATGTTCCAGAATTCTGGCCTAATGTGTGCCAAAAAACACTTTTACATTAATTGTTCCACATTTATTATGAGTTTTAAACACTTTTCTGCTTCTTTCTACAAAGGATTTGTTGCCTTAACAAAAGCAGTATGCCTTCATTTAAAGATGGTGTGGCTTAATATGAGACACTGCACGGAAACTGGTGCAGTTTAAACAAACTTTTTATCTAAACATAGACTAGAAATCCAAGAATGCAGCAGATTTATCAAACAGCCTGAAATCTGGTGCTTTCTAGTGTAAGTTTACACTGTCTTAAAACTAGAGAAGGTGTCAATCTGGGCCACTGCATTTACCCATAACAGATAAATGACATGAGGTCTACTATGCAAGTAAACTTTCTAAGGGCTAAGCTAGAAAGTAGATGGTAAGGTATTGTAAATCCAAACCCTAATCTCAAAAGGGAATTTTCTCATAGGGAACTCCCAGGTTGCTACCTCTGGAGTAGAAGACACCAGTTCTAAGTATTGAGGCTGCAGAACTAAATTGTAGTCAGATACAGTATGTGGAGGTGTAGTCAGGAAAGGTGAAGTTCTGTTACTATGATATACAGGCAAAAGGTTGAGTTGCAAGGTTACAAATGGTAAAATGAGGGCAAAAGACAAGCAAGGTCAACAATACTATTTAGGGGAACTGATGGGCACCTTAGTAGGGTACAGAAGATTATCCAGGCACTGGATGATGTAATGTGCATGAAGCCGAACTGTTGCAGAGGTTCCAACCTCCAAGTTGTAGGCCATCTAAAGATCTGTGATAGCAGAAAGTAAGTATGTACGGTTCTGCCCTAAATTACTTTTACGTTCATAACCTATATTTCCTTAGTTTCTGTTGCTTAGAGCTTACTCATTTATCTACATATTTAATGTGATTTTAGTCTAATCTTTATTTTCAGAAGGGAAATGATTTTACCTGCAAATGATTTAGCTCAAACTTGCAAAATGTCCTCGTCTTCAACTTGTTTTGCAATGAGATATTAAATTGTAAATAAGTTTATGAGATATTTTATACTTACACTGCACATTACTTTCTCCCCTATTTCAAGAGAGCGTGTTTCGTCTGTGTTGCTGCTTATTGAATACACAAATTCTATATTTTTCATAATTATGCTAATATATGAAGAGTATTAAATTAGAGTGCTTCAGTATCATATTGTTCCGCTATCTTCCTAGGATTTACGGTACATTAGATTTAAATTTTTTTTTTTTATGAGTAAGCAATTTGTGCCTCTTGTAGTGTTTTCCCCACTGTGGCAGATATTACAATACAGATTCAATCCTCTTTCAGAGCTTTTAATTAAGTGCCTTTAATAATTATGTTTGGAAACCAGGTCCCTTTGGGATTTCACAGTTTGATTACTTTACATGAGAGCAGTAGAGGCCCATCAGAATGGAACCCATTATCAAAATAAAGCTTTGGACTTTTCGTTAGAACACTACATAAAAAGCACACATGGTAAACTATAATTAAAACGTAGCCAAACCACGCAAATAAACTAAATAAGTGATAAACAAATTATACTTTTATTTTGCATCCTGCGTGTTGCTTTGTTTTATTCAAGCCGTTCTCATTTCCTTTATATAAAGTTCTTAGAACTATCAGATTTAATCTATACAATAATTTTTTTTAAATTAGAACAGAACAAGTTTACACTTTAATCTTGAGAACTGAAGGTTTTATCATTTGATAAACATCCAAACAATAGGATTAATATTTTGAACAATATGCTTGAATTTCAATAGTATTATTGCAATGTGTCTTACCTATGAAGAACATCCTCTAAAATATATATTTTAATCACAACATATTGGCATTTTATGGCTCTGAACCTCGGGGGTTGCACATAGCCATTATAAGTCCCTATTGGTACTTACTGTACCTCTGTATATGGCAGTATAGAGAGGCCTTTCTTCCCTACAAGTAATGCTCTCTCTTCTCTAGAAGCATTACTTGTAGAGGACAATGAAACCAAGCCTATGGATCAGCTGTGTGCATGGAAAATTATTATTATTATTATTATTATTATTAATAATAATAATAATAATAATAACTATTTTTATAATTTATTATCATAAAAATAATATGTATTATTATTAGTAGTAGTATTATAATTAATAATAGTAGAAACAATCATTATGTTTGTTATTATAAATAATAATAATATTAAGAAGAATTTCTATTTCTATTTAACAGTACTGTTTTTATTTTCTTATTTGGCTCTATATATTATTTGACTAAAGTGATGCTATTTTTTTGTACAATTTTATAAACTTGCACTAGTTCACACATTTTACGCATTTATATAGCTCAGGAAATTGTACTCCTCATTGATCTGCTGAGCTTTGCAATCAATTTCCAATTGTAAAAAAAGTCTACTTTGCTCAGTCTAAAATGTATAATGTGAAAGAAGTTGCATAGAAAGAAACTAACTGTATTTTGAAATCAATGGGAACGGGGATGATGGTGTTACTATTACCTACGCATAGTGCCATCTCATGTTAATTGTAGTCCCACTGGCCTGGTAATGCTTTGTACACGCGTGACACTTTATCAATGGAATGATTCAAGCATATTGGTGCTAGTGAACAAAGGCAATTTTTCAAACTGCAAACATTCTTCAGATTCGATAAGCCGGACTGTTTATCACAGGTGGAGATTCATTATGTCTCATGCAAATCACTAACAATGAACAAATCCAGCATACATTAACGTGGTTATCGGCTTTGGCAAACTCCACCTCAGATGTAGGTTGCCCTTGAGTGCAGGCAGTGATCAGCTGTTTTTGGCAAGACAACCACAATGTGAATGTTTGTTATTCCTCCAGTGCTGCTGCAGGAAAACATAGGATTATAAGACATTCATTAAAAACAATGAAATCCTTAAGTAGCACAAATTTCAGCTTTTAGAACATAATGACAAATCAGAAAAAACTAATTCCACAAGCTCAATATGCTTAAAAAAAGAAATAACTATACACATTTTATTTTTTAGCATATGCTATTGTTTGCCCTTCCCCTGGCAGCATAGTTAACATGTTACCTTTATTCTATGGGTTGGTTGAATGTCAGCAATACCAAATTATTCTTATTTTTTATACCAATATTTTTCAAAGTAGAAGTATTGCAAGAGCAAATTTTTTTCCATCAATGTTTCTGTTTTTTCCTCCTTACCTTTTAAAAATCATAACTCTTTTAATTTTCCACCTAAAAATCCATATTATGGCTTATTTTTTGCGTCACTAATTCTACTTTGCAGTGACATTAGTCATTTTACCCAAAAAATTCACGGCAAAACTGAAAAAAAAAATAATTGTACGACAAAATCGAAGAAAAAAACTCCATTTTGTAATTTTGGGGGCTTCCGTTTCTACGCAGTGCATATTTCGGTAAAAATTACACCTTATTATTATTCTGTAGGTCCATACGGTTAAAATGATACCCTACTTATATAGGTTTGATTTTGTCGTACTTCTGGAAAAAATCATAACTACATGCAGGAAAATGTATACGTTTAAAAATGTAATCTTCTGACCCCTATAACTTTTTTATTTTTATGGGAAAAGGGGGGTGATTCAAACTTTTATTAGGGAAGGGGTTAAATGACCTTTATTAACGCTTTTGTTTTATTTTTTTTGCAGTGTTATAGGGACCTATAACACTGCACACACTGATCTCTCATACTGATCACTGGCGTGTATTAACACGCCTGTGATCAGTGTTATCGGCGTTTGATTGCTCCTGCCTGGATCTCAGGCACGGAGCAGTCATTCGTCGATCGGACACCGAGGAGGCAGGTAAGGGCCCACCCGGTGTCCTGTAAGCTTTTCGGGATGCCGCGATTTCACCGCGGAGGTCCCGAACAGCCCGACTGACTGGCCGGGATAGTTTCACTTTCACTTTAGAAGCGGCAGTCCGCGATCGGCGATGTGTGGTATTAGCCGCGGGTCCCGGCCATTGATGAGCGCCGGGACCGATGTAATGCGGGGTCGCAGCGCGACCCCGCTTCATGTCGCGGGAGTCGGCGCAGGACGTAAATGTACGTCCTGCGTTGTTAAGGGGTTAAATCTTGTTCTTGCCGTTGTCTTTTTTTTTTTTTTTTATAAAAAAAACATTTTATATATTTTATATATTTTTTTAACAGTTTAACCTTTTAAGGACGCCGGGCGTATGCATACGCCCGGCATCCCGAGTCCTTAAGGACGTGGGGCGTATGCATACAACCGTGGGAATTCCGGTCCCCGCCGCTAGCCGGTTGGGGACTGGACCGCAATGCTTGCTGAAATTATTCAGCAGGCATCCCTGCACATCGCCGAGGGGGGTCCTGGGACCCCACCCCCATGTCGGCGATCGCAGAAAATCGCATGTCAATTCAGACATACGATTTTCTGCTATTCCGGGCTGATCAGGTCTCTGGTGACCCGATCACCCGGAAAATAGGGATGATCGGAGCTGTCAGGGACAGCCCTGATCATCCTGAGGGATAGGAGCGAGGTTGCAGTGCTGCGATCTCCTCCTATCCCCTGCCATTGGTCAGAACTGATTCTGACCAATGGCAGGGCAGGACATTGGCAACCCCCGTTCTGCCCACTCCTGGATGTCGAGGGGATCGTGGGAAGAAGATGGAGGCCGGTACCTGCAGGAGAAGATGCCTGAGGATCCCCGATTGTCGCTGGAGACTGCTGGATCCTTGCTCAGGTAGGGAAACTACATGGGGGGGGGGGGAATGAAAGTGAAAGTAAAGTGATCTTTACTGTGGCAACCACTAGGAAGGCCAAACTGCAACTCCCAGCATGCCAGACAGCATGATGGGAGTTGTAGTTTGGCAACATCTGGAGGGTCACAGTTTGGAGACCACTGTTACAGTGGTGCCCAAATGGTAGCCCTCCAGATGTTGCCAAACTACAACTCTCAGCATGCCTAGACTGCCCAGGCATGCTGGGAGTTGCAGTTCTGTAACATCTGTCCCTTCAGATTTTGCAATTTTCATGAAATTTTTGAAAATTGCTGCTCTACTTTGAAGCCCTCTAATTTTATTCAAATGCCAACATAAAGTGGACATATTGTATTTGTGAATAAAAATAAAATGTATTTGGAATATCCATTTTCCTTACAAGTAGAGAGCTTCAAAGTTAGAAAAATGCTAAATTTTCATGAAATTTGGGGATTTTTCACCAAAAAAGGATGCAAGTAACGCTGAAAATTTACCACCAAAATAAAGTAGAATATGTCACAAAAAAACTATCTCAGAATCACAATATTCGGTAAAAGTGTTTTCACGTTATTAATTCGTAAAGCGACGGTGGTCAGAATTGCGAAAAAGGGCTCAGTCCTTAAGGTGAAAAAGGGCTGTGTCCTTAAGGGGTTAAAAAACAACCCAAAACAAAACAAAAATAGCACTACTCTTTTTACATTGTTCTATATTTACTTTAACCCATTATAATGCATTACAAATTATTATTTTGTGGAATCGTTAAAGAAACAGGCTTAGAAATGAATTACAGTTGACACCCACCATCAGTGACTGGGATCACAGATAATTCCAGTCTCAACCATTTAACTAGTTTCAGTTAATTTGACTGTTATTTCTCCAGATCTAACCATTCAGCTCCACATATATACAGATTAAAAATTAAATTTGCAGTTGCTAAGTTTCTGACCATTGTCAAAACAAAGGGGGAATTTATTATTATTGTATGTGATAGACATGTTTTACAGTCAATAATTTTCTGCTGTGAAAAGCATTAATGAAATGGCACAGAGCATATGATACATTTGCCTAAATTACCTCAGCAGAGTCACTTTTAAAATAAAGGAAAAAGTGGCTGTGTAAAGAGCTGCGTGTTGCTGTATTGCATTGCTGACCCTCTATAACGTTCTTATTTTTCCACATACGAGGCTTTCTGAGGACTAAGTTTTTTGCGCTATGACGTTTAGGTAATTATTTTGTGTTTTTTTTTAATGTGATGTGACCAAAAATCTGCAATTTTGGGCATTAGTATTTATCTTTTATGTTTACATTGGTTACCACATGGGGCCATTAGCAATTCATTTTATTAGTTTAGACATCTTTGCAAGCTGCGATACTAAATATGTTTTATTTTTTATTTTTTTTTTGGGAGGGGGGGGGGGATGTTATTCACATTATTTAACCCTTACCTATGACTCTCCAGCTGTTGCAAAACTACAACTCCCAGCATGTCCTCACTGTCAGGGCATGCTGGGAGCTGTTGTTTTATACCATACAGAGAGACACATGTTAGGGCAGTGTGTCCTCTAGGGGTTAAACCATTTGCCTGTGCCAAGTCATTTATCTAAGTGTGGTCCCTGCATGACGGTGACTTGCGTCAAAACGCTACTTTTGCTACTTTTTTTGCGACTTTTTGTAAAAGATTCCTGTCCAGTGTATCCACTAACACAGATGTGAATCTTCACAATGATTTCTTATCAATCTGCTGTGCAATAAAAAGGCACAAAAAAGTTGCAACTTTTTTTTTGCTTGTTCACTGCAAAAAAATGTGTCCAAATCCCTTGATAAGTTCTCCCTATTACCTCCATATATATTTTACATTATATATTATATCCACTGTAGAGATCACTTTTCCCCACCCAGGGTACCCACTTTGGCTGTCTAAGCATGCTGTGAGTTACAGTTTTGCAACAGCTGGAGGCACCTTAGTTGGGAAACACTGGCACAGGCACTAGAAAACACCATATTGTGCTGGGTTTATGGAAAACCCCAATAAATGTGTATATAATTGCATAGTAATTTGGTTTAAATAAAGAGTTTAGACTTTTAGATTTACAGATTAGTCAGGCCATACAGATACACTGTACCATAAATATTCAATCCTATGTGCCATAAATGTAGAAGAAATTCTTTGTGATGCATTGCAGGCAATCGTTGATCAATACGTTACATTGTTGTAATCTCATGTGTATGGTTTTGACTGCTTGTTAATTGCTGGACATAAAAGAATACAACAATAAGCTACTCATATAAAGCTCTTATATGCTGAACTGAACAGCTTCTTCAATAGCCTTCTACAACAAACCTAAAATAACATACCAAACCAAAAGAATAAATTCATCTTTATTAATAATGTATAGAGACATCACAATAATCATAAAATGCATATCTAAAATGTAGCGGACTTGGAGGGAATATTGCAGTAGAAAAGAACATCTGAGAGGCTTGCACAGAAGCTACTAGCTTGACAGAAATATTGTCTCATCGAATTGCTAAAGATAGCTAAAGGTTACTCTTAGGTAGTGTTGAGCAGCATAGGCCATATTCAAATTCGCGATATTTCGCGAATATAAGGGCGAATATTCGTCATATATTCGCTGAATTTGCATGGTATTAGAGCCTTCTTTACACCACACAAGCTGGAAGCAGAGAGGGATGATCACTGTGATGTGCTATGTGAAAAAAAAAAAAAAAAAGAATATTCATAATTGCGAATATATAGTGCTATATTCGCGAATATTCGTGAATTCCCGAATATGCGATATTCGCGAATAAAATTCGAATTGCGAATATTCACCAGCAACACTACTCTTAGGTAGAGAGACTAAAGGGATGACCAGTCATAGCCATAGTTGAGTGAACTTTTGAAATGTTCAAAAACGACAGCATGTTGAGACTATGGCGTTTTTTTTTATCAGGAAAGTCGTGGCGTTTTTCTCCCATAGAAGTCCATGGAAGTGAAAAAAGACTATGAAAAATGCCATATGGGTTTTAAAGGACAACTGCAGCGCAATATACACTTATCCCCCATCTATAAGATAGGGGATAAGTGTTTGATCGCGGGGGTCCGACCGCTGGGACCCCCCTCGATCTCCCTAACGGGGCGCCGCCATTAGCGCTCATGGTGACGTAGTGTCGACCTAGAGGTTGACGGTAACGCCCCGTCTCCTCCCCGTCCCCATACAGTTCTATGGGGGAGACGGGGAGGCACGAACGCTGCCTCCCCGCCTCTCCCATAGAGATGTATGGAGGAGGCGTACCGGCTGCAACGTCATGCTGCGGCTGGCACGCCCCCTGCATGCGACAGCCGCGGCCCCGTACAGGAGAACACAGGGGGTCCCAACGGTCGGACCCCCCGCGATCAAACACTTATCCCCTATCCTGTGGATAGGGGATAAGTGTTAATCACGCTGCAGATGTCCTTTATCATTGGCATTTTTGCATGCATTTTTAATTCTTTTATTTATTTTTTTACTTTAGCGATTTATAAAAGGGATTGACATAGCTATTTTTATTAAATTCTGTAGGGTACCATTTAGAGATGAGTGAATTTTTAAAAAATTTGATTCGGCCGATTCGCCAAATTTTTCGCATAAATTTCGGTTCAATCTGAATTCATTTGCGGCAAATCACTATTAAAAACTGCTATTTCCTGGCTACAGAGAGCCTCATTAGGGGTGTAGAACACTTTGCCTGCATAGGGAGTTTGCTGTGTTAGTGAAATAATAGTATTATTCAGTATGACATGCAGATTGTTTTGGAAATGCCCTTCATGCCATGAGAATGTAGTGACAAGAGTTACCTTCAATTCTGTACTTCTTATCTGGCTTTTATGTATCGAAATTATTTATTAAAATTTTATTAAATAAATTAAAAAGAACCGCAGTTTTGCTATTTATTTTAGGAGACCATATAGTGGCTGAACGACAAAGCGTGGAGGTTGGAGGCAGCATGAGGAGACCATATAGTAGCTGAATGACACAGCCTGGAGGTGACCGGAGCATGAGGAGACCATGTAGTGGCTAAATGACACAGCGTGGAGGTGGCAGCAACATGAGGAGGACATATATTGGCTGAATGACACAGCCTGGAGGTGGTAGAAGCATGAGGAGACCATGTATTGGCTGAATGACACAGTGTGGAGGTAGCGGCAGCATGAGGAGACCATATAATGGCTGAATGACACAGCCTGGAGGTGGCAGCAGCATAAGAAGACCATATAGTGGCTAAATGACACAGCGTGGAGGTGTCGGCAGCATGAGGAGACTATATAGTGGCTGAATGACACAGCCTGGAGGTGGAATCAGCATGAGGAGAACATATGGTGACAGAATGATACAGCCTGGAGGTGGCATTAGTATGAGGAGAACATATGGTGGCAGAATGACAGCCTCAGGTGGCATCAGCATGAGGAGAACATTTGGTGGCGGAATGACACAGCCTGGAGGTGGAATCAGCATGAAGAGAACCTATGGTGGCATAATGTCACAGCCTGGAGGTGGCATCAGCGGCATCAGGAGTCCTGAAAGTGACCCAGTGACAGAGTGGGGCAGTCGGTGACAATACCAGTATCTGGTGACGAAGGTGTGTGAAAGAAGGAGAACTTGGCTTCAGATATGTGGCATCAGGCGGGTGGCAGGATCAGAACAGTAGCTGAGGCAGGTAGGCAGAAGAAAACGGTCGCTTTTGTCAGTGTTGGTATGCACAAGTAAACATTGAGGATATACATAACATAAAACTTAATTTTTAATATTATTCTTAGGATAAAATATATGGAGCCAAAGTTTTTTTTAGATCTAACAAAAGTAAAGGTGTGCAAAAAACACCATGTGCCACCTACACCACCATGTATTGATGTGATGCAAAGACCTCCAAATGGTGGAAGGGAACAACGTATTGTCCATTGTAGAAGGTGGGGATTAAAACTTCCCATGTAAAGCCCTTCTCTCACCCTATCAATTCCCTTCTTGGCAAGTATTACTCGCCTTAAAAAGGGCGGCCCCACACAGGAACCTCTCTCTATTTCCACCTAAAAACCCTTGGAAATGGCAGTGTTTTTAGGTGGAAATAGGGAGAGGTTACTGTGTGAGGCCACCCTTTTTAGGGTGAGTAACACTTGCCAAGAAGGGAATTAATAGTGCAAGAGAAGGGCCTTACAGGGGAAGTTTTCCTCCCCACCTGTTATAGTGGACCATACGTTGTTTGCTGCCATGTTTTAGAGGTCTTTGCATCACATTAATACTTGGTGGTGTAAATGGCATATGGTATTTCTTGCACACCATTCCTTTTGTTAGATAAAAAAAAAAAACAATTGGGTCCATATATTTTATCCTAAGAAAAGTTAAGTTTTAGCTAATGCACATCCTCAATACTTACTTGTGGTCTGATGTGGAAGGATTTCTGTTACTGGGGAGCAGCACCTTAAATATGTTTTGCACTATCCCTGATTCAAACCCGCTCTGATGGCACACTACTGGCCGGGCAGGACAACTTTTCCAGGGCAGACTCTGCTAGTTGCAGCCACAAATCAAGTTTGGCAGTCCAGCGGATCTTCAAAGTTTGTTTGCATGGTCGTGTCAAGGTATTCCACCACCTGCTGGTTCATGTCCTTCTCCAGGTCTACCTGCTGCAGATGAGTTGTTTCACTATGCTGGTAAAGAAAGTTTCTCATCATGTTACTGCTCCTGCCACCTCACTCCTCCCCAGCAGCCATGGCAGTGGAACATGAGCACAGAGTGCCCCCCGAGTCAGACCTGCTAGAAGATGGACGATGGAGCAGATAGGCATCGGCCAACTGACTAAATAGGATGTCTTTGTAGTAGATCAGTTTGTCCTCCCTCTCAGTGGATGTAAAAAAGGCCCCCATTTTGTGTCACAACGCAAGCAAGTGAACATGCATCCTGCCATTTGTGCAAGTGACTCGGAGGGACTCCCTGCCTCCATCTCCACTGCAAACTGCCATGGTGTGTTTGGTTCCTCTGTCTTGTCTTCCTCATCACCCTGTAGCTCCATAGCCTGCTCCTGCTCCTCCTCTCCTGTCAGATGACTATAAAAACCACCCATTTTGCAAAACCTTGCCTGTGCTCCACTGTCCCCCTCCTCCTCCTCTTCTAGTTCAGCTTCCACAGGACTCATGTGGCCATGAGATGTAGGCACCACGTCTCCAGTGCCCTGGCCAGCCATCGTTTGCAACAAGTGTTGTAGGAAAGAAGCAGTGGAATGACATTGTTCATCTCATAATCCTGATGACAGAATAATAATGTGGATTCCTCAAAGGGCCTGAGCAAACGGCAAGTGTCACATATGAGCTGCCACTGGTTCACATTGGAGTTACACAGGGGAGTCCCTCTATCCGCTTGAATAATCAAGAAATCGGTGAAGGCTTTTCTCTGTTCGTATAGGTCCAACATATGGATGGTGGAATTCCAACGGGTGGAAACATTGCAAATGTTACTATGTTGGGGGATGCCGTTCTGACGCTGCAGCTCAAGGAGGGTGTACTTTGTGGTTTATGAGTGTCTGAAGTGCATGCAAAGTTTCCTTCCCATTGTTAGGATGTCTTGCAGATGGGCAAACACTTCAGGAACCGCTTGACAACCAGATTGAACATGTGTGCCATGTAGGGCGCATTGGCTCAGGCTTCTTGTCGCAGCACAGACAAGATGTTCTTACCATTGTCGGTCACCATGGTTCCCATTTCTAGTTTTCGTGGATTAAGCCATGATACAATTTCTTGATAAATCACTTTTAGCAGTTTCTCCTCTGTGTGACTCCGTTCATCAAGGCAAACCATGTGAAGAACAGCGTGACACTGCCGTGACCTGCACACATGGTATGCTGGAGGGGCACTGAGACTTGTCCGTGCAGTGGAAGCTGAGGACACGGTGGAGGATGAGGAGGCGGAGTCGCACACTGTCACAGGACCAACGTCCTGAGAGCGTGGCAGCAGAATTGGCGTGACCTCTCCAAGTTTCTGTTGTGGCTGTGCAGGAACCACATTCATCCAGTGGGCTGTTAAGGAGATGTATTGTCCCTGACCGTAGTTACAGCTCCAGACGTCGGCACTGCCGTGCACTTTGGTACAAACCGACAGATTCAAGAACTGGCCCACCTTCTGATCCGTATAATTGTGCTGGGCTGATACTGCCTTTTTCGCAAAGAAATGATTGCTTGGGACTCTCCAGCTCGGCTCGGCCCAAGCCATCAGTTCTCCGAAAGGTGCATAGTCCACCTCTTGAAAAGGGACTTGGACAGGAGCACATTCAGCTTCTGCGCCGTTGAATGTATGGGCGCATACTGTTGTCTCTTGGACATGGCTTCACAAATGAATTGCTGGCGGAATGACTTACTCGAAGTTGGAGGAGCAGGAGCATTAGCATCTGGATCAACAGAAGATGACTATGACAGACAGCTCCCTTCGGCTGAGGAGGTGGAGCCTTGGCTAGCTGAAATAGGGAGCGGCATGCCTCTGGGTGATGCAGCAGGCTGGACCACTGCATCGGAACAAATGTTCTCCCAGGCCGCTTAATGGTGACGCTGCATATGTTGACACAGGGACGTGGTGCCAACATTGGGACCCTGGCCACACTTCACCTTCTGCCGACACGTCTTGCATGTGGCCAGGTTAACATACTCCGGATGCTTGATGAAAACCTGCCACACCACGGTGTAGCTGATTTTCCCTCCAACAGTCCACACTGATTGACTGCTACTGCCGCTGGCTCCGGGAACCCTTGTTCCCCTCCCTCCTGGGAACATAGGCTGCTGCAAAGCAGGTGGTCTATCCCTGGCACATTTGGCTCCAGACTTCCCACTTCTGCCACCATGCTGACTCCCAAACATTGCTGGCTCAGCTGCTGCCTCATAGGCAACCTGCAACCCTCTTCTACTTATGATGATGAAGCCCCTTCTGCACCTGGCTCCCAAGTGCAATCGGCTTCATTATCATCTGCACGTCACTGATGTCCTCCTCAGGTTCCTCAACAGTGTCTGATTCAGGAGCTTGAACACTCGCAACACCACCTCTCACGCCACTCTTCTCATCACTACTTGCTCATCTAGCAGAGGAAGCGACGGATATCTTCTGCGCTTCTTGGCTGGGCAGTAGCTGCTGGCTGTCCTCTAGTAAATCATCCTCACTTAATAGTGGAGCTGAACCCACAGCATACAATACTTCTATGGGGGAGGGAACAGCATAGAACAGAGGCAATTAGAGGACAGGGACTGCTCCTGGGCCATGCCAACTGAGGGTTGTGTCCTAGGAAACCACCGACTGTTGAATGGGGTGTCAGATGTCACTTGTGATGAAGTGGATGGCCAAGCTAATCAATCAATGACAGCAGATGGGTTTCTGGTCGATACATGACCGCTAGCTGATAACGGGAGATCAGGCCTCTTGCTGTGACTCCTGCTGCCATTCGCCCCTAGGCTGCCTGCGCCTGATGAATTTAGGCCTCTGCCACTCCTCTGTGCACATCCTGGCACTTCTCTGCCTGAAATACTTATACTCCAGCTGAGTGTGTATGTGTTACACTTATGAGAGGAGGACAATACTGTCCTCTACGCTTAAAAGTGTATTTGGCTGCAAAAGCAGGTGTGTAGTTTTGGCTGAACATTCAGAGTAACTAGGCCCAAATTAGTTTAACAGGAAAAATATAAAGGACACCCAGTAGGTGTACGTACAGTTTACACTTATGAGAGGAGGACTATACGCTCCTCTATAAACTGTATAAGGCTACAAAAACAAGTGTGTAGCTTTGGCTGGCCCTTTGCAGTAACTAGGCTCAAATTAGTTTAACAGGAAAAATATAAAGGACACCACTTATGAGAGGAGGACAATACGCTCCACTACACTTAAAACTGTATTAGGCTGCATTCATGTCACGTACCGGCAGGACTGGAAGTGGATCCTCTGAACCAGAGAGGCGATGACGCGAGTTGTACCAGAGGACCGGTTCTAAGTGGCTACTGGTTTTCACCAGAGCCCGCCGCAAGGCGGGATGGACTTGCTGCGGCAGTAACCACCAGGTCGTATCCTCCAATAGCAACTCGACCTCTCTGGTGGCTGATATGGCGTGGTACACAGGGAGCAGGCAAGAGCGCAGTCGGACTTAGCAGCGGTCAGGGCAGGCGGCAAGGGTTCACAGGCGAGTATACGGTAGCAAAGGGTTCGGCAACTGGTTAGGCAATAACACTGTAGGGAACGCTTTCTCAGAGGCACAAGGCACAAAGATCCGGCAAGGGCAGGAAGGGGCAGGTGTCTTTTATTGGGAATTGACAAGGGAGGTGTGGAACCAGCGCACCAAATTTACTAGAGAGCGGGGCCGCACGCGCCGGGAACCAGGAACCAGGGACGCCGCACGGGGAGAAGGTAAGCTTAACGGGGATGCAGCGCGTGAGCGTAGACCAGCCGCCACACTAGCCGCGTCCCTGCCAGGCTGAGACCCGCGCTCCCGGTCAGTGTGCTTGACCGGGAGATGCCGGGACCCCAGAAGGGGAAACACAGGCAACGGGCGCTCCGGTCCGGAGGTGGAGGCCGGAGCGCTCGCTGTGACAATTCACACCTAGTTTTTTACATACGGGTGACGAATCTGGCTGGGGAGGGGAAAACCGGGCGCTCCCGTACCCCAGCTGGATCAGCCCGTGACTCCATTTACTTTAATGAGCCGACTGGAGTCAAACGGTGACTCCAGTTCACTCAGTTTTCACCCGAATCTGGTCTTGGACCGGACCTAAAACCGTAGTATACTACGGTTTTAGGTCAGGAAACCTCATACGGGTCAAAACTGAGCCAACCGGAGTCACCGTTTGACTCCGGTCGGCTCATTAAAGTAAATGGAGTCGAAGGCGCATGCGCGCGGCTCACTGAGGAAGTCGCATCTCATGTGAGCTCCGTGCCGGCTGTGCACCTACCGCCATTTTCAGCGCCTTAACACGGCTCCTCAGCTAATCCAAGCTCACCGAGGATACCATGAGTGTCTCCCGATCCTCTAGGAGGAAACTCCAGAACCTTTCCCACGGCCTTTCTCAATCTATTCCTGACCTGTTCAGAACCGTGACGAAACCCAAGATGGCCGCAGCGAGCTCCCTTATGTCGGAGGAGAACTCTGAGGACGAGGCCCTGCCTCCACCAGATGACCTCACGCCGACAGCTCTGTACCGCAATATACAGAAGATGTTTAAGGCCGAGCTTTCGCAGGCGGTAGCCACGTTCTCGTCACAGATCCAGGAGCTGACTCAGCAGGTGGCGGATAACGAGGCGAAAATAGATGAACTGGCGGATGCGGTGGATGTGGATTGGCGGCCCTGGAATACAAGCTGGAAGACCTGGAGAACAGGTCACGGAGGGCTAACTTGCGACTGAGGGGACTGCCGGAGTCGATTACGGACTTCACCAAGGTACTTACCGATCTGTATTCTGAGTTGGCGCCCCAGCTCGAACCTGAACTGCTGAGATTTGACAGGATCCATAGGGCTCTGGCTAGGCCCAAAAATGCTGAGCTACCAAGGGACATTGTCCTAAAATTGCATTATCCGGAGGTGCGGGATGTGCTGCTGCTTGCTGCCCGCGATTTGGCGGTTTTGCCGGACCTGCCGCCCACTGCGAAACTCTACTCCGATCTCGCTCCCTCCACACTCGCACCTCGCCGGGAGTTCAGACCCATAACATTAGCGCTTATCCAGAGGAAGGTGAAATACAGGTGGGGGTTCCCTTTCTCCCTCTCCTTTCAACTAAATGGCCGTTCCTACCTGCTCCGCACTCTGAAAGAAGCGCTTGTGGCCCTGAAAGCCGAAAACATCCAGCCCGTGGATCTGCCGCCGCTCCCACAGAGGGTCCGCCGTCCCACTCGTACCTGGACTCCGGTGACCAGGCCTGCCAAGCCTAAGAAGCACACCTGACCTAGGAACATTTACCTGAGTGACCGGAATGCAATTGCTTGCCCCGTGAGCCTCGTGGTCTGATCCAACTGACAAGGTGGCATTCATGTATGTTTCCTGTATTCTTTGCCTCACTGTCTGAACTATGCATCTGAACTTTTTTGCCTCGGATGGGACTTGGACCTATGTGCAGATGGCTGCGCATAGTCCGGAATAGCGTGACCTCACCACCCCTACAGGGGACTTGGAAGTGTGATGGGTCCCGGACGGACCGGACCCGTACTTCCCACTTGGACTTGTTTTATTGTTTGTCTGTTTGGTTTGTGTTTTGTTGTCTGTCTTTTTGTTGTTTCCAGGTCTTATCGGAGGGATGCCTGTTTATATGGACATTTACTGACCGTGGTGGGTGATGTTTTGCATTATTGCTTTGTTTATCTATGGGATCCTGTCCTGACCTCCCCCTGCATAGTGCTGATTGGTCACAATGTGTAGGGTTATATCACATAATGTGAGGGGCTTTAATTCCCCCCACAAATGTAGTAAATCATTTAGAGACTATGCAAAGCTACGCCCTGATATTATATGCCTCCAAGAGTCTCACTTCACCCCTGCCTCCCACCCGAGGTTTTTTCATAGATCGTACAAACGTTACTTCCTGTCCACCTTCCCTTCTAAGAGTAGAGGTGTCATTACTTTTCTTAATGACGCACTGCCGTTCGATGTGAGTACTATAACCACTGATCCTGATAGCGATCCTGATATGTGATACTGCAAGGAACATTGTATGATAAACAGTTATGTGTCTTAAACTCATATGCACCCACTACTGACCCTATTTCTTTTTTTAGTACATTATGTTCGCTGCTCGGTTCCATGAGATACGACTGGCTGATTTGGGCAGGTGATTTTAACTTTGTGTACCACAGTGACTTGGATCGCTCCCATACCGCCCCGCTTCGTAGATCCGGGATCCGGCAGCGACAGATACAGGGGCTATTCAGTGACACGCGCATAGCAGATGTTTGGCGAGAACACAATGGGAGAGCGAGGGGCTATACCTATTACTCTCAATCCCAGCACACGTATACACGCATTGATTGGATATTGGCTAACACACCACTGCTACCCTCCCTGCTGTATGCGAGACATGTGCCCTGTGCCTGGTCGGACCATGATGTAGTGCTTGCAGTGTTCCATTTAGCTAAGCCTTCCACAGTCCCTTTCCGCTGGAGGCTAAATGAGTCCTTACTTACCATTCCCAGGGTGAGTGCACAGTTAGATACCGAGCTGTCTGATTACTTTCATGTTAACTCGGGGTCAACAAGTGGGCCGTATTGGCTGTGGCTGGCCCATAAGTCCTATATGCGGGGTCGGATTATATCTATAGCCACGGGTCTTAAAAAAGACCGCTCAGCGACTAGGGTTGCTTTAGAAGCTAAATTGCTCCGCCTGACCTATGCTCATCAGTTGTCTCCCTCTATGTTTCTGCATGCTGAGATTAGGCACACTAGGGTGCAGCTGGATGCATTGCTCTCTGTTGGGGTGGACAAAGCTATCAGATGGACTCGGTCCACTTATTATAGGTATGCAAATAAACCAGACCGCCTGTTGGCGTCAATGTTACGTAATACTACCTCCTATAATAGAGTGCATGCGGTGCGACTTCGCCCTGGTGTGACTACCTCTAACCCGGACTTGGTGTACTCTGCTTTCCATTCCTTTTACTCCTCTTTGTGTTCTCCCCCACCTGATTCTTCTACCTCTATCCCTTCGGTTTCCTCCTACTTTGCTTCCTTGGCTCTTCCTACCTTGGATTCTGACGCTCTGGAGATTATGAATGGCCCATTTACTGCTGAGGAGGTGGAAGATGCGATTAAACATCTTAAGAATGGCAAGTCGCCCGGGCCGGATGGTTTTTCGTCCGCATACTATAAAAAATTTGCTAAACACTTAATCCCCCATCTGGTGGCCTTGTTTAATTCTATGAGAACCCCTGCCCCGCTCCCCAGTGAATTTTTGGATGCCCATATTACGATGCTGCCTAAGCCACATAGAGACCCCCTGCAACCTGCTAATTACCGGCCAATCACCCTTTTAAATATAGATACTAAATAGATACGTATGTATGTTTTGTTTAAATGATGTATCCACTCACCTGAATACCACGAGTCCTTTCATGTTCTTTGTATTTGATGCGGGTAATCCGCTCCGTGGATTTTATATTACTATCTGACTATGTAAACCTGGAATGTTTGTTTATTGTTGGATCTGCGGATCCTTTGTTCTTACCCATGTTTCCATACTGTGTTTGTATTACATGAATCTTCAATAAAGCTTCATCATTTGATGGTTAAAGTAAATGGAGTCACGGGCACCCTTATGTAAAAAAACGAGGTGTGAATGCAGCCTTAGACTACAGAAACAAGTATGTATCTTTGGCTGGCCTTTAACAGAAACTAGTTCCAAGTTAGTTTAACAGGAAAAATATAAAGAACACCACGTAGGTGTATGTACAGTTTACACTTATGAGAGAAAGAATATACGCTCCTCTACAAACTGTTAATGGCTACAAAAACAAGTGTGTAACTTTGGCTGGCCTTTCACAGTAACTAGGCATAAATTAGTTTAACAGGAAAAATATTTTAAAAAATACCTACGTGGTGTACGTACATGTGGTAAAGGGTGTGATGCAGGGCAGATGGTATTCCTCTAGGGGCAGATGGCATTCACCCCTTGTATTCGTGACTCCAGGGCATAGTTTATCCTCAATACCACCCAAAGGTATACTGCTGGATCCTGTGCTAGGCAAGGGGGCAATAATGACTCGGACACCAAGTTACGGAACAACAGTAGCTTTACTGAATTAGACAGGTGGAATAGTCTATACAGCTTTGCCAGGCCCACGTAGGTGACCAGTGACTTCAGAGACCTTAGGGCTTACTGGGACTTGCAGTGGACAATTTTGATGCAGGCCATGCTGACTGAAGACAGATTGACTTTGACTGAGACTGACTATACCCCGTTTGCAGCTTACCAGCTCTGACTGAGAACTGGGGGTTGTGGACTTGTAGACTTGTGGCTGCTTGACAGACTTTAGGCCTCCTTTGGACTCCGGACACACACCTAGGACTTGACTGCACTGTAGTTCAGCAAAGACTTAGTCTCTAAAAAGAGTGAAGAGACTCCTTCCAGGGCTTATATGGGGGAGACTCTGGTGGGGCCTCATAGGTCACTGGGTTACAATCACATGACAGATGTTTAACCACATGACAACTGTTCAACATTTTATATACATTACATAGCATAACAATAACTGCACAAGAGGAACAGATGCAGGTGGGGCCCAGGGGACACTGCAGGGAGGCTGCCTGACAGGGCAGCAAGAGTACAGGAGTACAACTCCAGTACCGGGCAACCACAAACTCCCCCTCCTAAACACAGCCATCCTTGGTGCCCAGTCCTGGACGGGGGATGGCTAGAAGTGGCCACTGGGGCCTAGTGCTGACAACAGTTCCTTGGGCATTGATCCCAAATGTCCTTCACAAGTCTGAGTAATTAATAATGTAACTGGGGACGAGTCCAGGTGGCATTTATCAACAATGTCCTTACATGTTCCTTTGGTGATGGGAGTACAAACGTGGGATTGATAAACCTTGTAACCTATAACACATTTTTTTTACACCTGATCCGGATCGGGCTGTCGGAGTGTCAGGATTCGGCAGGCTGGTGGTGGATCCTCTGTGTCAGTGAGGGATTGGCGTGGACCGTACCGGAGGACCGGTTCTAAGTTGCTACTGGTTTTCACCAGAGCCCGCCGCAAAGCGGCGGTGACAACCAGGTCGTGTCCACCGGTAGCGGCTCAACCTCACTGACTGCTGAGACTAGCGTGGTACAGGAGGACTAGACAGAGGCGAGGTCAGACGTAGCAGAAGGTCAGGGCAGGCGGCAAGGTTCGTAGTCAGGGGCAACAGCAGAGGGTCTGGAACACTGGCTTGGAACATACACAAAACGCTTTCACTGGCTCTAGGCAACAAGATCCGGCGATACCAGGAAGGGGAAGTGTTTTTTTATAAGGAGGACACAGGTGCAGGTACTGATTGGGCCAGGCAACAATCAATGGAGCACTGGCCCTTTAAATTTTAGAGAGCCGGCGCACGCGCGCGCCCTAGGGAGCGGGGACACGCTCGCCGGGACTGAGCAGACGGAGGACGGGGCAGGTGAGGAGATTGGGATGCGAACCGCGGGCGGGCGCGCCGGTGACACTAATGCAGCGCTCCCGGTCAGCGTGTCTGACTGGGGCGCTGCACGGAGATGAACGCCGCGAGCGCTCCGGGGAGTAACAGTACCCCCCCCCCTTAGGTCTCCCCCTCTTTTTAGCTGCCTGTCTCTTCATACGAGACGAGGCCAGTGGGAGCGACTCTTGAGTCTCCCTCCAGATAACGGAGAAGTCCCGGGTTATTTCATCTATGGCAGGAACTCCAGAAGAAGTGGGAATGGGGAGGGGGGGCAGAGGGTGAATCCTGCCACAGGGCAGGGTGGTACCAGGAAGGAGGCCATGAGGAGGTAAGATCTTTGCTTGCTTTTTGCAGAAAAGATCAGAAAAGCCCTGGTAAGCCTTGGGAGGGCCCGGTAAAGGTGGAACCTCAGGGGTTAGACAAGTGGGAGCAGATGAGAGGCATCGTTTGTGACAAGAAGGACGCCAATTTTTTATCTCCCTGGTGGTCCAGTCGAGGTTGGGAGCATGACATTGGAGCCACGGCAGGCCAAGAAGAACTTCAGAGGGGCAGTTAGGCAGAACGAAAAATTCTATTTTTTCATGGTGAAGTCCAATGCTCATGAGCAGGGGTTCAGTGCGGTGGCGCACAGTGCAGTCCAATTTTTCTCCGTTAACAGAAGAGATAGAGAGCGGTTTGACGAGACGGGTTACTGGGATGCTGAACCTATTAACAAAAGAGGCCAAAATAAAATTTCCTGCAGAACCAGAGTCCAAGAAGGCCACAGCTGAGGAGGAGTTGGCGGAAGGAGAAATCCGCACAGGCACAGTGAGACGTGGAGAAGCAGAATTCACACCAAGAGACGCCACTCCCACGTGAACAGGGTGCGTGCGTGCGTTTCCCAGACGTGGGGGACGAATAGGGCAGTCCACTAGGAAATGTTTGGTACTAGCAGTACTCGCAGTACAGGCATAAATTTTCATCTCTGTGACGAGACCTCTTTTCATGGGTCAGGCGAGACCGATCCACTTGCATAGCCTCCTCGGCGGGAGGCACAGGGGTAGATTGCAGAGGATTCTGGGAGAGAGGTACCCAGAGATCAAGGTCCTTTTCCTGGCGGAGCTCCTGGTGTCTTTCAGAAAAACGTATGTCGATGAGGGTGGCCAAATGGACAAGTTCAGACAGGTTAGCAGGAATTTCTCGTGCGGCCAGTACATCTTTGATGTTGCTGGATAAGCCTTTCTTGAAGGTCGCACAGAGGGCCTCATTGTTCCAGGATAGCTCTGAGGCGAGGGTACGAAACTGGATGGCGTATTCGCCTACGGAAGAACTCCCTTGGATCATGTTCAGCAAAGCAGTCTCGGCTGAGGAGGCCCGGGCTGGCTCCTCAAAGACACTACGAACTTCAGTGAAGAAGGACTGGATAGTAGCAGTGGCAGGATCGTTGCGGTCCCAGAGCGGTGTGGCCCATGACAAGGCCTTTCCAGACAGGAGACTGACCACGAAAGCCACAAGATCCGGCCCTGGCCCTTTAAATCTCAGAGAGCCAGCGCGCGTGCGCCCTAGGGAGCGGGGCCGCGCACGCCGGGACTGATCAGACGGAGGACGGGGCAGGTGAGGAGATTGGGATGCGAGCCGCGGGCGGGCGCGTCCCGCTACGCGGGTCGCATCCCCGCCGGTGACACTAATGCAGTGCTCCCGGTCAGCGGTTCTGACCCGGGCGCTGCACGGAGACGAACGCCGCGAGCGCTCCGGGAAGGAGCAGGGACCTGGAGCGCTCAGCGTAAAACGGAGGCTCTCTACCCGATGCCTTACCTGCTTGGGTCCTTTGGCGAAAGCTACTTCTTCGAAAAACACTATACATACTTTTGACATTAGAGCAATAATACCTTTATACATAGTAGAGATGAGTGAATCGAAGCTGACGAATCCGAATTTGTTACAAATTTCATGAAAAATTAGATTTGTAACTAATGCGAATATCGCCGCGATTCTAACACGCGTATCACTTCATAAGACTCAATTTAGTGCGGTCCAGGCTCCAGGGCATCTAAAATGGCGGATCCATAGGTGAGGACATGGGGCAAGGAACTCTGGGAAGGCAGGTAGGTGGGATGACCTGAATGTAATCATAGCATACTGGGGCCATCAGGAGAGAGCGCTTGCGGGCCACAGCAACAGGAGACAGTTTTCTTCACATCACCGGCGCTATGGGCGGCAAGTTTTCATAGCAAGTGCTCCCTCCCGGCCCCAGTGCACAACATAATGCTCTGCCGCTTGCTATGCAAACTGACCCCCTGTGACGGCACTGTAACCTAATAAGAGAATAGGAGAACGGGCATTGTAAACTTATAGAAGAATGTATACTTGTTTTACTTATACATTTGTATGTTTGCCACGACATATAAGGAAAATAAAGGGGCCTATGTGCAGGGACCAATCACATAGCGGTCCTAGCGATGACATACAGGAGAGAGGCGTGGTGGCCTAGGTTGTGACATGGACCTAGGACCAAAAGATTGTTCACCCTCCATACGGCTAACATGTACATTCCATGACACTTGCGACAAATTGAAATTAGTGATGGTTGGGTTCACTGTAACCACCACTTGTACAGCAGCAGCTTGCACCTCTCGGGGATCATGTGTTGGTGCCCGCTGGGTAGGCCAAACCTCTGCAACAGCAGGAGTAGGCCTGGGCACATCTCTAGAAGACCCTCGATGCAGATGCTTAGGGTCCATGACAGGTGACTCAGGATACCATTCTTCTTGGATGACTTGTCCCTTGACACTCGGTGGCAGAAGACCAAATGGATCCGACTCCCAATCTTCAGAGGGGAAATAGGCGAAGGTGATTTGTGTAGGATTCTTGAGCATTGTGATGGCTGCTGCCCATTCCCCTCGTATTCCCTGTACAGAAGTGTATTCCACAATCTCCCTGTTCTCTAGGAAGTGTAGAGGTGTAGGGAGGTAATCTATCAATGTGCTGTACCCCTGAAATTTGATAACCATGGCTGCAGCTGCTTTAGAGGTGTCTCTTCCTCTCGAGGATGCTCTGGGCTCCTGATGTATAAGGCCTGTTGTTGTGCTTGGCGTACTTCATGTGGCATTTGTTTAGGGCCATACTCCTTTCTCTTCTCCTCTCATCTCTTCAACTATGGTGGCAACCTTGGCCTCTCATTTGGCCCTTTCGGCCTGGGCTACTGGGACTGGAGGATGGGACTTCCCTGGCAGGGCTAGGAGATGGTCCCTCATGTATTGAATAAGTGCTGGCTCATTGCCAAATAGCCACTGTGACAGCGATGGTGACCAGGGCTGTGCTGGGGGCTGCTGTACCTAGGGTGCAGGCTCTGGACTGGCAGTAGATGGAGCGGTAGAGAACTGGTGGTCCGGTGGTGGGGAGACAGCCTCACCTGCGACGATCCTCGTGATGATGCGGGTGTTCTACCCGCTGGAGTTGCAGGCCAATCTCCATCGTCCTCAGGCAGCGGAACTTTAAGATGGGTGTCTTCAGCCCCGATGGAGAATCTCTGCAGATGATCCGCTAACTCCTGGAACGTCTGCGGTGCGGCAACTTGCCGGGCCTCCGGCACCATCTTGGGACTCTCTGACCTTGTGTTCTGCTGTGCCTCCACCATCTTGCTCTCACCAGGAACTTCAGTAAGACTGAAGAGGCCTGGCTCCGCTTCTTATACTGGTCTCTGACAAAAAAAATGGCCGTCAACCGGAACTTCGTCATCAGCAGGGTCTGGGACCGGAAGTGACTCAGCGGTGCGTCCTCTTCTTCCGCCCCCCGGCAACAAGGGCTGGACCTTTCAGATTCAATTTAGGATTAGAAACCACGACTTGTCTTTCACACCTAGGGGTGGGATGCTTGCTTTGACAGGATCCCTTCACACACTTTCCTTCTAGATTAACCCTTTCAGGTATAATGGTAGACATCTTGGCACATAACAGTGCTTCAGCATGGATTTTACATAGTATACACGACTTCGGTACTGTTCCCAATGGCAGGCAATATATTTTTCTTCACCTCCCTCTCTATTTCACAAGCGCCTCTTGACATAAACTTTTCACAGACAAAGTCCCGTACACACTTTTTGTCGTGCGCTTGTGCATTTTACTTTGCAATACTGGACCCAGTTCAGACTGGAGAGGACTTTAGGCATAAGGCGCACACCCGTATCCTGTTCGTAGGATGACAAAAGTTGTGGTAAAGGGTGTAATGCAGGGCAGATGGTATTACCCTAGGGGCAGATGGCATTAACCCCTTGTATTCGTGACGCCAGGGCGTGGTTTATCCACAATACCACCCGAAGGTATGCCGCTGGATCCTGGGCCAGACACGGGGCAATAATAACTCCGACACCAAATTATGGAACAACGATAGCTTTACTGAATTAGACCGGTGAAATAGTCTATACAGTTTTGCCAGGCCCACAGAGGTGACCAGTGACTTCAGAGACCTTAGGGCTTGCTGGGACTTGCAGTGTACTGGGGCAATTTTGATGCAGGCCACGCTGACTGAAGACAGATTGACTTTGACTGAGACTGACTATACCCGGTTTGAGCTTACCAGTTCTGATTGAGATCTGGGGGTAGTGGACTTGAAGATTGGTGGCTGCTTGACAGACTTTAGGCCTACTCTGGACTCCGGACACACACCTAGAATTTGATTGCACAGTAGTTAAGCAAAGACTTAGTCTCCTAAGAGAGTGAAGAGACTCCTCCCAGGGCTTATATGGGGGAGACTCTGGTGGGGTCCCGTAGGTCACCCTTAGGTCACATAGTCACTGACACCTCACTGGGTTACACATGACAGATGTTTAACCACATGACAACTGTTCTTAAAGCTACAACATTTTATATACATTACATAGCATAACAATAACTGTTCAAGGGGAACAGATGCAGAGGGACCCAGGGGACACTGCAGGGAGGCTGCATGACAGGGCAGCAAGGGTAGAGGAGTAGATACAGTTTACACTTATGAGAGGAGGACTATACGCTCCACTAAAGACTGTTTAAGGCTACAAAAATAAGTGTGTAGCTTTGGCTGGCCTTTCACAGTAACTAGGCCCAAAATAGTTTAACAGGAAAAATATAAAGGACACCATGTAGGTGTACGCACAGTTTACACTTATGAGAGGAGAACTATATGCTCTGTTACAAACTGTATAAGGCTACAAAAACAAGTGTGTAGCTTTGGCTGGCCTTTCACAGTAACTAGGCCCAAATTAGTTTAAAGGGGTACTCCGGTGCTTAGACATCTTATCCCCTGATTGCGGGAGTCCTGCCAGGGGTGACCCCTGTGATCTTGCACGCGGCACCCCTTTTATAATCAGTCCCGGTCTGATTACCGGCGACCACAGGGCCGATGGCGTGTGACGTCACGCCTCCGCCCCCGTGTGACGTCACGCTCTGCCCCTCAATGCAAGCCTATGGGAGGGGGCGTGGTTGCTGTTACGCCCCCTCCTATAGGCTTGCATTGAAGGGCGGAGCGTGACGTCACACGGGGGCGGAGGCATGACATCACACGCCGTCGGCACTGTGGTTGCCGGTAATCAGACCCGGAGCGAACACGCTCCGGGGACTGATTATAAACAGGGTGCCGCGTGCCCCAGGGGCGGAACAGGGTGCCCCAGGGGCGGAACTCCCGCAATCAGGCATCTTATCCCCTATCCTTTGGATAGGGGATAAGATGTCTAAGCACCAGAGTACCCCTTTAACAAGGAAAAAAAAAAAGTACACCACGTAGGTGTACATATAGTTTACACTTATGAAACGTGGACTACACACTCCGCTACAAACTGTATAAGGCTACAAAAACAAATGTGTAGCTTTGGCTGGCCTTTCACAGTAAGTAGGCCCAAATTAGTTTGACAGGAAAAAAAATATGTACACCACCTATGTACGCACAGGTTACACTTATGAGAGGACAATACGCTCTGCAACCTGTATTAGGCACTAAAATCAGGGGACTATGGCTTTTAGTGCTCAGTGCTCACCCTAACTGGCCCCTATTAGCTTTTAGAAGCCCTGGAACCTGGACCACACTAAATGGAGTTTAATGAAGCGATTCGTCTCATGGAATCCCTGTGATATTCGGATTCGTTACGAATCCTATTTTTCATGAAATTCCGAACAAATTTGGATTCTTCAGATTCGATTCGCTCATCCCTAGTACCATTTAAAAAAATACATTTACATACAGTGGGGATCAAAAGTTTGGGCACCCCGGGTAAAAATTTGTATTAATGTGCATAAAGAAGCCAAGGAAAGATGGAAAAATCTCCAAAAGGCATCAAATTACAGATTAGACATTCTTATAATATGTCAACAAAAGTTAGATTTTATTTCCCTAATTTACACTTTCAAAATAACAGAAAACATAAATATTGCATCTGCAAAAGTTTGGGCACCCTGCAGAATTTATAGCATGCACTGCCCCCTTTGCAAAGCTGAGACCTGCTAGTGTCATGGATTGTTCTCAATCATCATCTGGGAAGACCAGGTGATGTCAATCTCAAAGGTTTTAAATCCCCAGACTCATCTGACCTTGCCCCAACAATCAGCCCCATGGGTTCTTCTAAGCAGTTGTCTAGAAATCTGAAACTGAAAATAGTTGACGCTCACAAAGCTGGAGAAGGCTATGAGAAGATAGCAAAACATTTTCAGATGTCAATATCCTCTGTTCAGAATGTAATTAAGAAATGGCAGTCATCACGAACAGTGGAAGTTAAAGCAAGATCTGGAAGACTAAGAAAAATCCCTCCAGAAAGATCTTGCAGACACTGGAGTTGTGGTACACTATTCCACTATAAAGAGATACTTGTGCAATTATGGTCTTCATGGAAGAGTCATCAGAAGAAAACCTCTTCTATGTCCTCACCACAAAAATCTGCATTTGAATTTTGCAAAGGAACATATAGACAAGCCTGATGCATATTGGAAACAAGTTCTGTGGACCGATGAGGTTAAAATGTAACTTTGTGGCCGGAATGAGCAAAGGTACGTTTGGAGAAGAAGAGGAACATAATTTAATTAAAAGAGCCTCTGTCCAACTATTAAGCATGAGGGTGGATCAATCATGCTTTGGGGTTGTATTGCAGCCAGTGGCACAGGGAACATCACACAAATAGAAGGAAAAAGTGATTCAATAAAATTTCAGCGAATTTTGGATGCTAACTTGATGCCCTCTGTGAAAAAGTTGAAGTTAAAGAGAGGATGGCTTCTACAAATGGATAATGATCCTAAACACACCTCGAAATCCACGGGGATTACATCAAGAGGCGTAAACTGAAGGTTTTACCATGGCCTTCACAATCTTCTGAACTCAACATAATTGAAAATCTATGGATAGACCCTAAAAGAGCAGTGTGTGACAGACAGCCCAGAAATCTCAAAGAACTGGAAGACTTTTGTAAGGAAGAATGGGCAAAGATACCTCAAACAAGAATTGAAAGACTCTTTGGCTGGCTACAAAAAGCGTTTACAAGCTGTGATACTTGCCAACGGGGGCAGTACAAGATATTAACTCTCCAGGGTGCGCAAACTTTTGCAGACGCCATTTTTCTGTTATTTTGAAAGTGTAAATGATGGAAATAAAATCTAACTTTTGTTGACATTTTAGGCTGGGTTCACACTACGGTTTGTAATTACGGTTCCCGTATACGGCTGGGAGGAGGGGTGGGTGGGGCTTAATCACGGCGCCCACACTCAGCCGTATAGGGAACCGTAGTTAATGTATGTCTATGAGCCAACCGCAGGCAAAAACGTGGTCGACCGTAATGACAAACCATAGTGTGAACCCAGCCTTATAAGAATGTCTAATCTGAAATTTGATGCCTTTTGGAGATTTTTCCATCTTTCCTTGGCTTCTTTATGCACATAAATACAAATTTTTACCTGGGGTGCCCAAACGTTTGATCCCCACTGTATGTATATATATATATAACCCCTTCCCTCTGATGATTTTTCATTATTGCACTTTTTTTCCTTCTCACCTTCTAAAAATGATAACACTTTCAATTTTCCACCTACAGATCCATATGAGGGCATGTCTTTGCGCCAACAATTTTACTTTGTAATTCCATTAATAATTTCACCACAAAATCTATAGAGAAACCGTTTCTATGCAGTGTAGTTTTCGCTAAAATAAAGACCTTATATTTATTCTGTAGGTCCATACGGTCACAAGGATACCAATTTATATAGGTTTGATTTTATCTTACTGCTAAAATAAATGTATAACCCCATGCACAAAAATATATACATTTAACAATATCCTCTTCTGACCCTTATAACTTTTTTATTTTTCTGCATACGAGGATGTATGAATGCTAGTTTTATTAGTATCAGTTTTGAATATATTTTACTTTTTAATACTTTTTATAATTTTTTTTGGAATAAAATGTGACAAAAAAGTTGCATTTTTTTTGTATGTTTACACCGCTCACCATACAGTATAATTAACATTATATTTTTATAGTTCGGACATTTACGCATGCGGCAATACCAAATATGTTTATTAATTATTTTATTTACACTTTTTGATAATAAAATGGGAAAAAGGGACGACTTAAATTTTTATTGGGGGAGAGGTTTAAATGTTTTTTTTTTTTTTTTTTAACTTTTTTTTACAGTTTCTTTGTCCCCATAGGAACAATTTATAGTAATCAGTTGATTGGTAATACTATTCAGTGCTATGCATAGGGCATAGCACTGATCAGTGTTATTGGCAATCTACTGCTCTAGACCAGAGCAGTAGATTGCCAATTGACCGCTTGATCTCAGACCAGAACAGAAGAACCCTGGAGACGGCCGGAGGCCACCATGCTGGATGATTGGATCCTCGTGTCAGCACTGCGCGCATTCCTATGATACATTTTAAGTACTGCACTGTTGCAGATGCCGTGATCTGTATTGATTGGTGGGTCCCTGGCTGCTGATAGCAGCCGGGACCTGCTGTGCATAACAGGAGCATCGTTAATGTGCTCGCAATCATTGTAGAGCATAAATGTATGTCATGGTGAGCTAAGTACCACGGCACCATGACGTACATTTACGTCCATTGTCGTTAAGGGGTTAGGACAGCCAGTTTTTTTTGTGACAATATGATACAACTGTCAGACAATATGACTGAGTAGAACTAGAGTGATATGCAGAAGAAACATATATTAGGAGTATATTTAACTTCATAAGGCTTTCATTTTAGGCACACTACTTGCTCTATCTACAGCAAACCTACAGTTGCAGTATCTAACATAAGTGAGTACATCCCTCATATTTTTGTAAATATTTTACTATATCATTTAATATGACAACACTGAAGAAATGACACTCTGCTACAATGTAAAGTAGTGAGTGCACAGCTTGTATAACAGTGTTTAATAATGTGCCCCCTCAAAATAACTCAACACACAGCCATTAATGTGTAATGTCTTCAAAACTAAAATGAGTACACCCCTAAGTGGAATTGTCCAAATTGAGCCCAAAGTGTCAATATTATGTGTGGTCACTATTATTTTCATACACACATGCATACCTACACACACACACACACACACACACACACATATATATATATATATATATATATATATATATATATATATATATATATATATATATATTTCAACAAAGAGACACAGCAAATGAGGCGTCAGAGATCCAGGATATTAAATTAATATCCTGGATCTCTGACGCCTCATTTGCTGTGTCTCTTTGTTGCTATGGACTTTGTTCCAGCCATGCCAGACTGGCTATGACACGTGCAATAGTCAGATAGTGCCGAGTGCTGAACCCTGATTTCTTTGGATTATATATATATATATATATATATATATATATATATATTATCTTGCTCCACTATCTTGAGGAAGAAGAGACTTCCATGTTAGTGATAATTGTGGACCACAATTAGATACCTATTGCTTATTACGTGCATATGTGATAATCTCGGGAAACCATTTGAAATGCATCTCTGGTAAATGGCTAAAAGGGGTACTCCACTGCACACATCTTATCCCCTATCCAATGGATAGGGGACAAGATGTTAGATTGTGGGGGTCCCACCACTGGGGACCCCTGCAATCTCTGGGCTGGCAGCTGCGGCATCCGGGACACCGAAGCTTGCAGCTTCCGCATTTGTGATGTCACGCCCCCTCCATTCATGTCTATGAGAGTGGGCATGACTGCTAGTGCAGAGCTGTCACGCCACCTCCCATAGAATTGAATGGAGGGGGTGTGGCGGCCAGCATCCCCAGTCATCAGGCATGGAGCGGAGTTCGCTCCATGACCGAATGACAGGGGTGCCGGCCCGGCGGCGGGACCCCCGCAATCTAACATCTTATCCCATATCCTTTGGAGTATGGGAGCAGAGTATCCCTTTAAATAATATTACTTTACTCAATTCAGAACTGCTAGAGGTTTGTCACTCAACTATAATTTCTAATACATTGTACATTTGTTAATATATATATATAATAGCATGAGAGTTGGGTGATGGACTGGTTAATGCGATTAAGCTCATGATATCATGATTATGTCTCCTGAATAGAAATACTCTATTACCATTAAAATCTTATACTACACATCAGATAGATATAACTTGATTATCAGAACTGTTCTATTATATACTGTATATCTATCCCCTGTATCATATATATATATATAATGCTAACCATCTACAACATCCCAAACCATATAATGTAAACAATCAGTCTGCAGCTATGATTATGGCATCACAGTGCTGTTTTCATTTGCTAAGGATAATGTGTTTACTTCACATCCAATTCTGCCTATTGGATGCTAGTTATTATAGTTTTTTTATTCAGTTTCTGAAAATATACTTGAGCTACAAGTACAACTATCAAAATGTATATTATTGCTCTTGTTATCCGTAAGACAATACAAGCAATAAATTATCCGCTTTCACCCAGCAGAGGAACAGGCTCATGGGGAAAGGCAAGTATTGTTATCCAAATAATTATCCATTTAGGGTGTACTGTACCAGCGTCTTGCTAGCACTCATTAAGCATTCATCAATTCCTTAGAAAGAGTACCTACTGTACAATGAAATTCCCATCAATATTTAATATAGCTTTGCTAGGAGCAGTTAATCGACTTTCTTACTTGTGCTAAAATTATATGCTTCACATTTCCTTGATGGAAGATCTTAGATAAATCCCTCAGCTTTATTTTCGCTCTTTTTGTGTACGTTTATGTTATTTACTTTTACGGTTATTGGGGATCAGCCGCGAAGCTCCGATTGTGGGACACATTATCACCGCTTTATTACCTTTAGCAGCTAAATCTGACACTATTGATTAAGGTGTTTGCTAGGGAAGCTATAGAGGGCCATATGGGGCTAGCATTCTTTATTACCATCAGTTGACAGGGATCCTTAAATACATGCTAGCCGTGTCAGTTGGTGACTTATTTTATTTTTTATATTGTATAATAAAATAATCAGCCGTGGATTTCTTCTCAGCATTTTATTTTTCGGTCTCTTGACTTCAGCAACTTGAGCCATATCACATTATTCATTGAGATTGATACACTCGTTGCTTTCATTTTAAACCTTTAACCCTACTGGAGCTCAGAATAAATTCATAGTAGTTTCAAAACAGAACTTTATTAGAAAATTTACACTTAACATTCAAAGTGCAGTTATCTTTGCCTATTCACTATTAATAATTAGTGTTGAGCGGCATAGGCCATATTCGAATTCGCGAATATTCGCGAATATATGGACGAATATTCGTCATATTCGCAAATATTCGCATATTCGTAATATTCTCGTTTTATTTTCGCATATGCGAATATTCGCGCGTGCGAAAATTAACATATGCGAAAATTCGCACAACGGTCTCACACAGTAGTATTAGAGCCTTCTTACACCACATAAGCTGGAAGCAGAGAGGGATGATCACTGTGATGTGTACTGTGAAAAAAAAATATATATATATATAAAAAAAAAAATATTCGTAATTACGAATATATAGCGCTATATTCGCGAATATTCGCGAATTCGCGACTATGCCATATTCGCGAATAAAATTTGAATTGCGAATATTCGCGAGCAGCACTATTAATAATACAGGGAGTTCTAGAAAGCCAAACATGTTATTATTTTGTTCAGGTTTTCTTGGCTTGCTTTTAGGTATAGAATAAACCGTAGGTATGCAGTAAAACCATTGTTGGGATTGATGATACTTTGCCTAACTAAAATGATTTTGCTAGGTACCCTTATTCCTAAAATAGTTTTGTACTTGAATATGGCGGCTGGCTGATATAGGAAGATGTTGTGAATGGAATCTGACAGGCAACATGGACTATATATATGTATATATATATATATATATATATATATATATATATATATATATATATATACATACCGGTATATATGCCTGTATAAAAAAAAAAACTTCCTCAATCCCTTACATTTCATTCTTGAATCCCTTATATTGCAATAAAAACTACAATAAGTTTGAAAATATGTCTTCTACACAAAAAATATGCATCTCTCCCTCCTCCTCCTAAAAATCATTTTATTGTCAGCATGGCAGGCATACAAAATATCATACCTTTTACAGAAAAAAAAGTTCAATGTAATCAGGGCCGGTTTTAGACTAAGTGTGTCCCTGGGCAAAAATTTTAAATATGGCCCAAAGGTTGTGTGGCCAAAGATTACCATGTTGTGCTCCTTGAATTGTGCTGCATCTCAGATAATGTGGCTGTGACTACAACATGACAAACGTAATTATTCCATCCAAGATGAATTTGTGGCTGCGGTAATTTGGGGGTTGCAACGTGACCCCATTTAGTGCCAATCTGCACAGTCCCCCCCCCCCCCTCTGCAAGAAGGAAGTGCACGGACAGCTATGGAGAAAAAGCAACTTGTAAGGAGAGTAGAAAAATCCAGTGCAAACCAGTTCTTACTCTTTAGATGGTTTATTAGACACTTAAAATGGCATCATAAGATGTATCTTAGGAAACCACAGGGTCACAGGAAGCCATACATTCTGTGATGCAGTTTTAAGCATTTAATTCAGAATTGATTCAGGGATAACAAGATGGCTATCTTTGAGTGTGTGACCCATTTTTGCCATGTAGCCCTAACCTAATACTGTCACCTTGCTCTTTATATGGACAACAGCTGACTCAGTTGACTGCCATGCTACAGCAGCTCCTGCCTCCACAGCAGCAACCATCTCCTCCGCCAGCTCCAGCTTCTCCTCTGCAGCGAGTGGCCGCTTCTAGACTCCACCTGTCTCTACCTGATAAGTTTGACGGGGACTCTAAGATGTGCCGTGGGTTCCTGTCCCAGTGTTCCCTACACCTGGAGATGATGTCTGACCAGTTTCCCACAGAACGGTCTAAGGTGGCGTTCGTGGTCAGCCTGCTGTCTGGAAAGGCTTTGTCCTGGGCCACAACGCTTTGGGACCGCAACAATCCTGCCACTGCTACTATCCAGTCCTTCTTCTCCGAAGTACTCAGTGTCTTTGAGGAGCCAGCCCGGGCTTCCTCAGCCTAGATGGCTCTATTGAATCTTGTCCAAGGGAGCTCTTCAGTGGGCGAATACGCCATACAGTTCCGCATCCTCGCCTCTGAGCTAGCCTGGAACAATGAGGCCCTCTGCGCGACCTTCAAGAAAGGTTTATCCAGCCACATCAAAGATGTTCTGGCCGCACGAGAAATTCCTGCTACCCTGTCTGAACTCACCCATTTGGCGACCCGCATTGACATGCGTTTCTCAGAAAGATGCCAGGAGCTTCGCCAGGAAAAGGATCTTGTTCGCACCAGGTGGTTTCCTCGCTTGGCACCTCTCTTCCAGTGTCCTTTGCTATCTGTTTCTGTGCCTTCTGCCAAGGAGGCTATGCAAGTGGATCGGTCTCGCCTGACCCAACAAGAGATGACTCGCCGCAGGAACGAAAACCTGTGCCTGTACTGTGCTAGTACCGAACATTTCCTGAAGGACTGCCTATTCGTCCTCCGCGTCAGGGAAACGCACGCACCTAGTTAACGTGGGAGAGGCGTTGCTAGGTGTGAATTCTTCCTCTCCACGACTGACAATGCCTGAGCGGATTTCTCTACCCGCTAATACTAATACTTCCTTCTCCGCTGTGGCGTTTCTGGATTCAGGTTCAGCAGGAAATTTCATTGAAGCCTCTCGCATCAACAGATTCAAAATTCCTGATACCTGTCTCGTCAAACCTCTCTTCATTTCATCAGTGAATGGAGAAAGACTGGTCTGCACCGTGCGATACCACACAGAACCTCTGCTCATGAGCGTTGGAGCTCTCCATCATGAAAATATTGAATTTTTTGTATTGCCCAACTGTACCTCTGAAATTCTTCTTGGCTTGCCCTGGCTCCAGCTTCACTGTAACGCCGAGCGCTCCGGGTCCTGTTGCATCCCCGGAGCGCTCGCGGCGTCCCTCTGCTTGCAGTGCTCCGTTCGGCGCCGCAGACCGTGAGCGCTGCTCCTCTGTCACCGGAGGGGACGCGATCCGCGGGACTGGACATGCCCGCTCACGGATCGCATCCTATGTCACTTACCAGCCGCATCCCCCTTCACTTCCATCAGGCGCTTGGCCCCTCTCTCTAGGGCGCGCCCGCCGGCTCTATGAGATTTAAAGGGCCAGTGCACCACTAATTGGTGCCTGGTCCAATCAGTGCAAAACATGTCCTTGCCGGACCTTGTTGCCCTAGTGCCCTGAGAAAGCGTATGAACCTTTGCCGCCTGCCTTGACCTCTTGCTACATCCGACCTTGCCTTCACCTTGTCCTTGTGTACCACGCCTATCTCAGCTGTCAGTGAGGTCGAGTCGCTATCAGGGGATACGACCTGGGAGTTACCGCCGCAGCATGTCCATCCCGCCTTGCGGCGGGCTCTGGTGAAAACCAGTATTTTCTTAGAACCGGTCCCCTGGTACGGCCCACGTCATCGCCTCACTGACACAGAGGATCCACTACCTGTATCCTACCCGCATTCCAATCCGGTTCCTGACAGTCCTGGAGAAGACTTCATATAGTCAGTGCATTTAGTTTTTTTGCTAATGAACAGGAAGGACTTTGAAATCAGTCAGTTCCAGAGTAAGATTGAGGATGAACAGGCTCTGGGAGCTCAGCTCCAAAAGAAAATTAAGGAGCTCCAGGCTCGTATTGAGGAACTGGAGGAAGAAATTGAGGCAGAGCGTGCATCTCGTCCCAAGGCTGAGAAACAACGTTCAGACCTCACCACCGTGGTTGCCCAGCAGTCTCAACAGATCGCCCAACAAGGACAACAGCTGTCGCAGTTGACCAGCAGCTTCTGCCTCCACAGCATCAATCATCTCCTCCGCCAGCTCCAGCTTCCCCTCCACTGCGATCTGCCGCTTCTACCTCTCGAGTCCGCTTGTCTCTTCCTGAGAAATTTGATGGGGACTCTAAGATGTGCCGTGGGTTCCTGTCTCAATGTTCCCTGCACCTCGAGATGATGTCGGACCAGTTCCCCACAGAACGGTCTAAGGTGGCTTTCGTGGTCAGTTTGTTGTCTGGAAAGGCCTTGTCCTGGGCCACACCGCTTTGGGACCGCAACGATCCTGCCACTGCTACCATCCAGTCCTTCTTCTCCGAACTACGCAGTGTCTTTGAGAAGCCAGCCCGGACTTACATAGTTACATAGTTACATAGTTAGTACGGTCAAAAAAAGACATATGTCCATCAAGTTCAACCAGGGAATTAAGGGGTAGGGGTGTGGCGCGATATTGGGGAAGGGATGGGATTTTATATTTCTTCATAAGCATTAATGTTATTTTGTTCCATGAATGTATCTAATCCTGTTTTAAAGCTGTTAATTGTTCCTGCTGTGACCAGTTCCTGAGGTAGACCGTTCCATAAATTCACAGTCCTCACGGTAAAGAAGGCGTGTCGCCCCTTGAGACTAAACTTTTTCTTCTCCAGAGGAGGGAGTGCCCCCTCGTCCTTTGGGGGGGTTTAACCTGGAACAGTTTTTCTCCATATTTTTTGTATGGGCCATTAATATACTTATATACGTTTATCATATCCCCCCTTAAACGTCTCTTCTCAAGACTAAACAATTGTAACTCCTTTAATCACTCCTCATAGCCAAGATGTTCCATGCCCCATATTAGTTTAGTCGCGCATCTCTGCACCCTTTCCAACTCCGCAGTGTCCCTTTTATGGACAGGTGCCCAAAACTGAACAGCATATTGCAGGTGAGGTCGTACCAATGCTTTATAAAGGGGGAGTATTATGTCCCTGTCCCTTGAGTCCATGCCTCTTTTGATACATGACAATATCCTGCCGGCTTTGGAAGCAGCAGCCTGACATTGCATGCTATTCTGTAGTCTGTGATCTACAAGTACACCCAGATCCTTCTCTACCAGTGACTCTGACAGTTTAATCCCCCCTAAGACATACGATGCATGCAGGTTATTAGTACCCAGATGCATAACTTTACATTTATCCACATTGAACCTCATTTGCCAAGTGGATGCCCAGACACTTAGTCTATCCAAGTCATCTTGTAACTTATGCACATCCTCTATAGACTGTACCGTGCTACAAAGCTTGGTGTCATCTGCAAAGATAGAAACAGAGCTGTTAATACCATCCTCTATATCATTGATAAATAAATTAAACAACAGCGGGCCCAGTACTGAACCTTGTGGTACACCACTAATAACCGGGGACCAATCAGAGTATGAATCATTGACCACCACTCTCTGGGTACGATCCATGAGCCAGTGTTCAATCCAGTTACAAACTAAAATTTCCAAACCCAGCCGAGACGGCTCTTCTGAATCTCGTCCAAGGGAACTCTTCAGTGGGCGAATATGCCATACAGTTTCGTACCCTCGCCTCTGAACTCCCCTGGAACAATGAGGCCCTCTGCTCGACCTTCAAGAAAGGTTTATCCAGCCAGTTCTGGCCGCACGAGAAATTCCTACTACCCTGTCTGAACTTATCCAGTTGGCTACCCGCATTGATATGCGTTTCTCTGAAAGACGCCAGGAGCTCCGCCAAGAAAAGGATCTTGTTCGCACCAGGCGGTTTCATCGCTTGGCACCTCTCTTCCAGGGTCCACTGCAACCTACTCCTGTGCCTCCCGCCGAGGAGGCTATGCAAGTGGATCGGTCTCGCCTGACCCAAGAAGAGAGGACTCGCCGCAGAAATGAAAATTTGTGCCTGTACTGTGCTAGTACCGAACATTTCCTAAAGGACTGCCCTATTCATCCTCCACATCAGGAAAACGCGCGCACCTAGTTAACATGGGAGAGGCGTTACTAGGTGTGAATTCATCCTCTCCACGTCTGACTATACCTGTGTGGATTTCTCTACCTGCAAGTACCAATACTTTCTTCTCTGCTGTGGCTTTTCTGGACTCAGGTTCAGCAGGAAATTTCATTGAAGCCTCTCTCATCAATAAATTCAATATCCCTGTTACCCGTCTCTTCAAACCTCTCTTCATTTCATCTGTGAATGGAGAAAGACTGGTCTGCACCGTGCGTTATCGCACAGATCCTCTGCTCATGAGCGTTGGAGATCTCCATCATGACAGTATTGAATTTTTTGTATTACCCAACTGTACCTCTGAAATTCTTCTTGGTCTGCCCTGGCTCCAGCATCACGCACCTACCCTCGACTGGGCCACTGGGGACATTAAAAGTTGGGGATCTTCCTGCCACAAACGATGTCTCAAATCTTTTCCTACCTTTCAAGTCTCCTTCACCACACCATTGCCAGGCCTTCCTAAAGCCTATCAGGATTACTCTGATGTTTTCTCTAAAAAGCAAGCTGAAGTCTTACCGCCACACAGACCCTTTGACTGTCCTATTGATTTGCTTCGTGGCACTACTCCACCCATGTGGCAGGATTTTCCCACTATCTGCTCCTGAAACGCAGGCCATGTCTGAATATATACAAGAAAACCTTAAAAAAGGTTTTATCCGAAAATCTTCATCTCCTGCAGGAGCAGGCTTCTTTTTCGTTGCCAAAAAAGATGGATCCTACGGCCTTGCATTGATTACCGCGGTCTTAACAAAATCACTGTAAAGAACTGTTATCCTCTGCCTCTCATCTCAGAACTATTTGATCGCCTGCGGGGAGCAAAAATTTTTACCAAGCTCGATCTCAGGGGTGCCTATAATCTCATCTGTATTCGAGAAGGTGATGAATGGAAAACCGCCTTCCATACTAAGAGATGGACACTTTGAGTACCTTGTCATGCCCTTTGGGCTTTGCAACGCCCCTGCAGTCTTTCAGGACTTTGTCAATGAGATTTTTCGGGACCTGCTGTATTCCTGTGTGGTAGTCTATCTTGATGACAGCCTCATTTTTCCTCCCAACCTAGACGAACACCGCCTCCATGTCCGTCAAGTGCTTCAGCGCCTACGCAAAAACCAACTTTATGCCAAAATTGAAAAATGTATCTTTGAGTGCAGCAGTCTACCCTTCCTTGGATACATAGTGTTCGGTCAAGGCCTTCAAATGGACCCTGACAAGCTATCGGCGGTAATAGATTGGCCACGCCCCAATGGTCTGCGAGCTATCCAACGATTTCTCGGATTTGATAATTATTACCGACAATTCTTTCCCCACTTCTCCACCATCGTTGCTCCTATTGTAGCATTAACCAAGAAGAATGCTAATCCGAAATCCTGGCCACCGCAGGCGAGGAAGCCTTTAACCACCTTAAAGCCTCCTTCGCCTCTGCACCAGTCTTGTCCAGGCCAGATCCTCTCAAGCCTTTCTTCCTTGAGGTTGACGCCTCCTCAGTCAGAGCTGGAGCTGTCCTTCTTCAAAAAACCCTAAGGGGAAAAAACGTCACTTGCAGATTTTTCTACAAAACTTTTTCTCCGCCTGAAAAAACTACTCAATAGGTGACCGTGAATTATTGGCCATTAAGTTGGCACTTGAAGAGTGGAGACATCTTCTGGAAGGGTCCCTTCATCCCATCACCATCTACACGGACCACAAAAATGTGTCTTATCTTCAGTCCGCCCAGCATTTAAATCCTCGCCAGGCTAGATGGTCATTGTTTTTTGCCCGTTTCAATTTTCAGATTCATTTTCGCCCTGCGGACAAGAATGTCAGAGCAGATGCTCTATCACGTTCCACCGATGCCTCTGAATCCGAAGCTCTTCCTCAGCACATCATACCTCCAGAGTGTCTTATCTCCTCTGCTCCTGCTTCTCTATTGCCAATTCCTCCGGGAAAAACTTATGTTCCTCCACGTCTTTGCCTCCAAACTCTCAAATGAGGTCATTCCTCCCACCTGGCTGGTCATGCTGGAATCGAAAAGTCCATACAGTTAATTGCCAGACACTATTGGTGGTCCTCCCTGGAGAAAGATGTGACGGATTTCGTACGGGCCTGTACAGTGTGTGCACGTGACAAGAAAACCTGCTGGCCTCATCTCGCATGAAGAGACATGCTGATGAAAAGAGAAGAATTCCTCCTGTCTTTGCCCCCCGTGACAAAGTGTGGCTCTCTGCCAAATACATCCGTGTCCGTGTCCCTAGCTACAAGCTTGGTCCTTGGTACCTCGGGCCATTTAAAATAAAAAATCAAATAAATTTCGTCCCCTACAAGCTCCATCTTCCTTCTTCTCTCCGTATCCCTAACTCTTTCCATGTTTCTCTTCTCAAACCTCTCATACTTAACCGCTTTTCTCCCAAGGTCACTGTTCCTGCTCCTGTCTCTGGCGCCCCGGTCAGACTCGCTGACCGGGAGCGCTACTCTGTTTCCCCCGGTGGGGATGCGATCCGCGTGGCGGGACGTGCATGCCCGTGGGTTGCATCCCGTTCTGTTTACCTGCCCCGTCCTCCTTCTGCTCAGTCCCGGCACGTGCGGTCCCACTCTCTAGGGCGTGCGCGCTGGGTCTCTCAGATTTAAAGGGTCAGTGCTCCATTAATTGGTGCCTGGCCCAGTCTGTTCCAATCACTCCCTAACATATGTAAACTCACTTCCCCCTCCTGTCCTCGCCGGATCTTGTAGCCTTGTGCCAGTGAAAGCGTTTTTGTGAGCCCATTGCCTGTGTATCCAGATCCTTGCTGTTGCCCCTGACTACGAACTGTGGCTACCTGCCCTGACCTTCTGCTACATCTGACCTTGCCTTTGCCTTGTGTCCAGCGCCAGTCTCAGCCGCCAGAGGGGTTGAGTTGCTAACGGGTGGAACGACCTGGCGCAGCAAGTCCATCCCGCTTTGCGGCTGGCTCTGGTGAAAACCAGTAACCCCTTAGATTCCGTTCCCCTGGTACGGCCCACGCCATCGCCTCTCTGGCACAGAGGATCCACTACCTGTGTCCTCCCCGCATACCAGTCCGGATCCTGACACCTGTCAGTAATAGCGCCACACATATGCTATAACAAGGATCTTCTCAGTGCTACCTATCAGTGTTAGCATCCACATATGCTATAACAGGGATCTTCTCAGTGCTGCCTGTCAGTAATAGCGCCCACATATGCTATAACAGTGATCTTCTCAATTCTGCTTGTCAGTAAAAGTGCCCACATATACTTTAACAGTGATCTTCTCAATTCTACTTGTCAGTAATAGTGCCCACCTATACTATAACAGTGATCTTCTCAGTGCTGCCTGTCAGTAATAGTGCTCATTTTATTCTTCACGCAGTAAAAGTTTTCCTCTAAATGCCCCACACTGTAATATTGCCCCTTTTGTACCTTTTAATGTGTAATAATGCCCCTCTTTGTGCTCCTTACTATTCTTCAGATCACTGCACAATAAATGAGCCCTCATGCAGCCCTGAATGTGGAAAAATTTGAAAATTATAGGGGTCAGAATAGGGCAATTTTAAACACACTTATTTTGTTAAAAAAAATATATTTTTTTTAAAGCAGTACAATAATAGAAAAACATGTAACATGGGGATCATTTTAATCATATTGACCCACAGAATAAAGAGAACCTGTCAGTTTTACAGTAAAGTCCACTACATAAAAACTAAAATCCTCCAAAATTTGCAATATTGCAGTTTTCTTTTCTATTTCCCCAAAAAATTATATTTTTTTGGTTGCACCATACATTTTATGGTAGAATGAAAGGTGTTATTACAAAGTTCAATAGGTGGTGCAAAAAACAAGCCCCATATGGATCTGTGGATGGAAAAATAAAAGAGTTATGCCAAAAATCTAAATTAGCTGCGTCCTCAAGGTTAAAATCTTAAATCACCCCCTACAATACCTGTTACTGGCTCCACACTGGTTAGGTAGCGATATATGTGCTGTATTTGAATGTTTTCACCCCTCCTCACCATACTTTCCCCTATTACCTTCTCCTTTCTTAATTCATTGCACAGAGCCCATACACAGCACATATTTCTAGAGTCCTAGTCTATAGGATTAATCGCAGGTCCTAGCACATACATAGTAAGTCTTTGTGATATCTATGGGCTCTGTGCAGCCTGGGCAGCTTTAGGGCTATATTCATACTACTGTATTTTGCAGCGATTTGATCAAAATCGTGTCAAAAACACAGCGATTTTACCGTAATTTTGTGCAAATTTCAAAGGGCCTCCTTTTGGTTTGGGCAACTGCCCGGGTTGCCCCCCCCCCCCAATGCCAGCTCCTTGTGGTGAACCTTGTTTTTCCAAGGGCACATCATCACTTATTCTGACCTCCAGCCCATTGACTCTTTTGCAATAAACAAGCCCACTGCCATTTCCAGATCAATGTTAGTTTTTTTTGCTGGATAAGACCTGAGTTTTGTCCCAACAGTATTTTTTCACAACAGTATACCGGAAAATTCTTGCAGAAGCGTAATATTCCATGATTACTAGTGCCCAGACAAGCGATGACTGTAAAAATAAAACATTTCTGGGGCTTAAATGTGAGTTCATGTGCAGTGACCATGGGAAAAAAAAGAAAAAAATATATTTTTCTTAATAACATTTTCCAATAATAATTATTTATTTTTCAATAACTGATTAAATAACACATTTGCAAAAAAAACTAACAAAAAAAAACCTAAAAAAAACAACAACAGCAAAAAAAAAAACTACAACAATTTCTGAGATTTCCACACTAGCAAACAGCTGGTGTGAAATTTTTGATGTAAAATGGACTCTCACCCCTTTAAAAAATGCCATGTAAAACATGAAATTTACATAGCCCCATCCACTTTTGCAAAAGTGGTGTGACGAGTTTAAACCTTGGATAATTCTCATGTAAAACACTTTGAATATCTGATGTTAAGTTTTTTGCACCATCATTTTGGCGTGAAATGCAAAATTTTAGCGCTAGATGTGAAAAGTTTAAATATGACAGTTTTAGACAGTGGAAGGCACAATACCTAGAATGCAACTCAACACATATACTTCACCTGTACAGCACATATACATGTCGATGATATTGCAACATGTTTTCACAGTGACTTACACACGATCAATTTATGAATCTTCCTCCCACACTGCGGCCTGACTCACTTCCTGCTAGCTGCTCCTTTTGTTTACTAATGAAACAGAACAAAAATCAGGTCTTGTGTTAATCCTCACAGAGGACATATAGATCTAATGAACTTTATTAAGCTAACTCAATGCATTTCCTCAGTTCCACAAACAACTCCTGACGCTCATGGAGGCTACCTCTCAGATGTTGAATGGGATTGACAATGCTGCACATGTATATGCTTACCATAGTGTCAGGCACTTGTGATGCGGTGGACGGGTAATTATTACCATTAATGACTACACGAGGGAGTTCCCTTCTCCTTTTACCTGTTTCCCCTGTACTTTTCCATTTAGTGGCAACCATTAATGTTCTTGTATTAAATCATAGTGAACACATTTACTTGAGTAGATGAGGTGAAATCACTCACCTCATCCCCCTTACAAAACAGATTCAAATAGGGACAAGTATCAGATGTTACAGTATTAAAAAGACACACAGTAATAGTAATCCATGTATATTCACTGATAAAGGTAAATTACATAGTGCCAGGCAAAACATATTACAAAATAGATTGTACTATGTGATCCATAAAAGCAAAAGATGAAAAATAACAGGTTGAACAAATACAAAACAGCAAAAACAGAACTCAGGAAATCGATGTTTGCATGTCAGGAGTTCTCTATTACTTGTCAATGTTACTTGGTAGACATATCTGCCAAAAGAGTGCCCCCTTGCTTTTATGGAACCAACCTAAGCTTCACTCATTTATGGTGGACCGTGGTGCAGGGTGGGTAACAACAGTGAAATACTACAGCTGCTTTTACCATCTTAATAGAAACAGCAGTAAAGTGTCCCTACCTCTGTAGATATTGTGAGTTTCCCCATGAATAAAACTTGACTGGACTTAGCCGCTTGCACCTCTGTGCCGTTTCTAAGAACATATCGGCAGAACATGGTTTCTATTGAAATGAAGGAGTAATAGAAAGTCATGGGATGTGAACTGTATAAAAGTTTCCCCATGTGGCTCATGTTGTGCAATAGTCACTTGTCAAGCATGGTGCAGCACAAGATGCTGGTCTAACTCTATGAAAATAATAACGCAACAGGAAATCTAAGAAATAATACAGAAATTGTAAACAGGAACGGAAAATACAGTTAATCTTTCGGTTCTGCTCTCCAGCATCTCTATAGATCGTACTTTCAATAACAGGGGAGCACAAGACATTGATCTGATTACAGCCAACTCCTTTATTTAGCAGAAAAGAATGAAATCATAATCACATTTCTTCTTTCTAATGGCAATAATACTATGTATACCGTAAATGCTGCAAAGATTCTATACATTATAGATTCACTGAAATATACATATTATGGGCTCTGGTATATGGTATTTTATTGAAGTAAAGTGTGGCAAAAACTTAATATTTTGATTTTATTGGAAAGGCTATTGTGCTGCGGGCCTCGCAGTACATTAAGAATCTACAGGAATCATCAATATTCCTGTTGATTTTTTTTAAATGTTCTTCTAAATTGTCTGATAAATCAAAGAAAATTGGAAGGGCCACCTCCGAATTCATTTTTAAATCAAACTTGCCAACAAGTCTCTGCACTAATAAAGCTTTTGAAAGCTCGCTCTCCCATAGACTCCATCCAGCTCTTCATTGTTGCAGCAGCTCACCAGAAATCAATTATAAAGATCCTCTTTCTGCTGTTTAAAATGTTCCAAATTTGAACAGTTGTTTTAAGTACTTAAAAAATGTCCCCTGGGTATCCTGTTAATTAAAATACTGTAGGTGGATGTGAACTACTAGCCAGTAATACGATTGCTATCCGCTGTATCTTTTATTAGAATTGCCGGGCCGCTTTTACAGGAACATTTGCATCATCATTAAGGTAATAGTCTAGAGGAATGTCAATATAAATTGGTAAATAAAAGTCATAAAATGTAGGTGGGTGTTTTAGATAGGGGCATTGGGACATAACTAAACAAATTGGCACTTTTCAGCTATGTCACCATAAGCAAAATACAAAGATTGCATATTTGTTTACAACAGCATTTCTATGACTGGACTTATACCATTTTTTATGTCATAAATGCACATTGGATATGAGGACATATCATGGCATGCAGACTAACATGACATTTCTCTTGGCGGACAATAACCTAACTTCAAAATGTATACTATGTGTCATGCAGTGTCCCACTGGGAAACTTGCAGGGCCTATTAGTTGGTTGCTGCACAGTAAGTGATTTGTCTTATATATGTTTGTACTTTTATACTGTTTTGGCATTGTAACTGAGTTCACTCCTTGGAAGAGGGGCTACCGAGTCTAAAGTACAGTGCAGAAGTGAGAGGAGCTCCATAATCAGCCTCTTCCTTTCACATCTCCTTATACTTTTTTTTTTTTTAACTGTTTATTTATTCAAGTTTTGTCATTTTTTCATATTATCAAAAGAGACAAGGAAGAAAACATCAAATAAAAATACTATAGCATTTCTCTAACAAGTATAGTATCGCACCTGTCCTATAGTACAGTAATTCTCACTTGTTTGCCTATACAGACAAGCATAGGTACTGCTTGGTGCTATTCTATCTCCTGCTTAGAATTTTAAAATGGTGACCTTATCCTGGTCCTGGCTCCTTGTAAGAAGAAACAGATTTCTACCATCTTTTATGTACATGCCATTTATGTACTTAATCATATAACTCTTAGGCTGCCTTTCTCAAAACTGGAAAATTTAAGTCTCATTTTTTCCCCATAACTAAAATCCCCATTGCCCCTAATCTATTTAGTTTCTCCTCTTTTAACCTTTCTCAACTCAAAGGGAATCCTTCCTATGACCCAGAGCCCAGGACTGAATTGCATTTTCCAGATTCTCTCTGTTGATATGTTTTCTAAATTGTTCTCTGCACAAATACCAATCGATCAGCCATATACCAATACTATTAACCGAATAAACTTATGTAATGGTCAGCAATAACTTCTTGAGCAAATTTTTCTCTAATAAAACCACTTATGGGCAGGATAAACCAGAGGGTGAAAGCCCTGTTGAAATTGGCCCACTGGGTTTCTTTCCTAGTGAATTTGATGTAGTGGAAAGAGAATGTGTCAGCATGCTAGCTACAGGGTTTGGGGAGATAAAAGCACCAGAGAGAAATACCAGGGATAGAACGTATTTCCCTAAGGGAAAAAAAAAATCTAAATTTAATCCACCCATCGCTCAGGGTAGCAGGATAGATTTATTTTCAAGGGCAGTAATGCAGGATGCAAAGTCGATACTGTATCCAAAGTCGCATCCCAACCTAACTTCAGCAGAGATGAAAGCACTTGAAGCTTTAAAAAGGAGGGACGACCTGGTAGTGATACGGGCAGACAGGGAGGGAGTGTGGTGGTGAAAGAAAAACAGCATTATATTGAAGAGGCCGAAAGGCAGTTAGCTGATAAAGCAACATACACAACCCTCACTGTCAATCCCACAGGGAAAATCCTGCCTAATCTAAAATCTTTACTCCATAAGTATGTGGAGAAGGGAGTCATCTCAAAAAGGGAAGCAGAAAAACTAGTCCCTGAATCCCCTAGAGCTGCTAAATGGTACCATCTTCCTAAGGTGCACAAGTCACTGAGCTGACCCCCTCCCCCCCCCTGGCAGACCCATAGTGGCGGGGATCGGCTCAGTGACAGAACACCTCTCCCAATATAAAGACTGGCTCCTAAATCCCCTGCTGTCCTCCATTCCATCCTATATTAAGGACACAGGTCATTTGCTGCAAATGGTTAAAGATTTTTATTGGGAGGAAGGTTATAAAATCTGCTCAGTGGTCTCCAAACTATGTTCTTCCAGATGTTGCAAAACTACAACTCTCAGTATGCCCAGACAGTCCAGGCATGCTGGGAGTTGTGGTTCTGTAACATCTGGCCCTTCAGATGTTGCAGAACTACAACTCCCAGCATGCCGAAACAGTCTCAGCATGCAGGGAGTTGTAGTTTTGCAACATCTGGAAGAGCACTGTTTGGGGACCACTATACAGTGGTGTCCAAACTGTAGCGCTCCAGATGTCAATTCAAAGCATGCTGAGACTGTCCAGGCATGCTGGGAGTTGTAGTTCGGCAACATCTGGCCCTTCAGTTGTTGCCGAACTACAACTCCCAGCATGCCTGGGCAGTCTGGGCATGCTTGGAGTTGAAGTTTTGCAACATCTGGAGAGCTACAGTTTGGAGATCCCTACACAGTGGTCTCCAAACTGTTCTCCTCCAGTTGTTGCATAACTACCACTCCCAACATACCCTTCAGCTGTCTGGGCATGCTGGGAGATGTAGTATTGCAACAACTGGAGGCACACTGGTTGGGAAACATTTCTGTTACCTAACTCAGTGTTTCCCAACCTGTGTGCCTCCTGCTGTTGCAAAACTATAACTCCCAGCATGCACTGACAGACCATGCATGCTGGGAGTTGTAGTTTTGCAACAACTGGATGCACATGGGTTGGGAAACACTGAGTTAGGAAACAAACAGTGGTGCAGAAACATGGCGGTAATCTGTTACCTAACTCAGTGTTTCCCAATCAGTGTGCCTCCAGCTGTTACTAGAACTCCAAGTATGCACGATGTGTCAGTGCATGCTGGGAGTTGCAGTTTTGCCCCCCCCCCCCCCTACACACACACATGTGAATGTACAGGGTAGATTCACATGGGCGGGGGTTTACAGCAAGTTTCCCGGTTCAAGTTTGAGATGCAGCAAATTTTCCGCTGCAGCGGGAAACTCACTGTAAACCCCCATCCGTGTGAATGTACCCTAAAAACACTACACTAAACTACACTAACCCTAAATAAAGAGTAAAACACTACATATACACTACACCCTTACACTGTGCCCCCCCCCCCCAATAAAAATTAAAAGCAACAACTCCCAGTATTGCCGGACAGCCATTGACTGTCCAGGCATAATGAGAGTTTTGAAAACGAGATGATCCAGCACTTGGAAAACAGCTTGCTTTATTGTTCAAATCCTCTTAAAATGGTATACGACTGTTACACTTCACATGTTCTGAAAGATCTTAAAAATAATAATAATGAGTTTTGCAACAGCTGGAGGCATCCTGTTTAAAGAAAACTGACGTACAGTATTTGTGGTGGAGATTTGTGGAAAAATTACGCTACAAATTTTGGGGACTTTTTCCACTTTTAACCCTTATGAAAACGTAAAGTTGGGGTCTACCCCAGCATGTTAGTGTAAAAAATGAAAAAAATTACACTAATGTGCTGGTGTTGCCCCATATTTTTCATTTTCATAAGAGGTAAAAGGAAAAAAAGACCACCAAAATTTGTAACACAATTTCTCCCAAGTACGGAAATGCCCCATATGTGAATGTAAAATGCTCTGCGAACGCACAACAAGGTTCAGGAGTGATGGCGCACTATGTACATTTGAGGCCTAAACTGGTGATTTGCACAGGGGTGGCTGCTGGTTACAGCGGTTCTGACATAAACACAAAAAAATAAATACCCACATGTGACCCACTTTACATCCAAATGTCGGGTGTTTGTGAAGGCTCCACCTGTACCCTGATGTTACTAACCACGTGTGTGGGTGGTCACTAACGGGTCTTACCTGTATATATGGTGCACATATCCAGACTAGGTTGACTGGCCGGATGAAGCACTAAACAGTGCAAAACAGAGGATATTTTGAAAAATTGAAAAATTACTGCTGAACTTTGAAGCCCTCTGATGTCTTCAAAAAGTAAAAACATGTCAGCTTTATGATGCAAACATGAAGTAGACATAATGTATATGTAAATCAATATATAATTCATTTGGTATGTCTATTTTCCTTACAAGCAGAAAGCTTCAAAGTTATAAAAATGCTAAATCCTAATTTTTTTTCATGAAATTTTGGAATTTTTCACCAAGAAATGATGCAAGTATTGACACAACTTTACCACTACCATAAAATATAATATGTCACGAAAAAACAATCTCGGAATCAAAGTCATTAGTACAAGCATCCCAGAGTTATTAATGATTAATGTGACAGTGGTCAGAATTGCAAAAAAATCCTCTGGTCCTTAAGGTCAAAATGGGCTCAGTCCCCAAGGGGTTAAGACCTCTTGTGAGAACTGCGGACTGTATTTTCCCTTGAAACTCTACTCTTCGGGTACTAAAACCTAAAGAGTACGATTTAATTTGTCCCTACTGCAAGGGGTTCCCCAAGACTGGGTTTTTTCCTTGCCCCTGGATTGTCCTCAGTTGATAATCTGGCTCTGTTGTATGCTAAGACTGACAGAGCAGCACTTGTTGAGTTGCAGATAAGTGTCCTGAAACAGGATCATAGGCCCATACAGGAATTTTGTACTGAATTCCATAGATGGTGTGTGGCTTCCAAATTTAACAACCTGGCACAGATTTCTCAATTTAGGTTAAGTTTGTTTGATTCCTAAAAATAAACATGTTGGTAACCTACCCTCCTCTTGACACTCTTGACCAGGCCATCATATTAGCTATCTGTTGGGATTGACAACTGTGAGAACACAGACAGGAATTGCCTGTTATTCCCAGCATTTTCCTTCTTTGTTGCTCGTTGAGCTACCTGTGCCTAAGGTGCAGCCCATACAGCCTGGTTCCATCTGGACTCCAGAAAAGCACAAGAGGATATACTGGAGCAAATGGTTGTGTTTCTACTGCTGAGAAAATAGTCACTTTATCAGATCTTGCAGCAAGGCCCGCATTCAAGTGGTCATCAGGGAAGCTACTTGGGTGCTCAGGTGTGTTCTGCTTATCATTGCGCTAAGCCTGGCAATATCTATTTGGGGGGGTGTAAACATGTTGGTTGTCCGAGCCCATGGGACATCTGAAAATGAGGAGAATTAATTCTCAAAAGGAGAATAGCAAGGAGGGCTTTAATGATTAGTCTGATGTTGAGGAGATGGATAGTCAGGTGTTGATGTATCTGACTCTAAAGGAAAGGGAAACCTGGCACCAGTATCCTTTCATGGTGTTCAGTGTCCTGATAAAAAGGGAAGGGGCGGGGGTTCTGTTATAATCACACCTACATAGGTATCACATTCTGTGCTCTGGCCACTCAGGAGCTGCAAGATTTAGGCCAATCGGCTCCGTTCTTAGCTACCACACTCTCCTGACCTGGTCTTAATAGACTTCAGTCTGCTTATACTCATGACTTGTGTTTTTGTTATCTGCTTGTTATCTGTTATCTCTTGTACTGTTTTTGATTTTGATTCTTTGTATTCCCAACCTTACTCTACTTTCCATTTTGGCACTGCACTGCTTTCTGGGTTTCTTCTTGACCTGTCTGACTTCTCTTCATCTGGATTACAGGTAATATCATTATTTTGTTATTCCTATAAGTCCCTATATACATCTGTATTTCACAATGTGTATTTATTATATATTTAGAATACATCCACCAGATACTGTCAATAGTTATTCACTATGTTGTGAGAGAGAGATGGGGCATCACTGAAACACGCTGACATGTGTCCGCCACAGGACCTCAGAGTGTTCACTTCAATGAGAAGACAGGTGCCCTGTGGTGGAAGAGAGGGCTTTTGGCTTACCCTCAGAACGCCCGTGTTATGTTATGTGCTCCAGCCACACACGCTGGCCGTGAGCGCATGGTCCCGTTACCTGCTGCTGCCGGCGGGGCTGGGACTCGCATCTTGGGATGTGCCTGCATGCAAGCCCAAGTCCGTCACTCACCTGGTGCTTCTCCTGCCTCCGCCTCTCTGCTCGGGCGTGCGTGTCCCTGCCCACTAGGGCGCACGCACACCGTAGTTTTAAGATTTAATGGGCCAGTGCACTCATTAGTGTAATTCACCTGTGGCTCATTGATAAATTCCTCCACCCACCTCACTTCCCTGCTGGATTTTTGTTGCCTTGAGTCTGAGAGAAAGCATTCCTGTTATTGCCTTGCTGTGTATCTGATCCTTTGTTCCATGACCTGACCTTGCTCCTTGCCGCCTACCTACTGACCATTTGCTACATTCCTGACTACACTACTGTGCGGCCTGCCCTGACCTTCTGCTATCCTGACTATGAGCTGTCTTATCCCTCCTGTGCCTTGCATCTCCTCAGCCGCATGTGTGGTCGAGCCATGCCATGGGTAGCGACCTGGGTGCCCCCTGCCACAGCAAGTCCATCCCCCTTTGCGGCGGGCTATAGTGAAAACCCACAGCACCTTAAATTCCGCTCCCTGGTATGGTCCGGGTCATCTTCCACACAGGTCCAGCTGATCCACATCCACCGGGGTTCCTGTCTTCTGAAACGTGAGTGTTACAGTAAGATCCGGCCATGAATCCCGCTGAGGTACCCCTGCCTGAAGTCGCGGGTCTTCTCTCCGTTTTGGTATGTCAGTCGCAGCAGTTGGCCCGACAGGCACATCAACTTTCTCAACTTTCTGCTATGATGCAACAGCTTTTGGCTTTACAACAGCAGCAGGTACCGCAACCTGGCCCACTCCCACCACTGATTCCTGCAGCGTCTTCTGGCTCCCAGCTACGTCTTCCGTTACCTTCCAAGTATGATGGGGATTCCAAGTCATGCAGAGGCTTCGTTACACAATGCTCCATGTACTTGGAGCTCATGTCTGAACAGTTTCCGATGGAACGTGCTACGGTGGCCTTTGTCATTAGTCTACTGTTCGAAAAAGCCCTGGCCTGGGCTACACCCCTTTGGGAACATGGTGATCCGGTATCCTCCAATTTGTTAATTTGTTGGCCTTCTTGGCAGAATTTTGCAGTGTCTTTGAGGAACCCGCACGTGCCTCTTTTGCTGAGACGGCTTTGTTGAACCTCTGTCAGGGGAATTCTTCCATTGGTGACTACGCAGTTCAATTCCGCACTCTTGCCTCTGAACTTGCATGGAATTATGAGGCCTTGTGTGCCACAATCAAAAAAGGACTGTCAAGCAGGATTAAAAGATGCCCTCGCAGCATGTAATCCTCCATCCTCTTTGACTGAACTTATCCACTTGGCCACTTGCATTGATGGGTGTTTTGCTGAGAGACAGGAGGAACTGTGAGAACTTAGAGAAGGAACCTGCCCAACCAAGGAGATATCCTCGTCTAGCTCCCGTCTTTCCACATCCACCTCTTCTGTTTCCTGCGCCTCTTGCCAAAGAGTCTATGCAAGTGGATCTTTTCGTCTTACACAACAGGAGAGGTCATGACAATGTAGTGAGAATCTGTGCTTGTATTGTGCTAGCCCAGAGTCCTTCCTCAAGCACTGTACAGCTTGCCCACAGTGTCCGGGAAAAGCTTGCACCTAGGGTTTGTGGGAGAGGCATCCCTGGGTGTGAATACTACCTCTCCACGCTTAACTATTTCTGTACAAGTCTTTGCTTCAGCCAAGTCTTCATTCAGTGCTACAGCATTTTTGGTTTCTGGATAAGCAGGTGACTTTATTGATGCTTCTTCTCGGCCTACCACTCTCAGTCCAACGGTCAGATGGAGAGGGTTAATGAAATCCTAGAGACTTATCTTCTATCCAAAAAGAAAAAGAAACACGCAAAACAGCGCACACCCATAAATATCAAAAGAGTACTTTTATTAATACATGAATCAAAGAGACAGACAAGATTGTTTTAAAAACATTTAAAACAGGCCTAAAGGAGCCAAAGCACAAGAACGGGGTGAGCTCCCTCAACAAAGGGATCCCCACCCAGGGCACATGCCTAATACAGTACATCAATATCGTCCCTATGTCATACAAATAAACTACCGCATGACACTAAATTCATCACAACAGCCCATATACAACCTGTATTCTCATGTAGCAAGTAGTGGTGAAGTGACACAGGACGGTTAATGGAGGTGTTACCAGGCAAGTGCCCCCCTAAAGACCCCACGCGTTCCGTTGCCCGTCGGCAACTTCCTCAGGGGTGTTGCCGACGGGCAACGGAACGCGTGGGGTCTTTAGGGGGGGCACTTGCCTGGTAACACCTCCATTAACCGTCCTGTGTCACTTCACCACTACTTGCTACATGAGAATACAGGTTGTATATGGGCTGTTGTGATGAATTTTGTGTCATGCGGTAGTTTATTTGTATGACATAGGGACGATATTGATGTACTGTATTAGGCATGTGCCCTGGGTGGGGATCCCTTTGTTGAGGGAGCTCACCCCGTTCTTGTGCTTTGGCTGCTTTAGGCCTGTTTTAAATGTTTTTAAAACAATCTTGTCTGTCTCTTTGATTCATGTATTAATAAAAGTACTCTTTTGATATTTATGGGTGTGCGCTGTTTTGCGTGTTTCTTTTTCTTTTTGGATATTGTATTACGTTGATACGTATAGCAGCACCCCTTCTCTAATTGATATAGCTGAGCCCGCTCATATTGTAGTGTTTAGAGACTTATCTTCGGCATTTTGTTTCAGCTCACAAGACGATTGGGTCCACCTTCACCCCTGGGCTGAATTCAAATATAATCATAAGGAGTCCACAAGGTCGTTTCCTCCGGTGTGCCTGCTGTTGATGAGCTGGTCCGTGACTTCTCTACCATCTGGCAACAGACCTGACCGTCGTTAGCCCAGGCTTCTTCATGCATGAAGGTGCAAGCGGATAAAAGTTGAAGACCTCCTCCGTCCTTCTCTCCTGGTGACATGGTGTGGCTTTCATGCAAGTACATCCGCTTCAAGATCCCCTGTTACAAGCTCGGTCTCCTACAACCCTGTCTCCTACAAACTCCTTGGCTTCAGGAGAACCTTGTTCATGGCGCTTATCGACCAGGCAGGTAAGTTAGCTAAAAGAGGATTTATTGACCAGAATGCAACGCGTTTCACTGCGCATGCGCAGCTTCATCAGGCATAGCAGGGAGGATACACAGCAGGTTTATAGAGGTAAGATTTAACTATTTAAATGACAATACTACAGACAGAGAGAGCACAATCACCTGTGTATAATACTACCCACATTGTGAATAGTTATGAGAGGTCCGTAAAAACATAGCTCTCACCACCCCACAATATGCGGTTTACAAAGAGACAACACATATATACATAAAAAAATCATTAATGTTACACATTTGCCACATTTATATAAAACAATTATTGATCTCGAAAAGAAGAAAAGAAAAAGACAAATAAGTGAGAAGAAAAAAAAGAAAACTGGAAAAAAAGAGTATAGATATGCACACAAAAAAGAAAAACAAAAAAAAGAAGAAAGAGTATATCGAAACGTATAGAGGCAATTATCGGACATCTTCTATTGATTCGTTAAGTCCCTGGGGGGTCATAGTGGCAAGCTTAAAGATCCAATATGACTCACGATTAATTAATTTCTGATAGCGGTTCGGAGTTGTTTCAGGAATGGTTTCTAAAATGACAAAATGTAAATCATTAATATTATTATGTATTGTTGTAAAATGACAAGAAATGATATGCAGTAAAAAGCTATTTTTGATATTAGATCGATGCTTACACATCCGTTATCGCACCATCTGGACGTACGACCCACATACTGTAACTGATAATTACAAAATAATAGATACACAGCAAATTGAGTATCACAACTCACTCTATGTTCAATAGAAAATGTTTGATTGGTTTGAAATGACTCAAATGTAAAGTTGGGAGTGCTAACCATGGGGCAACATAGGGGTAACAACCTACCGGCAATTTTGAAGGAATTTTTGTTTTAGTTTCCAGGATATTATTTTTTAACCTATTAGGGGCTATTAGGCTTTGTAGATTTTTAGATCGCCTAAATGTTATTCCAGGCGGATGGAAGGTGGATCTTTCCCAGCAGGTTCGGGTTGGTGGCAAATCACAGTGAAAGTCCAGACCAGACTGCAGCTGCAATGGTTGTCGCTTCCAGTAAATCGTGAGTCTCTATGCCAGGTTCACACCGTCAGTGTGTTGCAAGGTGCGATAATTAACCTAGATGCGTTTCAGGGTTCTTTCGCTATATTGCATGACCCTTTCTTCAGTAGGAATTGAAATAAACAGTGGGGACAGATATATAGAATCGCTGGGGAAAGACATATAGAATCGCTGGGGGTTTTGTATATGTCCCCACAGCTTCTATATATCTTGCCCCCTGCTGAGCTATATGTCTTGTCCCCCGCATATGATAGCGCGTACACACATATATATATACCCCCCGCAGCGCATGTGTACAAATATATATATATCCCCCGCATAGCGCTATTATATACCCCCCCGCAGCGCATGTATATATATATATATATTACATATGCCTTGCACAGCGCATCTATATACATATGCCTCTGAAGCGCTATTAATGACTAATCCTTGTCAATGATAGCGCTTCAGAGGCATATGTATATAGAAACGAAGTGGGGACCAGACATATAGTGTTATCTGGTCCCCACTTCGCTACAATACATAATCCTCAGCAAACACCACAGCTGCCCCATCGCCTCCCCCCATCCCCGGTGTTATAATTACCTGTTGCCGGGGCCCGGGGTCCGCGATCATTCTGGCTTCGGCGCTGTTGCTGTGCGCTGTTACTGTGCGCACTGACGAGTGGCGTCCCCAACGCACGTCGTGACTTCACCGTCAGTGCGTACATTGACAGCGCACAGCAACAGTGCAGAAGCCAGAATGATCGCTGACCCCGGGCCCCGGCAACAGGTAATTATAACACAGAGGATGGGGGGAGGCGATGGGGCAGCTGTGGTGTTTGCTGAGGATTATGTATTGTAGCAAAGTGGGTACCAGATGACGCTATATGTCTGGTCCCCACTTCGCTTCTATATACATATGCCTCTGAAGCGCTATCATTGACAAGGATTAATCATCAATAGTGCTTCAGAGGCATATGTATACAGATGTGCTGTGCGAGGCATATATAATATATATCTACATGCGCTGCGGGGGGTATATAATAGCGCTATGCAGGGGGTATATATATATATATGTGTACACATGCACTGCGGGGGGGTATATAATAGCGCTATGCGGGGGGTATATATTTATGTGTACACATGCACTGCGGGGGTATATAATAGCGCTATGCGGGGGTATATATATGTGTACACATGCGCTGCGGGAGTATATAATAGCGCTATGCGGGGGTATATATATATGTGTACACATGCGCTGCGGGGGGTATATGATAGAGCTGTGCGGGGGGCATATATATATATATATATATATATATATATATATATATATATATACACATGCACTGCTGGGGGCATGTGATTGCGCTGTGTGGGGGGCATATATACAAATTACCCTGCGACACAATTTCCAACCCATGCGACACATTTTTCCCCCCCGTGCGACATATTAGTAAATCAAGGAGAAAAATACACGGAGTAAATGAAGAAACACTCAGAGATAAACTCGACACTTTTAGTAAATGAGGGCCAATGTTTTTTCTTTTTCAGACACCCTATACAGGCAGACCAGGGGCGGTGCTATGGGGACGCGCTTCGCAAATAGTTATGAAAATTTGTTTATGGGCAGGTTTGAGGCGCTCCACATTTTATTTATGATTTATCGATGATGATTTTTTTTTATTTGGACAGGGACATATATACAGGCCTTGGAATTTCTGGAGCATCTGAACTCCAATTTGTGGGGATTAAAATTCACTCTCAATTTTTCTATAGAAGCAATTCAATTTTTGATCTTGAAATTTTTAACCAGTCTGGACACATTGTTACCAGAACTCACTTTAAATCAGTAGATGTAAATTGTTTCCTTCAATTCAAGAGTGCCCATTATCCGGTTTGGCTGAGGAGCAACCCCTATGGTCAGTATCTGAGAGTGCGGAAAAATTACACCTCAGATGCTGACTTTGCCCAACAAGCAAATTTACTTAGGGGCCGCTTCTCAGCCAAAGGATATCCACAGAGCATTCTTAGTAATGCCTATAAAAGGGTTAAAAATATGAAACAAATAGAACTAGTCCCTCCACAAAATAAAAAGAAAGATGAAAATTCAGAGATGGATAGTGAAAACACAAATAATGCTCAAAAACAAAAGACATTTAAATATAATTTCATTACTGGTTATAATTTTTGGGCGTCAGAAATTTGAAATATATTTTGGCGGAATTGGCCGATTATTTGCAGTGACCCCATTTTAAAGAATATTGTACCCACCACCCCTGGAATAACATTTAGGCAATTAAGGACCGAGGGTTTTTTGTTTTTGCATTTCTGTTATTTCCTCCTTGCCTTTAAAAAATCATAACTCTTTCAATTTTGCACCTAAAAATCCATATGAGGTCTTATTTTTTGCGCCACCAATTCTATTTTGTAATGACGTCAGTCATTTTGCCCAAAAATCTATGGCGAAAGGGAAAAAAAATCATTGTGAGACAAAATTGAAAAAAAATGCTGTTTTGTAAATTTTGGGGGCTTCCGTTTCTACGTAGTACATTTTTCGGTAAAAATGACACCTTATCTTTATTCTGTAGGTCCATACGATTAAATTGATACCCTACTTATATAGGTTTGATTTTGTCGTACTTCTGGAAAAAATCATAACTACATGCAGGAAAATTAATACGTTTCAAATTGCCATCTTCTGACCCCTATAACTTTTCTAATTTTTGTGCATATGGGGCGGTATGAGGGCTCATTTTTTGCGCTGTGATCTGAAGTTTTTAGTGGTAGTATTTTTGCATTGATAGGACTTATTGATCGCTTTTTATAAATTTTTTCATGATATAAAAAATTACCAAAAATGCACAAATTTGGACTTTGGAATTTTTTTGCGCGTACGCCATTGACCGTGCGGTTTAATTAACAATATATTTTTATAATTTGGACATTTCCGCACGCGGCGATACCACATATGTTTATTTTTATTTACACTGTGTTTTTTTTTATGGGAAAAGGGGGCCAATTCAAACTTTTAATAGGGAAGGGGTTAAATGATCTTTATTCACTTTTTTTTCACTTTTTTTTTTCCAGTGTTATAGCTCCCATAGGGACCTATAACACTGCACACACAGATCTATTACATTGTTCACTGGTTTCTCATAGGAAACCAGTGATCGATGATTCTGCCGCTTGACTGCTCATGCCTGGATCTCAGGCATTAAGCAGTCATTCGGCGATCGGACAGCGAGGAGGCAGGTAGGGACCCACCTGCTGTCCTGTAAGCTGTTCGGGATGCCGCGATTTTGCCGTGGCTATCCGGAACAGCCCACGTCGCGTCTAAAGGGTTAATAGTGCGCGGCACCGCGATCAATGCCGCGCGCTATTAGCCACGGGTCCCGGCCATTGTTAGAGGCCGGGCCCGACCCGCCATATAGATCGGGAGCAGACACATAACGTTCCAGTACGTCATGTGTCCTTAAGGAGTTAAAAAAATAATATCCTGGAAACTAAAACTAAAATTCCTTCAAAATTGCTGGTAGGTTGTTATCCCTGTACTAAGGCACGTTGTCTATGTTGCCCCATGGTTAGCACTCCAAGCTTTACATTTGAGCCATTTCAAACCAATCGAACATTTTGTATTGAACATAGAGTGAGTTGTGATACTCAATTTGCTGTGTATGTATTATTTTGTAATTGTCAGTTACAGTATGTGGGTCGTACGATCCAGATGGTGCGATAACGTATGTGTAAGCATTGATCTAATATCAAAAATAGCTTTTTACTGCATAGCATTTCTCGTCATTTTACCACAATACATAATAATAATAATATTATTAATGATTTACATTTGGTCATTTTAGAAACCATTCCTGAAACAACTCCGAACCGCTATCAGAAATTAATTAATCGTTATTCATATTGGATCTTTAAGCTTGCCACTATGATCCCCCAGGGACTTAACGAATCAATAGAAAATGTCCGATAATTGCCTCTATACATTTCGATATATTTCGATATACTTTTTTTCTTCTTTTTTTTTTTTCTTTTTTATGTGCATATATACACTTTTTTCCCCCCAGTTTTCTTTCTTTTTCCTTCTCATTTATTTGTCTTTTTCTTTTCTTCTTTTCGAGATCAATAATTGTTTTATATAAATGTGGAAATTTTGCAACATTAATGATTTTTTTATTTATATATGTGTTGTCTCTTTGTAAACCGCATATTGTGGGGCAGTGAGAGCTCTGTTTTTAGGGACCTCTCATAACTAATCACAATGTGGGTAGTATTATGCATAGGTGATTGTGATTGTGCTCTCTCTGTGTGTAGTATTGTCATTTAAATGGTTAAATATTACGTCTATAAGCCTGCTGTGTACCCTCCCTGCTATTCCTGAGGAAGCTGTGCATGCGCAGCGAAACACGTTGCATTCTGGTCAATAAATCCTCTTTTAGCTAACTTACCTGTCTGGTCGATCAGCCCTGTGAGCCGGGTTCTCCTGTAGCCAAGTATCCATTGCCGCATATGTTCTGGAGGGCAGCAGACGACTTATTCTATACACCTTTTCCATTGCTGTGTATGTGACTACACAACCGCCCAGGGTGAGCAGTTAATTTATATACTAATCTCGCTTTCTGGGTCCAAACAATATTTTTCTATGGAGCGCCTATTTCCTTATTCCTACAAACTCTGTCTACCTGCTACGTTACGTATTTCCAATTCCTTTCATGTCTCTCTCCTCAAGCCTCTTGTCTTAAACCGGTTTTCTCAGAAAAATCTTGTCCCCACACCTGTCTCTGGCTCTTCTGACATCTTCAAGGTTGAAGAGATTCTTGCTACAAAATAATTTTTTTGGGGTCAACATGGAGGTTTACGGTCCTGAGGAGAGATCTTGGGAGCCTGAGGAGAATATCCTGGACCGTGACCTTCTCTGGAGTTTTCGGACTCGTAAATGGAGGGGGTGACCAAAGGGGGGGGTGCTGTTACATGCGCTCTGGCCGCAACACACTGGCCATGAGCGCATGGTCCCGTTACCTGCTGCTGCCGGCAGCGCTGGGACTCGCATCGCGGGACGCGCCCGCATGTGAGCCCCAGTCCGTTACTCACCTGGTGCTTCTCCTGCCCCCTCCTCCACCTCTCTGCTCTGGCGCGCGTGTCCTGTCCCCTAGGGAGCGCGCGCCATAGCTTTAAGATTTAAAGGGCCAGTGCGCTCATTAGTATAATTCACCTCACCTCATTGATAAATTCCTCCCCCCCTCCTCACTTCCCTGCCATATCTTTGTTGCCTTGCCGCCTGCCTACTGACCATTTGCTACTTTCCTGACTATGCTACTGTGCCGCCTGCCCTGACCTTCTGCTAACCTGACTACAAGCTGTCTTATCCCTCCTGTTCCTTGCATCTCCTCAGACGCCTGTGTGGTTGAGCCGTGGGTGCCACCTGCCGCATCAAGTCCATCTCGCTTTGCAGTGGGATCTGGTGAAAACCAGCGGCACCTTCAACTCCGCTCCCTGGTACAGTCCGAATCATCTGCCACACAGGTCCAGCGGATCCAGATCCACTGGGGTCCCTGTCTTCTGAAACGTGAGTGTTACAGCTCATAACCAGGTCAGTCCAGCTGCAGTTTCCTCTTACTGTGTTAATCAGACATCTGGACTTAGTTCTTAGGTCTCTCTCTGAATGGATGCTGTCTCTCTCACAGCTAGTAGCACATCCTTTTTCTGGCTATGCTTGTGGTTTTCTGAGGAGATTCAGGACCTGTGTAATTTCACAATCATGTGACTGGAGTCTCCACCTATGCTGAATCATCTCTCATGAAATGGCTGCTGATCACATGATCACAATTTTAGTCTACAGTAAAAACATACTAAGTTCATTTATGGTCTGCCATGTACTGGGCATTTTGGGTACTGCAGCCCAACTATTCATAGGGGTTACACACACATGCGGTCATACACATAAAGATGAATTTCCTATGCACCTACTATCCGTACAACAATTGGGAATCATCTGTTTGGAGGAACTGTGCAGGATATTACACAAAATACTCATCTCATGTAGACTTTGGGAGAAAGACTTTGTTTTCCTCCAAGAAAAAGAGGAGAAAATATTCTCTTTTTAAATACAAGATATATCTCTTGCTGTTCATTTTTATGCTTTATTTGCAAGTGCATTTGACATTTGGTCTAGATGTTTGTAATGCACTTAGAGCTTAAAGTAATAGCTTAAATATATTGCTATTTTATTATTAATTATTTTACATCATAATACATTTTTTTACATGAATTCATCCTGTTTTATTTTCATTATTTTGTATACCCTGTAGAAATTGGCCACTTTTGTTTATTGTAATTTTCTTTATCTGTCTGTTTGTTTATTACCTGTGTTTTGTATCTCTAGTTCTGTGCCTGTAAATCCATTGGGGGAGATTTATCAAAACAACATGCAAAGGAAAAGATGAACATTTACCCATAGCAACCAATCAGATTGCTTCTTTAAATTTGCAGAGGCCTTGTAAATAATAAAAAAGAGCAATCTGATTGATTGCTATGGGCAACTGGTCAACTTTTCTCTATACAGGTACAATAGGGGAGATACATCTCCCCCATTGTATTTTTACCTGCTTCCCTGACTTCTGCATGTGTGTTCAGTAATAAGCCTTGGGCACCAATGAGCCTCTCACTGGTTGTCCTACTGCGGATAACCTCTGGTAGGTACCACTGCATGTTGGCTGGGCCATTTTGGAGCTGCTCTGTACAAGTCATCTAGCATCCACTATTTGACCCTTATCAAATATGATCAGACTACTTTGCCCTTTATTTTCATTTACTTGTTACACATAAGTGCTGTTTCTAGGGATGAGCGAATAAAAAAAAATTGTTTCAAATTTATTTGCAGCGAATCGCTATTAAAAATGGCTATTTCTGGCCTACAAAGAGCCTCAATAGGGGTGTAGAACGGCAGCATGAGGAGATCACATAGTTGCTGAATGACACAGCCTGGAGTTGGCGGCAGTATATAGTGGCTGAATGACACAGCCTGGAGTTTGCGGCAACATGAGAACATATAGTGGCTGAATGACACAGCCTCGAGTTGGTGGCAGCATGAGGAGATCACATAGTGACTGAATGACACAGCCTGGAGTTGGCAGCAGCATATAGTGGCTAAATGACACAGCCTGGAGTTTGGGGCAGTATGAGGAGAACATATCTTGGCTAAATGACACAGCCTGGCGGTGGCAGCAGCATGAGGAGAACATATGATGGCAGTATGAGACAGCTTGGAGCTGGCGTCAGCATGAGGAGAACATATAGTGACAGAATGAGACAGCCTGGAGGTGACCTCAGCATGAGGAGAACATATGGTGGCAGAATGAGACAGCCTGGAGGAGGTATCAGCACGTGGGGAACATATGGTGGCAGAATGGGACAGCCTGGAGGTGGCAGCAGCATCAGGAGTTCTGAAAATGATGCAGTGACAGAGTGGTGCGGTGGGTGGCAATACCATTACTCGGTGACAAAGGTGGGTGAAAAAAGGAAAACTTGGCATCAGATGTGTGGCATCAGGCAGGATCAGAAGAGTAGCTGAGGCAGGTAGGCAGAAAAAAAATGGTCTCTTTTGTAAAAGTATTAGTGTGCTCAAGTAAGTATTGAGGATATGCATTACGCAAAACTTAACTTTTAATAATATTTAATAATTTTTTTTTAATCAAACAAAAGGAAAGGTGTGCAAAAAACACCATGTGCAATGTCCTCTAAAAGGTGGACGGGAACAACATATGGTCCATTGTAACCGGTGGGGGTAAAAACTTTCCCTATAAGGCCCTGCTCTCACATTATTACCGTATTTATCGAGGTATACCACGCACCAGCCTATAACACGCACCCTCATTTTACCAAGGATATTTGGATCAAAAAAGTTTTTTACCCAAATATCCATGGTAAAATGAGGGTGCGTGTGTGCGCATGAATACCCCGATACACCCCCAGGAAAGGCAGGGGGAGAGAGGCCGTCACTGCCCGCTTCTCTCCCCCTGCCTTTCCTGGGGTCTAGAGCCCTGCTGCCGCCGCTTCTCTCCCCCTGGCTATCGGCGCCGCTGCCCGTTCTGTCCCCCTGACTATCGGTGCCGGCGCCCCATTGCCGGCGCCGATAGCCAGGGGAAGAGAAGCAGTGCTGACAGCCAGGGGGAGAGAAGGGGCAGCGGCACCCATTGCCGGCGCCGCTGCCCCGTTGCCTCCCCCCATCCCCGGTGGCATAATTACCTGTTGCCGGGGTCGGGTCCGCGCTGCTGCAGGCCTCCAGCGTGCGTCCCCTGCATCGTTGCCATGCACGGCGCGGCGCACTGACGTCATGCGCTGCGCCGTACAGCGCATAGCAACGACGCAGGGGACGCACGCCGGAGGCCTGCAGCAGCGCGGACCCAACCCCTGCAACAGGTAATTATGCCACCGGGGATGGGGGGAGAGAAGGGCCGACAGCAGGGCTCTAGACCCCAGGAAAGGCAGGGGGAGAGAAGCGGGCAGCGACGGCCTCTCTCCCCCTGCCTTTCCTGGGGGTGTATCGGCGTATAACACGCACATAGACTTTAGGCTAAAAAATTTTGCCTAAAAAGTGCGTGTTATACGACGATAAATACGGTAATTCCCTTCTTGGCAAGTGTTACCCGCCCTAAAAAGGGCAGCCCCACACAGGACCCTCTCCCTATTTCCACCTACAAACCCTGCCATTTCCCAGGGTTTTTAGGTGGAAATAGGAATTGGTTCCGGTTTGGGGCCACCCTTTTTAAGACGAGTAACACTTTCCTCAAAAATGTAGACGGGAACAACGTATTATTCATTGTAGCAGGTGGGAATAAAAACTCCCCCTGTAAGGCCCTACTCTCGCCCTATTAATTCCCTTCTTGGCAAGTGTTACTCACTCTAAAAAAGGTGACCCCACATAGAAAACTCTCTCTATTTCCACCTAAATACCCTGCGAAATGGCAGTGTTTGTAGGGGGAAATAGGCAAAGGTTCCTGTGTGGGGGCTGCCCATTTTTAGGGTGAGCAACACTTGCCAAGAAGGGAATTTATAATGCTAGATTAGGGCCTTACAGGGGAAGTTTTTACCCCCACAGGTTACAATGGACCATACATTGTTCCCTCCCATGTAGGTCTTTGCATCACATCAATACTTGGTGGTGTTTTTTGCACACCTTTCCTTTTGTTTGATTTAAAAAAAATGTGGGGTACATATATTTTATCCTAAGAAAAGTTAAGTTTTAGCTAATGCATATCCTCAATATTTACTTGTGGTCTGATGCCGAGGAATGTCTGTAACTGGGGAACAGCACCTTAACTATGCTTCGCACTATCCATATTTGTGAAGTGTTGGTGTAGCACCATGGTCAATCTACTCTGATGCCTCAGGCATTAGTGGGTGGAAATCCTGGCTAATCCATGCTGATTCATCTTCACAAAGGTCAGTCTATCCATATTTTTTGAGGACAGATGAGTTTTCCTTGGGGTTACTATGGCCCCCACCCGCACTAAACACCCGCTCTGATGGCACACTACTGGCCAGGCACAGGACAGCTTTTCCAGGGCAAACTTAGCGAGTTGCGTCCACAAATCAAGTTTGACTGCCCAGAAGTCCAGCGGATCTTTAACCTCTTCAGGACATAGGGCGTATGGATACGCCCTGAATCCCGAGTCCTTAAGGACCGAGGGCGTATCCATACTCCCGTGGGAATTCCGGCCCCCACCGCTAGCCGGTTGGGGACCGGAGCCGGATGCCTGCTGAAATCGTTCAGCAGGCATCCCGGCATATCGCCCAGGGGGGTCATTATGCCCCCCCATGTCGGCGATCGCCGCAGATCGCTGGACAATTCAGTCCAGCGATCTGCGGCGATTCCGGGTCAATCGGGTCTCCAGTGACCCGATGACCCGGAATTATTGGCTGTTCGGGGCCGTCTCTGACGGCCCCGAACAGCCAGAGCCTGCAGGGGTGAGGTGGCACTGGTGCCACCTCACGATCGCCCTGATTCGTCGGCCGGATTACCGGCCGACCAATCAGGGCGCCTGCTGCGGGTGTCACTCCCGCACCCGCTCCGCCCCTCTTCCGGAGGACGTGAGCGGGTGCGGGAAGACGACCCCCGGTGCTGGGGACCCCGATCCCCGGCGCCCCTGTTGGGATCGGGGCCCCAGGAGCAGCTGCGGCGGCGGAGACGACGAGGGACTGACCTGTGCGGCGAGGATCGTTGGAGGTGAGTGACAGCCTCCTGCTGTTGCTTAGCAACAGCTCCCAGCATGCAAAAAAGGCATGCTGGGAGCTGTAGTTATGCAACAGCAGGAGGCAGACCACCACAACTCCCAGCATTCCCTTATGGGCATGCTGGGACTTATGGTTTTGCAACAGCTGGAGGCACATTCTTTCTATGGAAAAATGTACCTTCAGCTGTTGTATAACTACAACTCCCAGCTTGCACAAACAGCTAAAGTGCATGCTGGGAGTTGTAGTGGTGCATCTGCTGGTTGCATAACTACAACTCCCAGCATGCCCGTTGGCTGTCGGTGACTGCTGAGAGTTGTAGTTTTGCAACAGCTGAAGGCACACTGGTTGTGAAACTCAGAGTTTTTTTTTACCTAACTCAGTGTTTCACGACCGGTGTGCCTCCAGCTGTTGCAAACTACAACTCTCAGCAGTCACCGTACACCATGCACCGTACATGCTGGGAGTTGTAGTTTTGCAACAGCTGGAGGCACACTGGTTGTGAAACACTGAGTTAGGTCACAAACTCAGTGATACATAACCAGTGTGCCTACAGTTGTTGCAAAACTGCAACTCTCAGCAGTCACCGACAGCCAACGGGCATGCTGGGAGTTGTAGTTATGCAACAGCTGGATGTCCCCCCCCCCCCCCACCAATGTGAATGTACAGGGTACACTCACATGGGCGGAGGATTACAGTAAGTATCCGGCTGCAAATTTGAGCTGCCGCAAACTTTCTGCTGCAGCTCAAATTGCCAGCGAGAAACTACTGTGAACCCCCGCCCGTGCGACTGTACCCTAAAAACACTACACTACACTACCACAAAAAATAAAATAAAAAGTAAAAAACACTACATATACACATACCCCAATACAGCCCCCCTCCCCTCCCCAATAAAAATGAAAAACGTCTGGTACGCCACTGTTTCCAAAACGGAGCCTCCAGCTGTTGCAAAACAACTCCCAGTATTGTCAGACAGCCGTTGACTGTCCAGGCATGCTGGGAGTTTTGCAACAGCTGGAGGCACCCTGTTTGGGAATCACTGGCATAGAATACCCCTATGTCCACCCCTATGCAATCCCTAATTTAGGCCTCAAATGCGCATGGCGCTCTCACTTTGGAGCCCTGTCGTATTTCAAGGCAACAGTTTAGGGTCACATATGGGGTATCGCCGTACTCGGGAGAAATTGTGTTACAAATTTTGGGGGGTATTTTCTGCTATTACCCTTTTTAAAAATGTAAAATGTTTGGGAAAACAAGCATTTTAGGTAAAAAAAAAAAAAATTTTTTACATATGCAAAAGTCGTGAAACACCTGTGGGGTATAAAGGTTCACTTAACCCCTTGTTACGTTCCCTGAGGGGTCTAGTTTCCAAAATGGTATGCCATGTGTTTTTTTTTTGCTATCCTGGCACCATAGGGGCTTCCTAAATGCGGCATGCCCCCAGAGCAAAATTTGCGTTCAAAAAGCCAAATGTGACTCCTTCTCTTCTGAGACCTGTAGTGCGCCAGCAGAGCACTTTTCACCCCCATATGGGGTGTTTTCTGAATCGGGAGAAATTGGGCTTCAAATTTTTAGGGGTATTTTCTGCTATTACCCTTTTTAAAAATAATTTTTTTTTGGGAAAACAAGCATTTTAGGTAAAATTTTTTATTTATTTTTTACATTTGCAAAAGTCGTGAAACACCTGTGGGGTATTAAGGTTCACTTTATCCCATGTTACATTCCCCGAGGGGTCTAGTTTCCAAAATGGTATGCCATGTGTTTTTTTTTTGCTGTTCTGGCACCATAAGGGCTTCCTAAAGGTAACATGCCCCCCAAAAACCATTTCAGAAAAACGTACTCTCCAAAATCCCCTTGTCGCTCCTTCCCTTCTGAGCCCTCTACTGCGCCCGCCGAACACTTTACATAGACATATGAGGTATGTGCTTACTCGAGAGAAATTGGGCTACAAATACAAGTAAAAATTTTGTCCTTTTACCCCTTGTAAAAATTCAAAAATTGGGTCTACAAGAACATGTGAGTGTAAAAAATGAAGATTGTGAATTTTCTCCTTCACTTTGCTGCTATTCGTGTGAAACACCTAAAGGGTTAAAACGCTGACTGAATGTCATTTTGAATACTTTGGGGGGTGTAGTTTTTATAATGAGGTCATTTATGGGGTATTTCTAATATGAAGACCCTTCAAATCCACTTCAAACCTGAACTGGTCCCTGAAAAATAGTGAGTTTGGAAATTTTGTGAAAAATCGGAAAATTGCTGCTGACCGTTGAAGCCCTCTGGTGACTTCCAAAAGTAAAAACACGTCAATTTTATGATGCAAATATAAAGTAGACATATTGTATATGTGAACCAAAAAAAAATGTATTCGTAATATCCATTTTCCTTACAAGCAGAAAGCTTCAAAGTTAGAAAAATGCTAAATTTTCAAATTTTTCATCAAATTTACGGATTTTTCACCAAAAAAGGATGCAAGTATCGACAAAAATTTACCACTATGTTAAAGTAGAATATGTCACGAAAAAACAATCTCGGAATCAGAATGATAACTAAAAGCATTCCAGAGTTATTAATGTTTAAAGTGACAGTGGTCAGATGTGCAAAAAACGCTCCGGTCCTTAAGGCCAAAATAGGCTCCGTCCTGAAGGGGTTAAGGTGTGTTGGCATGGTCATGTCAAGGTATGCCACCACCTGCTGGTTCAGGTCCTGCTCCAGGTCTACCTGCTGCTGATGAGTTGCTTCACTATGTGGTTGATGAAAGCTACTCATCAGTGACTGTAGACTCAGACTGCTGCTGATAGAGCTGGTACTGCTCCTGGAGGAAGGCTCCCCAGCAGCCATGGCAGTGGAAGGTGAGCACAGAGGGCCCCCCGAGTCCGACCTGCGAGAGGATGGATGATGGCGCAGATAGGCATCTGCCAACTGACTATGTAGGCTGTCTATGTAGTAGGTCAATTTATCCTCCCTCTCAGTAGGTGTAAAAAGGCCCCAATTTTGTGCCGGTAGCGAGGGTCCAATAAGGTGGAGAATCAGAAGTCATCCTACTGCTGAGTGGTTACAATTCGGCGGTCACTACGTTAGCAAGTGAGCATGCATAGTGACTCGGAGGGACTCCCTGCCTCCATCTCAATTGCATACTGCCACAGAGTGTCTGGGTCCTGTGTCTCGCCTTCCTCATAATCCTCTAGCTACTCCTGCTCCTCCTCTCCTGTCAGATGACTAAAAAAAATGCCCATCTCACAAAACCTAAACTATTCTCCACTGTGCTCCTACCGCTCCTCCTCTAGTTCAGCCCTCACAGGGCTCATGTGGCAGTGATATGTAGGCGCCACGTCTCCGGTGCCCTGACCAGCCCTTGTTTACAACATGTGTTGTAGTAGATGAAACAGTGGAATGACGTTGTCCATCCAGTAATCCTGGCGAGCGTGGAGGCGGACGCAGCGGGACCTCCAAGTTGCGGCTGTGCAGAAACCACATTCACCCAGTGGGCCGTAAAGTACATGTATTGTCCCTGACCGTGGTTACAGCTCCACACGTCAGCGCTGCTGTGCACTTTGGTACACACTAACAGGCTCAAGGACTAGCCCACCTTCTGTTCCACAAAATTGTGCAGGGCTGGTACTGCTTTTTTCGCAAAGAAATGGCGGTTTGAGACTCTCCACCCCGGCTCGGTACAAGCCATCAGTTTTCTGAAAGGTGCAGAGTCCACCACTTGAAAAGGGAGGGACTGCAGCACCAGCAACTTGGACAGGAGCACATTCAGCTTCTGCGCTATTGGATGAGTTGACGCATACTGTTGTCTCTTGGACATAACTTCGCTGATGGATTGCTGGCGGAATGACTAACTCGAAGTAGGAGTAGCAGGAGCATCTGGAGCGACAGAAGATGGGTATGACACACAGCTCCCTGAGGTGGTGGAGCCTTGGCTGGCGTGCCACTGGGTGATGCAGCAGGCTTGACCACCACAGCAGAGCCACGGTTCTCCCAGACCGCTTTATGGTGAGGCTGCATATGTTGATGCAGGGCCATGGTGCCAACATTGGGACCCTGGCCATGCTTCACCTTCTGCTGACACATATTGCATGTGGCCAGGTTAACATCCTGCGGATACTTGATGAAAAACTGCCATACCTCAGAGTAGCTGATTTTCCCACCAACAGTCCGCACTGAGTGACTGCTACTGCTGCTGACTCCAGGAACCCCCATTCCACTACCTCCCGGGAACATAGGCTGCCACAAAGTGGGTGGTCTACCTAGGGCACGTTTGGCTCTAGACTTTCCACTTCTGCCACCATGCTGACTGTCAACCATGCTACCACCTTGCTGGCTCAGCTGCTGCCTCATAGGCAATCTGCAACCCTCTTCTCCTGATGATGATGAAGCCCCTTCTGCACCCACCTCCCAAGTGCGATCGGCTTCATCATCATTAAGTTGTGTCTGCACGTCATTGATGTCCTCCTCAAGTTCCTCAACAGTGTCTGCTTCAGGAGCCTGAACGCTGGCAACACTGCCTCCCAGGCCACTCTCCTCATCACTACTTGCCCGCCTAGCAGAGGAAGCAGCAGATGTCTCATCCACTTCTTGGCTGGGCAGTGGCTATTAGATCGTCCTTAATAAATAGTGGAGCTGAACTTACATCATAAGTTACTTCTGTGGGAGAGGGAACAGCATATGACAGAAGCAATGGGAGGACAGGGAATGCTTCCGGGCCATGCCAACTGAGGGTTGTGTCTGAGGAACCCACCGACTGTTGACTGGGGGTGTCAGATGTCACTTGTGATGAAGTGAATGACCGTGTTAACCAATCGATGATGGCAGATGGGTTGCTTGTCGAGACACGACCGCTAGCTGATAACGGGATCTCAGGCATCTCGCTGCAACTTCTGCTGCCACTTGCCCCTAGTCTGCTGCTTCCTCTGCCTGATGAATTTAGGCCTTTGCCACTCCTTTGTGCACGTTCTGGCACTTCTCTGCCTGACATATTTAGTGCGTATATGAGGGGAGGACAATGCGCTCCACTAAGCTTAAAACAGTATTTGTCTTCAACACCAGCAGGTATGTACTTTTGGCTGGCCTTTCACAGTATCTAGACCCTTAAGACTTTAAGAGGAACAAAATAGTACACCACTTAGATGTACATATGTGATATGCACACATGAGGGGAGGACAATTCCCTCCACTATGCTTAAAACAGTATTTGTCTACAACACCAGCAGGTGTGTACTTTTGGCTGGCCTTTCACAGTATCTAGATAAGTGAGTGGTCGGCACCGTGGTGTCAGTCCAGTGCTCGTGGACAGTAGATAATAATAAAACAGAAAATCCTGGCACTCGATGTAGATGAACACATTTCTTCTCGTTTTATTTATGCATACGGCACACTTAACAGACAAAGCAGCACACGTTCTGTATTATGACTTTTTCAACTGCACATTGAAACTGAACAATAAGGCTCATTGTATACACGTCATAGGCACACAATTACTGCATCATTAGTAACCATGACAACAAGATAAACAATAACAAAAACACACGTGGTGATTTCTTGACAGAAGATCAGAAGTACAACGGAAGTAATCAGGTTGGTCTCTAAATAAAAGATATTAAAGTTAATAATCACACAAACTTTATAACAATTGGTTAATCTCATACTCGTGATTCAGACCCCTTGGTTCCAAAGTATTCAAAGTGTATATCCAGATTGCTTCTTTTTTAAGAAGCTATTTTTTATGTCATCTCCATGTCTAGGTAAAAACCATTGATCAATAACCTGGTAACGCATCTGGGAGATATTATGTCCCTTGGTCTTAAAATGGTAAGGTATAGGAAATAGGAGATTGCTGCAATGGTTAGATGATTATTTTTGTCTGTTAATGTGGTTTCCTACAAGCTGGGAAATTTCCCCAACGTATAGGAGACCGCACGGACATTTATTAAAGGGGTACATCGGTGGAAATTTTTTTTTTAAATCAACTGATGCCAGAAAGTTAAACAAATTTGTAAATTACTTCTATTAAAAAATCTTAATCCTTTCAGCACTTATTTGCTGCTGAATACTACAGAGGAAATTATTTTCTTTTTGGAACACAGAGCTCTTTTCTGTATCACAAGCACAGTGCTCTTTGCTGACACCTCTGATGACCATTTTAAGAACTTCCCAGAGTAGGAGAAAATCCCTATAGCAAACATACTGCTCTGGACAGTTTCTAAAATGGAGAGAGGTGTCAGCAGAGAGCACTGTGCTTGTGATGTCAGCAGAGAGCACTGTGTTCCAAAAAGAAAATAATTTCCTCTGTAGTATTCAGCAGCTAATAAGTACTGGAAGGATTAAGATTTTTTTATAGAAGTAATTTACAAATCTGTTTAACTTTCTGGCACCAGTTGATTAAAAAAATTAAATGTTTTCCAAGGGAGTACCCCTTTAAGTAGACCCCATTTTTAGACTGACATGTTTTTTCCTCAAAAAGAAAATGATTTTCATGTAAAACGATAGTCTACATTTACCCAAAATTTTTTTTTGGGGCAGTAGTATACACACTCTTATCCAGCAACCACCTGCTGGCCTCTATACCTTTTTGATGAACAATTGAAGTATATAAGCTCACAACATCTATTGTCACCAATAAGGTCTCATCTGTTACTACAGTAATGTTTTTAATTATTTCCAAAAATGTAGATGTCGTTTAACAAAAACGCAGGTATGAATTTCACCAAGGGGGTCAAAGCTTTTTCCATAACTATGAATAGCGGTGATAAAACATAGTCTGTAGATGCCACAATCGGGCGACCTGGGGGGGGGGGGGGGTCAATCAAAAATTTATGTATTTTTGGCAATATGTAAATTACTGGAGTGACAGGATAACATTTTTGCAAGTATCTAGACAGATCATCATCTATCACCCCCAATTTCTGATATTTCCCAATCAAATCCGAAATCAGGTGTTGTATCCTGAATATGGGGTTCCCATTTAATTTCTCATAAGTGTCTCTGCTAACTGTCATATAATTCCTCTTCTATATTTTCCTTTATCCATAGTGACAATTGAGAAGCCTTTTCTAGGGCTGATAGATTATAAAAGACCTCATAATCACCTTTTGACATTTTCTTTATAACCTCCTCAATATCCTGTCTAACAAATTTACAATAAGTCTCAACAGCATGGTAACATCTAGGTGGATTATATTGACTCTTAATTCTTAAGTTAAAGTCAGTTAAGTGGAGCTAATTTTGTTATCCGCTATTATTATTGCTGGAATGGCCATATGAGACTGTTCGCCAGAGAAATGTGTTTTCAATCTTGAATTACGAAAGAATCTTTCCAAGTCCAAATCAAGTTGAAATGTGTCCATTTTAACCACAGGACTGAAGGAAAGGCCTCTTTGCAATACAGATATTTCTAGAGGAGATGGATTTCTGGAGGAAATATTAACCACTAAAGAGTCTTTACCTGAGACCTGGTTAGGATTGGTCCTGTCAGGGTGCCGATGCGCCTTTGTCCTCGAAAAGGGGGATTCCTGCCAACTGTAGACACGCTTGGATACATAATATTCTGTATTACGATGAAATTTTTTTCCTCTTTCATTGCTCTAAATCCTTATGTGGTGTCCCGGCACCATATTACATACAGTACCTTGGTAGGGGTCCCCAAAGTCAGAGTTCCTAGGAACCGTGGGGTCCTCAGTTCTAGTCTTCCCCTAGTCACCCCTTAAATAGTTAATATATGACTCAGGTAAATGTAAATAAATATATATAAAAAGTGTACTTATCTTGCGCTAGCGTCGCAGGACCTGCAGGTCATGTGACGATGCTCTAGTCTCTATAGTAGTTAAAAAGGACCTTTGGAGGCTCATAGGCCATGTGATACCCACCATTCTTTGTGAAGCTGATTGACAGATGGCGTGGACCAATCCTAGAACAGCCAGCCCCTGCCCATATAAGGGAGCTGCGGCCATTATTCTTTCTCTTGGGTTGCTGTCACTGAATGAGGTAGGACCTCCGCAACTTTCAACGACAATTACTAGGCCAAAGCCTTGCATCCACGGCTGAATTATACAGTGAGTTCTTCTAAATTTCCCCGCTATTGTTGGCAAGGACCCTGGACCTAAACATAACCCTAAATCAAGCGGATCTGCGCATACTAAATACCTACAAGCTAAAGAACTTACTAAAAGTCCCAACCATCCCGGTCACCATTCACACCCACAAGGCATCACACTTACGTAAGGTATTAATTTTAATATCCAAGTCCTCTTTCAAGGAAGTGAAGTCTTCCAGCCTCAGTATATCTTTCAGCTGTTGTTGTGTAGTTGTAATCTCCTCCTTACTCTCCTCTGTAGGCGTGATACTGTCAGAGCAATAATGTCCATAGACCATTTATTCAAAATATGTTCAAAGTCCTTACAAAAGCTTTCATCTTCTGCAAAGAGTGTAGGTCTTAGATTCACTCCCAGTCCACGTGGCATCCAATTGGTACGTTAATATTCAGTCAGTCACATTATGCAATTCATAATAGACCAAACATCGACTCTCTTTCTCCAATATCTGGCATTTCAGCTTGTCTGTTGGAGTTTGTAGAAATTCGGCTGTAGTTGGTGTCTGCGAAATTATGCGAGTTGCCTCATCTTCACTATATGAGAAAATAGCAGTGGCAAATAACTATGCACGTACCAAGCACGTACCAATAATAGCAAATCCAGATAAGTGAGTGGTCAGCACTGTAGTGTCAGTCAAGTGCTCGTGAATAGTAGATAATAAAACAGGAAATCCCGGCACTTGATGTAGATGCATACATTTCTTCTCGTTTTATTTATGCATACTGCACATTTAACAGACAACACAGCACGCATTCCGGCATATGCCTTTTTCAACTGCACATTGAAATTTTATACTTTATACTTTTATACTTGTCATAGGCACACAATTAGTGCATCATTAGTAACCATGACAACAAGATAAACAATGACAAAAACACACATGTTGATTTCTTGACAGAAGATCCGATGTACATCCGAAGTAATCAGGTTGGTCTCTAAATAAAAGATAGAATAGTTAATAATCACACAAACTTTATAACAATTGGTCAATCTCATACTCGTGATTCAGACCCCTTGGTATTCAAAGTGTGGATCCAGAATGCTTCTTTTTTAAGAAGCAATTAAAAAATTTAAAAATCTATTCCATTATCGCAAAAACAACGCATTAATAGGATAGTCACGGACTCTACAATTAGGTTAACAAAGAATTGTGGGATTGGAGGATAAATTTTGTTTTGTACTCACCTCCCCTCGACAGGACGTTAGGGTGAGCTGGTCCGGGCCATCTGTGCTGCAGGGACCGTCCGATGGGGATGGTTAGTCGTTGCGGGCCGTCCATTTTCACTGGGGGGCCTCTTATCCATGCTTCGGCCCCGGCCCCACAGTAGTGACGTTGCCTTGACGACGACGCACAGAGACGTTGCGCATGAACGTCCCTGTGCGTCGTCGTCAAGGCAAGGTCACTACTCCGGGGCCAGGGCCAAAGCGCGGAGAAGAGGCCCCCCCGGTGAAAATGGACAGCCTGCAATGACTAACCATCCCCAGCGGACGGTCCCTGCAGCACAGATGGCCCAAACCAGCTCACCCTAACATCCTGCCGAGGGGAGGTGAATACAAAACAAAAGGGGGGGGGGCTGGATGATAATGAAGGCCGCAGTGGTTTTTAACCTGTGGACCTCCAGAGGTTTCAAAACTACAACACCCAGCATGCCCGGACAGCCGATGGCTGTCCGGGCTTGCTGGGAGTTGTAGTTTTGCAACATCTGGAGGTCCGCAGGTTGAAGACCACTGATGAATGGATTGACAGGCGGAGTTCACTCGAGTATAAGCCGAAAAATAGTGCTGAAAAACTCGGCTTATACTCGAGTATATATAGTATATTAACTATATATTTTTATAATTCGGACATTTACGCATGTGGCAATACCACATATGTTTATTTTTATTTACACAATTTTTTTTTTAAATGGGAAAAGGGGGGGGTGATTCAAACTTTTATTAGGGAAGGGATTAAATGATCTTTATTAACTTTTTTCACTTTTTTTTGCATTGTTATAGCCCCCATAGGGGGCTATAACACTGCACACACTGATCTTTTACATTGATCATTGTTATCCCATAGGATAACATTGTTCAATGATTCTGACCCTTGACTGCTCATGCCTGGATCTCAGGCATGGAACAGTCATTTGGCGATCGGACACACAGGAGGAAGGTAGGGGCCCTCTAATTTCACCGCGATGATCCTGAACAGCCTATTGAGCTAGCCGGTAGTTTACTTTCACTTTAGACACAGTGATCAACTTTGAACGCCATGTCTAAAAGGGTTAATAGTACGCGGCACCACGATCGGTGCTGTGCGCTATTAGCCACGGGTCCCGGCCGTTAGAGGCCGGGCCCGAGCGGACTCAGTGCGTACAGGTACGGAGTCCTTAAGAGGTTAATATGTACAATGTTAATATCATTACAACATTTTCTAAACTATTTTCAAAGCAAGAAATAAATACTGGCACTCCAGTACTGTAGCAGTTTCAAAAGCTTAAGCATAACATCTATTATTATTATAAAACAAAACAAAACTATCAGGCTTTTTTCTAAGCTGGAAAGCACAACAAGCATTAAAAAAGTGCTTACATTTTATAGTTCTTCCAGGCCCAAATCTGGATTGGCCATAGATATCTACCACAGTGAATAGCTATGATCTTAAACAAAATTTTAAATTAGGGTTTACCATAAACCCTTAGCATCACAGCTGCTCAAACTGCATATATTGTATAAACGATAGTTTTTATTAGATTCAAGCACACTTGCTACTGTGGATTCCTCCTTTCGAAAGACTAAATTCAAACAAGCAGCAATTGAAATGTATGAAATGTACTTGCTGTAATGTAAACAGTGATACTGAGTCAGCCTAGAATATAATCTTTTCCACTCGTAAGACGCCATATACACATTCAAAATCAAATTCAGGGGAGGGTGAGTTCCCACATAAATGATACCTTTGGGGAATACAATAAATTTCAGGCTGAAAAATGAGCAATGTTCGAGTGATCCATTTGTAGTTTTAGTGAACATGAATTAAAAACTTGTTTTTGATATGTCTGAAGCTTTGGCGAACCGCTCTGAATATAATGTATTCATATAAGCAATGATTCCAAGTAACTTATAGGCAGGGCACTGACATCCAGATAGAATATAAATGATTCAGGTTTATTCAGCAATTATATCTGGATTGTTAGACTTCTCACACATTACATTCTTTTAGTTTGTTTACTTATTTATTTATTTATTTAATTATTGTTAGGAACAGAGCTCTTTTATAGAAATATGTGGTTATAAGGTACATTATCAGATGTGGCCCATGGGCAAAAGTTGCACTGTTTTTCTAATCTCATACAGTATTCTTGTAAAGCTGGGCAGTTAGAGTTAATTTCTTTAGCATATTTCTAAGAATCGGATTAAGGAATTTAACTAATATGTGTGTTCATTTAGTTGCTAGTGTAACTGCTGTGGTAAGTGGATCAACTAACCTGTGAGGAAGATGGCGTGGGCCGTACCAGGGAGCGGAGTCTAAGGTGCTGCTGGTTCTCACCAGATCCTGCTGTGAAGTGGGATGGGCTTCCTGCGGCAGGCAGCACCCAGGTCGCTATCCCTGATATGACTCGTCCCTATAGGCAGCCGAGGTATAATGAGGCACAGGAAGGATGAGGCACAAACAAAGTCATGACAGGCAGGATGTCAAGACTCGTGGCAATGAAGCAAGGTCAGGTCACGTAGCAAGAGGTCAGAATGCAGATGGCACAGGAGCAAGGTCAGGATACGTAGCAAGGGGTCAGATACACGGCAAGGCAAGACACAAGTATACACTTTCCCTTAGGCAACAAGGGCAGAAAGATCCGTCAGGAAACAGTAGGACAGTAGGAAGTGCCGGAACTAAATAGGTTTGGTTTGAGACAAGCAAGAAGCTTATTCTGGGGGAATGATTGCCATCACACCCTTGGTTTATATCCACCCTCTCATCTAGATTTATTACACTGTATATACAATTCCAAGAGTCTGAACTATCATCAGGCCAGAGCCATTCTAGCACATCTATATTGGCAATGCCCAAAAGTTCACAGGTTCACAGGTTTATGTGCTCTAGTATTATCAAATATTTATTGTCCCTACAATTTCTAATACTAGATTATAGAACAAACAAGGTAATGGAGAATGTATTTATAGACTATTCGGTCCATTTGAAGAATAATCAAAAGGAAAAATAAATACCTGTGTATGGGATGCATGGACTACAACAAGCCCAGTTTGTTCATATAAAAACTTTTTATCTGATTGGACCTTTTTTCTTTTTTTGTCCTAATTGGAAAGGGTGAGGAAACAATATTATATAGAGAACATATATCTATAACATTGTAAATGGCAACTTGTTTGTAACTATTATTGTACCTTATGCATCATGTTATTTTTTAAATAAAGGACAGAAGCATTGTATGTACTCTCCGCTGGACAATCATTCTGTTATTGTTAGTAACTTATTTTCAAATAAAACTAAAATAAAACTAATAAAGTATTTGAAGAAATAATATGCATGCTGATAAAAATAAAAGTTACTGATAAAAAAAATCTTAGAGCCTTTATGTATTTAACCCCTTAAGGACCAAGCCCATTTTAACCTTAAGGACCAGGACAATTGTATTTTTGCCTTTTCGTTTTTTCCTCCTCGCATTCTAAAATCCATAACTCTTTTACATTTCCATCTACAGACCCAAGGGCTTGCTTTTTTGCGTGACCAATTGTATTTTGTAATGAAACCTCTCATTTTACCATTAAATGTGTGGCTAACCCCTCCCCAAAAAAATTTTTAGGGAGGAAATTTTAATGAAAACCACAATTTTTTGCACATTTTGGAGGGTTTTGTTTTCACACTATACACTTTATGGTAAACTTGACATGTGTTCTTTATTCTGTGGGTCAATACTATTAAAATTATATCCATGGCTAGATACTTTTATATTTCTGTACCGCTTAAAAAAAAACTAAAACATTTTGTACAAAATCAGTAATCTAAAACTGCCCTATTTTGACCACCTATAACTTTTTAATTTTTCCGTATATAGGGCGGTATGAGGGCTCATTTTTTGCGCCGCCATCTGTACTTTTTATCAATACCACATTTGCATATATAAAACGTTTAGATAATTTTTAATAATTTTTTTTAATAAAATGTGACAAACAAGCAGCATTTTTGGACTTTTTTTTTTACGTTTCCGCCATTCACCGTACACGATCATTAACATTATATTTTGATAGTTCAGACATTTACACACGCGGTGATACCAAATATGTATATTAAAAAAATACGCTTTTTGGGGGTAGAATGGGAAAAACTGAATTTTAATTTTTATTGGGGGAGGGGATTTTTCACTTATTTTTTACTTTTTATTTTTACATTTTTCAACTTTTTTTTAACACTTTTTATGTCCCCATAGGGCACTACCTATAGCAATCATTTGATTGCTAATACTGTTCAGTCCTATGCATAGGACATAGCACTGATCAGTATTATCGGTGATCTTCTGCTCTGGTCTGCTCGATCTCAGACCAGAGCAGAAGACCCCGGGAGACATCTGGAGCCAGGTGAGGGGACCTCTGGCCGCCATGCTGGATGATCCGATCGATCACGGCATCTTAGGGGTTAATGGCGGACATCCGCGTGATCGCGGATGTCTGCCATTACCGGCGGGTCGCCAGCTGCTAGCACCTGCCGTGTATTACACGAGCACCGTTCCGATGCTCGCGGTCATACACAGGACGTAAATGTACGTCCTGGTGCGAGAAGTACCGCCAAACCAGGACGTACATTTACGTTCGTGGTCGTTAAGGGGTTAACAGAGCATCTCCATACACTGACAACTTGTTGATTTAATTGTATTTTACTCATTTTCCCCTGCGGTGGTGTTGTAGGAGACTTAATCCTGTCAGTAGGATGCCTATAGATATGTTTAATGTCAGAAGGACCTTTCTAACAAGACTATCTTTAACCCCTTAAGGACCAGGCCATTTTACACCTTAGGACCAGAGCGTTTTTTGCACATATGACCACTGTCACTTTAAACATTAATAACTCTGGAATGCTTTTAGTTATCATTCTGATTCTGAGATTGTTTTTTGGTGACATATTCTACTTTAACATAGTGGTAAAATGTTATGGTAACTTGCATCCTTTCTTGGTGAAAAATCCCCGAATTTGATGAAAAATTTGAAAATTTAGCATTTTTCTAATTTTGAAGCTCTCTGCTTGTAAGGAAAATGGATATTCCAAATAAAAAATTTTTTATTCACATATACAATATGTCTACTTTATGTTTGCATCATAAAATTGACGAGTTTTTACTTTTGGAAGACACCAGAGGGCTTCAAAGTTCAGTAGCAATTTTCCAATTTTTCACAAAATCTTCAAACTCACTATTTTTAAGGGACCAGTTCAGGTTTGAAGTGGATTTGAAGGGTCTTCATATTAGAAATACCCCATAAATGACCCCATTATAAAAACTGCACACCCCAAAGTATTCAAAATGACATTCAGTCAGCGTTTTAACCCTTTAGGTGCTTCACAGGAATAACAGCAAAGTGAAGGAGAAAATTCACAATCTTCATTTTTTACACTCGCATGTTCTTGTAGACCCAATTTTTTAATTTTTTACAAGGGGTAAAAGGAGAAAATTTATACTTATATTTGTACCCCAATTTCTCTCGAGTAAGCACATACCTCATATATCTATGTAAAGTGTTCGGCAGGCGCAGTAGAGGGCTCAGAAGCGAAGGAGCGACAAGGGGATTTTGGAGAGTATGTTTTTCTGAAATGTTTTTTGGGGGGCATGTTGCATTTAGGAAGCCCCTATGGTGCCAGAACAGCAAAAAAAAAAACACATGCCATACCATTTTGGAAACTAGACCCCTTGAGGAACGTAACAAGGATTGTAACTGTTCCAAAAATCTGTCAGACACCTGTGGGGCGTAAATGCCCCTTGTACCCCTTATTACATTACGTGAGGGGTGTAGTTTCCAAAATGGGGTCACATGGGGGTATTTATTTTTTTGTGTTTATGTCAGAACCGCTGTAAAATCAGCCACCCCTGTGCAAATCACCAATTTAGACCTCAAATGTACATGGTGCGCTCTCACTCCTGAGCCTTGTTGTGCGCCCGCAGAGTATTTTACGCCCACATATGGGGTATTTCCGTACTCAGGGGAAATTGCATTACAACTTTTGGGGGTCTTTTTTTTCCTTTTAACGCTTGTGAAAATAAAAAGTAAAGGGCAACACCAGCATGTTAGTGTAAATTTTTTTTATTTTTTACACTAACAAGCTGGTGTAGCCCCAACTTTTCCTTTTCATAAGGGGTAAAAGGAGAAAAAGCCCCCCAAAATTTGTAGTGCAATTTCTCCCGAGTACGGAGATACCCCATATGTGGCCCTAAACTGTTTCCTTGAAATACGACAGGGCTCCGAAGTGAGAGAGCGCCATGCGCATTTGAGGACTAAATTAGGGATTGCATAGGGGTGGACATAGGGGTATTCTATGCCAGTGATTCCAAAACAGGGTGCCTCCAGCTGTTGCTAAATTCCCAGCATGCCTGGACAGTGAGTGGCTGTCCGGAAATGCTGGGAGTTGTTGTTTTGCAACAGCTGGAGGCTCCGTTTTGGAAACACTGCCATACAATACGTTTTTCATTTTTATTGGGGGGGGGGGGGGCGACAGTGTAAGGGGGTGTATATGTAGTGTTTTACCCTTTATTATGTGTTAGTGTAGTGTAGTGTTTTACTCTTTATTATGTGTTAGTGTAGTGTAGTGTTTTTAGGGTACGTTCACACTGGCGTGTTACGGTGAGTTTCTCGCTAGAAGTTTGCGCTGTGGTGAAAAATTTGCCACAGACCAAACTTGAAGCAGGAAACTTACTGTAAGCCTGCCCGTGTGAATGTACCCTGTACGTTTACATGGGGGGGGGGGGGGGAAACCTTCAGCTGTTTCAAAACTACAACTCCCAGCATGTACTGACAGACCGTGCATGCTGGGAGTTGTACTTTTGCAACAGCTGGAGGCACACTGGTTGGAAAACCTTCAGTTAGGTTCTGTTACCTAACTCAGTATTTTCTAACCAGTGTGCCTCCAGCTGTTGCAAAACTACAACTCCCAGCATGTACTGATCACTGAAGGGCATGCTGGGAGATGTAGTTATGCAATAGCTGGATGTACACAACTACAACTCCCAGCATGCCGAGACAGCTGATTGCTGTTTGGACATACAGGGATTTGCAGTTTTGCAACATCTGGAGGGCTACAGTTTTAGAGAACACTGCAAAGTGATCTCCAAACTGTGGTCCTCGAGCTGTTGCAAAACTACAATTCCCAGCATGCCCTGACAGCAAACAGTTGTTTGAGCATGCTAGGAGTTGTAGTTTTGCAAGATCTGGAGGGCTACAGTTTAGGGACCACTATATAGTGGTCTCAAACTGTAGCCCTCCAGCTGTTGCAAAACTACATATTCCAGCATGCCCAAACAGCTGTCTGGGCATGCTGGGAGTTGTAGTTTTGCAACATCTGGAGGGCTACAGTTAGAGACCACTGTTTAATGGTCTCAAACTGTACCCTCCAGATGTTTCAAGCAACTCACCGGCTTCCGTCAGATCCAGCCGCACGTCATCGCCGCCCGCCGATCTCCGTCGCCCGCAGCCTCCGTCGCCCGCCCGGATCGGTAAGTGGATCTTCGGCGCCGGTCCCTGTCGTTTCCCCGTCCTGCCCCACCTATTGTGGGAGGGCAGGACTGGGAAAACGAAAGTAAACCCCCCCGCCCCCGATCTGCTATTGGTAGTCACGTCTAGACCACCAATAGCAGGGATAGGAGGGGTGGCACCCATGCCACCTCATTCCTATTGCTTCAGGGGGATCCTGGGTGTCTTAGACACCCGCGATCCCCCTTCTATTCCGGGTCACTATAGACCCGTAATGACCCGGAATCGCGCAAATCGCAAGTGTGAATTCACTTGCGATTTGCCGCAATCACCGACATGGGGGGGGTCCAACCAAAAAGAAGACATGTCGGAGAAGAGGAGTGAGATACCTGGACCTTGGGGGAGCGGCAGCAGGTCGTCCTTCTTATTGTTTTATTTGAAGGCAGCCTGAGCATTAGAAAAAAAATGTTTTCTACATGAGACATCCTTTTTAAAGTGTACCTCTCGTTTTATATATTACAGATGAAACCTTAATAAACACTTTTAAACTTCTGCCACTAGGGGTCTCCCTAGCAGTCATGGCCATAAGCATTTCGGACTCGGAGCATGAGTCCGAAATCACTCTGCAGCAGGACTCAGCGCAGCTCCCCGTCTGCCAATCATACAGGTGGGAGCGAGCACTAAGCTCGTAGGCAAGCAGGGAGCGCTCCTGAACCACCATTCTTCCTGCAGGGCACGGCAGCTCTGTCATCCGTGTGCCGGGGCTGTATGCGCGCTCCTGGATGCGGCCAAACAACAGCAATTCCTGTACAGCGCCTGCCCACTTCCTCCTCTCACACAGTGCTCTGAACTGGGCTACCAAAGAGGAGAGAAAAAAGGTATTTTTAGGGGTTTTTAAAGAAAAATATATACAGGGATAGACTTAGTCGGAGTCAGGGACAGACGGGGTTGGGGATCAAGGAGAGTTCAGATGGTGATAGGTTCTCTTTAACTTTGGTTCCAGTTTTAATTTAAAAAAATGTGCCTTCTTATCTTAAATGCCGATGACCACAGAAACATTTTTCTAACCATTGGGATGCCATCAAACATAAAAGCAGCATTTGTGTTTATACTTTTCTAAAATAACTACTGCAGTTTAAAGAGGTTCCCAAGTGAAAAATTATTTAGCTTACAATATTTTAAAGTTTAGGGTATGAGACTAATTTTTTCAGTAAACTATATTGTGTGGGCATGGCAATTTCTCAAATACACCAAAGCCAAATTAAATTACTTTTTAAGATGGCCCATACCCTTTCTAACTCTCTAGTACTATAATAAATCCACAACTGGAATTATTTTTGAAGAATTCTAAATAAATTAGTACAATTTAAAATGTACAAGTGTACCTGTTGTTAACAAAAACTTTTATAGTGTACACGGTACATTATACCATTCTATGTATATTTGTAATATATATTAGTTACAAAAATGTGTATGTTTTTGTCCCTAAAGCTCTTATCTGTGTGCCTCTGTGAGGAGTCCAAATACAGGGAATGTGGGACAAGCAGGGTTCTGTGCAGTGAGGACAAGCAGGGCTCTGTGCACGGGGGATAAAACAGGGCTCTGTACACTGAGGACAAGCAGGGCTCTGTGCACTGAGGACAAGCAGTGCTCTGTGTACTGAGGACAAGCAGGTCTCTGTGCAGGGAGGACAAGCAGGGCTCTGTACACTGAGGACAAGCAGGGATCTGTGCATCGGGGATAAAACCGGGCTCTGTGCACTGGGAACAAACAGGGCTCTGTGCACTGGGGACAATCAGGGCTCTGTACACTGAGGACAAGCAGGGCTCTGTACACTGAGGACAAGCAGGGCTCTGTACACTGTGGACAAGCAGGGCTCTGTACACTGAGGACAAGCAGGGCTCTGTACACTGAGGACAAGCAGGGCTCTGTACACTGGGGACAAGCAGGGCTCTGTACACTGAGGACAAGCAGGGCTCGGTACACTGAGGACAAGCAGGGCTCTGCACACTGAGGCTCTATGACATTTTCTCGGCTCACACATGATGATTGACAAGCCAGGAGCCTGCACAGAGTCCTGCTAGTCATGCCCTCACTTCCTGTATTTGTTCTCCTCACAGAGACACACAGGAAATAGCTGCAGGGACATCATTTTTTTCACCCAAAAATATACACTTTTTTTTAATCAATGTATATTACAAATATACACATAATAGTATTATCTACATTATATCAAAAGTTTTTGTTAACGACATGTACATTTTAAGTAAGGATGTTTATAAATTATGAGTGTTAAAAACACATTTTTTCCTTACAGACTAAGAACTGAAACGTTGTGTGTCTGTGCACTTAGTGTATTTTTCTATGTAATTTTTTGTTTTGTCCTTTTTACACTTTTTCCAAGCTAAAAAAAAACAACAGAAAACCATTTGAAGACAAAAAAATAAAGCAAAGAAGCTGAAAATATAAATGTTTTCCTTTTTTTTTTATACAATAGAAAAATGTCTCAATGATCTCTTTGAATGTGCAGTTAATATTAAATGTTAGATGATTCTCAGAAGTTAAAAGGAGAAAAAAGATCCAGTCTCACTATAAAGATATGCACTTGAATCAATGCAAAATAAAACAAATATAAAACAAAATCTAAAAAACAAACTTCTTTAATGATAGGATTTATGAAGGAAGGATATGCACCAAGGTCAGAGAATAGCTGAAGCATAAACTGCAAACAAAATGAAATGAGCTCCATATTAAACAAAATACCTCCGAAATGTTTTGACTCAGTAGCTGACTGCTATTATACTACGAAAACTCATCACTAAGAGAGTGAGAAAGTATATTTTAAAGACTAAGACCTGTTTTTTTTTTCTTGAAAATTAACTCCTTGAGGACAATTTCATGTTTGAATTTTTTTTTCTTGCCTTCTAAGAGCCATAACTCATTTACTTTTTCTCCACAGACCCATATGAGGGCTTGTTTCTTGCCTGACCATTTGTACTTTGTAATGACACCTTTAATTTTACCCTAAAATGTATGGTGTAACCAAAAAAAACATTATTTTGCGTTGATTTAAAATAAAAACACAATTTTGCTACTTTTGGAGGGTTTCGTTTTTACACAGTGCATGTTACTGTAAAACTGACACATTTTCTCTTCTGTAGATCATTATAATTAAAATGATACTTGGTTTTTGTTATATGCTTTACTTGTATGGTACTTTCTCCCCCCTGACCCCTATAACTTTCTAATTTTTCCATATACGGTGCTGTATGAGGGCTAATTTTTTGTGCCGTGATCTGTATTTTTTTTCGGTACCACTTTTGCATATATGTGACTTTTTGATCATTTTTCTGGGATGTGATGTGACTAAAAAGCAGCAATTTTGGACTTTATATTTTGGGACATTTACACATGTGGCACTACCAAATATGTTTATCTTATTATTTTTTTATACACCTTTTTTTTGTAAAATGATAAAAAGGGGTGTTTAATTTTTATTGAGTGGCTTATTCACCTTAACTTCCCCCCCCCCCCATAGAAAATATCTATAGCAATCATTAGATACCTATGCTGAGCACTGATCAAAAGAGATTGTCTAAGCCACTATGAGCCAGATAAGGGGACCTACGGTGGCCAATGTGAGTCATCAAACCCCTGTGTTTATGCCGCGGGTGCCCCAATAATAGCTATATTCTCTTTTGTTCACTGATTCCTACCCCGGATGTGGCATAAGTACAATATTTGGTTTGTTTACATTTTTAAACAGGTTTCCAGTATCCTGTTTATTATCCTTTTATGTTGGATTTGAGGACTATTAATGATGCAGTGAAGCTGGGGTGGCCGCTGGCTCTTGTTAGGATGGGAAGAGACAACATTCTTGGTAGCTGCTGCCTGGTTGTTTTTTCATAAGCAAATAAATAAAAAGAGCAAAACATTAATAAATATAGCCAGCCAGACGCAAACCAGGCAGCGGCAGTAACCTAGTAGTATGAAGCTGAGCAGGTCCATGGTTTTGTTCCTTCCCACCTAACAACAAAGAGCCTGCAGTCATACACCCTTAATTGCAGCAGCAGAATGGAAGACATAATAGAGTAGTAGAATGTAAGTTAGGCTGCTAAATAAAGCACTGGTGTGAGAGATAACACTTATTATAAACTGTTCTAATCCATTTAACAGTCTCTATGCTTGCTCTTGGTTCTTTCCAGTCTCTCTCTCTCCCTCTCTCTCTCTCTCTCTCTCTCTCTCTCTCTCTCTCTCTCTCTCTCTCTCTCTCTCTCCCTCTCTCCCTCTCTCCCTCTCTCCCTCTCTCCCTCTCTCCCTCCCTCCCTCCCTCCCTCCCATAAATAGAAATACATGTATGCAAAACAGGTAACAAACAAAGTCGTGCAACCCAAATATATCTTACTACTATACTATCACCATTAATATAATTTTATTTCTGGAAGACAGAATTATTTCATATCATCCAATCTTATCCATTATTGCCACCCATGCTCCTATCTGGGGATTTTTTTTTTCTTTTCTTTTTTAGCAAACCAGTATGTTTATGTTCAAAATCCTGCTATGCTTACTGAACTGTTCACACAGATTCATATTCACAGTGTAGGGTCCGTCCCAATGAGGCCACCTTATCGCGGTGGGACGGTCCAAGTTATTTGACCGCCTCACTATCTCATATTTTCACATTTGCATTTATTACACCATAGCTGTATAGCTCTCAATGTTTTATCTGCATATTCATGTTTCACCTATATCCTTGTGCTGGCAGTGTGCTGCTGCATTCTTTTGTTGCTATCTATCTATCTAGAGAGAAAGCCGTCACTATAGGTCATATACTTAGTTGCTATTATTTTATATATATTTTAGTTAAGTAGCAAATGCCATCTACTTATAGTTGTAAGTTGTTTGTAAGTTGTTTATTACAACAATTTATACAGATCAAGACAGCTAGCAATATATATAAAGTTATAGACAAGACAGATAACATTAAATCATTTTCTAGTTTTGGTAATGGTCAGCTACTGTGTGTAGTTTTCTGGATGAATGTACTGGTAGAATTATTGAGAAAAAATTAAACTTTTAGTTATAGAAAACTTTGCATTGTCAACTATGAAACGGTGCATTCCCGTGTGGACCTATCGCCCACATGTTATGCCGGTGCCTGCAGTCTGCAGAATCTCCGCACAGAGATTTTCCATGCAGACATTCCAGATGTGTGAACATAGCCTTACTTTACAGGTACTGAATGCACCGCGGTGGTGTCCCTCTGTGTCCTGGAGCCTGTGTGAAAGGCCTAAGGCTAAGTTCACATTACGTAAAATGTGTGGAATGTCCGCACAGAAAAAGCATTTCAACATTTAGCACATTTTCATAATCCAACAGGAAACTCGGAAATGCACCGTCTCCTAAACAGCAATGCGTTTTCAAGCAAGACCAGCAAAAAGTATAATCAAGTCCATTCTTTTTGCGGATACCAGTATCACGATCTCCGTGCCAGAAACATCTGCTGTGGAAATTCCACCGTCTGGACAGTGCAGCAGAATCCCATTGAAATAATTGGGACTCTGCTGCAGCGGAATGTCCGTGCGGAATATTCCAGCCTAATTCCACCATGTGAACATACCCTAAGTATGCAGATTTGTACTTTTATTCTTGTATCTGCTGTTTAGATGTTTAGATGTATGTTTGTATCTGCTGTTTAGATGTGTTTAGATGTATGTTTTCCATGCATCTGTTACTGCAATATGCCCTATAATTCTGTGTAAACTATATATGTAAACAATATAAACTGTATATGTAAACAATATATTGTGAGGCATTTTCTAAAATGCAGTTGAAGTTATTTACTACTGTGTTTCTGATTTTTCTCTCTCAGGTTTTATGAGGGAAATGTGGCGTGTGCCAAAAAATCCTTTAAACCCCACCATCACTCCATGTTGCAAAATAAACCCAACAACGAGGGAGTAGCCACTGGAATGTTCCCGACCCTGACAGTTTTGAAAAATCCCAACATATTTACTAATGTTCCCACAAACAATGTGGTTTATTTACTAAGAGTGGAGTGTAGGTTTCTTTGTGGGTTTTTATTTCCGACTGGTATTTTCCCAAGGTATTTACAAAGGTTTCCCTACATTTTGCACTTTTCCCTACATTTTGCTATTTTTAAAACTGTTCTGATCTGTCAAGTTTTCCTCAGCTCAAATCCACCATATTTTCTGTGGAAACCTTAGTAAATATGTTTTCAAAACGGTCTGGACCACGCCCCTTTTGTCGGGACCACGCCCACTTTATACAGTGACCATGCCCCCTTTTCGGGTTCTCCTTGTAAAAAGGAGGGTTTTATTTTTTTTGGTCGCAAATTGTGTCGCAAGGGACGTGCGACACAATTTGGGCGCAAAACCCGACAAAAAAGAGTCGGGATCACGTTAGTAAATAAACCCCAATGTGGTGGATTTGAGCTCTGGAAAACTTGACAGTTTATAACAGTTGTAAAAAAAAAAAAGAAAAACATGAGAAAAATTTGTAAATACCATGGGAAAATAGTGAATGCAAACATCTTACCTTTTTTCTCTGTCTTCCTCATGTGCAGTAAGGCTTAAAGGGGTATTCCGCTAAAAACATCTTATCCCTATCCAAAGGATAGGGGATAAGATGTCTAATTGCCTCCTCCCATAATCATGAATGGAGGGGTTGTGGCATGTGTTCACCCCTTTAAGGTCCTGCGGGTCATGTGATTCTGGTCCTCAAGCATTTTCCTACACAGATCGTGAAAGGGAAAAGTTCCTGCACTCAAATAAGAAATAAAGATGCCCCCTTCCTCTGTCCTATCTGCCCCCAGGCCACATATCCCTCCTTGCTGTACTCCTGCACTAAATGGAAGAAGATCAGGGAGCAAGCATGCTGTATGTCTGTATATATCCAGCTTCCATGCTCCCTGATCTTGTGAAGCAGTAAGTCCTGTTGTGGGCAGGCCCCCCTCAAACGCCTGGCCCGACTACCTGACCGGTCAGTCTGCCCCTGCATAGGAATCTAATTGACAGGACTGTAGAAACCACAGAGGCATGCTAGTCCTGCCCTCACTTCCTGGACTTTGTCCCTGCCTGGGCTTCAACTGGGACAAGGATGATGTAAAAAAAAAGAGTTAAGAAATGTAAATAAGCTCCTTCCCTAATAATAGTTTGTATCACCCCCCCTTTACCTATTTTTCCAATAAAATAACGTTAACAAAAATAAACATAGACGTATATGGTATTGCTGCATGTGTAAATGTCCAAACTATTAAAATATAATGTTAATTAAGACACATGGTCAATGGTGTAAATGTACAAAAATTCTGAATTCCAGAATTGCATATTTTTGGTCACTTCATATAAAAAGAAAAAAAAATTATAAAAAGCAATCAAAAAGTCCCAAAGCAAATATAGTACCAATAAAAATCAAGGTGAGAAAAATTAGTACCTATATCTCCAAAAAAAAAGGTGTTAAAGGGGTCCGAAGAGGACAATTTTAAGCTTACTATTTCTCGTACAAAAATGTATAATTTTTTAAAAGTAGCAAAATAAAACAAAACCTATAGGAATTGGGTATTGTTATTATATGGTTCTACAGAATTAAGATAATTGGCGCTATTTACTAATTGTTTTCATTTGGTTTTACAGCTGAATTTAGGTGCAGGTTATGTGTGCCAAAATTTGCACCAAAAAAACCTTGAAGCCCAACCATCATGAAAGAAAGAGTGGCCGCCTGGAGAAAGGGGTGGGTCCCTGACAAAAAGGGTGTGTCCCTGACAGAAGGGGCATGCCCCTGACATATTTACTAAGATTTCCACATAAAATGTGGTGGATTTGAGCTCTGGAAAACATGACAGTTTAGAACTGTTGGAATAAAGTAAAACGTAGGGAAAATTTTAAATACTGTGGAAAAATACCTGTCTGGGAAAATAACCCAACAAGAAAACAATACTCCACTCTTAGTAAATGAACCCCAATCTGTCATTTTTCCCAAAAAGTTTGCAGTGTCAAAGTGGAAGCCCCTAAAGCGGAAGCCCCTATCTATCTATCTATCTATCTATCTATCTATCTATCTGTCTATATATCTATCTATTCCAATATACTTAGATGACTAGGGAATAACCAGCATATGGTATTATTGGGAGGGCAGGAAAGATTAGTCATTTTCCTGTAGTTTGATACCTGTTTAGCACATCCTGGTCCATTATACCGCCAACACCAATTTAAGGACACTGCAAAGTTCTTACTGGATGTGACACATAAGACTACGCATTCTAAAAGGTAACACATTCAATCATTTATCTCTAGTACCAGATATTATTGAATGTATTATATTCCAGGCATGGGCAGCAAATATGATGGATACATACATCATACAACAAGGAGCATGATGAATATGATGTAGATTGTCTACAAATGTGGTCTTATTTGATAACCATTTATATTACCAGCTCTTTCAATTGATGAATAATTTTATTTTTTGGAAAACATGATTTATTCATACAGTTTCTCTGAAATTTATTAGACTTTGTCACAAAATGCATCATATAGAAATGGCTTTATATCTGACAATTGTCATTGCATTATAGACGTAAGTGTTTTTCTGATGGAAGTTAAATCTGGTTACACTGGATGTCCCAGCTGCCTTATGCTTGAGTTAGGATAATATAATGTTGTTTAAATTTCAGGTTGTGCAATGCTACAGGGAAATAGAAAGCTTCTAGCAACACATATTTACATTGCTGCTAGAAAATACCCATTTGTCATCACTCATCAAAATCTGAAAATGTTTCTATAAAGTGTAACATGGCTTTATAGCTCTTAGGATACAGAAACATATGGAGAAACACATGATTCCACATGAAAATTGACCTGCAGTGTGGATTTCTAAATATCAGATGTTGTGGATATGCTGTATATTTTTCCCATTCACTTCAATGGGAAAATCTAAATTTGCAACAAAAATTTTATTATTGCAAATTTTACTGTGGAAATTCTGCAAATGCCGCTGAATGCCACAAAGCAAATATGGTTCATAAAATACAAGCAGATGACCAGGATCATGCTCAATGCTTTGCTGTTTGGCAGATATATAATTACCATTTAAAGCACAACTGTCACCAAGAATATGCTTGTGAAGCTGCACACACAGTACACTAGGGCTTCAAGTGTATTCTTTGCATATCCTTATAAATAAATTAGGCTGGGTTCACACTACGTTTATGTCATCCTGGGACCAGATCCTTCTGGGAAATGTGCATATCGGGAGCTCCCGTATCCCAGTCGGACCCGGCCCCACATGTCATTCATTTGAATGAGCCGACCAGAGTTAGATAGTAACTCCGGTCGGCAAATTTTTGCACCATATCCGGTTTTCTGGCTGGTCTGAAAACCGTGGCATCGGGGCCGGGTCCGGCTGGGATACGGGAGTGCCTGGTTTTCCCGTATGGACAAAACTTAGTGTGAATGCAGCGTAAAACTATTCCAAGCTTAACAAAAAACAACGTTATAATCCCTTCGGGAGTCAGGGTAACAGTTGGAGATGCGGAGCCCAGGGTCCGCTCTCTTCTGGGGACACACCGCCCCCTTCCAGCTACTTCAGCAAGTTGGCAGACACAGAGGGCACGCCTGCCTGCGGTGGCACTGTGCAACTCTGCTGCATGTGCGCTAGCTGTCAGTTAACTGTGCGATGTAAGCAGAGGGAGGCTATGCGGCCCAGCAGCAGACCGGACTCCAGGCTCTGCTTCTCCTACTCTTGGCCCGGCTCACGGATCTGATTTTTTGGTTAGTATAAAACAGCCTAATTTATTTTATAAAGAAATGCCGAAAATATGCTTGTGAAGCTCTAGTGCACTGTGTGTGCAGCTTTACAAGCATATTCTTGGACACAGTTGCGCTTTCTGCTTGAAGATAAGGGTAAAGGAAGATTTTGCCAAAATACAGCAATTACTGATATAAAAAATAAAGCTATGGGTGAAAAGGCACAATGCTGTGGTGGTGAAAACACACAATGCTGCGGTGTTGCTGTTGAGTACTTAATGGATCTGGCCAAGTGCAAAGCAACAGCAATGAAACTATATTGTGGAGAGAATTTATGAAGCCTTTTATAAATGGCTTTTATAACAATACCATTTAGACCATTTAGACTGGTGAATGTGTGAATGTAGCATTTACTGTGCAGCTTTTTATCAGAGCACATGCTATTTGTTTTCAAACCTATATTCCTCACCATGCAAAGTGTGCCATGTCAGAACAGATCACAATTGGAGGGACTCTTAAGGCTCTCATCCTGATTTGTCCTAACAATTTCATCTTCCCTCTCCTGACAATATTTTCTGCATTTTCCACTTACACTTTTCTTCAAAAGTTCTTTTTAGGAGCAGGGTATTGAAGGCTTCTGTGCAGTAGAAAGAAATAATGAGAAATGTAGCACTCACCCCTTCAGTGATGCAAAATGAAGATCCTTTATTTGAAAATCACAGGTGCAGGTTACAGGCAGGGAAGGGGGAATAAAACAACGGTGGTGGCTCCGTTTCACGGCAAAACCCGCCTGGGGAGGCGTGACCAAGTGGGTTTTGCCAGAAAACTGAGCCATCGCAGCTCCTCTGAGCTCGGAGGAGCCCATGTTGTTTTATTCCCCTGTCCCTTCCTGTAACCTGCACCTATTATTTTCAAATAAAGGATCTTCATTTTGCCTCACTGAAGGGGTGAGTGCTACGTTCCTTATTTTTTCTTCATACTGCATTTTTGTTACTAAGTATTCAGGAATTCTCAGCACCTCTCATGCTGAATATTGTATGGGAATTCCTCATACCTACAGTTTCCGTGCCTCCTGCCACCCCATATAACCCTGGTGCCAAGCAGCTTCACTTCTTGCATCTAATAAAGGCTTCTATTTACCCCTAGTAGAAAGAGTCAGCTGTGTATGCAGGGCCGGATTTTTATTGGAGCTTTTGGAGCTCATGCTTTGGGCCCTGCACGGCCAGGAAAGAAAGGGGGCCCCGCTCCGTCTGCATCATGCAGGTCCTGGTCGGCAGTCACTAAAAAACAGGGATCTCCACACAGAACATAATGGCAGTGACTGCCTGATCAGAAACTGCTTTGTACTTTCCGAATGCTGGAGAGGGTGATTGCTTTGAGGACCTGTGGGGATGTGACGATCATGTGATTCGGGGGAGGTGTGCTAAAGTTCCTAGAGCAGCCAGGAGAGTAGTGTGGTGAGTTCTCCCTGCAATCTGTTGGTGGGAAGTCACTGTATATAGCAGTGTTTCCCACCCTGGTTAGAATACACTAATATACAGTATATGCATGTGAGCTCCGAAGCTGCACTCACTATTCTGCTGATGGGGTCACTATGTACATCAGTGTTTCCCAACTAGGGTCCCTCCTAGTGTTTCAAAACTACAGCTCCCAGCATGCCTGGATAGCCAAAGCCTGTCAAAGGCTGTTTAGGCATGCTGGGAGTTGTAGTTTTGCAACATCTGGAGGCTGGTGAGGTCACTGTGCATACATTACTTACCATGTACTTAGTTTCCTGTATTACACTCCAGAACTGCACTCACTATTCTGCTGGTGGGGTCACTGTGTACATACATTACTTATCCTGTACTGATCCTGAGTTATATCCTGTATTATACTACAGAGCTGCACTCACTTTTCTGCTGGTGGGGTCACTGTGTACATACATTACATTACTTATCCTGTACTGATCCTGAGTTATATCCTGTATTATACTACAGAGCTGCACTCACTTTTCTGCTGGTGGGGTCAATGTGTACATACACTACATTACTTGTTGGGGGTTGATGTCCCTGAGCACTTAGTGGTGATATTGGGGGTGATGTCAGGGAGTGATATCTGAGTACTCAGCGGTGATGTCAGTCAGCACTCAGCGGTGATGTCAGGGATTTATGTCAGGCAGCACTCAGTGTGAGATTAGGAAAGGACAGTGGCACAAAAAATTAGCCCTCATATAGCCTTGTATACGGAAAAATTAAAGTGTTATAGGGTTCAGAATGGGAAAATGTTATGCCTGTTAATTTTCTCACAAAAAGTAGTAAAATATAACAAAACCTACATTAATTAGTTATCGTTGTAATCTGTGGACCTACAGAATGAAGATAATGTGTAAATTTAAACTGTAAAATGTATTGCGTAGAAACTAACCCACACTCCCAAAAACTTTCCAAAATTGCATTATTTTGGTAGATTTTGTTATTGAACAATGTATTTATTGTATGTGGGCAGGCCATCTATATGGATGTGGTACATGGGGGCCCTATGAGTTGTCAGTCCACCCCTGCTAGCCGGCAACAAGTCTCAGTGGGAGGGGAGGGGTGTGTGTCTTGGGGGTGTTGTTTGGGGGCCCCATCGTACTAAAGTGCTTCGTCTTCCAGGCAGCCTTAATCTTGCCCTGTGTGTATGGTCAATTCTTCTCCTCCACTTCCTGTCACCAGCAGTTGGGAAGGTTTATTGCTGAGGCTTGGTGTCTTACTCTAGCAGACAAGTTGGGAAAACAGCTTCTAAACTTCTAAAAGTTATCATCTCTTGTGCAGGGAAGCTGTGACGTTGCAGGAGCACCGTGTCTTTATTACAAGTGGATGGAGCATCTACACAGTGCCTCAGAAAAGATGTTTACACTATGTCAGCTTGTGCTTCTTGTTCTGCCTAACCCAATGTATCTGCAGAGCGAGGGAGCTGATTATTGAAAAAAAAAAAGGTTCAGGACACTAATCCTTTCATCTGGGACACAGGCCCTCGATCTGCCCCTGACAGAACTGAGAGATTAGACATGCGGAAGGGCAAGGAGGTGGTGATGGGGGTTGTCGCAGACTACTACCGCAATCTCTATGCCAAAAAGACATCTGACCCTGAAGCTGCCGAGAGTTTCCTGCCAGGTATCACTAAAGTTGTTGATCTCGCAGGTGCCGTGGCCATGGACGATCCCTTGACGTCGGGGGAGCTGCTCTCTGCTGCTAAATCCGTTAAGCCCATCAGGACCCCGGGCAGTGGCAGTCTTCCGGCTGAGCTCTATGTAGCGCTGGGGGACCTGATCTGTCCGGACCTGTTGGAGGTGTATGAGGAGATGTGGTGGGGGGGCAGAATGCCTCCATCGTTGAGGGAAGGGATGATCACGATCTTGTATAAGAGGAAGGGGGAGAGATGTCACTTGAAAACCTGGGTCCCATCTCTGTCTTGAACGTGGACTACAAGATCCTCGCCAAGGTGCTAGCCAACAGGCTGAAGTCTGTCATCGAGCAGATCGCTCACTCGGACCAGACCCAGGGGCGGATCCAGAGTCGAGTCTCGGGAGGGGCACTATTAGAGTATTTTGTGTTGGCGGACAGAAAATAAGATGTTGCTTACAGAACTTACAATATTATTAAATGTATCATACAGTCCTAACCTTGTTTAAGACTTTTAGGCCATGCTCACACGTCAGAATAATAATCAAATACACAAATTGCCACAGAATGGGAAAGTGCTAAAGAGGTTTTTACCATTTAAAACTACAGCTCCCAGTATGACCTAAGTAGTGGTGAGGAGATGCTGGGAGTTGTTGTTTCACCCATCATTACTGCAGAACTTACAAGTGACTCCAGCTCTGATGGGACAGTCAGGACAATACACAATGATATCAGTGACTACAGGTGATGTCTTCTCTATAGTCTTTCCTTATCTAATTCAGATGTACTTACCACGGGACTTGTTCCAGCTAAATCTTTGCAGAACTTGACGCCCAGATAGCTCCTCACTACGATTCTGATCCTCTATATGAAAAAAATAATTATTATAAACCTGCCAGACACTGTATTCTTCGAATATAATACTGGCACATACCTTCTGAATATAATTCTGACACACTGTATCCCCTGAATAAACAACACACTGTACCCTCTGAATATAAAACCGCGACACACCGTACCCTCTGAATATAAAACTATCATACACTGCACCCTCTGAATATAATACTACCACACACTGTGCCCTCTGAATATAATACTACCACACTGTGCCCTCTAAATTTAATACTACCAAAAACTGCACTCTCTGAATATAATACTACCACACACTGCACTCTCTGAATATAATACACCACACACTGCACTCTCTGAATATGATACTATCACACACTGCACTCTGAATATAATACTACCACACACTGCACTCTCTGAATATAATACTACCACACACTGCACTCTCTGAATATAATACTACCACACATTGCACTCTCTGAATAGAATACTACCACACAGTGCACCCTCTGAATATAATACTATCATACACTGCACCCTCTGAATATAATACTACCACACACTGTGCCCTCTGAATATAATACTACCAAACACTGCACTCTCTGAATATAATACTACCACACACTGCACTCTCTGAATATAATACTACCACACACTGCACTCTCTGTATATAATACTACCATACACTTCACTTTTTGAATATAATACTACCACACACTGCACTCTCTGAATATAATACTACCACACACTGCACTCTCTGAATATAATACTACCACACACTGCACTCTCTGTATATAATACTACCACACACTGCACTCTCTGAATATAATACTGCCACACACTGCACTCTCTGTATATAATACTACCACACACTGCACTCTCTGAATATAATACTACCACACACTGCACTCTCTGTATATAATACTACCACACACTGCACTCTCTGAATATAACTTGCTGTGCAGTGCACCCTCCGAATAAAATACCCAAATGTATTGTTGCCCATAAAAAAAACGTACCACCCCAGAAATTCCTCATAATCTACAATATACTTCTGAAATGCAGAACACTCTGTGCCTTCACATATAGTAATAATGCCCCATCTTGTGCCCCTACATGTAATAATTACGACCCGTCCTGTTCCCCCCACATAATAATGCCCTGTGCCCCTAACATATATTGCCCCCTGTGCTGTGCCCTTCACATATAATTCCCCCGTTCTTTGCCCCTCACATATAATGCCCCCATCAAGCGTCCCTCACATATAATGCCCCCATCATGTGCCCCTCACATATAATGCCCCCTTTGCTGTTCCCCTCACATATAATGCCCCCCCGTGCTGTGCCCCTCACAAATAATTCTCCTGTTATATGTCCCACACATATAATGCCCCCTGTGCTGTGCCCCTCACATATAATGCCCCCGTTCTTTGCCCCTCACATATAATGCCCCAATCATGTGCCCCTCATATATAATGCCCCCATCATGCACCCCTCACATGTAATGCCCCCATCATGCACCCCTCACATATAATGCCCCCATCATGCGCCCCTCACATATAATGTCCCGTGCTGTGCCCTTCACATATAATGCCCCCGTTCTTTGCCCCTCACATATAATGCCCCCATCATGCGCCCCTCACATATAATGCCCCCTGTCCCCTCAGGGGGCATTATATGTGAGGGGCACAGCACAGGGGGCATTATGTTTGGGGCACATGACAGGAGCATTATATGTGAGGGGCACAGCACAGGGGGCATTATATGTGAGGGGCACAGAACAGGGGGCATTATATGTGAGGGGCGCATGATGGCGCATTATATATGAGGGGCACAGGATGGGGGCATTATATATGAGGGGCGCATGATGGGGGCATTATATGTGTGGGGCACAGCACAGGGGGCATTATATGTGTGGGGCACAGCACAGGGGGAATTATATCATATAATGCCCCCTGTGCTGTGCCCAATATATATAATGCCCCCTGTGCTGTGCCCCTCACATATAATACCCCCTGTGCTGTGCCCCCCACACATATAATTTATATGTGAGGGGCACAGCACAGGGGGCATTATATGTGAGGGGCACAGCACAGGGGGCATTATATGTGAGGGGCACAGCACAGGGCCCCCCCTGTCATGTGCTCTTCACATATAGGGCCCCCAGTGCTTTGCCTTGCAGCCCCTCACATTAAAAATTCCCCTAAGTTTTTTAATCCCCCTCCCCCCTCCTCCTGTACGATTTAGTGCCCTTAACAGTGGCACATATTCTGTCCCCCAAATCCCCTGGGCCCTGAGCATACTCTTAGTACTTACTGTATGCTGGCCGCGGGGACGGGATTTCCGGGCACCGGTGCGATGATGTGACGTCATCGCGCCGGCCTGCAGTGGATCGCGACCCTGCAGCTCACACGCTGTGTGGCATTGCTAGGATTTGTGTCACCCGTTGCGGTAGAAAATGGTGTCACCCAAACATGCTGGGAGTTGTAGTTTTGCAACAGCTGGAGGCACCCTGGTTGGGAAACATTGACATAGATGGATAGGGAATATATATAGACCAGGGGTTCTCACCTATTTTTAGTGAGGGTCCGCTTATCCAGGTCTGCCATCAGGTAAAGGTCCAAGCTGTATGCTAATGCTTGGTCCACACCTAGCGGCCTCAGCACCATGAAGGCAATAGCAAACTAACAACTAAAGTGTGGAGGATGTATAACCTGAATACTGCTGCACACTGTAACCACTGACTCTAATACTGCCACACACTGTACCCACTGAATATAATACTGCCGCACACTGTACCCCCTGAATATATTACTGACACACACTGGGCCCCTGAATATAATACTGCCACACACTGTATCCCTGAAGATAATACTGCCACACACTGGGCCCCTGAATATAATACTGCCACACACTGTACCCCTGAATATAATACTGCCACACACTGGGCCCCTGAATATAATATTGCCACACACTGTACCCCCTGAATATATTACTGCCACACACTGGGCCCCTGAATATAATACTGCCACACACTGTGCCTCTGGTATATTACTGCCACACACTGTACCCCTGAATATAATACTGCCACACACTGTACCCCTGAATATAATACTGCCACACACTGGGCCCCTGAATATAATACTGCCACACACTGGGCCCCTGAATATAATACTACCACACACTGTGCCCTCTGAATGTAATACTGCCACACACTGTACCCCCGAATATAATACTGGCACACACTGTACCCCTGAATATACTACTGCCACACACTGTATCCCTGAATATAATACTACCACATACTTTGCCCTGAATATAAACCTGCCACCCACTGTGCCCCTGGTATATTACTGCTACCCACTGTGCCCCTTAAAATAATACTGCCATTCACTGTGCCCCTGAAAATAATTCTGCCACACACTGGGCCCCTGCTATATTACTGCCACACACTATTCCCCTGCAACATTACTTGCAGATGTTATGCTCTAACGCTGACTAATTGCACCTCTGTGTCTCTTAAAACAATAAAATGAAGCCACTGTGCCTATAGAATGAATGACGCCACTGTGACCCCAGAATTAATGATGCCACTGTGACCCCAGAATTAATGATGCCACTGTGACCACAGAATTAATGATGCCACTGTGACCCCAGAATTAATGATGCCACTGTGACCACAGAATTAATGATGCCACTGTGACCACAGAATTAATGATGCCACTGTGACCCCCGAATTAATGATGCCACTGTGACCACAGAATTAATGACGCCACTGTGACCACAGAATTAATGATGCCACTGTACCCACCGAATTAATAAAGCCACTGTACCCACAGAATTAATGATGCCACTGTGACCACAGAATTAATGATGCCACTGTACCCACAGAATTAATGATGCCACTGTGTCCCACAGAAATAATGACACAGCTGTATCCCCAGAATTAATTATGCCACTGTGCCTACAGAATTAATGATGCCACTGTGCCTGCAGAAGTAATGATTCCACTGTGCCTCACAGAATTAATGATGCCACTGTGCCCCACAGAATTAATGATGCCACTGTGCCTACAGAATTAATGATGCCACTGTGCCCACAGAATTTATGATGCCACTGTGATCACAGAATTAAGGATTCCACTGTGCCCACAGAATTAATGATGCCTCTGTGACCACAGAATTAATGATGCCACTGTACCCACAGAATAAGTGATGCCACTGTACCCATATAATTAATGATGCCACTGTACCCACAGAATTAATGATGCCACTGTACCCACAGAATTAATGATGCCACTGTGTCCCACAGAAATAATGACACAACTGTATCCCCAGAATTAATTATGCCACTGTGCCTACAGAATTAATGATGCCACTGTGCCTGCAGAAGTAATGATTCCACGGTGCCCCACAGAATTAATGATGCCACTGTGCCCCACAGAATTAATGATGCCACTGTGCCTACAGAATTAATGATGCCACTGTGCCCACAGAATTTATGATGCCACTGTGATCACAGAATTAAGGATTCCACTGTGCCCACAGAATTAATTATGCCTCTGTGACCACAGAATTAATGATGCAACTGTACCCACAGAATAAGTGATGCCACTGTACCCATATAATTAATGATGCCACTGTACCCACAGAATTAATGATGCCACTGTACCCACAGAATTAATGACACAACTGTATCCCCAGAATTAATGATGCCACTGTACCCACAGAATTAATAATGCCACTGTGCCTACAGAATTTATGATGCCATTGTGCCCACAGAAGTATTGATACCACTGTACCTCCAGAAGTAATGATGCCACTGTGACCACATAATTAATTATGCCACAGTACCCACAGAAATAAGGATGCCACTGTGCCTCCAGAAGTAATGATGCCACTGTGCCTACAGAATTAAGGATGCCACTGTGTCCCACAAAATTAAGGATGCCACTGTGACCACAGAATTTATGATGCCACTGTGCCCACAGAATTTATGATGCCACTGTGCCCACATAATTAAGGATGCCACTATACCCACAGAATTAAGGATGCCACTGTGCCCACATAATTAATAATGCCACTGTGTTCCACAGAATTAAGGATGCCACTGTGTTCCACAAAATGAATGATGCCACTGTACCCACAGAATTAATGATGCCACTGTTCCCCAGAATTAATGCCACTGTGCCCCCATATGAACTTTGCCACTGTAACTCTCCATCTGTTGTAAACTACAACTCCCATCATGCACAGACAAAAGGTCATGATGGTAGCTGTAGTTCTACAATAACTGGAGAGTCACAGATGGGAGAACAGCAGGGATTGTGCTGGGAAGGTGGGAGGGATGATGCTGGAAAAGGGTGGGCATGGATGGTGGGGGGTAGTTTACCTTACCTGCCTTAGAACACTACTGGGCTCCTGTATCCTCCAGGCACTTCCTGCTTGCTGGGTCATGTGATGTTTTGGTATCACATGACCCAAGCAGAGCAGTAGAAAGCTGCCAATCAGGGGGAAGAGAAGCCGAGTAAGTGCCCAATAACTCCACAGACTCGCTGTGTGCACACTCCTTTTGCACTGCAGACTGAGTATACAAAAATAGCTTGTGACAGGGATGAACGCTGGGACAGGGTGTCACTAGTGTTGCTCGCAAATATTCGCAATGCAAATTTTATTCGCGAATATCGCATATTCGCGAATTCGCGAATATTCGCGAATATAGCACTATATATTCGTAATTACCAATAGTCTTTTTATTTTATTTTTTTTGATTTTTTTTTTCACAGTACACATCACAGTGATCATCCCTTTCTGCTTCCAGCTTGTGTGGTGTAAAGAAAGCTCTAATACTACTGTGCGAGATCGGTGTGCGAATATTCGCATATGCGAAAATAATGCATATGCCACTTTTCGCATATGCGAATTTTCGGTTATGTTAATTTCTGTATATGCTAATTTTCGCATATGTAAATTTTCGCATACGCGAATTTTCACATATACGAAAATAAATCGAGAATATTAGGAATATGCGAATATTCGCAAATATATGACGAATATTCGCGAATATTCGCGAATTCGAATATGGCCTATGCCGCTCAACACTAGGTGTCATCCGGTGCGGCCCGCACCCCCCTAACAACGCCACTGCTCACAGCGTGTGACAGCCAAGGTTAGTGAATGGTGGAGCGGAAGCTTATAGCTTTGGCTCCACCATTCTAGGGGGCAGCAATCTCGGGGGGGGGGGGGGGGGGGCAATTGCCCCGTTGCCCCCCCTGGATCCGCCACTGACCAGACCTGCGGCATTCCCGGTTGCAAGATTGCCGACACCCTTGCCCTTGTGAGAGACACGGTCCATTACATCCAGGGCCATTGTGCCCACGCCACCCTAGTCAGTCTGGATCAGGAGAAGGCATTTGAACGTGTCTCTCACGCTTTCATGGGCAGGGCTTCGCGTAAGCAGGGTATGGGGAAGATGTTTTGCTCGTATGTTAACGTGATGTATCTTGGCATTTGCTGCACGATGCTGGTGAACGGCTGGAACACTGACCCCTTTCTTGTCCTTTCCAGGGTCAGACAAGGATGCCCTCTTTCACCTCTTCTTTTTGTTTGTGTTATAGAGCTCTTCACTGAGTCTATCAGGCAGAGTAGAGAGATCAGAGGGATCACCGCATCGGGACCAGATCGCTACGAGGTCAAGTGCTCGCTCTACATGAGGACTTCGGGGGCAAAAGTCAACTGCGGGAAGTCAGAAGCAATGCTCTTCAGGGAATGGCACCTGGCTTCTTCCGCCCCCTTCCCTTTTACTGTTAAACTTCATCCAAATCCTCCGACTTGTGGAAGCCTAAGACTGTTTACAAGCTCATCAGAGCTAAGGACTTGCTGGAGCATGTTCCAGGGCTCCCTAAGGCCACTGCAGAGACTGTTTGAGGTCATTTGTGCATGTCCGTGGCCTGTGCAAAACCAGGTACTGCCTTAGGTGCCCCTATGTGGAGGAAACATCTATGCATGTCTTTTGGCAGTGCCCCTTTGCACAGGGCCTATGGAACTTGAACTTAGAGACTCAGTACCCAGAAACAACCTATTGTACGATTCTGTGCTGTACAGACTCTTTCCTAGGGTTCATGACGTGGAGGCCATCTAGGAGGCTGAACTGTTTTAAGGATGCTATATGGCTTGCCTGCTCTACAACAGGGAAGACATGTCCGTCCAGGACTGCCGCAGGCTGGTCCACAGTCAGCTTAGACATTATTCCATCTTGGACTGTCTGGACGTCGATGAAGAAGAGGATTAACACCCCTCTGCTTCCCCTACCTCCCCATACATTTGCCCAGTAGTTTGACCCTGTGATCCGCCCTCCCCCCATTGATCTCATGATCCTCCCTGATCACAGACTGTAATGTGTTGTTTTTCGACTGTGTTTCTTCGATATCGAGTGATGGAGCAGAGTGTTAGCATAGCATGTGGTACAGTGTATAGCTTAGGACACCTGTGCTGTATATTGTACTGTCATGCTTTGTGTGATTGTAATTTATTGTATGACTTGTACTGATGACTGAATGACGAATAAAGCTCTTTCAATACCTGAATCTTAATGTCTAGTGACGCCCCTCTTCACACCTATTCTCAAAGGTTTCCCATTAGAACCTTTTCCAGAGTATTATATTGCCTGCCTTCTTCCCATCTATCCACAGAATAGGTGATGATAGTATGATTGCTAGGGTTCTAACTTCCAACACCCCTGACCTAACAACACCTTGGATTAGAGCCCACATAAATGCTTCATAGAGATTAAAGGGGTTATCGACCATAAGGTGATTTCAGCCTGCCAGACAGTAATGTACATGCTTAGGAAGGATCCGCGCTTGTCTTGGGGATAAATGGCGGCTGTGTTGTGAGATTACCATAATGCTGTGGCTATCTTTTTGTGAAATGGCTATTTCCTGTTGGAGTTTCCTCCCTGTAACTACAAGTCCCAGGATCCCTTGTTTTTAATTATGAGGTCACATTTCTCCCTCCCCACATCAGCAACCCCACCCATTGAGACCCAAATGAGCTGAATTTGATGCAAAAGACCAGTGTTTTCTAACAGCTGTTGCAAAAATACAATTACTTGCAGAGTGATATCCCCCCCCCCACACACACACACACGGCGGTCACTCCACAGATTGAAGCAAAGACAGGCTCACTCTGAGCACCTGACTAGTGATGTAATGTCTAGTGATGTAATGTCTCGGGCTCATTTCCTATGCTGTTAAAAATAAACTTTGGGAAAAATATCACATAATCACCATCAAACACAGGTACAGCCACTATCTTATGAACTACACAAACATTACAGCCACTGGAGCATAGACAAGTACCAGGCACGTCTCAACATCAACTGTTTAGAGGAGATTGTAAGAATCAGGCCTTTATAGTCAAACAGATGCAAATAATCTACTATTGAACAATAACAACACTTTCTGGCACCAGTTGATTAAAAAAAAATTATAATAATGTTTTCAAGGGGAGTACCCCTTTAACTTCTCACCATTTATTATAAGGCTATGTACAAACTTTCTTTAGTTTGACATTTCTAAGGTATTAGACAGAAAGTCTGCTATTCACACTTTACTGGTTGACAAAACAAGCAAGTGACTTTTACCTGGTGCACTGCTATATGCTGATGTAAAAGAGCACAGTTTTCTACCTATAAACACTTCAGTGACTTCAGGAATAATAATCTGCTCATTTATATATAGTCTTGGTATATATAATAAACCCAAAGCAAGACTTTTTATGCTCTATAATTTTGGTGGGTCCATTGTATATTCATAACTCCTAACTGGAACACAGCTTTTTATTTATTTATTTATTTTTTTACATGTTTGTACTCTTCTAAGGTCCAGAACAAAAATAAAGCTAAAATCTAGTTAATTCATGGGCTCACTTTGCTTTAACATAAAGATGTTAAAATTTACATTTTGCAACTTAAACATTTTTTCAATCAAACTTGCAGCCTTTTCCTCTACACTAAACCCAATATACAGTGGTCCCTCAAAATACGATGGTAATTCGTTCCAAACGACCCATCGTTTGTCGAATCCATAGTATGTTGAGGGATCCGGGCAATGTAAAGTATAGGAAGCTGTACTCACCTATCCCCGTCGCTCCGGAACAGGTCCTCACCGCTCCCGATGCTGTCCCAGGGGCTCCCGATGCTGTCCCGCTGCTCCGGTGTCTTCTTCGCGATCCTCCGGTGTCTTGCGCATCTTCTGCAGGGTCCGGGCCTCGCTTTCTTGTGACGTTATTACGCTGCTGCGCCAGCGCGGCGTGCGTAGTGACGTAATAACGATGCCGGAAAGCGAGGCCCGGACCCTGGAGAAGATACGCAAGACACCGGAGGATCGCGAAGTGGACCCGGAGCAGCGGGAATAGGTAAGTGAACCTGCTGGGGCACATTACACTGCTATCCGACAGCAGCTTAAGCATTTTGCGCTGTCAGATAGCAGTTAATGCGATGGCCCCGACATATAAAAGCATCGTATGTCGATGCTGACATCGACATGCGATGGCCTCTGAGAGGCCATCGTATGTCGATTTTATCATATGTCGGGCCATCGTAGGTCGGGGGGTTACTGTACTGGGTTATTGTGCCAGTGAACAACATTAAAAAAAGGCGAAAACCTACTGCGAGAGCATGGAGGGAAGCCATGCATATTGATGAGCCGGGTGGGGCGCACGCCTGGCAGAAGATCCCGTGGGGTGCCCAGAGCTCCAGTCCTAACTCCACCCATGCCCGAGGGACCTCATTTACATAAAAAGAAAAACTGTGATAACGTCACAACGGCTGGTCCATTCAGGACATTATAAGTATAATTTTGATCAGTATCACCTGCACTACATGCAGATATAACAGGTTAGTGTGGGTGATACTGATGACAGATTTCCTTTAAACAGATTTGTAAATTACTCCTATTTAAAAATCTTAATCCTTCCAGTACTTATCAGCTGCTATATACTATAGAGGAAATTATTTTCTTTTTGAATTTATTTTCTGTCTGACCACAGTGCTCTCTGCTGACATCTCTGTTCGTATCAGGAACTGTCCAGAGCAGGATAGGTTTGCTAAGGGGATTTTTTCCTGCTCTGGACAGTTCCTGACATGGACAGAGATGTCAGCAAAGAGCACTGTGGCCAGACAAAAAAGAACAACTCAACCTCCTCTGTAGTAAACAGCAGCTGATAAGTACTGGAAGGATTAAGATTTTTAAATAGAAGTAATTTACAAATCTGATTAACTTTCTTGCACCAGTTGATTTAAAAAAAAATAAAAAATAAACAGTCTTGCACCGGAGTACCCCTTTTACTACAGGCCTTTACTTTTGCCCTATCCTTTTTGCATCACCCTGTACACATGCTGCCTCTTACTATGCCTTGTAGGTCAGTTAGGAAAGACAAGAACTTATCATTCTGTTACTTGGCTCTCTGGGTTCCAGCACTGGCAGCCAATGTCTGCATCAAGGTCCAGTTCCAGCAAAAAAGCAATTGTGGCTTGCGGATGATAAATGTGTGATCTCAATTGTTACCGTATATACTTGAGTATAAGCCAAGTTTTTCAGCATGATTTTTTGTGCTGAAAACGCCCCCCTCGGCTTATACTCGAGTGAACAAAAAAACTTTTCTAGCTTTAGCTGTGTGGGATGGTCCCGGCCATCCATCTCCGCCTGTCAATCCCTTCTCAGTAGTCTTCAACCTGCGGACCTCCAGATGTTGCAAAACTACAACTCCCAGCATGCCTGGACAGCCATCGGCTGTCCGGGCATGCTGGGGGTTGTAGTTTTTAAACATCTGGAGGTCCGCAGGTTGAAGACCACTGCGGCTTTCATCATCATCCAGACCCCCCTTTTGTTTTCTACTTACCTCCCCTCGGTGGGAAGGAAGGGTGAGCAGGTCCGGGACGTCCATATTCGACCACCTATGCTGCAGAGACTGTCTGGTGGGGAGGGTTAGTCATTCCAGGCTGTCCATCTTCACCGGGAGGCCCTCTTCTCCATTCCGGGTCGGCCCTGAACTAGTGACGCTGCATTGACGCCACTGCGCAGGGACGTTCATGCGCAGGGATGTCACGGACATCTGCTGCGCACAGATGTCCCTGTGCATCGTCGTCAAGGCAACGTCACTAGTCTGGGATCAGCCCGGAGCGGAGAAGAGGGCCTCCCGGTGAAGATGGACAGCCCGGAACGACTAACCCTCCCCACCAGACGGTCCCTGCAGCATAGGTGGTCGAATATGGACGGCCCGGACCTGCTCACCCTTCCTTCCCACCGAGGGGGGGGGGGGTGAGTAGAAAACAAAAGGGGGGTCTGGATGATGATGAAGGCCGCAGTGGTCTTCAACCTGCGGACCTCAAGATGTTTGAAAACAACAACTGCAAAAGAAAAGAGAAACAGACCTCTAGGGGGCTTTCTAGAAAAGAGCTAAAAAGAAAAAAGAAAGAGAAAAAAGCAACAAAATGTATAGAATCCAGTAAATACAAGTAAAATACTAGTATTTACTGGATTCTATACATTTTGTGTCTTTTTGATTTTTTTGGCCTACTTTAGTTGGTATAGGTAACAACTGTGACCTCTGGTACTTTTTTCAGTTTTCCTTTTATGCTTTAAGTGAGCTACACAACATTTTACATGATCTCCATTGTTGCTTATGTCAGGCCAAAAGGGTGCTGTAAAAGGTGTATGTCCTTTCATAGTTTAATTTAGAATCCAATATGACAATTTACAATTGTACAGTATATACAATTCAGTAATTCTTTTATTAAGGCAACTTTAAGCATAGGTTAATTTTCCTAATTATGAGTAACCAAAAACTTTTGTACTGCTTCTATAATTTTGGAAAACACAACTGGGTGACATTATTCCTAATGTTAGTGTTTTGGGGCAATATATACCAGCAGACATTATGTAATTGACAGAAGTTTTCTCTTGTGCTATTAAGTATTTTTAGTTCCCATAATTCTTTAATTGCTGGAAATTTTGTACAGGTGCATGCGGACCACAAAGTGTCATATCTACTTTTGGATCATCTAAAAGATGGAAACTTTGAAATGTAGCAGAGCAGTTTGGTCCCAGACAAGAGACTGAAGGAGAAGTTTTCAATTTGCAGACATTATAAATGCAAATGCTAAACATGTCTTTTGTTTTTACAAGATCTCCGCAGTTAACAAACAGTAAGTAATGTAAATTATTCTAAGTGGCTAATATGGAGGGCACAGCTGGTAGTTATTGATATTTCTTACTACTATGTAAAGATCATAGTATGGTTTTCATTTAGTAATCGGTTTCAGTTTTACAATTTTTTTTTAAAATAAAAAAAAACACATTCAGAAACATGTTGTAGAGGAATGACATTTCAGAAAATGTGTACCTCTCATTCTAATGTATTCTTTATACTAAGGACTTTACTTTTTGCTCATATTCAGTAATTAAATGAGACTAACTGTGTTTTAGGCAAACCAACAAACATGTCACCTGATGTCAACAAATATCAATCCAATAAATATGGTAGCCAGAGATTTGGCTATGAGCTGAGATTTGGCTATAAGGAATCTAAAACAGACAAATAAGAGGTATATATTTTGGCAGATAAAGGCATGTAAGTATATATTCAGACAAGGCAGTTGTTGTGTAAAAGAACTACAGTTTTAGGCTAAGGGAACACAGTAATTTATGGCCATGTGATAAAAGATCACAATGTTTTGCTGCTAAATTGCAACTGAATGAATAAATGGAGTCATGTTGCAACCCACAAGCTACCTTGGGCAGGACACAACAGTTTGCATAAGTCCAAACCTACTTAACCCCTTGGAGACAGAGCCCATTATGACCCTAAGGACGGGAGCATTTTTTGCAAATCTGACCACTGTCACTTTAAGCATTAATAACTCTGGGATGCTTTTGCTTATAAATTTGATTCCAAGAGAGTTTTTTCGTGACATATTCTACTTTATGGTAGTGGTAAATTTTTGTCGATACTTGCATCATTTCTTGGTGAAAAATTCAAAAATTTGATGAAAAATTTGAAAATTTTGCATTTTTCTAACTTTGAAGCTTTCTGCTTGTAAGGAAAATAGGCATTCCAAATAAATGATATATTGATTCACAAAAACAATATGTCCACTTTATGTTTGCATCATAAAGGCGACATGTTTTTACTTTTGGAAGACATCAGAGGGCTTCAAAGTTCAGCAGCAATTTTCCAATTTGTCACAAAATTTTCAAAATCGGAATTTTTCAGGGACCAGTTCAGTTTTGAAGTGGACTTGAAGGGCCTTAAAATTAGAAATACCCCACAAATGACCCCATTATGAAAACTGCAGCCCTCATAATATCCAAAATGACATTCAGTAAGTTTGTTAACCCTTTAGGTGTTTCACAGGAATAGCAGCAAAGTAAAGGAGAAAATTCAAAATCGTCATTTTTTACACTCGCATGTTCTTGTAGACCCAGTTTTTTTAATTTTTACAAGTGGTAATAGGAGAAAAAGCCCCCCAAAATTTGTAACCCAATTTCTCTCGATTAAGGAAATACCTCCCATGTGTATGTTAAGTGTTCGGTGGGTGCAGTAGAGGGCTCAGAAGGGAAGGAGCGACAATGGGATTTTGGAGAGTGAATTTTGCAGAAATGGTTTTTGGGGGGCATGTCACCTTTAGGAAGCCCCTATGGTGCCAGAACAGCAGAAAAAAACCCACATGGCATACCATTTTGGAAACTACACCCCTCAAGGCACGTAACAAGGGGTCCAGTGAGCCTTAACACCTCACAGGTGTTTGGCAACTTTTCGTTAAAATCAGATGTGTAAATGAAAAAAAAATGTTTTCACTAAAGTGCAGTTGTTTCCCCAAATTTACCATTTTTATAAAAGGTAATGGGAGAAAATGCCCCCCAAAATTCGTAACCCCATCTCTTCTGAGTATGGAAATACACCATGTTATGACGTAAAATGCTCTGCTGGCGCACTACAATGCTCAAGAGAGAGGGAGCGCCATTGGACTTTTGGAAAGTGAATTCGTTTGGAATGGTTGTCAGGGGCCATGTGCGTTTACAAAGCCCCCCGTGGTGCCAGAACAGTGGACCCCCCCCCCACATGTGACCCCATTTTGGAAACTACACCCCTCACAGAATTTAATAAGGGGTGCAGTGAGTATTTACACCCCACTGGCGTTTGACAGATCTTTGGAACAGTGGGCTGTGCAAATGAAAAATGTAATTGTTCATTTTCACGGACCACTGTTCCAGACATCTGTCAGACACCTGTGGGGCGTAAATGCTCACTGCACCCCTTAATACATTACATGAGGGGTATAGTTTCCAAAATGGGGTCACATGTGGGTATTTATGTTTTTGCGTTTATGTCAGAACCGCTGTAAAATCAGCCACCCCTGTGCAAATCACCAATTTAGGCCTCAAATGTACATAGTGCGCTCTCACTCCTGAGCCTTGTTGTGCGTCCGCAGAGCATTTTACGCCCACATATGGGGTATTTCCGTTACAAATTTTGGGGGTCTTTTTTTCCTTTTACCTTTTGTGAAAATAAAACGTATGGGGCAACACTAGCATGTTAGTGTAACATTTTCTCATTTTTTTAAACTAACAGGCTGGTGTACACCCCAACTTTTCCTTTTCATAAGGGGTAAAAGGAGAAAAAGACCCCCAAAATGTGTAATTCAATTGCTCCTGAGTATGGAAATATCCCATATGTGGCCCTAAACTGTTTCCTTGAAATACGACAGGGCTCTTAAGTAAGAGGGCTCCATGCACATTTGAGGATTAAATTAGGGATTGCATAGGGGTGTACATAGGGGTATTCTACACCAGTGATTCCCAAACAGGGTGCCTCCAGCTGTTTCAAAATTCCCAGCATGCCTGGACAGTCAGTGGCTGTCCAGAAATGCTGGGAGTTGTTGTTTTGCAACAGCTGGAGGCTCCATTTTGGAAACACTGCTGCACGATACGTTTTTCATTTTTATGGGGGGGACGACAGTGTAAGGGGGTGTATATGCAGTGTTTTACTCTTTAATATGTGTTAGTGTAGTGTAGTGTTTTTAGGGTACATTTGCACTGGCGGGTTACGGTGAGTTTCCCGCTATGAGTTTGCGCTGCGGCAAAAAATTTACCGCAGCCCAAACTTGAAGCAGGAAACTTACTGTAAACCTGCCCGTGTGAATGTACCCTGTACGTTCACATGGGGGGGCAAACCTCCAGCTGTTTCAAAACTACAACTCCCAGCATGTACTGACTGAGGAGTTGTACTTTTGCAACAGCTGGAGGCACACTGGTTGGAAAACCTTCAGTTAGGTTCTGTTACCTAACTCAGTATTTTCCAACCAGTGTGCCTCCAGCTGTTGCAAAACTACAACTCCAAGCATGTACTGACAGACCGTGCATGCTGGGAGTTGTACTTTTGCAACAGCTGGAGGCACACTGGTTGGAAAACCTTCAGTTAGGTTCTGTTACCTAACTCAGTATTTTCCAACCAGTGTGCCTCCAGCTGTTGCAAAACTACAACTCCAAGCATGTACTGACAGACCGTGCATGCTGGGAGTTGTAATTTTGCAACAGTTGGAGGCACACTGGTTGGAAAACCTTCAGTTAGGTTCTGTTACCTAACTCAGTATTTTCCAACCAGTGTGCTTCCAGCTGTTGCAAAACTACAATTCCCAGCATGTCCTGATCACCGAAGGGCATGCTGGGAGATGTAGTTATGCAATAGCTGGTGGTACGCAACTACAACTCCCAGCTGTTTGCTGTTTGGGCATGCTGGGATTTGAAGTTTTGCAATATCTGGTAGGCTACAGTTTATAGACTACTGCCCAGTGATCTCCAAACTGTGACCATCCAGATGTTGCAAAACTGAAAATCCCAGCATGCCCAGCAAACAGCTGTTTGGGCATGCTATGAGTTGTAGTTTTGCAAGATTGGGAGGGATACAGTTTAGAAACCACTGTATAGTGGTCTCAAACTGCAGTCCTCCAGCTGTTGCAAAACTACATATTCCAGCATGCCCAAACAGCAAACAGCTGTCTGTGCATGCTGGGAGTTGTAGTTTTGCAATATCTGGAGGGCTACAGGTTAGCGACCACCGTATAATGGTCTCAGACTGTAGCCCCCCCAGATGTTGCTAGGCAACTTACCGGCTTCTGTTGGATCCAGGGAGCCGTCCTCTTCTGCCGCACGCCGCCCACCGATCACCGTCGCTCCGCTGCCTCCGGACGGGTAAGTGATCTTCGGCGCCCGGTCCTCTTCGTTTTCCGCATTCTGCCCCGCCTATTGTGGGTGGGCAGGACGGGGAAAACAAAAGTAAACCCCCCGCCCACCGATCTGCTATTGGTGGTCGCGTCTAGACCACCAATAGCAGGGATAGGAGGGGTGGCACCCCTGCCACCTCACTCCTATCTCTTCAGGGGGATTGTGGGTGTCTTAGACAACCGCAATCCCCCTTATATTCCGGGTCACCGGGTCACCATAGACCCGTAATGACCCGTAATCGGCGCAAATCGCAAGTGTGAATTCACTTGCGATTTGCGCCCATCGCCGAAATCGGGGGTCGGATGACCCCCCTAGGCATTTGCGCGGGGTGTCTGCTGATGGATATCAGCAGTCACCACGGTCCCCGCCCGGCGCGCGGTGGGGACTGAAATTCCCACGGGCGTATGGATACACCTTTCGTCCTTAAGTACCATACGCCCTTCGTCCCCAACAGGTTAAAGGGGTACTCCGGTGGAAAACTTTTTTTTTTTTTTTTTAAATCAACTGGTGCCAGAAAGTTAAACAGATTTGTAAATTACTTCTATTAAAAAATCTTAATCCTTCCAGTAATTATTAGCTGCTGAATACTACAGAGGAAATTATTTTCTTTTTGGAATACAGAGCTCTCTGCTGAATCACGAGCACAGTGCTCTCTGCTGACATCTCTGTCCATTTTAGGAACTGACCAGAGCAGCATATGTTTGCTATAGGGATTTTCTCCTGCTCTGGACAGTTCTTAAAGTGGACAGAGATGTCAGCAGAGAGCTCTGTGTTCCAAAAGGAAAATAATTTCTTCTGTAGTATTCAGCAGCTAATAAGTACTGGAAGGATTAAGATTTTTTAATAGAACTTTGCAAATCTGTTTAACTTTCTGGCACCAGTTGATAAAAAAAATAAAAATAAAGGTTTTCACCGGAGTACCCCTTTAATTTCTGCATGACCATAATGTATATATTAACTTAAAGTGTACCCATCATCAGCAAAAAATTTTATATAATGTAGAAAATAACATTATATGTATAATTGTATCATATATTTGTTACAAATTTTTTTTTATATTTTTGTCCCTGCAGTTTTGCCTGTGTGTCTCTGTATGCTTCCTGTATTTGGTCTCACACACACAGGCAATAGCTGTAGGGACACCCTTTTTTTTTACCCAAATATATACACATTTTTAAACCAACATATATTACAAACATACATATAATGTTATTATCTACATTATATAAAAAGGTTTTTGCTAAAGACAGGTACACTTTAAACAATATGCTGTTACACTTCTCAATGTTCCCAATGAAATTATAATTCATAACCTAGGTCAATATCTGACACAAAAGTACCAAGAATCTGGTCCACTTCAATATCATTACAGCTTATGGCTATGTATGCACTGTACTGCAGATTTATGCTTTTATGTGGAATTATTACACAGTGCTGGAGATTTTACTCTCTCTTGCTGGACATTGACAATCTTTATTGCTTAGGTCTGATTGTTTTGGGTGGAGTTTAATGTGTTAGTCTGGGATCCGTAGCCTGCATATTCTCTGTAGATTAAAGGGGTTATGCAGCATAAGGGGATTTTAGTAGGTACCTGGCAGACAGTAATGGACATGCTTAGGAAGGATCTGTGCGTGTCTTGGGCTAAATGGCTATGTTGTGAGATTACCATAACACTGTGGCTAGCTTTTAGTGAACTTGTATTTCCTGTTTTCAGTTTTCTTGTTTGCCTACAAATCCCATGATCCCATTTTCGTCCTTCCCACACATCAGCTACCCCACCCATTGAAACATAAATGAGCTGCAGACCTGTGGTTTTCAATCAGGGTGCCTACAGCTGTTGCAGATTGCTCTCTCCACCCATTGAAGCAGACAGGCTCTCTGTCATCAGCTGACTAGTGAGTCAGGTCTCGACCGCATTGCAAGCTGGGAAAAATCCGAGACAAGAGTAATTTTGTTTGCAGTTAAAATAAATATTGGGGTGAAAAATCACATAAGAATTGTGAGAAAAACGTCACACACAGGTACAGACACTATATTATGAACTACACTAACTTTACAGCCCCTGTAGCATAGTCAAATAAAAAAAATCCTGGAATAACCCTTTAAGTGTCTACTATGTTTCTGGCATATCTCATGTTCTTGTCATAGTCCCTTGTCTATTTATTGATTGTTTTTTATTTTACCCTGATATTTGTATTTGGAGGTTATTGGAGCCTAGTTTAGTTAGCTTCTGTGTTGAGCTCAAGTTTGCGCAATTGTATCTGTTTTGGGGTTTTAGTGCCATCCTGTTGTTCCTTTTGACATAGTTTTAGTGTATGGATATAGTTTTTCTTAAATTAGTTTGTCTTGTGTTAGTTTAGCATTTTGGGATAGAGCTAGAGAAAGTTTAGGAAGATTTAGAGAATGCTATTCACAGTGTTTGATTTTGTTTTGTCATCTTCTGTTTCATTCCTGGTTTTCATCATTATCATTGCTTTCCATCACCATTCAATCCATCATCTCCAGTTCCTTTGTTGTTCTTGTAACCATCTGATAGTGATATGTGCTTGTATGATATTTCTTGTGACTACATGTTTTTCACTCTATTCTGCTCTACTGTAAGTCCTGGGGGGCCAATTTTAGGACCTAGAAAAGGTGGCAGCCAGTTGGTTCTATTATACCTAACCTAACAACAAAACATGAGAAATTACATACAGGAACCACATAGAGGTAGATACCAGCACTACATAGGATATATACACCATATAAGTGATGACATACAGGACCATATAGAGGTAGATACCAACACTACACAGTTTATATACACCATATAAGTGATTACATACAGGACCATATAAGGGTAGATACCAGCACTACACAGGATACATACACCATATAAGTGATTATAGCAATTATATGTAGTAACTCACAGGGCAACGAATTCAACAGCCACAGTCACATTCTCCCAAATGCGACTTGTCTCTGCTGAAAATGATGCCCCCATTAGTGTACCAAGATAACATATCATATAATATCGTTGCAAATAATGCCCCAACTATGCCCTATACTCACTTATAATGCCCCCACTGTGATTCCATTTACAAATAAAGCCCCAGTGGTACTCCCACTATGTAATAATGCCCCCACTGTGATCCCATTCATAAATAATGCCCCAATGGTACTCCCACTATATAATAATGCCCCATACAGTGATAATGCCCCCTGCATGCACCTTCTTACATTAATAATGCCCCAGTGATAGTACAACCACTCTAACATAACAAAGCAAAAGTTCGTTGTATATACTGCCATCCATATTCATTGATTAAATAAAGACCACATTTAGGTTACATTGGGTTAATATATTCATGCACATATACCATACAATAGGGATGGCTTGATAAGCAACTTTTGTAGTCATAGCTCAAGCCACATCATCATATGTCACCTGAGTTACTGTTGAAAAAGATTTTAAAGTTACAAATTTTCCAAATGTCTTGGCAGAGTATACCTATTGAACTGGCAAAGCACTCAAGTTAAAAAATACCTTAACAGGGCTGAAAAATGACTTCCAAAAAAGTTTAAGAGAATTCAGAGGTCATAAAAAAGCAGCTAATAGATGATATGGAGTAAATTAATTTGACAGTGTAATTTGTCGGCAGGCTAGGTGGAACAATGACTTTCCAGTATATTCAGTTCAGATGGCACTTATAAGAACAGATGGAAGCAATACTGGAAACATTACCACATTTAAACTAATAGATTTTCAAAAGGTAAAAAGTATATGATATACCATTATTTTTAAAATGGAGTCAAGTGCCTAGGTAAATTTATGCCAGCTGTGAGACACTTTCATAGAGCAACAAGAGTTTCCTATGAATACGACTTTTCTTTAATTCATCTTGTTTTCTTCGTATATTCTGTTACATTTATAAATAAATGAAATCAACCCTTCAAAGAAAAAAATAACATTTATTTAATCATCATGGGTTTTATTATTTATTTAAAGAAGACAAAGCATACAGTTCAGATCAGTACAGTGGTCATGAAAGAAATATACAAGACACTACAATTTGCATTCTTTTGCCTCGAATATAATGTTCTTTCCAGAGTTAGAACGTCTGGGGCAGTAGAATGTCAAGGACTCTTGTAATCCAGGAAGAAATGTTTCATTATCACATAGAAGATTCTGACTCCCATACACCCCACCTTCTTATTGATTAAAGGTAGTAAGACATATTCACTTTAAAATAGTGTTTATTTTCTTAAAAAACAGAGTATGGATTTAAGGGCAACATATAACTTGATTTTAATTTAATTTAGCTTATGCTTTGTGGATAGCCTACTTTTGTCATGCGACTAAGAACCTTCTGAAGTGTATGTTCAATAGCAAATTCCTTTTTTTAGTGAAACCTCTCCAAAAGACTACCTCTTTGTAAAGAACACCCCCTTATACAGACCAGATTCCCTGTGATGGATTTTTAGACCACTATACAGTTTGCATGGTGGTCTTTTTAATTAAAAAGACCATGTTTATACCACACCCCTTTTAAATGCAATTTTGGGTGGTCTTCTAAAGAGGTTTTACTATACTTGCTCCATAGGCATTTAAATATTATATAAATCAGAGCAAGTGTATGAGAGCAACGGCTAATAATTTTTTCTGGGATTCAGTTTTTTTTTGTAATAAAAAAAATAAAAAAAAATAAAAGTAATACTTACCCCCCCTGGTCCCACCTGGTCCCCTGTAGCATCCGTCTCATGGACTTCCTGTCACTGGATCTTTTCTCTGCTTCCCGTTTCTTAGAAGATGTGTTGGAAAAGAACCTGACCATTTAGCCAGTTTCTGGCTACAGTGTAACACTGTCTCAGCCAGTGGTTAGATGTGCGGTAAGGTCCTGCTCCAATATATAATTTTTTAAGAAGAAAGGAGCAACAGGGAACTGGAATGTTGCTGTTATAACACTGCTGCAGAGATGGGAAGGATGTGTCCTCTGCTCTGTTCCTGACGGCAACAATATTCTTAGGCTGGGTTCACATGGCAGAATTTGCGCACACACATTTGCCTGACCTGGCAGGCAATAGGACCGATCGGAAATGCTCGTAGATGGCAATGCTTTTCTTTGCGATATCTGCAGAAAGAATAGGCATGCGAGGAAATTCTGCCTTGTGAACAGTGCAGCAGAATCCAATTGAAATCAATGGAACTCTGCAACAGTGGAATGTCCATGCAGAATATTCTGTGCGGACATTCCGCACAAATCTGCCGTGTAAACATACAGAGTGACTTTTATTCCTGCACAGTCCCTGGCAATTTTCTACAAATGATTATATATATATATATATATATATATATATATATATATACAATTACAAAAGAAAAAAAACATCACTATATAAAAAAAATTCTCACCACACTGTTATTAAGGAAAGCCCAGCATACCAAGACTAATATTTTCAGTACTCACATTATACAAGGGACACTTAATACCTCCATGTATCTCCACCACATAGTGACTGAATAATACCACCATATAATTACTGATGTTGATGTTACCATACTGTTACTTAAAGAGTACCTGTCACCAAACTAAACTTTTAATATATTGTTCCTTATGTAATTATAAGACACTTGCTTTCTATTTACTTGATGTTAAAATTATCAACCTTTACATGTTTTAATGTGATTGAAAAAATGGCCATTAGGTGGCTCTGTTCTGTCCTTTAACTCCTTAACGACACAGGAAGTATATTTACATCCTGCGCTGGCTCCCGCATCATATCGCTCGGTCCCGGTGGCAATCAATGACGGGGACCCACGGGGACCCGCGGCACCGATCGCGGTGATGCCCGGTATTAACCCTTCAGTCTGAAGTGAAACCAAAAGCATCCCGGCAGCTCAGTCGGGCAGTTCGGGACCGCAACGGTGAAATCGCGGCATCCCGAACAGCTTGCAGGACACCAGGAGGATCTCTACCTGCCTCCTTTGTGTCCAATCGCCAAATAACTGCTCCGTGCCTGAGATCCAGGCAGGAGCAGTCGAGCGGCGATAACACTGATCAGTGTCATGTTAATGCATGGCAGTGATCAGTGTAGGAAATCAGTGTGTGCAATGTTAATAAATGTGATTTAACCCCTTCACTAAAAGTCAGAATCACCCCCCTTTTCCCACAAAAAAAACTATGTAAATAAAAATAAATATAAACATATGTGGTATCACCATGTACGGAAATGTCTGAACTATAAAAATATTAAACCTCACCATCAATGGTGTACACATAAAAAAATTCCAAAGTCCAAAATAGTGTATTTATGGTCACTTTTTATACCATTAAAAAAAAGAATAAAAAGTGATCAAAAAGTTCAATCAAAACAAAAATGATACCGATAAAAACTTCAGATCACAGTGCAAAAAATGAGCCCCCATACATCCCCATATGCGGTTATACGGGTCAGAAAAGGACATTTTTAAATGGCCAGATTTTCCTGCATGTAGTTATGATTTTTTCCAGAAGTATGACAAAATAAAACCTATATAAGTAGGGTATCATTTTAACCATATGGACCTACAGAATAATGCAAGGTGTAATTTTTACCGAAAAATGCACTGCGTAAAATTTACAAAATTGAGTTTTTTCTTCAATTTTGTCTCACAATTATTTTTTTTTCTGTTTTGCCGTGTATTTTTGGGTAAAATGACTAATGTCACTGCAAAGTAGAATTGGTGGTGCAAAATATAAGCCAGAATATTTTTAGGTGGAAAATTAACTCCTTGGGGACGGAGCCCATTATAACCCTAAGGATGGGAGCATTTTTTGCAATTCTGACCACTGTCACTTTAAGCATTAATAACTCTGGGATGCTTTTACTTTTCCTTCTGATTCCGAGATTGTCTTTTCGTGACATATTCTACTTTATATTAGTGGTAAAATTTCAGCGTTACTTGCATCATTTCTTGGTGAAAAATACCCAAATTTCATGAAAATTTTGAAAATTTAGCATTTTCCTAACTTTGAAACTCTCTGCTTGTAAGGAAAACAGACATTCCAAATAAATTATATCTTGATTCACAAATACAATATGTCTACTTTATGTTTCCATCATAAAGTTGACATGTTTTTACTTTTTGAACACTTTAGGGGGCTTCAAAGTTTAGAAGCAATTTTCCAAATTTTCATGAAAAATTCAAAATATGATTTTTTCAGGGACCAATTAAGTTTGAAGTGGATTTGAGGGGCCTTTCTGTGAGAAAAACCCCATTATGGATGCCAATATGAAAAGTGCACCCCTCAAAGTATTCAAAATGACATTCAGAAACTTTGTTAACCCTTTAGGTGTTTCACAGGAATAGCAGCAAAGTGGAGGAAAAAAAATCTAAATCTAATTTTTTTACACTAACATGTTCTTGTAGACCAATTTTTAGACTTTTTACTAGGGGTAAAAGGAAAAAAAGACTCCTAAAATGTATAGCCCAATTTCTCTCGAGTATGGCAATACCTCATATGTGGATGTTAAGTGCTCTGCGGACGCACAACATGGCTCAGAAGGGAAGGAGCAGCTTTGCGATTTTGGAGAGAGAATTTTGTTGGAATGGTTTTAGGGGGGCATGTCGCATTTAGGAAGCCCCCATGGTGCCAGAACAGCAAAAAACAACCACATGACATACTATTTTGGAAACTACACCCCTCAAGGAATGTAACAAGCATTACAGTAAGAACTTATACCTCACTGGTTTATTGAACAGTGGGTTGTAAATGTGAAAAATGTGATTTTTAACACAAAAATTTTTGTGTTACCCCAAATTTTTCATTTTAACAAGATGTAATTGAACAAAAATCCCCCCAAAATTTGTAGCCCAATTTCTCATGAATAAGTAAATACCTTATATGTAGACGTAAATTGCTCGATGAGCACACTACAGGTCTCAGAAGAGAAGGAGCTCTGTTTGGCTGTAAGAGAGAGAATTTTGCTGAAATTGAAGTTGGGGGCCATGTGCATTTACAAAGCCTCCGTGGTGCCAAAACAGCGGAAACCCCCCACATGTGACCCCATTTTGGAAACTACACCCCTCAGGGAACGTAATAAGCATTACAGTAAGAACTTATACCTCACTGGTTTATTGAACAGTGGGTTGTAAAAGTGAAAAATTTTATCTTTAACACAAAAATTTTTGTGTTACCCCAAATTTTTCATTTTAACAAGATGTAATTGAACAAAAATCCCCCTAAAATTTGTAGCCCAACTTCTCATGAATAAGTAAATACCTTATATGTAGACGTAAATTGCTCGACGAGCGCACTACAGGTCTCAGAAGAGAAGGAGCGCTGTTTGGCTGTAAGAGAGAGAATTTTGCTGAAATTGAAGTTGGGGGCCATGTGCATTTACAAAGCCTCCGTGGTGCCAAAACAGCGGAAACCCCCCACATGTGACCCCATATTGGAAACTACACCCCTCAGGGAACGTAATAAGCATTACAGTAACAACTTATACCTCACTGGTTTATTGAACAGTGGGTTGTAAAAGTGAAAAATTAGATTTTTAACAATAAAATTTTTGTGTTACCCCAAATTTTTCATTTTAACAAGGTGTAATTGAACAATAATCCCCCCAAAATTTGTAGCCCAATTTCTCATGAATAAGTGAATACCTTATATGTTGACGTAAATTGCTCGGCGATCGCACTGCAGGTCTCAGAAGAGAAGGAACGCTGTTTTGGCTGGAATTGTAGTTGGGGGCCATGTGCATTTTTAAAGCCTCCATGGTGGCAGAACAGAGGATCCCACCATACTGTGCCATCTTTTTGGAAAGAACACCCCTCAAGGAACGTAACAAGGGGTACCGTGAGTATTTACAACTCACAGGTTTTTAGAACAGTGGGCCGTAATACTTAAAAATCTAATTTTTTACAGTGAATTGCTACTGTTACACACAATTTTTCATTTTTAACTGTGATTATAGGAGAAAAAGCCCCCCAAAGTTTGGTGCCCAATTTGTCCCGAGTAAGGAAATACCACATATTTAGATGTAATGTGCTGTGCGGGTGCACAACTGGGCTAATGAGTGAGAGAGCACCGAGCACCTTTGAGCCCTAAGGTGGGGATTTGCCCTGCAATGGCAGAGGTTCTGACCTAAAATAAAAATGAAAAACCTGGCAAGTGACCTGAATTTTCAAATGACACCCCTCAAGGAATGTAACAAGGGGTACAGTGAGTAGTTACACCTCATAGGTTTTTGCACTAGTGCGCTGTAAAACCGAAAAGTGTGTTATGTTTCACTAAAATGCTGTTGTTATCGAAAATTTTGCTAATTTACAAGGGTTAATCAGAGCAAAATCCCCAAAAATGTTTAACCCAATTTCTCCTGAGTAAAAAAAAAACCATATGTGGACATAACATGCTGTGCGGGCACATAACATGCTCAAGACTCATAGAGCAATGTTTGCATTTGAGGCCTATGGCATATCAGTAGCTGACGGCTACATACATTCAGAGAAAAATAAAAGAAAGGAACACCCACATGTGACACCATTACAGAACAACCCCTGAGGGGTAAAGTGGACATTTGGAATGGTCGGGTGCTTCTTAAATTTATTTTCCAGGTATGGATGAAATGTATTTTTGGAAAAATGAAAATTGTAATTTTACAACTGATATGCTATCTGTGTACTGAATATGATGACCCTGAGCATAGGCAAAAGTAATATGTGTGCCCGTCACAAACCCTATGCTCTGCTTCATCATTATGGGAAGTTTTTTTTTGGGTGGCCATCCCTAAACGGTTACCTGAAAATGCGCACACCGCTCAGGGGAGGAGAGAGCACTGCGCATTTGAAGCCTGACGGTTACATACATTCAGAGGAGAATAAAAAAAGAAACAGCCACATGTTGACCATATTTTGAATGGACTGCCGTTTCCTAGATTTATTTTCCAGGAATGGATGAAGGGTAGTTTTTTGAAGAATGAAAATTGCAATTTTCATAATAATTTGCAAATTGGGTACCCAGAATGATGACCCAGAGTATAGCCAAAAGTAAAAATTATGCCCGCCCCAAACCCTATACTCTGATTCATCATTCTGGGAATGTGATGTGTGTGGCCGTCCCTATTCTGTTACCCCAAATGCGCACCCCGCTCAGGTGTAGAGAGAGCGCTGCACATTTGAGGCAACCTGAAAATCCCCGATGCAAATCTCTGACACATGACTTAATACCACCAGAGGTCTTATCAGGGGTATTATTTTATTGGGTTTGGGTTTTTTTCTTTTTGGGGAGGGGGGGTTAAAATTTGGAGGACAATGTACTCTGGACAGGTACATTGGGGTTAAATCAAGGGGAATTAAAATGGGGAAAGATGATTATAAAATTTAACGCTCCATGGAAGTGTGATACTCCCTGAAGCAGTTTTTAATGCAGAGGCCCGGAAGATCGGGGCAAGTGTCGCATTGAGTGGTGGTGTCCTTACGAATCCCCCTCCTGCGACACACTCTGCATTTTTTCTGGGATCGCCCCTTCTTTCCAGTGTGGGGGACCTCACCTGGAAAGTGCTGGCCAGGGACGATTCTGGCACCTCCAGTTCCGGAAGTGCTCGGGGCCGCTCCCCCCTGACCACCAAAGATCAGGGCCTTAATGAGCACCTCCTGGAACTTGAGAAATCTTCCTGTGTTGCCAGCGCTCCGGTATAGTACAAATGCATTGTACATGGCAACCTGGACCATGTAGATTGCAACCTTTTTGTACCATGCCCGGGTTTTGCGCATGGCATTATATGGCTTGAGGACTTGATCTGAAAGATCAACTCCCCCCATATACTGATTGTAGTCCAGAATACAATCAGGCTTGAGGACCGGTGCCACGGTACCTCGCACAGGGACAGGGGTGCTGCCGTTCCCATGAATTGTGGTCAGCATAAGGACATCCCTCTTGTCCTTATACTTCACCAACAACAGGTTTTCATGGGAAAAGGCACGGGACTCACCCCTGGGGATTGGTGCCTGGAGGGGATAGGTCGGGAGGCCTCTCTGATTTTTCCGCACGGTCCCACAAGCGGATGTAGATCTGGCGGTGAGGGATTTGAACAGAGGGATACTAGTATAAAAGTTATCCACGTACAGGTGGTAACCCTTATCTAGTAGTGGGTGCAAAAGGTCCCACACGATCTTCCCGCTGACACCCAGAATGGGGGGGCATTCTAGGGGTTCAATACGGGAATCTCGACCCTCGTATATTCTAAACTTGTAAGTGTACCCGGAGGTACTCTCACAGAGTTTATACAGCTTCACGCCTTATCTTGCCAGCTTGGATGGGATGTATTGGCGGAACCCGAGTCTCCCCCGAAAACCGATAAGAGACTCATCAATTGAGACCTCCCTTTGGGGAACGCAGGCCTCCAAAGACTTGGCCCCTAAGTGATCTATGACCGGCCGTATCTTGTACAGGCGGTCATAGGCACAATCACCTTGGGGAGGACATGCTGCATTCTCATTGAAATGCAAACATTTCCTTATGGCCTCAAAACGTTCCTGTGCCATGGCCATACTGTAAAGCGGGGTCTTGTATAGGATGTCCCCACTCCAGTACTGCCTGACACTAGGCTTTTTGTCCAGGCCCATATGCAGCACGAGTCCCCAAAAGGTCCTCATTTCGGCTGCATCGACTGGAGACCAGCCTTTTGGCCTGGCCAAAATCGAGCCCGGGTGAGCGGCGACAAACTGTTGGGTGTACAGATTTGTCTGTGTCACCATCATGTTGACAACGTCGTCACTGAAATAATGACAAAAAAAGTCTATTTCAGTGAACCCGGCGATGTCAATTTGGATTCCTGGGTTGCCAACAAACCCAGGAATCACAGGCTCAAAGTTCTCTGGGGTAGTCCAGACAGGTTCACCGGTAGAGGGTACCGGTTGTCTTGCCTGGTGGGCTACCATACTAGTACTGGCGACAGGATCGCTAGTAGTAGTATGGGGCACAGGGTCAGTAGCATGGGGGGGTTGTGGTCTCGCACGGCGGCGTCTCTGCCGCCTTGGGGGCTCATCATCACTAGATGATGAGGAGAGCGAGGAAGAGACCAGGAAAGTGGGGTCTTCCTCGCCCTCACTGACGCTTTCAGAGTCGGAGGCAAGTAAGGCATATGCCTCCTCCACTGAAAACGCCCTGCGAGCCATCGCCTAACACTTATGGGAAGGGAGGAGTGTATATGTGTGTGTGAGTGTTTTACTTTGTGTATATGTGTGGGGGGGGTTCTACTTTATACCAAACCTAGAAAAAAAAAAAAAAGCGTGTGCTTCTAATGCAAAAAAAACCTGCGCCAAAAAGCGTATACCTAATCAGTTGTGTGCGCCACTGATTAGGGCTCAGTGGCAGCAGGGGGCGCAGAAGACACCAAAAAGGTGGGGGAATAAAAAAGCACCTGCCTGAACCCTAAAAAAAACGCTGATCAGTTATATATTACTGTCAGCGGTCAGTGCAGGCGCACACAGGGGTACGGTCCGTCCACACAGCACGGACTTGCTGCTGGTGGCACGGACCGCAAATCCCCAAAAAAGGTGCTATAAAAAAAAAAGAAAGAAAAACTCTTATTAACCCAAAAAAATGCTGCACCCCAAAAAAAACACAGTGGGGTCAGTGTTTCGCTAACAGTGGCCGGATGCTCTTTATAGGGAAGAGGGTCCGGCCAAAGTTAGCGAATAAGGGGGAAAGCGAATAAGGGGAACAAAAAAAAAGCTTACACCCCAGAAAAAATATATGGGGGTAAGCCGCAGCGCCCCTGTAAGGGCTGGGGCATACAAAAAAAAAAAAACACCCACAGACAGAGGACTCTGCAAAAAAAATTATTTTTTATTTTTACTTTTTTTTTCCACAGGAAAAGGGGACAGGGGGCTACAGGGGACCTAAAGGGGGGCTCCTAGGGCACAGTAAGGGTTGGAATATCACAAATGTATTTTTTTTTGTATTAACTTTTATGCACATATAAGATGCTGTCCCTACCTAAGACCACTTTCCCTCACAGGACAAGGGGCTACAGGGGGCTACAGAGGGGTTCTAAAGGCACAGTATGGGGGGGAATTTGTAGTTCACCTCAGTCTCTGCTCAGCTCACCAACTACAAGCTTTTGGTGGGCTGAGCGGGACTTTTCAGGTGATTTGGGGGCATCTGGAGGGCAAGGGGAGGGTGCTCCCCTCCCGCCAATACATTTGATTGGATGGTCGTACCGACCATCCAATCAAAGGGCTGTGGGAGGATCATCACTGATTCCTCTCACAGCTAACATTGAGGCCAGCTAAGTCACGTGTGCTACGGCACACGTGACCCTTTACATCCGGGTCACGGACCCTGAATGGCCGGAGAACGCCGCAAGTCACTCAGGTAGGTCGTAGCTGTGATTTTCTGGGATCATATTTTTAGGGGGGTCTCAGGACCCCCCTCTGCGATGGGCTGGGATGCCTGCTGAATGATTTCAGCAGGCATCCCGTTCCGATCACCGCCCGGCGAGCGGCGGAGATCGAAATCATTGCAAATCGCTCGTCTGAATTGACGAGCGATTTGCAACGATCGCCGATATGGGGTGGTCTCATGAATGACCCCCCTGGGCGATGTCACGGGATGCCTGCTGAATGATTTCTGGATACGCCCTCCGTCCTTAAGTGACGGGACGCGAGGGCGTATGCACACGCCCTCCGTCCCCAAGGAGTTAAAAGGGTTATGATTTTTTAAAAGTAAGGAGGACAAAAACAAAAATGCAAAAACTGAAAAACACTGAGTCCTTAAGGAGTTCATAAACATCTCTGTAGTCGTGTACTGGTACAAGCACAAAAGACAAATAATTCCAGTGGCTCACAGGTGACATCTTTTTTTTTATTGTGGATGTTGAATTACTCTTGTTTTCTCTATATGGCTCCACTTCTTCCAGCAAAGAATCATCTCAAAGAGATCTTTAGCTTCATGGTTCTCCAGCACCCTCACAACCTTTTAATAAAACACAATTTCTTATCAATAATGGCACAGGTGGTAAAAATGCCAAAGATGGTAATAATGCCCCCTTTTGTGCTCCAAACAATAATAGTACCCTCCTTTAATGGCCCCAACAGTAATACAACCCTTTAAGGTGTGCCTTTTAGGTTCCACAAATTAATAGTGTTAATGCCCGGGGGGGTTGGGGGGGGGGGGGCACAGTCAAAGTGGGAAAGAGAAGGGGCCTCCCCAAACTGTTCTTGCAAAATTTGAAGCATAAAATTGTCCAAAATGTCTTGGTACACTGAAACGTTTAGATTTACCTTCACTTAAACTGAAGGGGCCTTGGCCTACTGCAGGTGGGTGTACATCTGCTGTAACTGTAATAGAAAAACCAACAGACATAACAGATCTGGCAGCACCCTGGGAACAATGACGATATATGGACTAGTTTAAATTGCATTACTTGTTTGAAATGTAATACTGATATATTTAATATTAAAATAAAATATAGGGCATGTAAATATTTATAATTTACAAACTTGCCTTCTTTTCAGGTTAGAGCTGCTTTCTCTACCTCTTCTTCACTGCTGGTTGTCTAGGTAACGGACCACTTTTCCTAACTCAGGAAGCGGTGGACAGGCTGCTACTGACTTCACACACTCTCTCTGCGCAGAGCAGAAGAGAAAAATTATCTCCTGGGAATGTTATGTTAACATAATCACCAACATATGGATTGCTCTGCTTGTGTACAAGCTGTACTATGCTAGTGAGTCATGCAAAGTGCTAGTAGTTTTCACACAATCAGTGAGTCTTAAGTGTCAATTACATAGCAAGAGCACTTTCCTCTGAAACCCGGAGAGAGGAGGCTCAGCTCTCAAACCTGAAAAGGGAGATAAGAAATCCCTATAATTAAAAACAGCTTTCGACAGATGGAAGGAGTACCGCAAAATGGAGGCAGTCAAATCATCCAAATGTGCAATGTGATAAAAAAACATTTCTACTCATCCAACCAAAGTGAATTAAATGTGCAGGATCATGCCTGCTGTAAATAAGTATATTGCAAAAGTAAATACAAAAGATGTGACAGCACTCTAATATGACAATATGCAAATTCCAAAATATCTGCTGATCGTTTTGACATTCTCAATCTTTTAAATATTTGTACAAAAAAAAATCTCCGGCTGTGATGATCCAGCTCAGTTGTTTTAGACAATAATTCTAGTAAAAACACATCTACACCAAGTGTCTGCGCCAAGTGTTATTATAAACTGTAAAGAATGGGGAGCTGAATGTAGTCTGATAGTTGAGTGAGAAGGGAAACACAGTGTTATTATTACAATGGTATAATTTAAACCCATGGGTGAAGCATTTCTCTCTTCAAATTGTATTTCAAAAGATTTGTCTTTACCAATCTTTTCTATGTTTCAACATATTCACAGTCCTGTAATTCCAATATATTTTTCTATCTATCCCCACATCAGTATTAACAAAAAGAGGATTTTGAAAACTATTATGGTAAATATTAACGTGCTGTTCCTGAACTGAATACAAGTCATGCAAGTGAGATAAAAAAAACTGTTAGGAACTTTTTTTTGTTGAATGTGCCTCACACAAAAAAAAGTCAAGATAAGGCAATTTTTTGGAGAATTGTAGTTATTTTAGTAAATACAGTGCTGTCATAACTGATCTTGTTGATTCAATGATCACTTTATGGTTAAAAACAGTATAAGACACTGGATTTGCAACATTAAGAAGGTTAAATCAAGGATGTAGCAGGTGTTCCTAAGATCTGCAAATATACACTTTTTCAAACACCTACCTCTAATATGTGGCATATAGGATTGGCTTCAATAGTATAAGGACCAGATCCAATTTTTGGAAACCTCAGAAATCAGACATGCCAGTTATCACCATTTGAGAGGGACAGCATCTTTGAAGTGAGAAACCTTGGTTGAGATACAACTGATGAACTAAAATGACCACAAAACCTGTTCATGGATGGATCATCAGATAAGAAGATTAATATCAAACATGAGAATAGTTGATGTCCCAGAAAAAATGGAAGGGGATGATTGCCGAGGATTTGTAAATAACTGGGTATTAAAAAATGTTGATAAACAATTTTTCTCCACTCTATTTGAAGTAGAGAGGGAACACAGGGTGCCTTTAAAATCTCCCCCACCAGGTGCCCAAGAACAATTCTGGTTCGGTTGCTATCAGCGACAGAGAGTCAATTTTAAGGGCAGCTGAAGGAGAGGATAAAGAGATTGATGGCAATAAAATAATGCTGTATCCAGACTATTTGAGGGCAACACAACAGGCAAGATTACATTTTTTGCAAGTAAAAAAAAGGTTGAGAGAAGCAAACATTAGGTATTCGTTATTATTTCCGGCCAAACTCAGAGGGATACATAAAGAAAGGTCATGGTTTTTCACCTCAGTAGAGGAGGTAAATGAATGGCTGGAAAAAGAAGGGATCAAGTAAATGTAATAAGCTATTTTATCTAATAGGTTATCTCTCCTATTGTTTATTATTTGAATGAGGATATTGATATGGAATGTGAGGGGGTTGGCGGATAGGGTGAGGTGAACGGCGGTCTATGAGCTGATAGATAAACATTTACCAGGTATTATCTGTTTATTGGAGACACATTTAACAATTGATAAAACTCAGATCTTACAGAGAAAATGGATCGTGAAGCAACTCCATTCAACACATACTTGCTATTAGAGATGAGCGATCTTTTGAAAAATAAAATTTGGCTGATTCACCTAATTTTTCGAAAAAAATGTGTTTCAATTCAAATTTATTCTCAGCGAATCTATATTAAAAAACGGCTATTTATGGCCTACAGAGAGCCCCAATAGGGGTGTAGAACACTTTGCTGTGTTCTAACATGCATATAGAGTGTGCTGGGGTAGTGAAATAATACTGTTATTCAGAATGACATGCAGATTACCGGCATCGCTTTGAGAATCACTGCCACAGAGCAGCACAATGACAGAGCCTGGAGGTGGTATCAATTTGAGGAGACCATATAGTGGCTGAAGGCCCCGGCTGGAGGTGTTGGCAGCATGAGGAGACCATATAGTGGCTGAATGACACAGCGTGGAGGTGTTGACAGCATGAGGAGACCATATAGTGGCTGAATGACTCAGCATGGAGGTGTTCGCAGCATGAGGAGACCATATAGTTCTGAATGACAGAGCGTGGAGGTGTTGGCAGCATGAGGAGACCATATAGTGGCTGAAAGGCACAGCCAGGAGTTGGCAGCAGCATGAGTAGACACTAGGCCCTCATAATCCCTAAGATTATCAATTGATAAAACTCAGATCTTACAGAGAAAATGGATCGTGAAGCAACTCCATTCAACACATACTTGCTACTAGAGATGAGCGAACTTTTGAAAAATAAAATTTGGCTGATTCACCTAATTTTTCGAAAAAAAATGTGTTTCAATTCAAATTTATTCTCAGCGAATCTATATAAAAAAACGGCTATTTATGGCCTACAGAGAGCCCCAATAGGGGTGTAGAACACTTTGCTGTGTTCTAACATGCACATAGAGTGTGCTGGGGTAGTGAAATAATACTGTTATTCAGAATGACATGCAGATTACCGGCATCACTTTGAGAATCACTGCCGCAGAGCGGCACAATGACAGAGCCTGGAGGTGGTATCAATTTGAGGAGACCATATAGTGGCTGAAGGCCCCGGCTGGAGGTGTTGGCAGCATGAGGAGACCATATAGTGGCATGGAGGTGTTCGCAGCATGAGGAGACCATATAGTTCTGAATGACAGAGCGTGGAGGTGTTGGCAGCATGAGGAGACCATATAGTGGCTGAAAGGCACAGCCAGGAGTTGGCAGCAGCATGAGTAGACACTAGGCCCTCATAATCCCTAAGATTATCAATTGATAAAACTCAGATCTTACAGAGAAAATGGATCGTGAAGCAACTCCATTCAACAAATACTTGCTACTAGAGATGAGCGAACTTTTGAAAAATAAAATTTGGCTGATTCACCTAATTTTTCGAAAAAAATGTGTTTCAATTCAAATTTATTCTCAGCGAATCTATATTAAAAAACGGCTATTTATGGCCTACAGAGAGCCCCAATAGGGGTGTAGAACACTTTGCTGTGTTCTAACATGCATATAGAGTGTGCTGGGGTAGTGAAATAATACTGTTATTCAGAATGACATGCAGATTACCGGCATCGCTTTGAGAATCACTGCCACAGAGCAGCACAATGACAGAGCCTGGAGGTGGTATCAATTTGAGGAGACCATATAGTGGCTGAAGGCCCCGGCTGGAGGTGTTGGCAGCATGAGGAGACCATATAGTGGCTGAATGACACAGCGTGGAGGTGTTGACAGCATGAGGAGACCATATAGTGGCTGAATGACTCAGCATGGAGGTGTTCGCAGCATGAGGAGACCATATAGTTCTGAATGACAGAGCGTGGAGGTGTTGGCAGCATGAGGAGACCATATAGTGGCTGAAAGGCACAGCCAGGAGTTGGCAGCAGCATGAGTAGACACTAGGCCCTCATAATCCCTAAGATTATCAATTGATAAAACTCAGATCTTACAGAGAAAATGGATCGTGAAGCAACTCCATTCAACACATACTTGCTACTAGAGATGAGCGAACTTTTGAAAAATAAAATTTGGCTGATTCACCTAATTTTTCGAAAAAAAATGTGTTTCAATTCAAATTTATTCTCAGCGAATCTATATAAAAAAACGGCTATTTATGGCCTACAGAGAGCCCCAATAGGGGTGTAGAACACTTTGCTGTGTTCTAACATGCACATAGAGTGTGCTGAGGTAGTGAAATAATACTGTTATTCAGAATGACATGCAGATTACCGGCATCACTTTGAGAATCACTGCCGCAGAGCGGCACAATGACAGAGCCTGGAGGTGGTATCAATTTGAGGAGACCATATAGTGGCTGAAGGCCCCGGCTGGAGGTGTTGGCAGCATGAGGAGACCATATAGTGGCATGGAGGTGTTCGCAGCATGAGGAGACCATATAGTTCTGAATGACAGAGCGTGGAGGTGTTGGCAGCATGAGGAGACCATATAGTGGCTGAAAGGCACAGCCAGGAGTTGGCAGCAGCATGAGTAGACACTAGGCCCTCATAATCCCTAAGATTATCAATTGATAAAACTCAGATCTTACAGAGAAAATGGATCGTGAAGCAACTCCATTCAACAAATACTTGCTACTAGAGATGAGCGAACTTTTGAAAAATAAAATTTGGCTGATTCACCTAATTTTTCGAAAAAAATGTGTTTCAATTCAAATTTATTCTCAGCGAATCTATATTAAAAAACGGCTATTTATGGCCTACAGAGAGCCCCAATAGGGGTGTAGAACACTTTGCTGTGTTCTAACATGCATATAGAGTGTGCTGGGGTAGTGAAATAATACTGTTATTCAGAATGACATGCAGATTACCGGCATCGCTTTGAGAATCACTGCCGCAGAGCGGTACAATGACAGAGCCTGGAGGTGGTATCAATTTGAGGAGACCATATAGTGGCTGAAGGCCCCGGCTGGAGGTGTTGGCAGCATGAGGAGACCATATAGTGGCTGAATGACACAGCGTGGAGGTGTTGACAGCATGAGGAGACCATATAGTGGCTGAATGACTCAGCATGGAGGTGTTCGCAGCATGAGGAGACCATATAGTTCTGAATGACAGAGCGTGGAGGTGTTGGCAGCATGAGGAGACCATATAGTGGCTGAAAGGCACAGCCAGGAGTTGGCAGCAGCATGAGTAGACACTAGGCCCTCATAATCCCTAAGATTATAAGATGAATTCTGAAATTTAAACCGAAGATTTTGGGTAGCTAGTGCTACCATAACAAAATTTTTATTACCAGACCCAGGCCCAGCAGCATCAGTAAACCATATATTGGCTGAATGACACAGCCTGGAGTTGGCTGAAGCATGAGGAGACCATATAGTATCTGAATGGCACAGCCAGGATTTGGCAGCAGCATGAGTAGACACTAGGCCTTCACAATCTCTAAGATTATAAAATGAGTTCTGAAATTTAAACAGAAGATTTTGGGTAGCTAGTGCTACCATAACAACATTTTTATTCCCAGACCCAGGCAGAGAAGCATCAGTAAACCACATATTGACACAGCCTGGAGTTGGCTGAAGCATGAGGAGAGCATATAGTGTCTGAATGGCACAGCCTGGAGTTGGCAGCAAAATGAGTAGACACTAGGCCTTCACAATCCCTAAGATTATAAAATGAATTCTGAAATTTAAACCGAAGATTTTGGGTAGCTAGTGCTACCATAACAATTTTTTTTATTTCCAGACCCAGGCCCAGCAGCATCAGTAAACCATATATTGCCTGAATGACACAGCCTGGAGTTGGCTGAAGCAAGAGGAGACCATATAATGTCTAAATGGCACAGCCAGGATTTGGCAGCAGCATGAGTAGACACTAGGCCTTCACAATCCCTAAGATTATAAAAGGAGTTCTGAAATTTAAACCAAAGATTTTGGGTAGCTAGTGCTGAAGAGGTGGCTGAAGAATGAGGATGCCATATAGTGGCTGAATGGCACAGCCTGGAGGTTGCATCAGGAGTCCTGAAAGTGACCCTAATGCAAGGAATTTCTGAAACTGGGGCCAGAACCTGAAAGATGTTTTGCAGTATCCATGGCGGCACAATGAGAGAGCCTGGAGGTGGTAGCATCAGCATGAGGAGACCATAGAGCAGCACACTTAGAGAGCCTGGAGGTGGCAGCATCAGCATGAGGAGACCATATGGGGGCAAAATGACAGAGCGTGAAGGCGATAGCATCAGCATGAGGAGACCATAGAGCAGCACAATGAGAGACCTGGAGGTGGCAGCATCAGCATGAGGAGACATATGGCGGCACAATAACAGAGCCTGGAGGTGGTAGCATTTGCATGAGGAGACCATATGGTGGCACAATTACAGAGCCTGGAGGTGGTAGCATTAGCATGAGGAGACCATAGAGCAGCAGAATGAGAGAGACTGGAGGTGGCAGCATCAGCATGAGGAGACCAATGACAGAGCCTGGAGGTGGTATCATCAGCATGAGGAGACCATAGAGCAGCACAATGACAGAGCCTGGAGGTGGCAACAGCAGCATGAGGTTCATGCCAACTGAGGGTTGAGTCTGAGTGGATGACCGAGTGAACCGATCAATCATGGCTGCTGGGTTGCTGGTCGCGACACGATTTCTAGCTGACATCGGGAGCTCAGACCTCTCACTGCGACTCCAGCTGCCACACACCCCTACTCTGCTGCGACCTCTGCCTGCGCCTGATGTATTTAGGCCTCTTACACTCCTCTGTGCATGTCCTGGCACTACTCTGCCTGATATACTTATTGCGCATATGAGGGGAGTACAATACGCTTCACTACGCTTACATCAGTATTTGTCTAGAACAGCAGCAGGTGTCTACTATTGGCTGTCCTTTCACAGTATCCAGGCCCTTGACAAATTAACAGGAACAAAATAGTACACTACTTAGATGTAGGGATATGGTATGCACTTATGAGGGCAGAAAAATGTGCTACAACACACCTAAAAACTCTGTATTTTTGTAAAACACCAGCTGGTGATTACTTTTGGCTGTCCTTTCACAGTATCTAGGCCCTTGACAGATTAACAGGTGCAAAATATATGTAGGTATGTAGTATGCACTGATGAGGGAAAAAAAATGCTCTACATTACACTTAAAAAAGTATCTGAGTACTTTTGCCTGGACTTTCACAGTCTGTAGGCACTTGACAGATTAACAGCTACAAAATAGTACACTACTTAGATGTACGTATGCGGTATGCACTTATGAGGGCAGAAAAATGCTCTACAGTACACTTAAAAAAGTATCTGAGTACACCAGCTGATGAGTACTTTTGCCTGGACTTTCACAGTATGTAGGCACTTGACAGATTAACAGGTACAAAATAGTACATTACTTAGATGTGCATATGCGATATGCACTTATGAGGGCAGAAAAATGCGCTAGAATGAGCCTTAGAACTCTGTAATTTGTTTAAAACACCAGCCAGTGATTACTTTTGGCTGTCCTTTCACAGTATGTAGGCCCTTGACAGAATAACAGGTACAAAATAGTACACTACTTAGATGTACGTATGCGGTATGCACTTATGAGGGCAGAAAAATGCGCTACAATGAGCCTAAAAACTCTGAAATTTTTTTTTAAACACTAGCTGGTGATTACTTTTGGCTGTCCTTTCACAGTATGTAGGCCCTTGACATATTAACAGGTCCAAAATAGTACACTACTTAGATGTACGTATGTGGTATGCTCTTATGAGGGCAGAAAAATGCGCTACAATGCGCCTAAAAGCTCTGTATTTTTGTAAAACACCAGCCGGTGATTACTTTTGGCTGTCCTTTCACAGTATGTAGGCCCTTGACAGATTAACAGGTACAAAATAATACACTACTTAGATGTACGTATTCGGTATGCACTGATGAGGGCAGAAAAATTGCATTCTGTAACAGACTATTAGGAATGGACTGCTGGGTATTATACCGTCTATAGACTAGTATAACCAGTAGATGATTTTTTTTCTGGAAAAAAGACACTGAATTGCGCTGAAAAATTATTCCAGCATTCTCTGCTAAGGTTCATGAAGTTGATGCAGCTTGTTGAAATGTATGAGGCAACATACAGCTATCTTCCCCTCTTTGTAATACTATGCCGAAGAAAGTGACTGGAAGGTTAAAGTCTGCAGCTGCAGTAAAAATCATTTTCAGTCAAAAAAACAAGACTGCTAATGTGACTAGGAGGATGTTAAATGCTGCTGGACTGCACTTTTCTCTGCTGTAACACACACAGGGTGTCCGTCCTATCTCTCTGCAGTGTAATGAATGAATGAACAGGGTCATACTGCCTACTTCTCTTCCCGCCTTGCCTTCCTGCCTTCCTAGCATCCCTTGCCCCATGTACTGACATGTGGGTACGCTATTTTAGATGTCCTGGAGCCTGGAACGCTGTAGAATGGAGTTTAATTAAGCGATTTGCACGACAGAATCACAGCGATATTCGCGTTCATTGCGAATCGAATATTTCCTGAAATTCGTAACAAATTTGGGTTTGTCAGCTTCGATTCGCTCATCTCTACTTGCTACTCAAGAGGTGTAGGTGTGTTAATACATCAAGGGTTAGAGGCAGAGGTGTTGAATTCAAAAGTAGATAAAGAAAGCAGATATGTACAGTATTTCTGGTATTGAATTGGGAGGGAAGAAGACTGCTGTTCACCTTCGTCTATGTGCCACCCCCCTTCTCACCTGGAGTATTTAAGGAATTATGTAGGTATGCTAATGACAAGCATGGTATTCCAATTATGGAGATGGGTGATATCAATGCAGTAATTAGTGAGGGAAATGATAGGTTAAGGTTAGGGAAACAGAGTTTCAATGGCGGAACAACAGGTTTAAAGAAAATTGTGGAGGAATTAGGATGGGTTGATTATTGGAGGGAGAGAAACCCAGAACTCAAGGTATACTCATGTTATAATAAATCTAAGAAAACATTATCCTGTATAGACATGGTATTGGGAGATAAAGAGTTCACACCATGGATAAAAGATATAAAATATGAACCCCGGAGTATATCCGAAAAGGGGTAGATGGTTAACCAAGTTGACAAAAGTAGTAAAAGATAAAACGTTGATAGTAGCTGTGAAAGATAAAGAGGGACAGATAGTAAGAGAACAGAAGAATTAGTATGGTCTTCTCTGACTTTTATAATAATGTATGTACCTCACAGCTGACAAAGGAACAAGATGAAATGCAGAGATATGTGGATAAATGTGAACTACTAAAACGAACAATGGAAGTGGTAGAGATATTAGACAGTGAATTCTTGGAAAGCGAAGTGTGGAAGGTGGTCAAAGAAGAACCTAGATCAAGAGCCCCAGACCCGGATGGGCTGCAATATAAAATGTATAAAGAATATGGTGTCATTCTTGTTCCAAGATTAGTAAAACTATTTAGAGATATTTTTAGGAATGGAACTTTACCCCCCTCAATAAGAGAGGCAATGATAACGCTCATTTTGAAGCCTCGGAAAGATGAACATGAACCTGATGTATATAGGCCAATCTTGCTGTTAAATACAGATATGAAGATACTAGCAATAATTTTAGCAGTGAGATTGGCGAAGGTAATGCCACTATTAATAGCGAATGATCAACGTGGTTTTATGAGTGATAGAACAACTGCGGATAATGTGAGGAGATTGTTTGGGAATCTGCAGGTGGAAGAGGAGGAGGGGGGGGGGGGCGCTCCATCATGTCATTGGAAACAGTTAAAGCCATTGACAGGGTAAAGTGGTCTTTCCTTTGGATTATTATGAGGGGATATGGGTTTGGAGAAGGATTTATGAAGTGGATGGGAATTCTATATGGCTCTCCAAGGGCAGCGGTTTTGGTGAATGGGGTACAGTCAGAGGGATTTCAATTAACAAGGGGAGCTAGGCCGGGCTGTACCCTCACATCTTTACCCTTTATGTTGAACCATTAGCAATAATAATAACAAAGCAGGGGGCGTGGCTTGGCCACGAAAGGAGATGGTTGCTGTTACGCCGAGCGCTCCGGGTCCCCGCTCCTCCCCGGAGCGCTCGCTACACTTCCCTCACTGCAGCGCCCCGGTCGGTTCCACGGACCCGGGGCGCTGCGTTACCACCTCCGGCCGGGATGCGATTCGCGATGCGGGTAGCGCCCGCTCGCGATGCGCACCCCGGCTCCCGTACCTTACTCGCTCCCCGTCAGTTCTGTCCCGGCGCGCGCGGCCCCGCTCCCTAGGGCGCGCGCGCGCCGGGTCTTTGCGATTTAAAGGGCCACTGCACCGCTGATTGGTGCAGTGGTTCCAATTAGTGTTTACACCTGTGCACTTCCCTATATCACCTCACTTCCCCTTCACTCCCTCGCCGGATCTTGTTGCCCTAGTGCCAGTGAAAGCGTTCCTTGTGTGTTCCTTGCCTGTGATTCCAGACCTTCTGCCGTTGCCCCTGACTACGATCCTTGCTGCCTGCCCCGACCTTCTGCTACGTCCGACCTTGCTTCTGTCTACTCCCTTGTACCGCGCCTATCTTCAGCAGCCAGAGAGGTTGAGCCGTTGCTAGGGGATACGACCTGGTCACTACCGCCGCAGCAAGACCATCCCGCTTTGCGGCGGGCTCTGGTGAAAACCAGTAGTGACTTAGAACCGATCCTCTAGCACGGTCCACGCCAATCCCTCTCTGGCACAGAGGATCCACTACCTGCCAGCCGGCATCGTGACAGTAGATCCGGCCATGGATCCCGCTGAAGTTCCTCTGCCAGTGGTCGCTGACCTCACCACGGTGGTCGCCCAGCAGTCACAACAGATTGCGCAACAAGGCCAACAGCTGTCTCAACTGACTGTTATGCTACAACAGTTACTACCACAGCTCCAGCAATCATCTCCTCCGCCAGCTCCTGTACCTCCTCCGCAGCGAGTGGCCGCTTCTGGAATACGACTATCCTTGCCGGATAAATTTGATGGGGACTCTAAGTTTTGCCGTGGCTTTCTTTCCCAATGTTCATTACACTTGGAGATGATGTCGGACCAGTTCCCCACTGAAAGGTCTAAGGTGGCTTTCGTAGTCAGCCTGCTGTCTGGAAAAGCCCTGGCTTGGGCCACACCGCTCTGGGACCGCAATGACCCCGTCACTGCCTCTGTACACTCCTTCTTCTCGGAAATTCGAAGTGTCTTTGAGGAACCTGCCCGAGCCTCTTCTGCTGAGACTGCCCTGTTGAACCTGGTCCAGGGTAATTCTTCCGTTGGCGAGTATGCCGTACAGTTCCGTACCCTTGCTTCAGAATTATCCTGGAATAATGAGGCACTCTGCGCGACCTTTAAAAAAGGCCTATCCAGCAACATTAAAGATGTTCTGGCCGCACGAGAAATCCCTGCTAACCTACATGAACTCATCCATCTTGCCACTCGCATTGACATGCGTTTTTCCGAACGGCGTCAGGAGCTCCGCCAGGATATGGACTCTGTTCGCACGAGGCGTTTCTTCTCCCCGGCTCCTCTCTCCTCTGGTCCCCTGCAATCTGTTCCTGTGCCTCCCGCCGTGGAGGCTATGCAGGTCGACCGGTCTCGCCTGACACCCCAAGAGAGGACACGACGCCGCATGGAGAATCTCTGCCTGTACTGTGCTAGTACCGAACACTTCCTGAAGGATTGTCCTATCCGTCCTCCCCGCCTGGAAAGACGTCCGCTGACTCCGCACAAAGGTGAGACAGTCCTTGATGTCTACTCTGCTTCTCCACGTCTTACTGTGCCTGTGCGGATGTCTGCCTCTGCCTTCTCCTTCTCTGCTGTGGCCTTCTTGGACTCTGGATCTGCAGGAAATTTCATCTTAGCCTCTCTCGTCAACAGGTTCAACATCCCGGTGACCAGTCTCGCCAGACCCCTCTACATCAATTGTGTAAACAATGAAAGATTGGACTGTACTATACGTTTCCGCACGGAGCCTCTTCTAATGTGCATCGGATCTCATCACGAGAGGATTGAACTGTTGGTCCTTCCCAATTGCACTTCTGAAATCCTTCTTGGACTTCCCTGGCTTCAACTCCATTCCCCAATCCTGGATTGGTCCACTGGGGAGATCAAGAGTTGGGGGCCCTCTTGTTCCAAGGACTGCTTAAAACCGGTTCCCAGTAAACCTTGCCGTGTCCCTGTGCTTCCTCATGTAACCGGTCTCCCTAAGGCCTATATGGACTTTGCGGACGTTTTTTGCAAAAAACAAGCTGAGACTCTACCTCCTCACAGGCCTTATGATTGTCCCATTGACCTCCTCCCGGGCACTACTCCACCCCGGGGCAGAATCTATCCTCTGTCCGTCCCAGAGACTCTTGCCATGTCTGAATACGTCCAAGAAAATTTAAAAAAGGGCTTTATCCGTAAATCCTCCTCTCCTGCCGGAGCCGGATTTTTCTTTGTGTCCAAAAAAGATGGCTCTCTACGTCCTTGCATTGACTACCGCGGTCTTAATAAAATCACGGTTAAGAACCGCTACCCCTTACCCCTCATCTCTGAACTCTTTGATCGTCTCCAAGGTGCCCATATTTTTACCAAACTGGACTTAAGAGGTGCTTATAATCTCATCCGCATCAGAGAGGGGGATGAATGGAAAACGGCATTTAACACCAGAGATGGACACTTTGAGTATCTGGTCATGCCCTTTGGTCTATGCAACGCCCCTGCCGTCTTCCAAGACTTTGTTAATGAAATTTTTCGTGATCTACTATACTCCTGTGTTGTTGTATATCTGGACGATATCCTGATTTTTTCTGCCAATCTTGAAGAACACCGCCAGCATGTCCGTATGGTTCTTCAGAGACTTCGTGATAATCAACTCTATGCCAAAATAGAGAAATGTCTGTTTGAATGCCAATCTCTTCCTTTTCTAGGATACTTGGTCTCTGGCCAGGGACTACAAATGGACCCAGATAAACTCTCTGCCGTCTTAGATTGGCCACGCCCCTCCGGACTCCGTGCCATCCAACGTTTTTTGGGGTTCGCCAATTATTACAGGCAATTTATTCCACATTTTTCTACCATTGTGGCTCCTATTGTGGCTTTAACAAAAAAAAATGCCGATCCCAAGTCTTGGCCTCCTCAAGCGGAAGACGCCTTTAAACGACTCAAGTCTGCCTTTTCTTCGGCTCCCGTGCTCTCCAGACCTGACCCATCTAAACCCTTCCTATTGGAGGTTGATGCCTCCTCAGTGGGAGCTGGAGCTGTCCTTCTACAAAAAAACTCTTCCGGGCATGCTGTTACTTGTGGTTTTTTTTCCAGGACCTTCTCTCCGGCGGAGAGGAACTACTCCATCGGGGATCGAGAGCTTCTAGCCATTAAATTAGCACTTGAGGAATGGAGGCATCTGCTGGAGGGATCAAGATTTCCAGTTATTATTTACACCGATCACAAGAACCTCTCCTACCTCCAGTCTGCCCAACGGCTGAATCCTCGTCAGGCCAGGTGGTCTCTGTTCTTTGCCCGATTTAATTTTGAAATTCACTTTCGGCCTGCTGATAAAAACATTAGGGCCGATGCTCTCTCTCGTTCCTCAGATGCCTCTGAAATTGAACTCTCTCCTCAACACATCATTCCTCCTGACTGCCTGATTTCCACTTCTCCAGCCTCCATCAGGCAAACTCCTCCAGGAAAGACCTTTGTTTCTCCACGCCAACGCCTTGGGATCCTCAAATGGGGTCACTCCTCCCATCTCGCAGGTCATGCGGGCATCAAGAAATCTGTGCAACTCATCTCTCGCTTCTATTGGTGGCCGACTCTAGAGACTGATGTGGTGGACTTTGTGCGAGCCTGCACTATCTGTGCCCGGGATAAGACTCCTCGCCAGAAGCCCGCTGGTTTTCTTCATCCTCTACCTGTCCCCGAACAACCTTGGTCTCTGATTGGTATGGATTTTATTACTGACTTACCCCCATCCCATGGCAACACTGTTATTTGGGTGGTCGTTGATCGATTCTCCAAAATGGCACATTTCATCCCTCTTCCTGGTCTTCCTTCAGCGCCTCAGTTGGCTAAACAATTTTTTGTACACATTTTTCGTCTTCACGGGTTGCCTACACAGATCGTCTCGGATAGAGGCGTCCAATTTGTGTCTAAATTCTGGAGGGCTCTCTGTAAACAACTCAAGATTAAATTAAATTTTTCTTCTGCATACCATCCTCAATCCAATGGACAAGTAGAGAGAATTAACCAGATCTTGGGTGACTATTTACGACATTTTGTTTCCTCCCGCCAGGATGACTGGGCAGATCTTCTACCTTGGGCCGAATTCTCGTATAATTTCAGAATCTCTGAATCTTCCTCCAAATCTCCGTTTTTCGTGGTGTACGGCCGTCACCCTCTTCCCCCCCTCCCTACCCCCTTGCCCTCTGGTCTGCCCGCTGTGGATGAAATTTCTCGTGATCTTTCCACCATATGGAAAGAGACCCAAAATTCTCTCTTACAGGCTTCTTCTCGCATGAAGAGATTCGCAGATAAGAAAAGAAGAGCTCCTCCCATTTTTTCCCCTGGAGACAAGGTATGGCTCTCCGCTAAATATGTCCGTTTCCGTGTCCCGAGCTATAAGTTGGGACCACGCTATCTTGGTCCTTTTAAAGTTTTGTGTCAAATTAATCCTGTCTCTTACAAACTTCTTCTTCCTCCTTCTCTTCGTATCCCTAATGCCTTTCACGTCTCTCTTCTTAAACCTCTCATCCTCAACCGTTTTTCTCCTAAATCTGTTCCTCCCACTCCTGTTTCCGGCTCCTCGGACATCTTCTCTGTCAAAGAGATTTTGGCCTCTAAAAAGGTCAGGGGAAGAACTTTTTTTTTAGTGGATTGGGAGGGTTGTGGTCCAGAAGAGAGGTCCTGGGAACCTGAGGACAATATCCTGGACAAAAGTCTGATCCTCAGGTTCTCAGGCCCCAAGAAGAGGGGGAGACCCAAGGGGGGGGGTACTGTTACGCCGAGCGCTCCGGGTCCCCGCTCCTCCCCGGAGCGCTCGCTACACTTCCCTCACTGCAGCGCCCCGGTCGGTTCCACGGACCCGGGGCGCTGCGTTACCACCTCCGGCCGGGATGCGATTCGCGATGCGGGTAGCGCCCGCTCGCGATGCGCACCCCGGCTCCCGTACCTTACTCGCTCCCCGTCAGTTCTGTCCCGGCGCGCGCGGCCCCGCTCCCTAGGGCGCGCGCGCGCCGGGTCTTTGCGATTTAAAGGGCCACTGCACCGCTGATTGGTGCAGTGGTTCCAATTAGTGTTTACACCTGTGCACTTCCCTATATCACCTCACTTCCCCTTCACTCCCTCGCCGGATCTTGTTGCCCTAGTGCCAGTGAAAGCGTTCCTTGTGTGTTCCTTGCCTGTGATTCCAGACCTTCTGCCGTTGCCCCTGACTACGATCCTTGCTGCCTGCCCCGACCTTCTGCTACGTCCGACCTTGCTTCTGTCTACTCCCTTGTACCGCGCCTATCTTCAGCAGCCAGAGAGGTTGAGCCGTTGCTAGGGGATACGACCTGGTCACTACCGCCGCAGCAAGACCATCCCGCTTTGCGGCGGGCTCTGGTGAAAACCAGTAGTGACTTAGAACCGATCCTCTAGCACGGTCCACGCCAATCCCTCTCTGGCACAGAGGATCCACTACCTGCCAGCCGGCATCGTGACAGTTGCATAGTTGCAGAGCTCCGTACCAAACTCTCACTATCTCTTTCCTATCCCTGCCAGCGACGATTTCAGCGACTCCAGCGGACCCTAAAGTCAGCATGGCAACTTCGGGCAGGAAGAGGCAGAATGAACCAGGTGCTAAAGCGCCCCTGAAACACTTTTTCTCCAGCGGAGGTCAGGAGATGTGGCCGCTCAAAGATAGAACCACACTCCCGAACAGGCAGAGCACATAGCCTTGCTCCGGACGCTCGCAGCTCCCACTCCCTCAGTGGAAGTTTAAAAACGACAGCCCTAAGGTAGGAGATGGTCTACCTCACACTAGAGCTCCTAAGGAGTGCCTCTCACCTGAACATTGGGGCTCGGTCACTCCGCTTGAAAGCTCCAATATGGCGGACGGTGGTGAAGGAGATGACACCATCCCCCTGACCCCGGGAGTCCTTGCTGAGGCTTTGCATAGAGCGAGCCTACATCACCACACGTTAGCCCTGTAAAACAGAAGCCACGGCTTACCGCTGATAACTCAATGGACTGGGTGGAAAATTTAACGGGACACATGGGACCTCACAATGATGACGGGGATATGTTTGTAGCCTACCAGGCAACAAATAAAGCTGTATCTGAAACAGCCCTTAAGGACATGCTTCAGCTTCTACGCTCCTCACTGCATAAGGACTTTTCCTCAATGTTGGGCCCGGTGCGGAGTTCGGTAAAAGTCCTTGAAAATAGAGTGTGCCATGCTGAAACTAAATTAGCCTCCTTTGCTGCAGCCCACAATGGGTTGGTGGATGCCCATAATGCGCTTGATGATAAAATGGCGGCTGTTCAGGAGAAATAAGTCTACACTGAAGACCGCAAAAGGCGCAATAACATAAAATTTCGTGGGATACCCGAAACTATACCTAACTCCCAGCTCATCAAGTATGTGCAAGAGTTAACACGTCCCATTTTGCCTGATTTGCCTGATTGAATATTGCATTGATAGAGCGCACAGAGTGGCACGACCTAAATCACTACCTGAAGATCTCCCGAGAGATGTTTTGGCCAGATACACGTTTTTCTAAACTAAAGACCGCCTGTTGCAGTTGTCCAGAAAGCACAAATCCCTGCCTGCTCCCTATGAGGCCATACAACTCTTTGTGGATTTATCAACTGCAACGCTACAAGCGAGATGCAACTTGCACCCCCTCACTCAAGAACTACGCCGCTTTGAATTTCCCTATTGGTGGGGGTTCCCTACAAAGCTTCTGGTGTCACATCAATACAAGCTCTTCTCCTTTACATCCATTGACTCTGTACTTACTGCTATCCTCCGATGGGCATTCCCAGCACCGACCCCTCAGGGATCTCCTGTCCGTTGCTCTGAAGAGGGATCTCCGGCGCCCCCATGATTTGCATGATATGTTTCATGCTGACCTCTACTGTTGCTGTGATAAGTACCCGGTTTGTCTTCAGATGCTTATTATACTGATACTCTGAGAGTTCTGATCAGTACTGTATTACTGTTATCTTACTCCCACATACCCAATACAGTTGTTTCTGTATACTAAACACCTTATATCATACATTTTGTAGTTGTCACTCCTCTTTTTACACGTTTCTCTCCTTTCTTAGTTGCTTTTACTCTATTTGAAGCTCTAGCTCCTACTGAATACATACTATACTCCACTACCCTATTGTAGTGATACACTTTGGGCACACACTCCTCCATCCTATCTCCCCTCCTCCCCTTTCTTCTTCTGTTTCTACTTTCTTATTCCTGCTCTGTCCTCTTGTCTACGCATCAGTAAGCCATGGGCTTGGAGGTACTCTCTTTTAATGTGAATGGGCTGAATAGCTCACAAAAACTGAGTTTCCTATGGCGTGAGGCATTACGGAAGCATGCAGATGTGCTATGTCTACAAGAGACACATTTTTCCTCCAAAAATCCTCCTGCCATGCGACATAGGAGATATCCAGTAGTGATCGCTTCGACCTTTGCAAAGAAAAAAAGGGGCGTGTTGGTAGCCTTCAGTGACAGGATTGCTCTTAATGTTTCTACACAAATTGTAGATCTGCACAGTAAGTTTATTATCATAGTTGCTTCGATAGACAAAGTTGAATATACAGTAGTCAATATTTATGCACCTAATACACGTCAAAATAGATTTTTGAACAAAGTTATGCGCAAAGTGATTGCTGTAAGAAAGGGTGCTCTGTTGATTTGCGGTGACTATAATACAGTAGTATCATCCTCCCTTGACCTGTCCCGAGAACCTCGTCTCCTTACTATCGGGACTCTTTCCTATCTACACACAACCTTTTTGACATCTGGCGTCTCCAGCTTGCATAAGAGCGTGATTACACACACCGCTCTGCGAGATATCACACATTTTCCAGAATAGACCTCGTACTAGTTGACAGGAGTCTCAATGACAGATCAGTTTCCACTGAGATAGGTTGTAGGACTTGGTCCGATCACGCCCAAGTGTATCTCATCATCAAGGATGTAATGACTTTGTCTGGTGAGCGAACACACATTTAATTTCTCATACCTCCCACTCAGCTTCTGTAGAAGAAGCTTTGTCAGAGTACTCCACTCTCGACGTGAGCCCTACGACGGTCTTGCTAGTGCACAAGGCGGTAATTAGAAGCAATTTCCTATAACTGGGTGCTACCCTGAAAAGGCAAAGGAATCTGGAACTTATTGAGTCCCCCAATAAAATTGCCGCCTTGGAAGCCATTCAGAAACAGGCCCCGACTGTGGACGTGGAGCACCAACTCCAATCTTAACGCCTCCATTTGAGGAAGCTGTTGCTCTATGGTTATGAGAGAACTCTTAGGCGATACAAACTATCTTACTATCTCCACGACAATAAGGCGGGTTCTCCACTAGCCAGGAAAATGAAGCCAGCTTTCTATAAACCGCGAATAGCAGTCCTCAGGCACCCCAAAACACAGTTGCCTGTGATGTCTCCTAGACAGATTGCGAATGCAATTCGGCACTATTATGAGTCCTTATACAATTTACAAGTGGACCCTCAGTGCCCGCAGCCAAGCCAGGAGGAAATTAATATTTTTCTATCCTCCCTGAAACTCCCTAAACTATCCCCTTCTACCTTAACTAAAATAAACTCACCAATAACTGCCTTAGATATCTCAGATGCTGTCAAGTCCTTACCCTCGAAAAAGACACCTGGACCAGATGGTCTTCCAAATGAGTATTATAAGCGTTTTCTACCAACTCTAATGCAACATTTATTACCAGGAGTCTCGCTCCTTACCCCCTGACATGTTGGACACCCTCGTCACCACTATCCCTAAACCTGAGAAACCCACGGACCAAGTCTCCAACTATCGCCCCATCTCCTTCCTCAATGGAGATGCTAAAATCTATGTTAAGATTCTGGCAATGCGCTTGCGCCCATACTTGCCTGCTTTACTGGGACGGGAACAGGTGGGGTTCACCTTAGGCAGACCGGCTCCAGACAATACGCAAAGAGTACTCTCTCTGTTGCAACATTGCGAGAAGCTAGGGATTCCAGCCATCTTTCTTACTTTAGATGCCGAGAAGGCGTTTGACAGGGTGAGCTGGCCTTTTGCTTTTTCGGCCCAGAGAGCTTTCGGCTTTGAGGGGCAGATTTTGACTGCCATTAGAGCGCTATACTCTATACTCATTGGCGAGAGTGTTCATCAATGGTGCGCTTTTGGGCCGGTTCACCCTGTCGAATGGTACGCGGCAGGGGTGCCGTTAATTTTTTGCTTACTATAGAACCACTGGCACAAGCAATACGGCTCAATGATGGCATTAAAGGAATTAAGGTAGGTGATGTAGAACATAAACTATCTCTTTTTGCGGACGTCGTGCTATTGTCCCTGACGGCCCCACTGTTAGATTCCTTGAAACCCCAATTCCCCTTGGAATGGCAGCATCACAGTATCAAATATCTAGGTATCCAACTAACATCCTCCTCCTCTGCCCTTTTTCAAACTAATTTTTACCACTGTTATCCTCCCTCTCCTCTTTTGTATCTACCTATGGAAAGCAAATGGTCTCCTGCTTCGGCAGACTGGCAGCGTTCAAAATGCTTTTGCTTCCAATGTTATTGTACTTGTTTTGCACCCTACCTATATCGCTCCATAAATAATTCTTCAAATCGGTGAATAAAATTATGAATGATTATATTTGGATGAAGAAGCAACCTAGAATCTCCAGAAAAGTCATGACTCACCACAGACTTACAGGAGGGCTGGGCAGTCCTGACATAGATGGATATTATAGGGCATGTATCTTGGACCAAATGCAACATTGGTGGATGGGGGGGACCTGAAAAAATGTAGGTGACTCTGAAACAGTTCTACAGCCCAGACTGCTCCCTACAATCTAGGATGTTAGCCACATTCTCCAACACCAGACTTAGCGAAACTGGTCTTACTGTGATAGACATCACAAACAAAGTTTTAAGATCTAGTCTTAGAGATCTACCAAATTTTATTCAATGCCCGCCTAAACTTAACGCACTAGAACACCTGACGCTCCATATCAAAGACTTAGACTTATCTCCCTGGAAGACTGTGGGCATAATCTCTAATGGGGACATACTAGATAGCACAGGAAATAGACACTTCTCGTCCTTGCGGGAAACCTTCCCACTACCACACAGGGAATTCTATAAAAGTCTACAAATCAGAAGTTTGCTAAACACTGGGTGGGTATCTAACTTTCGTATGCCAGCAAGATTACTAAGCACATTTAACGCCTCTGGAAACATGTTTAGAGGTATTACCTTTTTCTATGATTTGTTGGAAGACAAAACAGGCACAGCTGCCTTTTCCTACATGGACAGATGGGAAAGGGACCTACGATGCACCATCACCTCAGAACAATGGCAGTTGGCTTTTCGCAACATAAGTAACATTTTTAGATGCGCCAATCATCAAGAAGCTATACTCAAAACCATCCATAGGTGGTACTTCACACCTCAAAGGTTGCACAAGATAGAGCCCACATGTACTAATACCTGCTGGAGGAATTGGGGGCAGATCGGTACATTGTTGCACGTACTTTGGGAATGCCTGGCCCTTCACGCCATTTGGTCAGGCATTAATCTCATTGTTTCTAGATTATTAGGCATAGAGACGCAAATAAGCCCTGCATCTGCACTACTGATGTTAGATCTTGACCTTTATGCCCCCCCCATGTCCAGGACAGTAATTGCTCATATCTTCATGTCCACTAAGCTGTTTATAATGAGGAAATGGAAATTCCCACTAATCCCAACCTTGTCTGAAATCCTGTCTCATGTGAACCTCATATGTGAATATGAGCATGTCCATGCACTGACAAACTTAGTTTCCTAAAACACTGGGATCTTTGAATGCACAGCCCTCACTATGTATCCATGAACCCTTCAACTAAACAAAAAGGGTGTCTATTCTATTGTCCTCCTCCTCTGCTCTACCTCCTTCACTTTCCTTGTCTTTCTCCTTTTACCCCTGGTGGAGTGTGTGCATTAAACCATGATTTATTGTGGGTATGATTTTACATTCCGTTGTTGAGAAGGGCTTAGCCTGAGTTCGGCTGATACCCCTTCTTTTTTCCTCTTTTTCCTTTTTTCTTTTTTTCTTGTTATGCCTACTACTCAAAGAGACTCCTACCAAGCTGATATGCTGATGCTGAAGAGACACTTCAAAAAGACTCACTTGTTTACGTGACTGTGTCAGCTACCTCCGGATTGTCTCTTTTGGACTGTTCTTTAGTAGGACATTGCTAGTTCTTACAGTACAACGTCGAAGATGATAGTCTTGCCAAACATTCTGTTTGTTTTGTCTAATAGTCCGGAATGGTTGGGAGAACGAATTTTCAAGGAAATTGAAACTATGGAAAGAGAATTGGTCCGGAAAAGCAAAAAAAAACAAGAATGAAACTAGGTTATTTATGCAAGTAATTAAAGAAAGGTGGACTAGCTATTCCTGATTTCAGATTGTATTATATAGCAGCGCAATTGAGGAAATGGATTCCTTTGTGAATATGATAAAGGGAAAAAAGGATATGTGTGATGATAAGGAAGAATTTTTAGAATCAAAGTTGAATGGTAAGGAGCTCAATAGCAGAGATGGTGGGCAGAGTTTGGGCACAAATGAAAAAAGTTATGAAGGCTGAAGGTTCACTAGAATGCACAAGATTATTTAATAATATGAAATTTAAAGAATTGGAGGCACAAGAGTGGAGGTTTTGGGATAAGTACAATTTAAAATAAGTACAATTTAATATATGTTGCACAATTTTTTGAGGGTGGGAAACTCAGATCTTTTGAGGACCTGAGTGCACATTCCAAATATTATGATGTCGTTATTTAGATATGCACAATTAAGAAAAGCATTGAAAAAAATAGCTAAGCAAGAGGAATTAATAATTCATGAGTGTGTGATAATGAGGGTTTTAAGGAAGGCACAAATAAAAAAAAATATTTCCAAGATGTATAAAATTACGTTGAAGAGTAAAAATTAAGGGTTGAGGCACTTGAGTATGAAGGAATGGGAAAAGGATATAGGACAAGTAACAGAGAAGGAATGGAGGGAAATGTGGGAAGAGAGTTATAACATTATTAAAAATAGTTCACATAGGATTACACAATTTTTTTTATAACATATAGGTTATATTATACGCTGCAACTTGTGAAAAAAAATAAATACATCAAAAAGATACAGGTGCCCAAAATGTGATGGTGAAGGAATGGTTTTTTTCCATATGTTTTTGATTGCCCAAAACTTAAAGGGGTATTCCGCCCCTAGACATCTTATCCCCTATCCAAAGGATAGGGGATAAGATGTCAGATCGCCGCGGTCCCGCTGCTGGGGACCCCCGGGATCCCCGCTGTGGCACCGCGCTATCATTACAGCACAGAGCGTGTTCGCTCTGCACGTAATGATGGCCGGTACAGGGGCCGGAGCATCGTTACGTCATAGCTCGGCCCCTCGTGATGTCACGGCCCGCCCCTTTCAATACAAGTCTATGGGGGGCGTGGCGGTCGTCACGCCCCCTCCCATAGACTTGCATTAAGGGGACGGGCCGTGATGTCACGAGGGGCGGCACCATGACGTCACGCTGCTCCGTCCCCCGTATCGCCCGTCATTACGCACAGAGCAGCGGGACCGCAGCGATCTGACATCTTATCCCCTATCCTTTGGATAGGGGATAAGATGTCGAGGGGCGGAATACCCCTTTAAGGAATTCTGCTCCGAGATAAAAAGTATGACAGAGAAGAGGTTAGAGTTGGAGGAGGGAGATAAACAAATAACCTGGTTAAGAGGAGGAGGAAGATCAGAAGAAAGAAGGATTGATAAGGTTTTAAGAGGTAAAGTACAATTTGTATCCAGACTGTTAGTGGCGAGAAAATGGATGTCTAAAGAAGTCCCAAATATTGATGAATTTAATGCCACAGTAATACATTTCGAGTTTGGGTGGGCTGTTAAGGCCGGGTGTTTGACAAAAATTCCATGCAATTTGTGATAAATGGATTAAAGGTATGACGAAGAGAGAGATTATGTTTAGTAGATAATCTTAGATAATGGTGTTTTTTTTTTTCTCCCTTCTGGTATGGGGTGTTTTTTTTTGGGGGGGAAAGGTAGAGGGAGGAGGGGTGGGTAGGTGATAAATGCTTTGTAAGGGGAGGTGCTTTGTCTGGACAAAGGTGACCCCAAAGATATATTATAGGGGAATGTAGAAATTGCAAGATGGGGATTCTGAAAAAGAAGAAAGAAAGAAAATTATATATATATATATATATATATATATATATATATATATATATATTTAATATTTTAATTTAAAGGACATATAGGGGATCCGAAAATGTAAAAAAAAACTTTGTATCATTTTGTTGTGCATGTGCTCACCTTTCCATAGCACTAAGTCCCGTTTGCTAGCGCCGTTCAGTTCTCCTGTTATGGCTTGGTAAAAACCTCTTACTTCCTGGTTCTGGGCACTCATTCTCCCATGTTTCCTAGCGTGAGCTTCCTGCTTCCACCAGCTTTCTCTGCCTCCCAGCTCGTGCCTCCTCATTACAATATTACCCTCCCCCTGCAGCCACACACTGAATAAGCACACCCACATCTTCCCCACACATCCTCCCCCGAGAGATCGTGCACCAATCAGCTGCACTTGCTGGTTTCACTCTGTGTCCAACTAGCTGCGCTCGCTAGTTGGACACACTGCGCATGCGCGAGCAGCGGAAAGTCTATTGTGCTGTGACAGAGGAATCACGGCGCTTGCGTGTAGCCCACAGACCGATTGGCTACATGCGGCAGCAACAAAGGGCCAATAGAAGATCATCGTCCCCGGACACAGGGGGCAGATAACAGCCGAAGGGGGAGGATGAATATTCATTACATGGGCATGGCCACAGCGGTGGCAGGGCAGGTGTCTGGGCTCAAATTCATCACGTGCTGAACACAAAATGGCCACGGACGCTCGCAATACTGTGGTCGAGTGTCATAATTCTATAAAACTCTATGAGACTTCTGGTCTGGCAGAACAAAGCAAAAAAGGGATATTTACCTTCCTTATCAGTAATGTAAGTACATTGAGATGTTATATAACTTTTCAATTACTAACAAGATTTAAATAATTTTTCAATCCTGGAGTTCTACTTTAATGATTATGGTATGGGAATTTTTTTCCCTCTCTTGGGGAAACCTGCATAACAGTTTGCACAACAGGAAAGGTTGAATAAGTAATAGTTTCTCCTCAAGCTTGTTGATCCTGGAGATGTGTGATAAACGTATCATCAGTCGATCACGAGAGAGTCAGGAAGGGTGGTGACATGTAAGGGTACCATCAATTTCTGGCAAGAGGAGTAAGCTAAATTAAATGTAATACAATTGATGGTATATAATTTTGAAAATAATAAGCAGCTGAGAAGAGAAGAAAGAGGAAAGCCGTGAAAATGAGAAAAGGTGGCGATGAATAGTGTGGCAGGGCACAAACTGGAAATTGGAAAATGAGTGAAAATGAGGGAAGAAGTTGTGCTCCCTTTTTTTCCTCTTTTTTTCTTTTCCCCTTGGGTAAATTAAGGGAAGGGGAAGGTAAAATGGGAAAGAGGAACAGGGGATCTATCAATATAAAGAGTACCTGTGAATGTGGGTGATATGGGTTGGACAGGGCACTGGACCCAAATTTGGGAATTGTAAAGGTTTTCTTTTTTTTTAACCTTTTTTTAGGTCCAAGAAGGACCTGGATGCCTCTCTATTAAGAAAAAAGGCCAAGTGGATTTTCCGTATTCAGAGTCAGGTCCCACAGGGGCGTTTGCTGCGTTTCTTTGACTATCTTTTTCTATATGCTGGCATGTTTGAGTCCCCATTATCTAGTGCGTCTTCTGAAACGTGAGTGTTACACATTTCCTTCGATTTGCTATCTATCTGTCTGTCTGTATCTATCTCATGGGGAGGTATTTCTCAGGAGTGGTGTAAGTGAACGATTTTTTTACATCTATAATGTGTCTAGTATAAATGTGTATGTGCACCAAATTTATTAAATGGTCATGTGATAAATATGGGGCTAGTACATACTTTTTTTTCAGTGCACCACTTTGTATGCTTTCTCCTCTGTGACTTTTCCCTGCAACTTTTTAATCCATTTGTTTCAAAGTGTGCAACTCTTCACAAATGTTGTCCACAACCGGTTTTGTAAGCTAGGTCAGGGTGGGTGTAGATTTGCAACAAAATGTACAACAAATTGCACATTAAATTTGTGACCACTGAGAAAATTCACCCAGACTATGGCCTAGCTACACCATCTTAGAGAACGAATCTAAAGCAAAAGTTGCAATGAAATGTCTCTAAACATCAACTGCAACAGATTGTGCGACATATCAACACCACAAAAAAAGCGTAAAAGCATTGAGAAATCCCACCCCCTATGTTTACATGCATTTTCTATTCATCCAATGCCTCTAAAATAAATAATAAGCAACTATGTTTACAGTCTGCAAAGAAATTCTTTGTATTCTGATCCGGCACTCCGTCCATACCTGCAGACTATCATCAGTTGTGGAGAGCGTGAGAAATGATGATAACCAGGGATGTGTTATTAAAAACACCCAAAAAAATACTGTGGAAATATAAGCCAATGTATTACATGAATAGGTATAAGAGAGATAAAAGAAAGACATGAGAAGAGAAAAAGAGGATATGGCTATGGAATAAATATCTCAGGATCATGGGCCTGAGAAAGAAAGCCAGGATATTAGGATTGAATGTCAGGAGATCGCTGACAGTCCAACCAGGACTGTTAAAGAGCATAGTGTATCATCTACCTATTTTTACATCCTATACTCAGATATTATTCATTTTATTTAATTCTTGTCTGTTTGTATTTTATGATTGTAGACATTTGATTCTATATTCTCTACATTATTATGGGAGCAGCCATCTTGCCTGAGCTGTTGTTAACAGCATTTAGTGACGTTTTACAGCATATGCACCTGTAGTTGACTTCTATGGGATAATTTTCTAGGCATGCCATGTAACCTGTGTATAGGTCATTGTGCAGGGAGGTGGAGAAGGTAAGATGTGATCCTCACCTATTGTGATAGGTGTCACTTTTGATTGTAATCCTGCCTGTCATCATAATGAGATGTATGTTGAAAAGTGATCCATACAAAACAGGAAACATCACCAAAAATTATTTTACAATATGTTTAACAGAAAATGTGATTTAAATAACACTGTATTCCTAGCTAGATTGAAACATGAGCCATTTCACATTATGTTACTGTAAACATTTATTTATAGAAGCAATCTTACCTACAGCTTTTGCTTATTGCTGGATTAACAGCATATGTTCAGATACGGGCAGCTAGATGAATTTGTGAACTTTAGCCAAAACCAAATGGCCTGTTATTTCTAGGTTAGAAAGCATCTCGATGACTAACACTGTGCACGCTAAATGATTTTGTGTTTATGTGCTGCCTATTGAGATGTATTTGGTTTCTCCTGTCTACTTTACAAGCACAACAGGATGTACATTAAGTTTAGTTGCCTTACTTCGCAGAAGTTGTAGCTAACGAACACACCTGGGGCGAGCAATGATTTAATTTAACGCACAGCTAGTCATGTGTAAAATGGGACTTCCTTAAGGAGCTGCTTTGATAACATCTTGACCACCTATAACAGCAATTTCTGTATTTACTGCCACTTATTATAGTGAAAAATAAAACTACAACATCAAACATAACCAAGATCCTTCCCGATACTGATAGGTTTACGTATCTCTACTTTATAATCAATATTATTCAACATAAATAAGAATTATAACTTTGAGTCAAAGGGGTTAGTAGTTCACAGCGGATTACTTTAAATGTAGGTGGCAGTGTTATATCAAGGGAGAGAAGTTTTTTTTTTTAGGATGCTGGAAGTTAATGTGTTCTACTTTGTATACTTTTTGACTGTAAACCAAATTCACATTGCTGCTTACTTTTGTTACACTTAAATTACTTTTAGCAAAATGAAAGGCTTTCTGGCAGAAGCCTTAGGGTCTATTAGCATCTAAGCACTTACACATTAAGTAAAAAGCATTGTAAAAATAGAACTGTAGATTTCAGTGGTATAGCTTTACCTTTCTCCATTATACTTCGAGGTCACATTGCTTCGATAAAGACTTTAGAATATGGGGTTTAGAACAGATGTTTAGAGTTTAGAAAAGTTACGTAGCCTATGGAAACCAATCATAGGCTGCCGCTGGCTGTTGGTGCTTTTGAGATATTAAAAAAAAAAACAAGTTCCAAAAGAGGTAAATTAAAAGTCTCCTGGGTATGGAAAAGTCTTTACTGAGCTATTATTCCTTTAAAGGAGTGATTACTTAATGGGCGGAACAACAATAAAAGTTGTATGCTTTGCCTTGTGACATTTCTCCTTATGGGATCAGTACAATGAAGGGAATGACCTTCTCTGTAGATAACCAGGAGTTACTCAATTGATATTCAGTCAGATCAACTTTTACTTAGATAAGAAAACTGTTGATTTGCTTATTTGGTTGTAAACTCTTCTTCTGTACAGTAGTGAATGGCTATGCATACACCACATACTTCGCCACTTACCGTATTTTTCGCCCTATAGGACGCACCGGCATATAAGACGCACCCAATTTTAAAGGTGCAAAATCTAGAAAAAAAAGATTCTGAACCCAACAGGGATCTTCAACCTGCAGACCTCCAGATGTTGCAAAACTACAACTCCCAGCATGCCAGGACAGCCAACGGCAACATCTGGAGGTCCGCAGGTTGAAGACCACTGGTATAGGAGGTAGTACTCACGTGTCCCCACCGCTCCAGACCTGTCACCGCTCGTCACCGATGCCCTGAATGTCACTCCATCGCTGTCGCCGCATCCCCATGGTGTTCCCGATGCTCCGGATATCTTCTTCCCCGGGATCCACGCTCTCCGTCGCCGTCATCATGTCGTCATTATCACGTCTCTATACACGCAGCTCCTATTGGATGACGGGACGGCATGCACAACGACGTGATGATGTTGAAGGAGAACGCCGGCCATGCAGGGGATCCCGGCATGGAGCAGACACCGAGGAGGCAGGTAAGGTCCCTCCCGGTGTCCTGTAAGCTGTTCAGGACGCCACAATTTCACCATGGCGGTCCCGAACAGCCCGACTGAGCAGTCGGGTTAGTGTCACTTTCCCTTCAGACGCGGCGGTCAGCTTTGATCGCCACATCTGAAGGGTTAATACAGGGCATCACCGCAATCGGTGATGTCCTTTATTAGCCGCGGGTATCGGTCGTTGATGGCCGCAGGGACCGCCGCGATAGGTGTGTATATTCGCCGTATAAGACGCACCAACTTTTTCCCCCCAGTTTTGGGGAAGAAAAAGTGCATCTTATATGGTAAAAAATACGGTACTATACAGCCAGAGACCCAACAAGACGAAGGACAACCCAAAACGTGCAGTGGGGTGGCATTACTCCGGCTCTGTACAGTACACGGTTTATCACCTTTTTGTTTGGTATGTAAATGTTCGCTGCATTGTACTGATGTGATGTTAATGTTGGCATTTACTTATCATATGTATTGGCTGGAGTGATTTCTCTCTCTAGTGGAGATTCTCCCTTTCTTTTTGTTTAAGTGCTATTTTTGCATTTTTAATGCATATCAATAAAATCACATTTTTATATGGTAATAAGGTACTCCGTTTCTCTTTTGGGTAAATAGTTGTGGTTTGGAGTACACAATAGGCTCAATAGTTACAAATAGATGTTTTCACATGCAGCTATATTTTTATATAGTTCCTAATTTGTAATTAATTGTCTGTACAGTACATACAGACGCTGGATTCTTTTTTATAAATAGGATGGGTCATGGCTAGAATTTAGCTTCTATCTTCTACTAGATCAGGTGATGTAGAAAGCACGTAGCCTTCAGTAGTCATTCGGTTACTCATGCATTTCCCGTATTTCTTGTCTGTGCATACTTTCCACTGTATCACTGTGTTAAAGGTAAAATATGTGGTTTCTCTCTCCTCCTTTAACCCCTTAAGGACCGGGGTTTTTTCCGTTTTTGCATTTTCGTTTTTGCTCCTTGCCTTTAAAAAATCATAACTCTTTCAATTTTGCACCTAAAAATCCATATGATTGCTTATTTTTTACGCCACCAATTCTACTGTGTAATGACGTCAGTCATTTTGCCCAAAAATCTAGGGTGAAATGGAAAAAAAAATCATTGTGCGACAAAATTGAAAAAAAAAACGCAGTTTTGTAACTTTTGGGGGCTTCCGTTTCTACGTAGTACATTTTTCGGTAAAAATGACACCTTATCTTTATTCTGTAGGTCCATACGATTAAAATGATACCCTACTTATATAGGTTTGATTTTGTCGTACTTCTGGAAAAAATCATAACTACATGCAGGAAAATTAATACGTTTAAAATTGTCATCTTCTGACCCTTATAACTTTTTTATTTTTCCGTCTATGGGGCGGTATGTGGGCTAATTTTTTGCGCCGTGATCTGAAGTTTTTAATGGTACCATTTTTGCATTGATAGGACTTATTGATTTTTAAATGATATAAAAAGGGACCAAAAATGTACTATTTTGGACTTTGGAATTTTTTTGTGTGTACGCCATTGACCGAGCGGTTTAATTAACGATAAATTTTTATAATTTGGACATTTCCGCACGCGGTGATACCATATATTTTTATTTTTATTTACACTGTGTTTTTTTTTTATGGGAAAAGGGGGGTGATTTAAACTTTTAATAGGGGAGGGGTTAAATGATCTTTATTCACTTTTTTTCCACTTTTTTTTGCAGTGTTATAGCTCCCATAGGGACCTATAACACTGCACACACTGATCTTTATCATTGATCACTGGTTTCTCATAGGAAACCAGTGATCGATGATTCTGCCGCTTGACTGCTCATGCCTGGATCTCAGGCACTGAGCAGTCATTCGGCGATCGGACAGCGAGGAGGCAGGTAGGGGCCCTCCCGCTGTCCTGTAAGCTGTTCGGGATGCCGCGATTTCGCCGCGGCTATACCGAACAGCCCACTGAGTTAACCGGCAGCTTCTACTTTTAGCCACGCGGCTCAGCTCTGAGTGCGCGGCTAAAGGGTTAATAGCGCGCGGCACCGCAATCGGCGCTGCGCGCTATTAGCGGCGGGTACCGGCTTCACTATGATGCCGGGCCCGCCGTGATATGATGCGGGGTTACCGTGTAACCCCGCGTTATATCACGGGAGCAGGACCAAGGACGTACCTGTACGTCCTTGGTCCTTAAGGGGTTAAAGAGGACCTTTTAAAAAAAATAGATTTTAATATCATTAAATAAAGTGTCCTGTCGAACAACTTTTTACAGTTTCTTGATATGCCCTTCCGTTCCTGAGATTTGAGGGTTTATAATTTGTCTGACAATTCAGGGAATCAGTCAGATGGGTGTGAACTTAATTTTTTTTATGAAATTGAATATCAGGTGATGGGCAGGATTATACAGTCAGGGGATGCAAATCTTGTACATGGAGGGGTATGTATGCAATACACCCCCCTCCACCTGATTGTTTGACCCTGCCCATCACCTGGTGGTCACTCCCATTATTTAAATTAAGCTCTGCCCATTTGACTGATTTCCTGAATTGTCAGACAAATTGCAAACTCACATTTCTCAGGAATGAAAGGGTGTATCAAGAAACTGTAAAAAGGTGTGTGATAAAGGTACCATAAGCTATGTAGTGATAATGCAATCTCATTTTTTTGGGTTGATTACAGGTCTGTTTTATATTTAACTGTTCTTAGGGGGCACTGCTCTTTTACTGAACTTCTGCTGCACTTTCTTGTGTCTGTGTCACACAAGGACCTTCTCACTTGGTCAAACAAAGCTTAAATAATCAGTAATTTTTCTATATTTTTTTGTGTCCATATACGGTTTCCAATCACATTCTGGGCATTTACTTAATAGAAAATAAAAGTTGCAGTAGTTTTAATATACACATTTATTTTTATTGAGCCTCATGAAATGTTATTCACTTTCACAATCCAAATTGTAGTAACTCTGACTTAGATTTCCGCTTGGAGTTCTTTTTTTTGAGGATAGATTTTTTTATTGTTATTTATGTGAGCATATATAAACATCTGTGCATTCACTCATACAGATTATGCCTTTCCATTCCCGAGAACATATGCTCGTGTCCTTTGACATTCTTCCTACAAACCTTTAAGGTGAATGGAACCTGAACACTGCTCATTCTGTCGCTTCATGTGGAGAAAGGTCTAGCTTGTAACATGCCAGGATTCAATAATGGGGTTGCAGAAAGTTCAGAGCTTTACAGACATGTAATTTTTAACTTCCGCTGGTTATGGACAATTTAATGCAGAGGACATAGCTGAGAGGTTTTCTGAGTTGTTAATGTTTCACATTAATTCAGAAGCATGTAGAAGGTACTTGAATTACAGAAATATATAACCACATGTTTGTGTATTCAGACAGAAGATAAACATTGTTTCTCCACAGATGGCATTTCTAGCTATTACACCCAAGGGAAGAAAACATTCAGGGGACAAAGTGAGGCAAACACGAGGTGAGATCGACCTTCCTATTAAACATCATAGGACAATGAAGGATCAAAATTTACTGCCAGTTACTGTAATAAAAACATAACATTTTACAGTGAAAACCTTTCTGACCATCTGCTAAGTTTCAATTTTGCACCAAATTCATAAATAAATCTCAATATAAAAGACTTAGGGTAAGTACTCAAGCTTCGGCTTTGTAGCAGATATTACCTCTAGACTTCTGCCAGTAAAGTCTGTTGTAGAATACAGTACAATGCAAGTACACCTTACAAAATCCACAAGCCTTGGAAATGTTCTGTATGGATTGTAACCTGCAGTATGTTTTTTAAAGGGAACATGTCATCACTTTCATTCCATCTGAACCATGAGTCATCAGGGTGGTCCCTTCTGGCCTTGATTGATAAAAATCTTCCCAAATCTTCCCAAACAGGGAGAGGTCTATTAATCAAGGCTGGTGGGGTGAGAGAAGCCACCGGGGACCATTTACATGTTCAGAGCTGGTGCAAGGATTTTCACCACCCTAGAAAAAAACGTACTTTGCCGCCCCCTTTGCTTTGCCCCTTGTCTACATCCCTTACTGATGACCATGGCAATGTTAACCCGTTAAGGATGCAGGGCATATAAGTACCCCTGGTCCCATTACCGGGGTTTGAAGCATGCTCATGAGCGGAGCACACTTCAAACCCAGTGGGTCCCTAGGGTCAATGCCGGACATCGACGATTGGGCTGATGCCCAGCATTAACCCTTTAGATGCTGCACTCAAAATTGATTGTGGGGTCCAAAATGCTGGGTTTACATGCTGGTTAGCTCAGTGGAGCAGATTGGGACCATCGCAGTTAAACCGCGATGTCCCAATCATCTGAGAGGACAGCAGCAGGGCCCTTACCTGTCTCCTTGTGTCCGCTAGCAAGCTGGAGCAACAGAGCACCGATAACACTGATCAATACTGAGCCAAAGCTCTGTAGGTACAAAAAAAAGTAAAAAGTGTCAAAATAAAAAATGAAATGTGAATAAGCCCCATTCCTAATAAAAGTTTGAATCACCACTTATTTTAATTTAAATTAAATAATGTGATGAAAAATAAACATTTGTGGTATAACCACGTGCATAAATGTCCGAACTATCAAAATATAAGGTTAGTTAAACTGCATGGTCGAACAAACAAAATACCACAGTCCAAAATTGTGCATTTTTGGTAACTTCATATACCATAAAAAAGGTCCCATAAAAACAAAAATAGTACTGATTAAACTACAGATCATGGCAAAAAAAAAATGAGTCCTCATTTTGCCCTGTATGTGGAAAAATAAAAAAGTTGTAGGGGTCAGAAGATGACAATTTTAAACATACTAATTTTGGTGCATGTAGTTATTGTTTTTTCAAGTAGTAAAATAAAATAAAACCTACATAAATTGGGTATCCTTGTAACCGTATGGACCTAAGATAAGGTGTAATTTTTGGCATTAACGCCATTTTTACACATCTGAGGAAGGGGTGTTGTATGCCCTGAAACGCGTTATGTTGTGGCCAGCATCTACTTTTTAATTGCATTAAATTATTTTGGTGTGAAAAATTCAAGTTCACCATCTCCTCTTTGGAACTAAGCGGATGCGCCTGGATCTGTTTTTTTTTTGTGTGTTTGTTACCTTGGATTCTCACGGTGGATAAGTGGATCTTCATCCGGCACCCGGTGGCTGCACTGTATGTTCATATGTCAAAACACTATAAGTTATTGTGTCTTACCCACACAACAACAACAGGTGAGTGGGTTTAAAACTATCCACTAGCCCATTCTGTTTGAAGACTACTACGCAATGAGAGGCTCTGCTGTTCTTTTTGTTCACATATAGATACTGCATATTTTACAAGAATGACAACCAGGTCCTTCTTGAGGTTTCTTCCCTGAAAAGATAACAATCAAATTACAGAGACATTTACAGACAGGTCAATATTATTATCAACAAATAAATAAATAAATAAATAAATACTTTCATTAGGATGATAAATTATAACTAAAATGTCGTAGGTCAAAAGGTGCAGCCAGAGATATATGAAACTACAGACAGAGCTGGATACAAATTTATTAAGAGAAGCCAGGGAATCTATTAAAGGGGCATTCCAGGATTTTTGATTCTTTTAAATGTGAGACAGGGGCAGCAAAGTTACTCTAGTTACTAATATACTTCACTTACCTGTATTTGGTGGCTGGTATGAAATGTCTTTGTCTTTCTTTTCCCTGGAAGTTCATTTTTTGCAGCCTACAAAATGAATGTTGTCTCAAACTCACTACCTCACTACACTGAGCGAGTGAGCCGGACAACTCCGGCTCCCTGCAATACTGCAGGTGTCTCCTCCGGTCTCCAGTGTAAGCATCTGAACCGTGCAACCTGACAGCTGCTTACATGATATCTGAATGGTGTGCCTCACATTTTGCAGTATCTTTACCTGACCAATAGTTGTGGTTTATCTCACCCCATCACAAGATTGGCACAATTTAGCTCCCCAGTTTTTCACGTGAATATTAAAAGTTACATTTTAGGCACTTCCTGAGCACTTTTGCGTATATAATTTCTTGTCTCAAACTATTCCCAGTTTGCTGTGCGGCGCAAGACAATACATCACAAGCCAGATGCTAAAAGGAGGCTTGGCTGCCTTGTCTGTTGTATATAAAGCTAGTCCCCTGATTACAATACTGGCACACGTGTGGGTGCATTCTTCATCACACAGATCCACAGCTTGTGTTTCAGAAGGGGAATAAGTTAGATACCACCTTGAAACAAAGGATCCTGAGGATTGTAGTTTGGGGGAGGGGGGGGGGTCACAGGAAGAAGCCAAAAACAAGCCAGCAGCCTGATGGGGGACACAGGAAATGGCCATTTACCACCAACACAAGCACAGAGCTTTTAATTTTTTTTGATGACACGAATGGTAATATCAACAGTACACTAACTCTGACAGAACTCCAAGTATTTACTGGGATCCATCTGGAAACAGATGCATCATGTAATGGCACTTACAAACAGGAGGCAAGTTGCTAGTGTGAACACAACCTACATTAGATGTGATGGTATATCAACGAGGATGTGCTATTACATATAGATTGGTTGATGTCTGCTTACTGAGCCAATGACTAATTCTAAGAAAGAATGAGCCACAAGGATTGTTTAAGGGGTTATCCCATGAACTGAAAAAAAGACTGTAAAGGCCTGGGATAATACACACTACTGTTCTAACACTACCAATGTGAAAAAAGTTGATCTCTGTTGTCTTTTTTGCAGCTCTGGTCTTTTCACTTTCTGTGGGCACTCATCAGGATTGCATTGCAGTCTGGCTCTTGGTAACTCCCCTAGTTACCAGAGCTCAGTTCTATTGTCTTCTTTCACTGACCTACATAGAAAATAGTCCCTTAAGCACATCTTGAGAGACCTCACTCATAGATAGGGCTATGGGATCTCATTTCCCTAAATTATCTTCTACAATATTCCTACCAATTTTTCTTCTTATTCAGGATTTGTACATCATACACTTCCTATATACACTTCTAGAATCCTGTATGTGTAAAGAAAGGAAAAAAATAGTACTACAAATAAATCTATTCTCTCTCTCTAAGGACCCTTTTACACCTGTCGGGCGGCAATCAACACTTGTTTGCCGAGCCTTCACAAGGTATCGCTGGATCATTCATGCAGCCTTTGAAGTCATTACTGTCAGCTGCATATTACTTGTTAACACAATAATAACTTAAATGGCCACACAAAATATCCCACAAGCTGCCAAAAGGAGTGTTCATGCATTTGGCAGGTGATTGCTGGCTTTAATATGGGCCGATTATCGGAAATGAGCTATCCTAGGAATGCCTTTTGCCATTTCCCTGTTTAAAAGGGCCTTAAGAAAGATATATATATATATATATATATATATATATATATATGTATAAATATAAGTAATGAGTAATTACTGGAGTGAGATTTTGATTCTCTTAACAGAAACCTTGGGGTACAGTTTGAATTTGGGAGCCAGCAGGCCACATTGGGAGAATCTACGGAATTTGGGAATCATTGCAAATTGATCACTAAGTTATTATTTTGCGCTAAGCTCCAAATTTTAAGAGTTTGGTTTATCAGATAAGAGTCCCAGTAATTCAGAATGGAAGAGTTTAGTTAAAAAACTGAAGAATTATGAATATTTAAGTTCAAGGGGTAGGCCCAAACAAAGGAGTAATGTTAATACAATCTGGAAGTATTGGAAGGAGGACTAGTACTAATTGGACCCTATTTGCAGGAGATATTGCAATTGTTTTTTATCAGCTCCGAGAAGGGGGGGGGGAGGGGTTTTAATGACTTGTATTGTTCTTTGCTATGTATGTAACTAAGTAATAATGTGCCATTTGCTTTTGCATTTTGTTCTTTTTCTTATGTCTGTACTGTAATATGGTATTTAAAATAAAAGAATTTATAAAAGAAAAATAAATATATTTCTATGAATGTATTTATAGTACTACTTCCTGTTGAGAATAGCCAATAGAAACAGAACCACCACTAGAGGCTAAAGAGCAAAGACCAGCAGAGGCCGCTACCGCCTGTATCAATGTAAGATATCTCATAACAAAAACAAATATTGAATCAATTGCGATAGATGAAATATTTATTTTTCAGACATATTCTTAAAACACAAACAATATTTTTAATGGAGTAATGACTTTCATTTTTTTTCCTGCAAAGAAGCGCTACCCACTGAGCAAGGAACTAGAGATGAGCGAATTTTTGAAAAATTCGATTTGGATGATTCGCCAAATTTTCCAAAAAACATTTGGTTTGGTACGCATTTGTTAAAGAATGGCTATTTCTGGCCTTAAAGAGGCTAAATAGGGGAGTAGAACACTTTACTTTGTCTTAACACACATAGGGAGTGTGCTGTGTTAGTGAAATAGTACTGTTATTTGTATGACATGCAGATTACAGGCATCGCCATTAGAATCACTGCGGCAGAGCATCTGGATGTGACAGCAGGGAGATCATATGGCATCAAAATTGAAGAAAATAAATATATTTTTTATGTAATTTTTATTTAATTTGAATATATTTACATTCTGGTGAGCAGTGAGGCGAGCTGCCACCTGTTCCAGCTCATGCCTCTCAGCGCCCCCGCCCCCCTCCTACTGTCTTACTCTTTGTGGAACTGCAAATGTTTAATTTAATCAGTTATGGTTCATTGTGATTGCTCCAATCTGTTTCATTGGATTCTTATGATGTCAACGACCATAGGGCTTCAGTCTTGAAAAGATTACATCGATTTTTTTTTAAATTGAAATTTAAGTCTTTGAAATTTAAGATTTTAAAATTGAAATTGAGGAGAGGAGACCATGTAGTGGCTGAATCACACAGCCTGGAGTTGGAAACAGCATGAGTAAAACATATAGTGGCTGAATAGCACAGCCTGGAGTTGGCAGCAGATGAGGAGAACATATAGTGGCTGAATGACACAACCTGGAGATGGCGGCAGCATGAGGAGAACATATAGTGGCTGAATGACACAGCCTGGAGTTGGCGGCAGCATGAGGAGACCATAAAGTGGTGGAATGGCACAGCCTGGAGGTAACGGCAGCAGGAGGAGACCATATAATAGCGGAATAGCACAGCCTGGAGTTGAGTTTGCGGCAGCATGAGTCGAACATATAGTGGCTGAATGACACAGCCTGGAGTTTGCGGCAGCATGAGTAGAACATATAGTGGCTGAATGACACAGCGTGGAGGTAGCGGCAGCATGAGGAAAACATATAGTGGCTGAATGGTACAGCCTGGAGTTGGCGGCAGCATTAGTAGAACATATAGTAGCTGAATGACACAGCCTGGAGTTTGCAGCAGACGAGGAGACCATATAGTGGCTGAATGACACAGCCTGGAGTTGGTGGCAGCATGAGTAGAACATATAGTTGCTGAATTACACAGCGTAGAGGTGGCGGCAACATGAGGAAACCATAAAGTGGCTGAATGGCACAGCCTGGAGTTGGCGACAGTATGAGTAGAACATATAGTAGTTGAATGGCACAGCCTGGAGTTGGCGGCAGCATGAGTAGAACATATAGTAGCTGAATGGCACAGCCTGGAGTTTGTGGCAGCATGAGTAGGACATATAGTGGCTGAACGACACAGCGTAGAGGTGACGGCAACATGAGGAGACCACATAGTGGCTGAATGGCACAGCCTGAAGTTGGCGGCAGCATGAGTAGAACATATAGTGGCTGAATGACACAGCCTGGAGTTGGCGGCAGCATGAGTAGAACATATAGTGGCTGAATGACACAGCGTGGAGGTGGCAGCATGAGAATACCATATAGTGGCTGAATGGCACAGCCTGGAGTTGGTGGCAGCATAAGTAGAACATATAGTGGCTGAATGACACAGCCTGGAAATGGCGGCAGCACGAAAAGAACATATAGTGGCTGAATGACACAGCCTGGAGTTTGCGACAGGATGAGGAGAACATATAGTGGCTGAATGACACAGCCTGGAGGTGGCAGAAGCATGAGCAGAACATATTGTGGCTGAATGACACAGCGTGGTGATGGTAGCAGCATGAGGAGACCATATAGTGGTGGAATGGCAAAGCCTGGAGGTAACAGCAGCATTAGGAGACCATATAGTGGCGTAATGGCACAGCCTGGAGTTTGCGGCAGCATGAGTCGAACATATAGTGGCTGAATGACACAGCCTGGAGTTTGCGGCAGCATGAGTAGAACATATAGTGGCTGAATGACACAGCGTGGAGGTGGCAGCAGCATGAGGAGACCATATAGTGGCTTAATGGTACAGCCTGGAGTTGGCGGCAGCATTAGTAGAACATATAGTGGCTGAATGACACAGCCTGGAGTTTGCGGCAGCATGAGTAGAACAAATAGTGGCTGAATGGCACAGCCTGGAGTTGGCGGCAGACGAGGAGACCATATAGTGGCTGAATGACACAGCCTGGAGTTGGCGGCAGCATGAGTAGAACATATAGTGGCTGAATTACACAGACTGGAGGTGGCAGAAGCATGAGTAGAACATATAGTGGCTGAATGACACAGCGTAGAGGTGGCGGCAACATGAGGAAACCATAAGGTGGCTGAATGGCACAGCCTGGAGTTGGCGGCAGTATGAGTAGAACATATAGTAGCTGAATGGCACAGCATGGAGTTGGCGGCAGCATGAGTAGAACATATAGTAGCTGAATGGCAAAGCCTGGAGTTGGCGGCAGCATGAGTAGGACATATAGTGGCTGAACGACACAGCGTAGAGGTGGTGGCAACATGGGGAGACCACATAGTGGCTGAATGGCACAGCCTGGAGTTGGCGGCAGCATGAGGAGAACATATAGTGGCGAAATGGCACAGCCTGGAGTAGTGTTGAGCGGCATAGGCCATATTCGAATTTGCGAATATTCGCGAATATATGGACAAATATTCGTCATATATTCGCGAATATTCGCGTTTTATTTCCGCATATGCAAATATTCTCATTTGCGAAAATTAACATAAGCGAAAATTTGCATATAAGAAAACCTGTGCAAGCAAAAATTTGCATATGCGAAAATTCGCGCACCAGTCTCACACAGTAGTTTTAGAGCCTTCTTTACACCACACAAGCTGGAAGCAGAGAGGGATGATCACTGTGATGTGTATTGTGAAAAAAAAAAAAAGAATATTCGTAATTACGAATATATAGTGCCATATTCGCGAATATTCGCGAATTCGCGAATATGCGATATTCGCGAATAAAATTTGTATTGCGAATATTCGCGAGCAACACTAGCCTGGAGTTGGTGGCAGCATGATTAGAACATATAGTGGGTGAATGACACAGCCTGGAGCTTGCAGCAACATGAAGAGAACATATAGTGGCTGAATGACACAGACTGGAAGTGGCAGGAGCATGAGTTGAACATATAGTGGCTGAATGGCACAGCCTGGAGTTGGTGGCAGCTCGAGGAGAACATATAGTGGCTGAATGGCACAGCCTGGAGTTGGTGGCAGCATGAGTAGAACATATAGTGGCTGAATGACACAGCCTGGAGTTTGCGGCAGCATGAGGAAAACATATAGTGGGAGGCTGAATGACACAGCCTGGATGTTGCAGAAGCATGAGTAGAACATATAGTGGCTGAATGGCACAGCCTGGAGTTGGCGGCAGACGAGGAGACAATATAGTGGCTGAATGACACAGCCTGGAGTTGGCGGTAGCATGAGTAGAACATATAGTGGCTGAATTACACAGCCTGGAGGTGGCAGGAGCATGAGTGGAACATATAGTGGCTGAATGACACAGCGTAGAGGTGGCGGCAACATGAGGAAACCATAAAGTGGCTGAATGGCACAGCCTGGAGTTGGCGGCAGTATGAGTAGAACATATAATAGCTGAATGGCACAGCCTGGAGTTGGCGGCAGCATGAGTAGAACATATAGTAGCTGAATGGCACAGCCTGGAGTTGGCGGCAGCATGAGGAGAACATATAGTGGCGAAATGGCACAGCCTGGAGTTGGTGGCAGCAAGATTATAACATATAGTGGATGAATGACACAGCCTGGAGTTTGCAGCAACATAAAGAGAACATATAGTGGCTGAATGACACAGCCTGGAGGTGGCAGGAGCATGAGTTGAACATATAGTGGCTGAATGGCACAGCCTGGAGTTGGTGGCAGCTCGAGGAGAACACATAGTGGCTGAATGGCACAGCCTGGAGCTGGTGGCAGCATGAGTAGAACATATAGTGACTGAATGACACAGCCTGGAGTTTGCGGCAGCATGAGGAGAACATATAGTGGGTGGCTGAATGACACAGCCTGGAGGTTGCAGAAGCATGAGTAGAACATATTGTGGCTGAATGGCACAGCCTGGAGTTGGCGGTAGATGAGGAGACCATATAGTGGCTGAATGACACAGCCTGAAGTTGGCGGCAGCATGAGTAGAACATATAGTGGCTGAATGACACAGCGTGGAGGTGGTGGCAGCATGAGGAGCTATTCAACATAAATGAGGTAGAGGGTGTAATTAGCACCTGGGTGTGGTGTAGTGCACCTGAGACTCCACGGTTTCTCAGCACAACATAGTCCCATACAATAAATGCACTTAACACCATGTATTCCGTGTTCTCCAATTAATCACTTTACTTTAGTCACATGTTTCCATACAAAAGCTATTTTATGAGCATATTGTGACAGAACACATTATAATCACCCAGTGCTTGTCGCTGATGAGGTCTACGGCATTACTTCATGCTCCCACCGGAGCTCTGTGCACTAGTGTCCATGCTGGCCATATCTCTTGCTTTCTTATCCAGACAGTGGCAGACTGTCCACCCGAAGGTTAGAATTTCAGGCGACTTTTCAGGATCTCTCCCTTTCTCAAGCCTAATGTGCATACACCCACCACCTCTACTTATACATCATACTCTCTCGAGATTTCCTTATCTATAAAGTTAAAATCATATAAAGTAATCAAATACAATGGCAGATGTTATTCCATAAGATGTTACATCAGTGCAGCATACAACATATGTAGCAATTCTATAAAATTACAAAAATACCAAAATTACAAAAATATTAAAAAAATATTTTTTGTTTTCTTTCTCATAAAAATACATTAAAATTGCAGTTTTCATTAATGCCCATCGGGGACATCGAGTTTAATTTAGTTATCCAGTATACTTCCCTCTCACGAGAGTATGATGTATAAGTAGAGGTGGTGGGTGTATGCACATTAGGCAGAGTCCTCTGTCTCGCCTTCCTCATAACCCTCTAGCTCCCCTGGCTGCTCCTGCTCCTCCTCTCCTGTCCGATGACTAGAAAAAAATGCCCATTTCACAAAACCTAAACTGTGCTCCACTGTGCCCCTCCTACTCCTCCAGTTCAGCCCCCACAGGGCTCATGTGGCCATGAGATGTAGGCGCCACGTTTCCATTGCCCTGACCAGCCATTGTTTCCAACCTGTGTTGTAGGAAATGAAGCAGTGGAATGATGTAGGTTCATCCCATAGTCCTGGCGACTGACTAATAATGTGGCTTCCTCAAAGGGCCTGAGCAAATGGCAGGTGTCACGTATGAGCTGCCACTGGTTGACATTGAAGTTACACAGGGGAGTCATCCTATTCGCTTGGATCATCAAGAAATCGGTGATGGCTTTTCTCTGTTCGTATAGTCAGTCCAACCTATGGAGCATTGAAAATCAGAATATGTTGGGGGATACCGTTCTGACGCTGCAGCTCAAGGATGGTGTGCTTTGCGGTGTACGAGTGTCAGGATCCGGACTGGTATGCGGGTAGGATACGGATAGTGGATCTTCTGTGTCAGTGAGGCGATGACGTGGGCCGTACCAGGGGATCGGTTCTAAGAAGTTACTGGTTTTCACCAGAGCCCGCCGCAAGGCGGGATGGACTTGCTGCGGCGGTAACTCCCAGGTCGTATCCCTTGATAGCGACTCGACCTCACTGACAGCTGACAAAGGCGTGGTAAACAAGGACAAGGCGAAGGCAAGGTCAGACGTAGCAAGAGGTCAAGGCAGGCGGCAAAGGTTTGTAGTCAGGGGCAACGGCAAAGGGTCTGGATACACAGGCTAGGGATACACAAAACACTTTCTCAGGGCACTAGGGCAACAAGATCCGGCAAGGACAGGAAGGGGAAGTGGGTTTTTATACGTTTTTAGACTGATTGGACTAGGCACCAATTAATGGTGCACTGGCCCTTTAAATCTCAGCAAGTTGGCCCGTGTGTGCCCTAAGTAGCGGGGCCGTGCGCCGGGAGGAAGCAGCCGCGGGAGGACGGTGAGTGACTTGGGATGCGATTCATGAGCGGGGACGTCCCACCACGCGGATCGCCTCCCCGCTGCTGACAGGGGGACAGCGCTCTCGGTCAGGAGCAGTGACCGGAGCACTGTTAGAGGGAGGACGCCGCGAGCGCTCCGGGGAAGCAGCGGGACCCGGAGCGCTCGGCGTTACAACGAGTAGCTGAAGTGCATGCAGAGTTTCCTTCCCATTGTTAGGATGTCTTGCAAATGGGGGGAACACTTCAGGAACAGCTTGACAACCAGATTGAACACGTGTGCCATGCAGGGGGCGCATGGCTCAGCCTTCCTTGTCGCAGCGCAGACAAGATGTTCTTCCCATTGTCAGTCACCATGGTTCCCATTTCCAGTTTTTCGTGGAGAAAGCCATGCTCCGATTTCTCTATGAATCACTTTTAGCAGTTCCTCCCCTGTGTGATTCCGTTCGCCAAGGCAAACCATGTGAAGAACAGTGTGACACTGCCGTGCCATGGTATGCTGAAGGGGCACTGAGACTTGTCTGTGCAGTGGATGCTGAGGAAACAGTGGAGGAGGAGGAGTACCACACTGTCACTGGACCACCGGACCGAGAGCGTGGAGGAGGAAGTGGCATGACCTGTCCCAGTTGGTGTTGTGACTGTGCAGGAACCCCATTCACCCAGTGAGCAGTAAAGGACGTGTATTTTCCTTAACCATAGTTACAGCTCCAGACATTGGTGCTGCCGTGCACTTTGGTACACACCGACAGGCTCAGGGACTTGACCACCTTCTCTTCCACAAAATTGTGCAGAGCTGGTACTGTCTTCTTCGCAAAGAAATGACGGCTTGGCACTCTCCACCTCGTCTCGGCATAAGCCACCAGTCCACCAATTGAAAATGGAAGGGCTGCAGCACCAGCAACTTGGACAGCAGCACTTTTAGCTTCTGCGCCGTTGGATGGGTGGCGCATGCTGTTGTCTCTTGGACATGGCTTCGCCGATGGATTGTTGGCAAAATGACTGACTAAACGTAGTAGGAGCAGGAGAATCTGGAGTGACAGAAGCAGGGTATGACACACAGCTCCCTTCGGCTGAGGTGGTGGAGACTTGGCTGGCTGAAAGAGAGAGCGGTGTGCCACTGGGCGATGCAGCAGGCTGGACCACTACATCGGAGCCACAGTTCTCCCAGGCCGCTTTATGGTGGTGCAGCATATGTTGACGCAGGGCCGTGGTGCCAACATTGGGACCCTGGCTACGCTTCACCTTCTACCGACACATCTTGCATGTGGCTATGTTAACCTCCTCCGGATGCTTGATGAAAAACTGCCACACCACCGAATAGCTAATTTTCCCACCAACAGTCCGCACTAATTGACTGCTACTGCCAGTGTCTCAAGGAATCCCTGTTCTACTCCCTCCCCTGAAGGTAGGCTGCCGCGAAGCAGGTGGTCTCCCCTGGGAACTTTTGGCTCTAGAATTTCCACTTTTACCACCATGCTGACTGCCAACCATGCTACCACCTTGTAGGCTCAGCTGCTGCCTCACGGCAACCTGCAACCCTCTTCTCCTCATGATGAAGCCCCTTCTGCACCCGACTCCCAATTGCACTCGGCTTCATTATCATCAACAAGTGTCTGCACGTCTCTGATGTCCTCCTCAGGTTCCTCAACAGTATCTGCTTCAGGCCCCCGAACGCTGTCAACTCCGCCTCCCATGTCACTCACCTCATCACTGCTTGCCCACCTAGCGGTGGAAGCAGCAGATTTCTCCTCCACTTCTTGGCTGGGCAGTAGCTGTTGACTTTCCTCTATTAGATCGTCCTCACTGAATAGTGGAGCTGAACCCTCAACATAAGATACTTCTTTAGGGGAGGGAACAGCATAGGACAGAGGCAATGGGAGGACAGGGACTGCTCCCAGGCCATGCCAACTGAGGGTTGTGTCTGAGGAACCCACAAACTGTTGACTGGGGGTATCAGATGTAACTTGTGATGAAGTGGATGACCGTGTTAACCAATTGATGACTGCAGATGGGTTGCTGGTCGAGACACGACCTCTAGCTGATACTGGGAGATCAGACCTCTCGCTGCGACTCCTGCTGCCACATGCCCCTAGTCTGTTGCGACCTCTGCCTGTGTCTGATGAATTTAGGCCACTGCCACTACTCTGTGCATGTCCTGGCACTTCTCTGCCTGACATACCTAGTGCGTATATGAGGGGAGTACAATACGCTTCACTACGCTTAAAACAGTGTTTGTCTAGAACAGCATCAGGTGTGTACTTTTGGCTGTCCTTTCACAGTATCTAGGCTCTTGACAGATTAACAGGAACAAAATAGTACACTACTTAGATGTAGGTAAGTGGCATACACTTATGAGGACAGAAAAATGTGCTACAGTATGCTTAAAGAAGTTGTAGAGTAAAACACCAGCCGGTGATTACTTTTGCCTGGACTTTCACAGTATCTAGGCCCTTGACAGATTAACAGGTACAAAATAGTGCACTACTTAGATGTAAGTATGTGGTATGCACTTATGAGGGCAAAACAATGCGCTACAGTACGCTTAAAAAACGTATTTGAGTACAACACCAGCCGGTGATTACTTTTGCCTGGACTTTCACAATATCTAGGCCCTTGACAGATTAAAAGGTACAAAATAGTACACTACTTAGATGTAGGTATGTGGTATGCACTTATGAGGGCAAAAAAATATGCTACAGTACGCTTAATGAAGTAGTGGAGTAAAACACCAGCCGGTGATTACTTTTGCCTGACCTTTCACAGTATCTAGGCCCTTGACAGATTACAAGTTGCACAATAGTACACTACTTAGATGTAGGTATGTGGTATGCACTTATGAGGGCAGAAACATGCGCTACAGTACACTTAAAAAATATTTGAGTACAACACCAGCCAGTGATTAGTTTTGCCTGGACTTTCATAGTTAGTGATGTCGCGAACATAAAATTTTCGGTTCGCGAACGAGAACTTCCGCAAATGTTCGCGAACCGACGAACCGGGCGAACCACCATTGACTTCAATGGGCAGGCGAATTTTAAAACCCACAGGGACTCTTTCTGGCCACAATAGTGATTTAAAAGTTGTTTCAAGGGGACTAATACCTGGACTGTGGCGTGCTGGAGGGAGATCCATGGCAAAACTCCCATGGAAAATCACATAGTTGATGCAGAGTCTGGTTTTAATCCATAAAGGGCATAAATCACCTATTATTCCTAAATTCTTTGGAATAACGTGCTTAAGCCCCCTTTAGGCAGCACATAGAGCCCCCCTTTAGGCATCACATAGTTAGATCCCCCCTTTAGGCAGCACATAGATTCCCCCATATTAGGCAGCACATAGTTAGAGCCCCCCTTTAGGCAGCACATAGGTAGAGCCTCCCTTTAGGCAGCACATAGAGCCCCCTTTAGGCAGCACATAGTTAGATCCCCCATTTAGGCATCACATAGTTAGATTCCCCCCTTTAGGCAGAACATAGATTCCCCCATGTTAGGCAGCACATAGTTAGAGCCCCCTTTTAGGCAGCACATAGAGCCCCCCTTTAGGCAGCACATAGATTCCCCCATATTAGGCAGCACATAGTTAGAGCCTCCCTTTATGCAGCACATAGAGCCCCCTTTAAGCAGCACATACTTAGATCCCCCCTTTAGGCAGCACATAGATTCCCCCATATTAGGCAGCACATAGTTAGAGCCCCCCTTTAGGCAGCACTGGTTTTATTTCACAGCCCAAAAAGTTTTTTTATTTTTTATTTTAACAACTGTCACACCAAATGTGATTTACACTAGTGTGACAATGAGCAAAAAAGGTTGCCAGCGGAGTTTCCCTTTCAAGCAGAGGTCCCCAACCAGGGTGCCTCCAGCTGTTGCAAGACACACGGACTAAACTTCTAGCCCTTTTAATACTGTAGTTAGTTGCTTGAAGGAACTTAAGTTTTACACTGGAGTACCACTTTTAACCAGCGGATCCCTCCCAACCAGGGTGCCTCCAGCTGTTGCAAGACACACAGACTGATATTTCAGCCCTAAAAAGGGCTTTTTTGGGTGCTGTCCTTAAAGCAGATGTTAGACTAGTGCTTTAGGAGTACAGTGGACCCTGAATACACCACCTAGCAGCAACCTAGCTATCGCTTTCCCTATACAGCAGGAGCAGCTTCTCTGTCCCTCCACTTTCTAAGCCTGCAGCATGCCGAATGAAGGTAAAATGGCATCCGTGCAGGAGGTAGGAGGGTCTGGAAGGGAGGGACTGCTGCTGATTGGCTGTAATGTGTCTGCTGATTCTGACTCACAGGGTCAAAGTTTACCTCAATGTTAAAGTATAGGGGGCGAATCGAACTTCACATATGTTCGCCCGGCGATGCGAATGCGAGCATGCTAAGTTCGCCAGGAACTGTTCCCCGGCAAACAATTCGCGGCATCTCTATTCACAGTATCTAATCCTTTCACAGATTAACAGGTACTAAATAGTACACTACTTAGATGTAGGCATGTGGTATGCACTTATGACGGTAGAAAAATGTGCTACAGTACACTTAAAGGGGTACTCCGGTGAAAAACTTTTTTTTTAAATCAACTGGTGCCAGAAAGTTAAACAGATTTGTAAATTACTTCTATTAAAAAATCTTAATCCTTCCTGTACTTATTAGCTACTGAATACTACAGCGGAAATTCTTTTCTTCTTGAAACACAGAACTGTCTGCTGACATCAAGAGCACAGTGCTCTCTGCTGACATCTCTGTCCATTTTATGAACTGTCCAGAACAGCATATGTTTTCTATGGGGATTTCCTTTTACCCTGGACAGTTCCTAAAAATGGACAGAGATGTCAGCAGAGAGCACTGTGCTCGTGATTGAGCAGACAGCTCTGTGTTTCAAACGGAAAAGAATTTCCACTGTAGTATTCAGCAGCTAATAAGTACAGGAAGGATTAAGATTTTTTAATAGAAGTAATTTACAAATCTATTTAACTTTCTGGCACTGGTTGATTAAAAATAAAAAAAAAGTATTTCACCGGTGTACCCCTTTAACCCCTTAAGGACGCAGGACGTAAATGTACGTCCTGGTGAGGTGGTACTTAACGCACCAGGACGTACATTTACGTCCTAAGCATAACCGCGGGCATCGGAGCGATGCCCGTGTCATGCGCGGCTGATCCCAGCTGCTGATCGCAGCCAGGGACCCGCCGGCAATGGCCGACGCCCGCGATCTCGCGGGCGTCCGCCATTAACCCCTCAGGTGCCGGGATCAATACAGATCCCGGCATCTGCGGCAGTTCGCGATTTAAATGAACGATCGGATCGCCCGCAGCGCTGCTGCGGGGATCCGATCATTCATAACGCCGCACGGAGGTCCCCTCTCCTTCCTCCGTGTGGCTCCCGGCGTCTCCTGCTCTGGTCTGTGATCGAGCAGACCAGAGCAGGAGATGACCGATAATACTGATCTGTTCTATGTCCTATACATAGAACAGATCAGTATTAGCAATCATGGTATTGCTATGAATAGTCCCCTATGGGGACTATTCAAGTGTAAAAAAAAATTTAAAAAAAATGTAAAAGTAACAGTAAAAAAAAAGTGAAAAATCCCCTCCCCCAATAAAAAAGAAAAACGTCAGTTTTTTCCTATTTTACCCCCAAAAAGCGTAAAAAACATTTTTTATAGACATATTTGGTATCGCCGCGTGCGTAAATGTCCGAACTATTAAAATAAAATGTTAATGATCCCGTACGGTGAACGGCGTGAACGAAAAAAAATAAAAAAAGTCCAAAATTCCTACTTTTTTAATACATTTTATTTAAAAAAAAATTATAAAAAATGGATTAAAAGTTTTTTATATGCAAATGTGGTATCAAAAAAAAGTACAGATCATGGCGCAAAAAATGAGCCCCCATACCGCCACTTATACGGAAAAATAAAAAAGTTAGAGGTCATCAAAATAAAGGGATTATAAACGTACTAATTTGGTTAAAAAGTTTGTGATTTTTTTTAAGTGCAACAATAATATAAAAGTATGTAATAATGGGTATCATTTTAATTGTATTGACCCTCAGAATAAAGAACACACGTCATTTTTACCATAAATTGTACGGTGTGAAAACAAAACCTTCCAAAATCAGCAAAATTGCGTTTTTCGTTTTAATTTCCCCACAAAAATAGTGTTTTTTGGTTGCGCCATACATTTTATGATATAATGAGTGATGTCATTACAAAGGACAACTTGTCGCGCAAAAAACAAGCCCTCATACTAGTCTGTGGATGAAAATATAAAAGAGTTATGATTTTTAGAAGGCGAGGAGGAAAAAATGAAAACGTAAAAATTAAATTGTCTGAGTCCTTAAGGCCAAAATGGTCTGAGTCCTTAAGGGGTTAAAGAAGTAGTGGAGTAAAACACCAGCTGGTGATTATTTTTGCCTGGCCTTTCACAGTATCTAGGCCTTTGACAGATTAAAAGTTGCACAATAGTACACTACTTAGATGTAGGTATGTGGTATGCATTTATGAGGGCAGAAAAATGCGCTACAGTACGCTTAAAAAATATGTGAGTACAACACCAGCCGGTGATTACTTTTTCTTCGACTTTCACAGTATCTAGACCCTTCACAAATTACCAGGTACTAAACAGTACACTACTTAGAAGTAGGTATGTGGTATGCACTTAGGAGGGCAGAAAAATTTGCTACAGTACGCTTAAAAAAGTATTTGAGTACAACACCAGTTGGTGATTACTATTGCCTGGCCTTTCACAGTATCTAGGCCCTTGAGAGATTAAAAGGTACAAAATAGTACACTACTTAGATGTAGGTATGTGGTATGCACTAATGAGGGCAGAAAAATGCTCTACAGTACGCTTAAAAAATGTATTGGAGTAAAACCTTAACCGGTGATTATTTTTGCCTGGCCTTTCACAGTATCTAGGCCCTTGACAGATTAACAGGTACAAAATAGTACACTACTTAGATGTACATATGCTGTATGCACTTACAAGGGCTGCAGCACACAGTTGCTGTGTACTAAACCCAAAATTGCACTCTCACACAGACTGTTAGGAATGGACTGCTGGGTATTATACCGTCTACAGACTAGTATAACCAGCAGAACATTTGTTGTGGAACAAAGACTCTCCCATTGTGCTTCCATGGATACTGCAAAACATAATTAAGATGCTGGTCCCCAGTTTCAGAAATTCCTTGCATTAGGGTCACTTTCAGGACTCCTGGTATCACCTCCAGGCTGTGCCATTCAGCCACTAAATGGTATCCTCATACTCCAGCCACCTCCAGGCTGTGCCATTCAGACACTATATGGTCTCCTTCAGCCACCCCCAGGCTGTGGCATTCAGCCACTATATTGTCTCCTCATGCTTCAGCCACCTCCAGGCTGTGCCATTCAGACACTATATGGTCTTCCTATGCTGCCACAAACTCCAGGCAGTCATTCGGCCACTATATGGTCTCCTCATGCTGATCCATCTCTGGTACACACTGATACACATCTCCTCACATCTCCAGGCTATGTCATTGTGCTGCCATGTGACATGTGACTCCTTGTTAGATTTCGTCCTTTGTACCCACACGCCGTGGGCCGGGACACTAAAACTTGGGAGTTAAAAGTTCAATTTCAAAATCCTACATTTCTATTTAAAATTCTTACATTTCAATGGTCTCCTCATGCTTTTGACAACTCCAGACTGTGCCATTCAGACACTATATGGTCTCCTCATGTTTCAGCAACCTCCAGGCTGTGTCATTCATCCACTATATGATACCCATATATTGACTGTGTATTGTAGGAAACATGTGGCTATCCTTGAGTTACTCTCCCAGCATGATTGCCATGTTGATACCAGACCAGTAATAAAAGGAATATTGCCAAGGACTAGCAGAAACAGGGAACTGTGGATACTGACCACAGTACTGTTGGAATTGACTGACTATCCCAGGTGGTAGACTTACCAGGTGGCACTGGCTATCCTAAATCTTCAATTTAAATTTCAAAATTCGTCTTTTAATCTTAGGGATTGTGAAGCCCTAGGGTCTCTTCATGCTGCTGCCATTTCCAGGCTGTGCCATTCAGCCACTATATGTTCTCCTCATGCTTTAGCCAACTCCAGGCTGTGTCATTCAGCCAATATATGGTTTATTGATGCGTCTGGGCCTGGGTCTGGAGCTAAAAAAATTAGCTGCTGCCAGCGCCAGGATGTGTCATTCAGCCACTATATGGTCTCCTCATGCTGCCAACACCTTCACACTGTGTCATTCAGCCACTATATGGATTCCTCATGCTGCCATCACCTCCACGCTGTGTCATTTAGCCACTATATGATCTCCTCATGCTGCCAGTACCTCTACGCTGTGTCATTCAGCCACTATATGGTCTCCTCATACTGATGCCACCTCCAGGCTTTGTCATTGTGCCGCTCTGCGGCAGTGATTCTAAAAGCGATGCCTGTTATCTGCATGTCATACTGAATAACAATATTATTTCACTACCCCGGCACACTCCATATGCGTTTTAGAACACATAAAAGTGTTCTATACCCCTATTGAGGCTTTCTGTAGGCCAGAAATAGCCGCTTTTAATATAGATTAGTCGCAAATGAATTCGGATAGAACCAAATTCGGCGAATCGGCCAAATTGAATTTTTCAAAAGTTTGCTCATCTCTAAATATTGGGCTTAAAAAAGGTATAACCACGTCTGCACTGGTAGGTTCTGATTAAAGTGGAATTCCTGGGTGGGCAGCCTTAAAAAAGGGACATTTAACTTGTGTAACACATTTTTGGTGAATATTTTATTGGGGGGCCAGTAGTAAGCCACCTGTACAGAGAGGGAAGATTTTGTGTAGTTATTGCTGGACGAGCAGGATTAACTTTGTATTTGTTTATTCCTAAGTGTGAAGGCTGTATTCATTTTCTTACTGAAAAATAAAAACAGATTAGATAATATGGGGAGTGAAATAAAACTTAACTTTTACTCAATTTGCACATAAAACATATACAGATAGTGAGTGTTTTATTGGTGATGTATTACCATCCAAAAAGACGCATAGTAGAGTTAGACAAGCTGTTAAACTTATTGCTGTATTTTCTCATTATTACAAATACATAGATAGAGTCACTATCCCAGTATAACACGTCTCCAAAATTGCCCAACGTGTTTCAGACATTGGTAGAGTGTCCTCCTCAGGGGCACAAAAGAAGACAGTGACCTAGAAAGATAACAAATGCGCTATTGCATATATTTGTTTTGCGTCAACCAGAGTCGCTGATACAGTAGCGGCTCTAAATGAGAAATCATGTGCTCAGTGGGTATTATAGCACAACAATATTTACCATAGTCATAGTGAGCAGAGATAACCTTTTGTTCCAGTCTGTTGACCCAGCAAATAAACACATAATCTACAATAAGGCTCACTTCAATTCCCAGGATTCCTGTGGAGAGAAAGTTCCTACTCACTGTTATGGCGTATTGCGTCCACGCTCCTGTATGTGTGAACCCTCTGTGGTGGGGAATCGTGCAGTCGAGGCTAGACGGCCTCTGAGCTCCTAACCGCTTCTGGAGCGTTGGGCCTAACTCTGCAGTGACGTGTCTCCCACCTGATGCCAGTGTGGGAGACACGTCAATCGCTCACTGAGATCACACAGCAAGGGTACTAAGTCCATGTTAACCCACACGCTGCCGAAGTAGGCCTGGGTTAATGCTGCCCTGCAGGGCTGCCTGTATATTCACTACATATCACTACATATTGAGGCAACTCTAAGAGTACACATATATATTAAGTATAGAAGCCCCAAATAATTATGCTTAGATGTACATGGCTATTCTCGCATATTGATGTATGCAGTATAAAAGATGAATATAATAATAATAGGAATAATAGAGACACAGTAAAAGCCAGGCATATAATTGACACACATGCAGGAGAAATGAAACATCTGAGCTTTTTTGGCATTGAGAAGATTAATCCATCGTCTGGGGGGGGGGGTGATCGTAACATCATATTGTTACGAGAGACACGGTGGATATATACACTTGATACTGTCATACCCAGAGGCCTCAATGAACAACTGATCTTTACAAGCTATATTTAGGGTGGCCGACAGAGGGGACCCTGAGGGGTGATCTATAGGTAGTCAGAGGGGGCTGTAGCCAGCTCAAGAGATAGTGCACCCCTTCTAGATTAGGGTCTTCTAGGGAATACTAGGCTAGGCTCCTGGGTGGGACCGCCCTTTTTAGGGCGGTTACTCCGCCTAGGCATAAGGACTAGAATAGTGCCAGCCTAGGTTATATTAGGTCCCCTAGGCCCCTGTCAATTACCCCTCATTTATCAATGGATAGATGTCCCACATCCCCGTGTCGGCCGCTTTATTATTTATAGATGATGAATCACCTATAAGCACAAGCTGGTATCATATCTCCTTCCCTCCCTCTCACCTAATTTTAATCTCCCGTCTGTGCCACCTTAGTCATACTCCCTCAGAGTCAATTGCATTTAATGTCTGAAGTTGAGATTATTACTTAGGTCATCTTTTACATATAAGAGAGCGAGTGGGGGCACTCATGGGATCGGTACTTTATGATGTCTATTAATTGGCTGAAACGCTTAGGTTCAATAAACCTTCGTATATGGCATTCCAGGTATCCTTATTCTTCGACCACCTGCGGGGTGCACATTAGAAAGGCTGCAGTATCAAGAATGATATAAAAAAGAAAGGCAATATGCACTCACCGCTAGGCTATGGTCATCAGTCCATGGAGTCCGTGGACACAGGTAAAGTCGGCGTCTTCTAGGAGAGCTCGGAGACTACACCGGTAATTTCACGGAATTAACCCACTTCATGCGGCCTCAGGCCGGATGAAGTGGGTTAATCCCGCGAAACTACCGGTGTAGCCTCCGAGCGCTCCTAGAAGACACAGACTTTACCAGTGTCCCCGGACTCCATGGACTGATGACCATAGCCTAGCGGCGAGTGCATATTGCCTTTCTTTTTTAGATCATTTATCATCTTTTATACTGCATATATCAATATGCGAGAATAGCCATGTACATCTAAGCATAATTATTTGGGGCTTCTATACTTAACCCCTTGGGGACGGAGCCCATTATGACCCTAAGGACGGGAGCATTTTTTGCAAATCTGACCACTGTTACTTTAAACATTAATAACTCTGGGATGCTTTTACTTATAAATTTGATTCCGAGATTGTTTTTTCATGACATATTCTACTTTATGTTAGTGGTACATTTTCGGCGATACTTGCATCCTTTCTAGGTGAAAAATGCAAAAATTTCATGAAAAATTAGAAAATTTTGCATTTTTCTAACTTTGAAGCTCTCTACTTATAAGGAATATGGATATTCCAAATAAATTATGTATTGATTCACATATACAATTTGTCTACTTTATGTTTGCATCATAAAATTGACGAGTTTTTACTTTTGGAAGACATCAGGGGGCTTCAAAGTTCAGCAGCAATTTTCCAATTTTTCGCAAAATTTTCAAAATCGGAATTTTTCAGGGACCAGTTCAGGTTTGAAGTGGATTTGAAGGGTCTTCTGGTTAGAAATACCCGATAAATGACCCCATTATAAAAACTGCACCCCTCAAAGTATTCAAAATGACAATCAGTAAGTGTGTTAACCCTTTAGGTGTTTCACAGGAATAGCAGCAAAGTGAAGGAGAAAATTCAAAATCTTCATTTTTTACACTGGCATGTTCTTGTGGGCCCAGTTTTTGAATTTTTACAAAGGGTAAAAGGAAAAAAATCCTCTCAAAATTTGTAACCCAATTTCTCTCGAGTAAGGAAATACCTCATATGTGTATGTCAAGTGTTCGGCGGGTGCACTAGAGGGCTCAGAAGCGAAGGAGCATCAATGGGATTTAGGAGAGTGAGTTTTTCTGAAATGGTTTTTGGGGGGCATGTCCCATTTAGGAAGCCCCTATGGTGCCAGGACAGCAAAAAAAACCACATCGCACACTATTAGAGAAACAACACCCCTCAAGGAACGTAACAAGGGGTACGGTGAGCCTTAACACCCCACAGGTGTTTGACAACTTTTTGTTAAAGTAGGATGTGTAAATGAAAAAAAAATATTTTTCCACTAAAATGCTGGCTTTTCCCCAAATTTTACTTTTTTACAAAGGGTAATAGGAGAAAATGCCCCCCAAAATTTGTAACCCCATTTCTTCTGAGTATGGAAATACCCCATATGTGGACGTCAAGTGCACTGCGAGCGAACTACAATGCTCAGAAGAGAAGGAGCGCCATTGAGCTTTTAGAGAGATAATTTGTTTGGAATGGAAGTCGGGGGCCATGTGCATTTACAAAGCCCCCCGTGATGCCAGAACAGTGGACCCCCCCACATGTGACCCCATTTTGGAAACTACACCCCTCACGGAATGTAATAAGGGGTGCAGTGAGCATTTACACCCCACTGGCGTTTGACAGATCTTTGGAACAGTGGGCTGTGCAAACAAAAAAATTACATTTTTCATTTTCACGTACCACTGTTCCAAAAATCTGTCAGACCCCTGTGGGGCGTAAATGCTCACTGTACCCCTTATTACATTCCGTGAGGGGTGTAGTTTCCAAAATGGGGTCACATGTGGGTATTTATTATTTTGCATTTCTGTCAGAACCGCTGTAAAATCAGCCACCCCTGTGCAAATCACCAATTTCGGCCTCAAATGTACATAGTGCACTCTCACTTCTGAGCCTTGTTATGCGCCCGCAGAGCATTTTGCGCCCACATATGGGGTATTTCCGTACTCAGGAGAAATTGCGTTACAAATTATTATTATTTTTTTTCCTTTTACCTCTTGTGAAAATAAAAAGTAAAGGGCAACACCAGCATGTTAGTGTAAAATTTTTTTTTTTTTACACTAACAGGCTGGTGTAGACCCCAACTTTTCCTTTTCATAAGGGGTAAAAGGAGAAAAAGCCCCCCAAAATTTGTAGTGCAATTTCTCCCGAGTACGGAAATACCCCATATGTGGCCCTAAACTGTTTCCTTGAAATACGACAGGGCTCCAAAGTGAGAGAGCACATGCGCATTTGAGGACTAAATTAGGGATTGCAAAGGGGTGGACATAGGGGTATTCTACGCCAGTGATTCCCAAACAGGGTGCCTCCAGCTGTTGCTAAACTCCCAGCATGCCTGGACAATCAGTGGCTGTCCGGAAATGCTGGGAGTTGTTGTTTTGCAACAGCTGGAGGCTCCGTTTTGGAAACACTGCTGTACAATACGTTTTTTATTTTTATTGGGGGGGACAGTGTAAGGGGGTGTATATGTAGTGTTTTACTCTTTATTAGGTGGTAGTGTAGTGTTTTTAGGGTACATTCACACTGGCGGGTTACGGTAAGTTTCCCGCTAGGAATTTGCGCTGCGGCAAAAAATTTGCCGCAGCTCATTCTTGAAGCAGGAAACTTGCTGTAAACCCGCCCGTGTGAATGTACCCTGTACGTTCACATGGGGGGGGACCTCCAGCTGTTTCAAAACTACAACTCCCAGCATGCACGGTCTGTCAGTACATGCTGGGAGTTGTAGTTTTGAAACAGCTGGAGGCACACTGGTTGGAAAATACTGAGTTGGGTTCTGTTACCTAACTCAGTATTTTCCAACCAGTGTGCCTCCAGCTGTTGCAAAACTACAATTCCCAGCATGTCTGATCAGAAGGGCATGCTGGGAGATGTAGTTATGCAACAGCTGGAGGTACGCAACTACAACTCCCAGCATGCCAAGACAGCTGTTTGCTGTGTGGGCATGCTGGAATTTGTAGTTTTGCAACATCTGGAGTGCTACAATTTAGAGACCACTGAACAGTGATCTCCAAACTGTGGACCTCCAGATGTTGCAAAACTACAACTCCCAGCATGCCCAGACAGCAAACAGCTGTGTGGGCATGCTGGGAGTTGTAGTTTTGCAAGATCTAGAGGGCAGTATAGAGATCACTGTGCAGTGATCTCTAAACTGCAGACCTCCAGCTGTTGCAAAACTACAAATTCCAGCATGCCCACACAGCAAACAGCTGTCTGGGCATGCTGGGAGTTGTAGTTTTGCAACATCTGGAGGGCTACAGTCTAGAGACCACTATAGTGGTCTCAGACTGTAGCCCTCTAGATGTTGCTATGCAACTACTCACCGGCTTCCGTCGCATCCGGGAGCCGTCCTCTTCTGCCGCACGCCGCCGCAGATCTCCGTCGCCGCCGCCGATCCCCGATGCTCCGCTGCCTCCGGAGGGGTAAGTGGACTCCGGCGCCGCTCCTCTTCGTTTTCCCCGTTCTGCCCCGCCTATTGTGGGTGGGCAGGACGGGGAAAACGAAAGTAAACCCCTCCGCCCCAGATCTGCTATTGGTGGTCGCATCTAGACCACCAATAGCAGAGATAGGAGGGGTGGCAACTCTACCACCTCACTCCTATCGCTTTAGGGGATCGTGGGTGTCTTAGACACCCGCGATCCCCCTTCTATTCCGGGTCACAGGGTTACCATAGACCCGTAATGACCCGGAATCGGCGCAAATCGCAAGTGTGAATTCACTTGCGATTTGCGCCGATCGCCGACATGGGGGGGTCTAATGACCCCCCTGGGCATTTGCACGGGGTGCCTGCTGATAGATATCAGCAGTCACCCCGGCCCGGTCCCCGCCCGGCGCGCGGCGGGGGCCGAAATTCCCACGGGCGTATGGATACGCCCTTCGTCCTTAAGTACCAGGACGCAAGGGCGTATGCATACGCCCTTTGTCCCCAACAGGTTAATATACATGTGTGCTCTGAGACTTGCCTCCAAGCCCTGATATGCAGTGAATATACAGGCAGCCCTGTGGGGCAGCATTAAAGGGGTTATCCAGGAAAAAAACTTTTTTTTATATATCAAATGGCTCCAGAAAGTTAAGCAGATTTGTAAATTACTTCTATTAAAAAATCTTAATCCTTTCAGTACTTATGAGCTGATGAAGTTGAGTTGTTCTTTTCTGTCTAAGTGCTCTCTGATGACACGTTTCTCGGGAACCGCCCAGTTTAGAAGCAAATCCTCTTCTACTCTGTGTAGTTCCCGAGACAAGCAGAGATGTCAGCAGAGAGCACTGTTGCCAGACAGAAAACAACAACTCAACTTCAGCAGCTGATAATTATTGAAAGGGTTAAGATCTTTTAATAGAAGTAATTTACAAATCTGTTTAACTTTCTGAAGCCAGTTGATATAAAAAAAAATGCCTATTTTGGCAGCATGTGGGTTAACATGGACTTAGTACACTAGCTGTGTGATCTCAGTGAGCGATTGACATGTCTCCTGCTCTGGCGTCAGCTGGGAGACACGTCACTGCTGAGTTTCGGTTATGAGCTCAGATGCCGTTTAGGCTCACATGTGCGCTCAGCAGTCGGCATGACTGCACGGCTCCCCGCCACAGCGGGTTCGCACATACAGGAGCGCTGCCGCAATACGCCATAACAGTGAATAGGAACTTTCTCTTCTCTCCACAGGAATCCTGGGAATTGAAGTGAGCCTTATTGTAGATGATGTGTTTATTTGCTGGGTCAACAGACTGGACCAAAAGGCAATCTCTGCTCACTATGACTATGCTAAATGCTGTTGTGCTATAATACCCACTGAGCACATGATTTCTCATTTAGAGCCGCTACTGAATCAGCGACTCTGGTTGACGCAAAATAAATATATGCAATAGTGCATTTGTTATCTTTCTAGGTCACTGTCTCCTTTTGTGCCCCTGAAGAGGACACCCTACCAATGTCTGAAATGCGTCGGGAAATTTTGGAGATGCATTATACTGGGATAGTGACTCTATCTATGTATTTGTACTAATGAGGAAATATAGCAATAAGTTTAACAGCTTGTCTAACTCTACTATGTGTCTTTTTGGATGGTAATACATCACCTGTAGAACACTCCCTATCTGTATATGTTTTAGGTGCAAATTAAGTAAAAGTTAAGTTTTATATCACTTCCCATATTATCTGTACTTCTGGATTGAGATAATTGCCTATGATAGGTGATTAGATACCTTACTTTATCTATTCTTATTTTATTTTGAAAAATAAAACTAGAACAAGCCCTGTTTAAATGTTACTTTGTGTCCCAATCTCTGACTGCAACTTTTCCACTATTGGACTGGTTCTTAAACTCCCCTAGAGGTAATATCCCATGTAAGGCATTAATAAATAATGTCATTATTAAACTCATGTCAATGTAACAGCAGGATGCCTAGTAGTCATGCTGTTCTCCAAGATAGTTAGGAATAACTACAGGATTTACTTTGTATTTGTTTATGCCTGAGTATAAAGGCAGCATTTGTTTTGTTACTGAAAAATAAAAACAGGACAAGCCATGTTTTAATGTTACTTTAGTGTCCCTGTCTCTGACTGCAATTGTGTTGCTTTTGGACTAGTTCTACAAAGCGAAGCTCCCACAGTAGTAATATCCCATGTAAGGCATTAATAAATAATGTCATTATTAAACTCATGTCGATGTAACAGCAGGATGCCTAGTAGTCTTGCTGTTCTCCAGGATAGATAGGCATGTTGTCATGCCGCATGAGAATGACTTGTTCCTGCTATTGTTCATCATATTGTGTCAATCACGTGTCTAGGCTTTGTATACTGACATTTTCTTTTTCTTCCAGCTGTTCAGTTAGTAGTCTAATAACTCTGGATTTAGGCGTACAAAACAATTACGTATGGCTCCTTCTTTTATTCCTCTTATTCAAAACTGAATGCTGTGATTCAAATTGAATACTCAGAGACTGCTGGAGATTATTAATCTTCACTCATTACAGGATCTCACTTGTGAATTTTCCTCATGAGCAAATTTCAATTTTTAGTCTTCCTGGCAATTTCTTTGTTTTTACCTGACTTGTACATGCTCTCGGTTATAGAATACTGTATGTAATAATAAAAAGATACTTCATCCAGCCACTAATTTGCCGGTTGGCTTCGTAGAGGATTTTCAAAGCAACATATTCTAATCATCCACAAAAAGAAACTTTTAATGACAGTCCTCATCATTTAGTTGATTGGTGCTCTTGTCTGTATTTTTAACCCCATTTTCACTAGTCTGGATTAATTGTTTTGATGAGTATGCCACTTTGTTTTTTCATGGCACTTTTATCAGGCTTGTAAAGAAACAGGTATATATCTCATGCAAAGTGTAGGGTCAGCTCACCGCCTCACGATGCCTTGGTTGTTGATAGCAGAGCACTTATATCTGGATTGGAAGCTCGGAGGAAAAGATGCTTGGTTGTGTCCCAGCGTGGACAGTCCAGAAAAATACAATGGATGGTTCCAGCTCTCATAAAAAAATGAATTTTTATTTCCCAAAAATTAAAATCACTAAAGGGACCATACCAAAAGAACAACATATAGAAACAGCACACATAACACCATGGTTTCTGTATGTTTTATCTTTTGATATGGTCCATTTTGATTTTAATGTTTGAGAAATATGGAACCATCCATTGTATTTTTCTAGTAAAGATGATTTTGTTGCATGTTTTGAAAGTCTTTTTGTGATATGTAGATAACTTTCAACATGCGTTTCATGTGTTATTTAAAACCTGCAGAGAAGCCTTTGGTTAAAAAAAAAAAAAAAAAAAAAAGCATACAGCATGCCATGTTTTGAAAAAACTGCTAAGGACCTATAAAATGCTTCAAAAGTGCAAATTAATTCCAGAAACAAAAAAGCATTGTCTCACTTACAAAAAATGTCTATTTTTTAACCTAGGCACAACTAAACAGTCTAGGAATGTGCCAGATGTATCACAGTGGCTTAGACTGTTTGATAAATCTGACACATTCTGAGATAGTCTTGTAATGACCATTTTGTGTCTTTGTGTTTTTCTGTTCTTGGAGTCCGTTCAGACTCTAGGTTTTGTCTGAGCAGTTTGCTATTCTCCCTGGCCGGGGAATAGTTAATGCTCTGAGCCAATTGCAACTCGTGTGTAGCTATTTAAACCCAAGCCTTGCTGTACTATGATAGCTGTTTATTTGGGGATTTGTGCAATTCTGACCATGTCTTCTTAATCATGCACCTTGTATTTATATTGAGAGTTTTTAACCATGGTTATTAGTCCTGTTTATTATTGATTTTAGTCTGTGGTACATCTGTCGGTTTTTAGGATTGTATGTCTGTTCTGCTTGTACATTATTTCTTAGTCTCTGTTCACACTGTGAGAATCCTGATCAGCGTCCCTTCACGTTGTGAAGTTTGGTTTTCAATATATCCTGTCTTGTATCCTGAAATATATCCTGTCTTGTGTCCTGACTAGAGATGACAGTTCCCGGCAAATTTCGCATGTTCGCGTTCCCATCGCCGGGCGAACATATGTGAAGTTCGATCCGCCCCCTTCAAGCAACTAACTACTACAGTATTCAAAGGGTTGAAAGATATCAGTCCGTGTGTTTTGCAACAGCTGTAGGCACCCTGGTTGGGGACCACTGCTTAAAAGGGGAACTCCGCTGGCAAGCTTTTTTTCTTTAAAGCAACTAACTACTACAGTATTCAAAGGGCTGAAAGATATCAGTCCGTTAGTCTTGCAACAGCTGGAGGCACCCTGGTTGGGGACCACTGCATAAAAGGGCAACTCCGCTGGCAAGTTTTTTTGCTCATTGTCACACTAGTGCAAATCACGTTAAGTGTGACAGTTATGCAAATTTTAAAAAAATTACCTTTTTTGGCTGTTAAATAAAATCAGCCGTCACTGTTAGTTCACGCCACAGTTGCCCTTTTTCCTGCCTGCAGGTCAAATTGTGTCGCCCTAATGCAAATCACATTAGGTGTGACAGCTGTGCAAATAAAAAATAAAAAAACTTTTTTGTCTGTTAAATAAAATCAGTTGTCACTGTAAGTTCACGTCACAGTTGCCATTTTTCCTGCCCGCAGGGCAAATTGTGTCACCCTAGTGCAAATCACATTAGGTGTAACAGTTGTGCAAATTAAAAAAAAATACCTTTTTTGGCTGTTAAATAAAATCAGTCGTCACTGTTAGTTCACGTCACAGTTGACATTTTTCTTGCCTGCAGGGCAAATTGTGTCACCCTAGTGCAAATCACATTAGGTGTGACAGTTGTGCAAATTAAAAAAAATACCTTTTTTGGCTGTTAAATAAAATCAGTCGTCACTGTTAGTTCACGTCACAGTTGCCATTTTTCCTGCCTGCAGGGCAAATTGTGTCACCCTAGTGCAAATCACTAGAGATGAGCGAACTTTTCAAAAATTCGACTTGGCCGATTCGCCGAATTTTCTGAAAAAGTTTGTTTCGATCTGAATTTTTTTTAGCTGCAAATCTATATTAAAAAAGGCTTTTTCTAGCCTACATACAGCCTCTATAGGGGTATAGAACACTTTGCTGTGTTCTAAAACGCATATGGAGTGTGCTGGGGTAGTGAAATAATACTGTTATTCAGAATAACATGCAGATTACCGGCATCGCTTTTAGAATCACTGCCGCACAGCAGCACAATGACAGAACCTGGTGGTGGCATCAGTGTCAGGAGACCATATAGTGACTGAATGACAGCGTGGAGGTGTTGGCAGCATGAGGAGACCATTTAGTGGCTCAATGACACAGAATGGAGGTGTTGGCCGCATGAGGACACCATATAGTGGCTGAATGGCACAGTGTGGAGGTGTTGGCAGCATGAGGACACCATATAGTAGCTGAATGACACAGCTTGGATGAGGCTGAAGCATGAGGACACCATATAGTGGCTCAGTGACACAGAATGGAGGTGTTGGCAGCATGAGGACACCATATAGTGGCTGAATGGCACAGTGTGGAGGTGTTGGCAGCATGAGGACACCATATAGTGGCTGAATGACACAGCTTCGATGAGGCTGAAGCATGAGGACACCATATAGTGGCTGAATGGCACAGTGTGGAGGTGTTGGCAGCATGAGGACACCATATAGTGGCTGAATAACACAGCTTGGATGAAGCTGAAGCATGAGGACACCATATAGTGGCAGAATGACACAGCATGGAGGTGTTGTCAGCATGAGGAGACCATATAGTGGCTTAATGACACAGCATGGACATGTTGGCAGCATGAGGACACCATATAATGGCTGAATGATACAGCATGGTCATGATGTAAGTATGAGGACACCATATAGTGGCTGAATGACACAGCTTGGATGAGGCTGAAGCATAAGGACACCATATAGTGGCTGAATGACACAGTATGGAGGTGTTGGCAGCATGAGGACACCATATAGTGGCTGAATGGCACAGTGTGGAGGTGTTGGCAGCATGAGGACACCATAAAGTGGCTGAATGACACAGCTTGGATGAGGCTGAAGCATGAGGACACCATATAGTGGCTGAATGACACAGTATGGAGGTGTTGGCAGCATGATGACACCATATAGTGGCTGAATGGCACAGTGTGGAGGTGTTGGCAGCATGAGGACACCATATATTGGCTGAATGACACAGCATGGAGGTGTTGTCAGCATGAGGAGACCATATAGTGGCTGAATGACACAGCATGGACATGTTGGCAGCATGAGGACACCATATAGTGTCTGAATGACACAGCATGGACATGTTGTCAGCATGAGGACACCATACAGTGGCTCAATGACACAGCTTGGATGAGGCTGAAGCATGAGGACACCATATAGTGGCTGAATGACACAGCATGGAGGTGTTGGCAGCATGAGGAGACCATATAGTGGATGAATGGCACAGCCCGGAGTTGCCAGCAGCATGAGTAGGCACTAGGCCTTCACAATCCCTAAGATTAAAAGATGAATTAAGAAATTTAAACCGAAGATTTTGGATAGCGGGTGCTACCTATGAGAAAATTTGAAATTACCAGACCCAGGCCCCACAGCGTCAGAGTGTAGCAGGAAGTAGCATTAGGTACACACCAGGGCTTCAGAATCCCAAAGAAAAAACAACCATTTTTAAAATAATTTTAAGAATATTTAGGACAGCGGGTGCTACCTATATGTTGCATGAATGACACACCCTGGAGTTGGCTGATGCATGAGTACACACTAGGGCTTCACAATCCCTCAAAATAAACACAACAATTGTAGAAATTTATGAAGAAGACTTATGGATAGCGGGTGCTATCCCAGACCCAGGCCCAGCAACGCCATCAGTAAACCATATATTGCCTAAATGATACAGGCTGGAGTTGGCTGATGCATGAGTATGCACCAAAGCTTCACAATCCCTAATAAAAAAGACAAACATTTTTGACGAAAAATTTGAACGAAAATTTCGGACAGTGAGTGCTTTCTATATATTACCAGAATGATGCAGCCTTGAGTTGGCTGCAGTATGAGGAGACCATTGAAATGGGTGATTTTTTTTTTGAAATTTAAATCAAAATTTGTGTCTCGGACCCAGCCGTGTGGGTACAAAGGACCTAATCTCAAAAGCACCCACAGGGCTCATGTGGCCGTAAGATGTAGGCGCAAGGTCTCCATAGCCCTGACTGGCCATTTTTGTTTTTTGTACCTTTGTTTAAGAACAAGCGCATATCCAAGAGTCCAGAAGACTCTATAATGAAGGACGGTAGACCACCGAAATACATTCTTCTATAAAAGAATTGATTATGAAATAAAGAAGCAGAGTTCATCCCTGTGGGTATTTTTTTTGAAAACTTTACTTAAAAAATCACACGCAACAATCGTTCAATGGTGTAATGGTTATTATTGGGGAAAATTCAAGTTTATTACTGTGAGAATTATCAGAAAATTTGAAAAAAACACTACCCAAGAGTGTTTAATAACCCCATACATTGCACCATAAATGTTGACATTTTAATTAAGCATGTATGTATGTATTTCAAAAATCCTAAAATTAAAGGCCCAAGCCCAGAAGCATCAGGAAGTCAAGTACTTCCTGAAAGACACCGGAGCAGTCAGGAGTAGGCATCAGCAGTACCCAAGAGGCTTTAATAACCCCTTACATTGCACGATCACTCGTGAGATCGAGCAATAACAGGTGTGTTATGCCCTCAGATGTCCGGGGCTGCACGCGCGCTACACTGATAGGACCAGCGTGTGTCTATCTTTCACCGACAGGTGCGGGTAACCCGCTGAACCCCCTTCACGATAGGGATCAGGGATTGCAATTATTTGCCAGGAAAGAAGAATCACAACTAAGCGCCGGTCATAAGCCCGGGTTCATTAAGTCCCTGCCCTTTGTACACAATGCATGTCACTACTACCGATTGGATGGTTTAGTGAGGTCCTCGGATCGGCCCCGGCGGGATAGGAGAAGGCCCTAGCAGAGCGCCGAGAATTTAAAGATCATTGTTGAAATTAGCATTAAGCATGTATTAGCTGCTGCTAAACTTCCAAAAATTTAAGGCCCAAGGCCTGAGGCATCAGGGAGGCAATTATTTCCTGAAAGACACAGAATGAGTCAGGAGCAGTCATTCGCAGTACCCAAGAGGGTTTCATAACCAACCCCTTACATTTAAAAGTCCATGTTGAAATTTGCATTCAGCATGTATTTAGCTACTGCTAAACATCCAAAAATTGAAGGCCCAAGGCCTGAGGGCAGGGAGGCAAGTAGTTCCTGAAAGACACACAATGAGTATGGAGCAGGCATTCGCAGTACCCAAGAGGGTTTCATAACCCCTTACATTTAAAGATCAATGTTGACATTTGCATTAAGCATATATTTAGCTACTGCTAAACATCCAAAAATTAAAGGCCCAAGGCCAGAAGCATCAGTGAGGCAAGTAGTTCCTGAAAGACACAGGATGAGCCAGGAGCAGGCAATTGCAGTACCAAAGAGGGTTCCATAACCCAAGAGGGTTTCTTAACCAACCATAATTGGGAAATGTTGGTGTAGCAGCTTGGTCAATCTACTCTGAGGCATCTGTCATTGGTGGCTGAAAAACCTGGCTGATCCATCCCTGATTCATCTTGACAAACGTCAGTCTTTCCACATTTTTGGTGGACAGACGAGTTCACCTTGGGGTGACTATGGCCCCTGCCGCACTAAACACCTGCTCTGATGGCACACTACTGGTCGGGCAGGACAGCTTTTCCAGGGCAAACTCTGCTAGTTGTGGCCATAAATCAAGTTTGGCTGCACAGAAGTCCAGCGGATCTTCAATGGTTGTTGGCATGGCCATGTCAAGGTAAGCCACCACCTGCTGGTTCAGGTCCTGCTCCATGTCCACCTGCTGCCGATGAGTTGCTTCACTATGCGGGTTTGAGCTGGTACTGCTCCTCCCACCCCTCCCCTCCCCAGCAGCCATGGCAGTGGAAGGTGAGCGCAGAGGGCCCCCAGAGTCAGACCTGCGAGTGGATGGACCATGTGGCCGATAGGCATCAGCCAACTGACTATGTCGAATGTCTCTGTAGTAGGTCAGTTTGTCCTCCCTCTCAGTGGGTGTAAAAAAGGCCCCCATTTTGGGACGGTAGCGAGGGTCTAATAAGGTGGAGATCCAGAAGTCATCCCACTGACGAATTTTGACAATTCGGGGGTCACTACGCAAGCAACTGAGCATGCATCATGCCATTTGCGCCAGTGACTCGGAGGGACTACCTGCCTCCATCTCCACTGCATACTGCCAAGGTGTGTCTGGGTTCTCTGTCTCAACTTCCTCATAACCCTCCAGCTCCTCTGGCTGCTCCTGCTCCTCCTCTCCTGTCCGAAGACTAGAAACACCGGCCATCTCATCCCACCTAAACTGTGCTCCACTCTGCCCCTCATCATCCTCCTCCTCCTCCAGTTCAGCCCCCACAGGGCTCATGTAGCCTTGCGATGTAAGCGCAACATCTCCATTGCCGTGAGCAGCCATGGTTTCAATCATTTGTTGTAGGAAATGTAGGAGTGGAATTACGTCATTCATGGCGTAATCCAGGCGACTCACAAATAATGTGGCTTCCTCAAAGGGCCTCAGCAAATGGCAGGTGTCACGTATGAGCTGCCACTGGTTAACATTGAAGTTACACAGGGGTGTACTCCTATCTGCTTGGATCATCAAGAAATCGGTGATGGCTTTTCTTTGTTCGTATAGTCTGTCCAACATATGGAGGGTGGAATTTCAACGTGTGGCAACGTCACAAATAAGACTATGTTGTGGGATACCGTTCTGACGCTGCAGCTCAAGGAAGGTGTGCTTGGCGGTGTACGAGTGGCTGAAGTGCATGCACAGTTTCCTAGCCATTTTCAGGATGTTTTGCAAATGGGGTGAAGACTTGAGGAAGTGCTTGACAACCAGATTCAACACGTGTGCCATGCAGGGCACATGTTTCCCACTTCCTTGTCGCAGCGCGGACACGATGTTCTTCCGGTTGTCTGTCACCATGGTTCCCATTTCCAGATTTCATGGATTAAGCCATACTCGGATTTCTTTACGAATTAACTTTAGAAGTTCCTCCCCTGTGTGACTCCGTTCGCCAAGGCAAAACATGTGAAGAACAGCTTGACACCGCCATGCCCTACACACATGGTACGATGAATGGCCACCGAGATTTGGACGTGCAATGGAGGCCGAGGACACGGTGGAACATGAGGAGGCGGCGTCGCACACTGTAACAGGACCAACTGCCTGGGAGCGAAAGCGTGGAGGAGGAAGCGGTGTGACCTGTCCAATTTGCTGTTGTGGCTGTGCAGGAACCACATTTACCCAGTGAGCCATAAAAGACAAGTATTGTCCCTGCCCATAGTTACAGCTCCACACGTCGGCGCTGCCGTGCACTTTTGAACACACCGACAGGCTCAAGGACTGGCCCACCTTCTCTTGTACAAACTTATGCAGGGCTGGTACTGCCTTCTTCGCAAAGAAATGATGGCTTGGGTCCACCACTTGAAAATGGAGAGACTGCAACACCAGCAACTTGGACAGGAGCACATTCAACTTCTGCGCCGTTGGATGAGTGGGCAGATACTGTTGTCTCTTGGACATGGCTTTGCCGATGGATTGTTGGCGGAATGGCTGACTAAAAGCGGGAGAAGCAGGAGCGACAGAAGGAGGGTTTGACACACAGCTCCCTTCGGCTGAGGCGGTGGAGCCTTGGCTGGATGAAGGAGGGAGCGGTTGGCCACTGGGTGATGCAGCAGGCTGGACCACTACTTCGGAGTCACAGTTCTCCCAGGCCGCTTTATGGTGGCGAAGCATGTGTTGACGCAAGGCCGTGGTGCCCACATTGGGACCCTGGCCACGCTTCACCTTCTGCCGACAGATCTTGCATGTGGCTACGTGAACCTCCTCCGGATGCCTTATGAAAAACTTCCACACCGCCGAGTAGCTGATTTTCCCACCCGCAGTCCGCACTAATTGACTGCTACTGGCGCCGTCTCCAGGAACCCCTGTTCCACTACCTCCCGGAAAGGTAGGCTGCCGCGAAGCAGGTGGTCTCCCCCGGGCACGTTTGGCTCCTGAATTTCCACTACTACCACCACGCTGACTGCCAACCGTGCTACCGCCTTGCTGCCTCAAGGGCAACCTGCAACTCTTTTCTCCTGATGATGATGAAGCCCCTTCTGCACCCGGCTCCCAATTGCGATCGGCTTCATCATCATCAACAGTTGTGTGCACGTCACTGATGTCCTTCTCAGGTTCCCCAACAGTGTCTGCTTTAGGACCCTGAACACTAGCAACACCGTCTCCCAGTTCACGTCACAGTTGCCATTTTTCCTGCCTGCAGGGCAAATTGTGTCACCCTAGTGCAAATCACATTAGGTGTGACAGTTGTGCAAATAAAAAAAAAAAAAACTTTTTTATCTGTTAAATAAAATCAGTCGTCACTGTTAGTTCACGTCACAGTTGCCATTTTTCTTGCCTGCAGGGCAAATTGTGTCACCCTAGTGCAAATCACATTAGGTGTGACACTTGTGCAAATTTAACCAAAAAAATTACAGGCAGAGGAAGGCCACCCCGCAGGGGCCGTCGTGGTGCTGGGATTCCCTTTGGCCCTAAAATGGCCAGCGTTCAGAGGCCACATACCCTGAACCCCCAAAGTTCTGAGGACTTAGTTGACTGGCTATCACAAGACACCCAATCTACTATTAAAGCTTCCGCTCGGAACATTGACGCACTGTCCTTCTCCTCCTCTAGCTTAGCTTCAGGCACCTCTCATGCTACCACTTGCCCGCCTGCCGCCACCACTAACACTAGCACTAGAGCAGCTTTACTTGATCCGTCAGAGGAGTTATTTATACATCAGTTTGAAGACATGAGTGATGCACAACCATTATTGCCAGAGGATGTAGTTAACAGGGATATGTCTCAGTCAGGCAGCATTACACACATGGACGTACGGTGTGATGATGTTGTACCCGCTGCTGCTTCCTTTCTTGAGGTGTCAGATAGCTGGGAAGGTGTTGATTATGACGATGTGTCCGTGGTTGCCACGTGGGTGCCCGCTAGAAGAGAAGAAGAGGGGGAAAGTTCAGATGGGGAGACAGAGAGGAGGAGGAGACTAGTTGGAAGCAGGGGGAGGTCGTCGCAAGGAGCTAGTGGCACAGTCAGACAGCATGCATCGGCACCCGGGGTCAGCCAGACGGGACGCCAATCAATGCATGCTGTTGCCACCACCAGAATGCCGTCATTGCAGAGCTCAGCAGTGTGGCATTTTTTTTTTGTGTGTCTGCCTCTGACAACAGCGAGGCCATTTGCAACCTGTGCCAGAAGAAACTGAGTCGTGGGAAGTCCAACACCCACTTAGGCACAACTGCTTTGCGATGTCACATTACAAACGCCTATGGGATCAACACGTCAGTACAAGCAGCACACAAAGTCAAAGCCGCCATCCTCCTCCTGGTCCAGCATCTTCAGCCAGGTCAACCACTGCTGCCCTCCTTGCCCCCTCTCAACCATCCGCCTCTCCGTATCTCGCCTTGAGCAGTTCCTGCTCATCTGCCCACAGTCAGGTGTCTGTCAAAAAGATGTTTGAGCGCAAGAAGACAATGTCTCAAAGTCACTGTTACGCCTAGCGCTCCGGGTCCCCGCTCCTCCCCGGAGCGCTCACGGCGTCTTTCTCCCTGCAGCTCCCCGGTCAGTCCCGCTGACCGGGAGCGCTGCTCTGTCATGGCCATTGGGGATGCGATTCGCACAGCGGGACGCGCCCGCTCGCGAATCGCATCCCAGGTCACTTACCCGTTCCCGTCCCCTGCTGTCATGTGCTGGCGCGCGCGGCTCCGCTCTCTAGGGCGCGCGCGCGCCAGCTCCCTGAGACTTAAAGGGCCAGTGCACCAATGATTGGTGCCTGGCCCAATTAGCTTAATTGGCTTCCACCTGCTCCTTGGCTATATCTGGTCTCCTCCCTTGCACTCCCTTGCCGGATCTTGTTGCCTTGTGCCAGTGAAAGCGTTTAGTGTGTCCAAAGCCTGTGTACCTGAACTTCTGCTACCCATCCTGACTACGAACCTTGCCGCCTGCCCCCGACCTTCTGCTACGTCTGACCTTGCCTCTGCCTAGTCCTTCTGTCCCACGCCTTCTCAGCAGTCAGCGAGGTAGAGCCGTTGCTAGTGGATACGACCTGGTTGCTACTGCCGCAGCAAGACCATCCCGCTTTGCGGCGGGCTCTGGTGAAAACCAGTAGCCTCTTAGAACCGGTCCACTAGCACGGTCCACGCCAATCCCTCGCTGACACAGAGGATCCACTACCTGGAAGCCGAATCGTGACAGTAGATCCGGCCATGGATCCCGCTGAGGTTCCCCTGCCAGTTGCCTCTGATATCACAACGGTGGTCGCCCAGCAATCCCGACAGATCGCCCACCTAACCCACCAGCTGTCGGAAGTGTCCACCATTGTGCACCAACTTCAGTCGCAACTTCAGCAGCAATCATCTCCTCCGCCAGCTCCTGCACCCCTTCCGCAGCGAGTGGCCACTCCTAGCCTCCGCCTGTCCTTGCCGGACAAATTTAATGGGGACTCTAAGTTTTGCCGTGGCTTTCTTTCGCAATGTTCCCTGCATTTGGAGATGATGTCGGACCAGTTTCCTACTGAAAGGTTTAAGGTGGCTTTCGTAGTCAGCCTTCTGTCTGGAAAAGCCCTGTCATGGGCCACACCGCTCTGGGACCGCAATGACCCCGTCACTGCCTCTGTACACTCCTTCTTCTCGGAAATTCGAAGTGTCTTTGGGGAACCTGCCCGAGCCTCTTCTGCTGAGACTGCCCTGCTGAACCTGGTCCAGGGTAATTCTTCCGTTGGCGAGTACGCCATACAATTCCGTACTCTTGCTTCTGAACTATCCTGGAATAATGAGGCCCTCTGCGCGACCTTTAAAAAAGGCCTATCCAGCAACATTAAAGATGTTCTGGCCGCACGAGAGACTCCTGCTAACCTGCATGAACTCATTCATCTTGCCACTCGCATTGACATGCGTTTTTCTGAGAGGCATCAAGAGCTCCGCCAGGAAAAAGACTTTGATCTCTGGACACCTCTCCCACAGTCTCCATTGCAATCTGCGCCTAGGCCTTCCGCCGAGGAGGCCATGCAAGTGGATCGGTCTCGCCTGACCCTGGAAGAGAGGAATCGCCGTAAGGAAGAGAATCTTTGTCTGTACTGTGCCAGTACCGAACATTTTTTGGTGGATTGCCCTATCCGTCCTCCACGTCTGGGAAACGCACGCTCGCACCCAGCTCTCGTGGGTGTGGCGTCTCTTGATGCTAAGTCGGCTTCTCCACGTCTCACGGTGCCTGTACGGATTTCTACTTCAGCCAGCTCTTCCCTCTCAGCCGTGGCCTGCCTGGACTCTGGTGCCTCTGGGAATTTTATTCGGGAGTCCTTGGTGAATAAATTCCGCATTCCGGTGACCCGTCTTGTCAAGCCACTCCACATTTCCGCGGTCAACGGAGCCAGGTTGGATTGCACCGTCCGTTACCGCACGGAACCCCTCCTAATGTGCATCGGACCTCATCACGAGAAAATTGAATTTTTGGTCCTTCCCAATTGCACTTCCGAAATTCTCCTTGGACTACCCTGGCTTCAACACCATTCCCCAACCCTGGATTGGTCCACTGGGGAGATCAAGAGTTGGGGTCCCTCTTGTTCCAAGGACTGCCTTAAACCGGTTCTCAGTACTCCCTGCCGTGACCCTGTGGTTCCTCCTGTATCCGGTCCCCCTAAGGTCGTTAGGGACTCTGCCTGCCACAGGAAATGCCTCTCCCCCCCTCCCAGTCCCATCAGGCAAGCCTCTGTGTCCCCTCATGGCTCCCGTCCTTGTGTCTTCCTGCCCCGTGCCAAGCTTCACCCTCTGCCCTCCCTCCCCATTCCTACTCCTGCTGTACTGCCTGCCATTGAGGAAACCATCCATTCCTTCCCGGTGTCCTCATCCCAGGGGAGGCAGTCACCGGACAAAAAAAAGGGGAGACCTAAGGGGGGGGGTACTGTTATGCCTAGCGCTCCGGGTCCCCGCTCCTCCCCGGAGCGCTCACGGCGTCTTTCTCCCTGCAGCTCCCCGGTCAGTCCCGCTGACCGGGAGCGCTGCTCTGTCATGGCCATTGGGGATGCGATTCGCACAGCGGGACGCGCCCGCTCGCGAATCGCATCCCAGGTCACTTACCCGTTCCCGTCCCCTGCTGTCATGTGCTGGCGTGCGCGGCTCCGCTCTCTAGGGCGCGCGCGCGCCAGCTCCCTGAGACTTAAAGGGCCAGTGCACCAATGATTGGTGCCTGGCCCAATTAGCTTAATTGGCTTCCACCTGCTCCTTGGCTATATCTGGTCTCCTCCCTTGCACTCCCTTGCCGGATCTTGTTGCCTTGTGCCAGTGAAAGCGTTTAGTGTGTCCAAAGCCTGTGTACCTGAACTTCTGCTACCCATCCTGACTACGAACCTTGCCGCCTGCCCCCGACCTTCTGCTACGTCTGACCTTGCCTCTGCCTAGTCCTTCTGTCCCACGCCTTCTCAGCAGTCAGCGAGGTAGAGCCGTTGCTAGTGGATACGACCTGGTTGCTACTGCCGCAGCAAGACCATCCCGCTTTGCGGCGGGCTCTGGTGAAAACCAGTAGCCTCTTAGAACCGGTCCACTAGCACGGTCCACGCCAATCCCTCGCTGACACAGAGGATCCACTACCTGGAAGCCGAATCGTGACAGTCACCCCCTATCCCGGTGCGTGACAGCTGGCTTGTCGGAACTGCTAGCCCGCCAGCTTTTACCATACAAGCTGGTGGAGTCTGAGGCCTTTAAAAAATTTGTAGCCATTGGGACATCGCAGTAGAAGGTACCCGGACGAAATGTTTTTGCACAAAAGGCAATCCCCAACCTTTACTCTATTGTGCAAAAGGAAATTATGGCATGTCTGGCACACAGTGTAGGGGCAAGGGTCCATCTGACCACTGATACCTGGTCTGCAAAGCATGGTCAGGGCAGGTATATCACCTACACTGCTCATTGGGTAAACCTGGTGACGGCTGCCAAGCATGGAATGCGTGGCTCTGCAGAGGAGTTGGTGACACCGCCACGACTTGCAGGCAGGCCTGCTGCCCCCTCCTCTACTCCTCCTACTCCATCCTCTTCCATAACATCCTCGGCCGAGTCCTCTTCCACTGCTGCGTCTTGCTCCACATCACCGGCATCCCCCCAGCTCCCCAGGTGCTTTTCCACATCCCGGATACGGCAGTGTCACGCCATCTTGGGGTTGACTTGCCTCAAAGCAGAGAGTCACACCGCACCAGTGCTCCTGTCGGCCCTGAACGCACAGGTGGACCAGTGGCTGACTCCACACCAACTGGAGATCGGCAAGGTGGTTTGTGACAACGGAACAAATTTGTTGGCGGCATTGAGGTTGGGCAAGTTGACACATGTGCCGTGCATGGCACACATGTGTGTAATCTGATTGTACAATGCTTTGTGCTCAAGTACTCAGGCTTACAGGATGTCCTGAAGCAGTCCAGGAAGGTGTGTGGCCATTTCAGGCATTCCTACACGGCCATGGCGCACTTGTCAGATATCCAGCGGCGAAACAACATGCCAGTGAGGTGCTTGATTTGCGACAGCACGACACGTTGGAATTCAACACTCCTAATGTTCGACCGCCTGCTCCAACAAGAAAAAGCCGTCAACGAATATTTGTATGACCGAGGTGCTAGGACATCATCTGCGGAATTTTTTGCCACGTTACTGGAGGCTCATGCGCAATGCCTGTAGGCTCATGCATCCTTTTGAGGAGGTGACAAACCTGGTCAGTTGCACCGAAGGCACCATCAGCGACATCATACTGTTTGTTTTCTTACGGGAGCGTGCCCTGCGAAGAGTGCTGGATCAGGCAGTAGATGAGCGTGAAGAGGATGAGTTGTGGACACCATCACCACCAGAAACAGCCTTATCAGCATCGCTTGCTGGACCTGCGGCAACGCTGGAAGAGGATTGTGAGGAAGAGGAGTCAGAGGAGGAATGTGGCTTTGAAGAGGAGGAGGAAGACCAACCACAGCAAGCATCCCAGGGTGCTCCTTGTCACCTATCTGGTTCCCGTGGTGTTGTACGTGGCTGGGGGGAAGAAGATTATACCTTCCCTGACATCACTGAGGACGAGGAACGAGACATGAGTAGCTCGGCATCCGTCCTTGTGCAAATGGGGTCATTTCATGCTGTCGTGCCGGTTGAAGGACCCTCGTATAAAAAGGATGAAGGAGAACGACCTGTACTGGGTGTCCACGCTACTAGACCCCCGGTATAAACATAAAGTGCCTGACATGTTACCACATTACAGCAAGGCGGAAAGGATTCAGCAGGTCCAAAATAAATTAAGAAGTATGCTGTACACAGCGTAAAAGGGTCATGTCACAGCACAACAGGGATCTAACAGGGGAAGAGGTGAAAGTAATCCTCCTCCTCCTCCCTCGAACACGCCGGCAAGGACAGGAAGCTGTACAGACATGCTGTTGATGGAGGACATGCGGAGCTTTTTAAGTCCTACGCATCGCCACAGCCCTTCGGGGTCCACCTTCAGAGAACGACTTGACCGACAGGTAGCAGACTACCTGGCCTTAACTGGCCTTAACTGCAGATATCGACACTCTGAGGAGTGATGAACCCCTTGACTACTGGGTGTGCCGGCTTGACCTGTGGCCTGAGCTATCCCAATTTGCGCTCGAACTTCTGGCCTGTCCCGCTTCAAGTGTCCTGTCAGAAAGATCCTTCAGTGCAGCAGGAGGTATTGTCACTGAGAAGAGGAGTCGCCTTGGTCAAAAAAGTTTGGATTACCTCACCTTTCTTAAGATGAATGAGGGATGGATCCCGAAGGGACTGACACTGGGCGATACATTTGACTGAACAAGGCCTGATCAGATGAGCTTCCTTGGCCTAAAAATGATCCACACGCTGCTGTATTTGAACTCTGAATGCCGGATGACTTGCGTGACTTATCCGCCACCAACTAGGGTTCAAGCCGCAATGTTTTAGGGCACTTTCTGCCTGGCAAAACAAACAGAAATTTTTCAGGCCGCTGCTACAGCAGCGGCTGCGACAATACCTAATTTTCCAGCCAGGTGTACATGCCTAATTTTTCTGGCCTCTGCTGCTGCACTTGTTATGGTGCTGCAATTTTTACCGCCACTGCTACAATACCAAATTTTCCTGCCACGTGTACATGCCTAATTTTTCTGGCCTCTGCTGCTGCAATTGTTATGGTGCTGCAATTTTTATGGCCGCTGCTACAGAAGCGGCTGCAACAATACCAAATTTTTCAGGCATGTGCACATGCCCAATGTTTCAGGTACTCTCTGCTGACATCTCTGTCCATTTTTGCAACCGTGGATATTAGATGTATGCTAAGGGTAGCATGGTGGCTCAGAGGTTATCACTGCTGCCTTGCAGCGCTGGCGCCTTGTGTTCAAATCCCACTATGTGCTGCCTCAAGGGGGGCTCTAACTATGTGCTGCCTAATATGGGGGAATCTTATGTGCTGCCTAAAGGGGGAATCTAACTATGTGATGCCTAAAGGGGGATCTAACTATGTGCTGCCTAATAAGGGGGAATCTATGTGCTGTCTAAAGGGGGGAATCTAACTATGTGATGCCTAAAGGGGGGCTCTATGTGCTGCCTAAAGGGGGCTAAAGCACATTATTCCAAACCATTTAGAAATAATAGGTGATTTATGCCCTTTATGGATTAAAACCAGGCTCTGCATCAACTATGTAATTTTCCATGGGAGTTTTGCCATGGATCCCACTTCGGCACGCCACAGTCCAGGTGTTAGTCCCATTGAAACAACTTTTAAATCACTATTGTGGCCAGAAAGAGTCCCTGTGGGTTTTAAAATTCGCCTGCCCATTGAAGTCAATGGCGGATCACTGGTTTGCGGACGTTCGCGGTTCACGAACTGAAAATTTTATGTTCGCGACATCACAAGTCCTGACGTGTCCCTTCACGTTATGAAGTTTGGTTTTCTTGTATCCGTTTTTATAGAGTTTATTGTAGCTGATCTTAAGAGTATAGTACATGCACTGATCATAGAGTACATGATAACTGATCTAGTGTTTCCTCTGTGCTTTACCATTGGTTCATAGTGCCCTCTATGCTTACTCACTGGTCTGTGTCCTCAGATCTTAATCTGTATATGTTAGTTATCGTAGTCCAGTGTGAACACGGTTCTATGTTCCTGATCAGTTTAGTGTTTAGCATTCAGTTCTTCTGTTTATCCCCTTCATCTCCTGGATTCTGCTGTATACTCATTCCATACCTAGTCTTGTACTTTTATTCGTATTTGCCATTTATCTGGATTCCGGTTTCTGAACTGTTTGTTAGTACACTATATTCTGCCCTGTTTGCCTGTTTATATTCTTATTATAGTCTTGTATATCTGCTTGTTTGGTAGTTTTCCCGATATGTTTCTGGCCTGTGACCGATTATGTATATTATTATTATTTTTTATGCCCACTGCACTTTAATGCAGGGAGGGACCAGCTCCAAGTTGTCGATCCACTGTTTAGGGTGGATGGGCAAGTAGGCAGGGAGAGTATTATTAGGGTCAGTTTAGGGCTTACTTTCCCTGTCTAACCCCGGTCATGACAAGTCTATTTAAAGTTTAGACCAACTTTATGTAAACTGAGCCAAAATCTTGCACTGGGATTCAGGAACATTTTTGGCACATGCCATCATCGTCGTCATAAGCACAGCCATTCTACCAAAACCACACCCCTGTCTAACAAGGCCCCACCCTTCTGTGTCAATTTATTTGGTGACAATTACACCAGAATTCTGATGTTTTTGTAATAGTCAATCTTCCCCTATTGTTTCTGATATCTGTCTCAGAAAACTCAATGTGGAGCCATTACACCTTTATAAAAGACTTTTATTCTGTAGCAGATATTTTTTGCTATTAAATTTATTGTCCAGCCATTGACCTATAAAAATACAGTAAAATCTCCACACTGCATGCTCAGAAATGCTATAATGCAAATCTAGCTTATTTTACAGGTTACTGGCACTTAGTCTCATGAACCAGTAGGTCCATAAATGCTTTAATTCACATTTTGCTCTAAATTCCTGTAGGAAAAAAAATTGCATGGACCTAGCGACTATCTAAAATACAACTTTCAGTTGCCATGCGGTTACTTTACTGATGTCCAAAAGTACTAAGCTCTACAGACTAAATACTCATGGACATAAGTGTATTCAGGAACATTATCACATAGGGAAAGATTTATCAAAACCTGTTTAGCGAAAGAGTGGTGCAGTTTCCCATAGTAACCAATCAGATAGCTTCTTTCATTTTTCACTGGCCTCTTAAAAATGAAAGAACTCTGGTTGCTATGGGCAACTGCACCACTCTTCCTCTACACAGGTTTTGATAAATCTCCCCTATGTTTTCCAAATATGGCAGCCATGCAATCCAATATTTCCATTTTATATTTTCACATGGTTGGAATGTTTCAATGTTCAAATGTTGGGCAGGGGGACCCCGCGATCTCCCATATGGCAACCCTGCTCTCTGACATGCCCCCTCCATGCATCTCTATGGGAGAGCCAGAGATACAGGGTTCGGGTATCTCCGGCTCTCCCATAGAGATGCATGGAGGGGACCTGTCGGCCACCGCTTTGTGATGTGGTCAACACACTGCATTAATTTAACCACTTAAGGACATAGGACGTTCTCTAAAGTCCTCACTACCTGGGCTTTAATGCCCAAGGACGTTAGAGAACATCCTGTTGTATTTCCGATCTCTGCCGCGCACCGGGCAGAGATCGGAACTGGATACCTGCTTCAGTAGGCATCCAGGGCAAACGCTGAGGGGGGCCATGTAGGCCCCCCATGTCGGCGATTGCCGCAAATCGCAAGGGAAATCGCCCTTGCGATCTGCGGCGATATCGGGCTGATCTGGTCTCTGGGACCCGATCGCCCGGTAATTTTGCATGATCCCGGCTGTCACAGACAGCCAGGACCATGCTGAAGACTAGGAGCGAGGTGACAAGCCTGCCACCTCCTCCGATCCCCTGCGATCCGTCGGTTAACTAACCGACCAATCGCAGGGGGGGGGGGGATACTTCCTCCCGCCCTGCCGGCCCCTTGAAGTCCGGAGAGGACGGGAGGAAGACCGGAGGACGCGGCGGGGGATGGGGGAGTGCTGGGGCCCGGCCCCGGTACTTACCTCGTCCCTGAAGACCTGGATCCCGGCGATGAAGATGGCGGCGGCGGCGACAGGTGAGTTGATCTTCAGCCGCGGTCGGGCCCTTTACAGCAATGCACGTCGCCGTAAAGCGACATGCATTGCTGTATTTGGACCCTATAAACTACAACTCCCAGCATGCCCAGACAGCCCTTGGTGTCTATAACTATAACTACCAGCATGCCTGAGAATGCTGAGAGTTGTGGTTTTGCAACAACTGGAGGCACACTGGTTGGGAAACATTGTCTGTTTCCTAACTCAGTGTTTCCCAACCCGTGTGCCTCCAGCTGTTGCAAAACTATAACTACCAGCATGCACTGATAAACTGTGCATGCTGGGAGTTGTAGTTTTGCGACAGCTGGAGGTCCCCCCCCCCCCCCTGTGAATGTACAGGGTACATTCACATGGGCAGGGGGCTTACAGTGAGTATCAGGCTGCAAGTTTGCGATGCAGCAAATTTTGCGCGGCAGCTCAAACTCGCAGCGGGAAACTCGCTGTAATCCCCCACCCGTGTGACTGTACCCTAAAAACACTACACCACACTACCACAAAATAAAAAGTAAAAAACACTACATATACACATACCCCTACACAGCCCCCCTCCCCAATAAAAATGAAAAACGTCTGGTACGCCACTGTTTCCAAAATGGAGCCTCCAGCTGTTGCAAAACAACAACTCCCAGTATTGCCGGACAGCCGTTGACTGTCCAAGCATGCTGGGAGTTTTGCAACAGCTGGAGGCACTCTGTTTGGGAATCACTGGCATAGAATACCCCTATGTCCACCCCTATGCAAATCCCTAATTCAGGCCTCAAATGCGCATGGCGCTCTCACTTTGGAGCCCTGTCGTATTTCAAGGCAACAGTTTAGGGCCACATATGGGGTATCGCCGTACTCGGGAGAAATTGCCTAACAAATTTTGGGGGGCTTTTTCTCCTTTAACCCCTTATAAAAAAGGTGAAGTTGGGGTCTACAGCAGCATGTTATTGTAAAAAAATACATTTTTTACACTAACACGCTGGTGTTGCCCTATACTGTTCATTTTGACATTTCGACAATTTGTAATGCAACTTCTCCCGACTACGGAGATACCCCATAAGTGGGCGCAAAGTGCTCTGGGGGCGCACAACAAGGCCCAGAAGGGAGAGTGCACCATGTACATTTGAGGTGATTTGCACAGGGGTGGCTGATTGTTACAGCGGTTTTGACAAACGCAAAAAAAAAAAAAAAAACAAATGTGACCCCATTTCGGAAACTACACCCCTCACGGAATGTAATGAGGGTCCAGTGATAATTTACACCCCACTGGTGTCTGACAGATCTTTGGAACAGTGGGCTGTGCAAATTAAACATTTTGTACAGCCCACTGTTCCAAAGATCTGACAGACACCAGTGGGGGGTAAATGCTCACTGTACCCCTTGTTACGTTCGTCAAGGGGTCTAGTTTCCAAAATGGTATGCCATGTGGGGGTTATTTTGCTGTCCTGGCACCATAGGGGCTTCCTAAATGCGACATGCCCCCCGAGCAAAATTTGCTCTCCAAAAGCCAAATATGACTCCTTCTCTTCTGAGCATTGTAGTTCGCCCGTAGTGCACTTCAGGTCCACTTATGGGGTAGCTTCATACTCAGAAGAGATGGGTTTAAAAATTTTGGGGGGTCTTTTCTGCTATTAACCCTTGCAAAAATGTGAAATTTGGGGGGAAACACACATTTTAGTGAAATTTTTTTTTTTTACATATGCAAAAGTCGTGAAACCCCTGTGGGGTATTAAGACTCACTTTATTCCTTGTTACGTTCCTCAAGGGGTCTAGTTTCCAAAATGGTATGCCATGTGAGGGTTTTTTGCTGTTGTGTGACCATAGGGGCTTCCTAAATGCGACATGCCCCCCGAGCAAAATTTGCTCTCCAAAAGCCAAATATGACTCCTTCTCTTCTGAGCATTGTAGTTCGCCCGTAGTGCACTTCAGGTCCACTTATGGGGTAGCTTCATACTCAGAAGAGATGGGGTTACAAATTTTGGGGGGTCTTTTCTGCTATTAACCCTTGCAAAAATGTGAAATTTGGGGGGAAACACGCATTTTAGTGAATTTTTTTTTTTTTTTTTTACATATGCAAAAGTCGTGAAACCCCTGTGGGGTATTAAGGCTCACTTTGTTCCTTGTTACGTTCCGCAAGGGGTCTAGTTTCCAAAATGGTATGCCATGTGAGGGTTTTTTGCTGTTGTGTGACCATAGGGGCTTCCTAAATGCGACATGCCCCCCGAGCAAAATTTGCTCTCCAAAAGCCAAATATGACTCCTTCTCTTCTGAGCATTGTAGTTCGCCCGTAGTGCACTTCAGGTCCACTTATGGGGTACCTTCATACTCAGAAGAGATGGGGTTACAAATTTTAAGGGGTATTTTCTGCTATAAACCCTTGCAAAAATGTGAAATTTGGGGGGAAACACACATTTTAGTGAAAAAATATATATATTTTTTTACATATGCAAAAGTCGTGAAACACCTGTGGGGTATTAAGGTTCACTTTACCCCTTGTTACGTTCCCCAAGGGGTCTAGTTTCTAAAATGGTATGCCATGTGGGGATATTTTGCTGTTCTGGTACCATAGGGGCTTCCTAAATGCAACATGCCCCCCAAAAACCATTTCAGAAAAACGTACTCTCCAAAATCTCCTTGTCGCTCCTTCCCTTCTGAGCCCTCTAATGCGCCCACCGAACACTTTACATGGACATATGAGGTATGTGCTTACTTGAGAGAAATTGGGCTACAAATATAAGTATACATTTTCTCCTTCTACCCCTTGTAAAAATAAAAAAATTGGATCTACAAGAACATGCGAGTGTAAAAAATGAAGATTGTGAATTTTCTCCTTCACGTTGCTGCTATTCCTATGAAACACCTAAAGGGTTAAAACGCTGACTGAATGTCATTTTGAATACTTTTGGGGGTGCAGTTTTTACAATGGGGTCATTTGTTGGGTATTTCTAATATGAAGACCCTTCAAATCCACTTCAAACCTGAACTGGTCCCTGAAAAATAGTGAGTTTGAAAATTTTGTGAAAAATTGGAAAATTGCTGCTGAACTTTGAAGCCCTCTGATGTCTTCCAAAAGTAAAATCACGTCAATTTTCTGATGCAAACATAAAGTGGACATATTGTATTTGTGAATAATTTTTTTTTTTTTTTGGAATATCCATTTTCCTTACAAGCAGAGAGCTTCAAAGTTAGAAAAATGCAAAATTTTCAATTTTTTCATCAAATTTTGGAATTTTTCACTAAGAAACGATGCAAGTATCGACAAAATTTTACCAATAACATAAAGTAGAATATGTCTCGAAAAAACGATCTCGGAATCAGAAGGATAGGTAAAAGCATCCCAGAGTTATTAATGTTTAAAGTGACAGTGGTCAGATGTTCAAAAAACGCTCCGGTCCTAAGGTGTAAAATGGCCTGGTCCTTAAGGGGTTAAAGAGTACCTGTTACCAAATAAACTGTTCTAAACTAACTCATGCTATGTTCCCTGACTACTGCTAACACCCCTATCACTCTTAAAAAAAATCTGAGCTTTAAAAAGCTGTGTATTTTACCATTCTTCATTGCTCACATGGGCGTTTCCCAGCAGACATGACATCACTGAAGCCTACTGGGGGACCACATCCACCCTCACATGGTTGCAGTGCTGTGATGAATAGAAGACCTCAGGCTCTGTGAATGTTTCAGTCTGTTTCTTCTATTCACAGACAGAGCTGCACAGAGCTTCACGGACAGAAATCTGCTGGAAAGCCTCACTATGCAGCTTTCTGTGAGGCTTTGTGCAGCTGTCAATCAAGCTCAGTGCATAGAGAAACACTTCCTGAGTTTGGACTCCTGCCAGGCTGGGAGGAGACCAAACTCACTGTTTTAATTGTGTCAGGGAACAGAACAGAGCCACCTAGTGGCCGTTTTTTCTATTAAATTTTAAACATATTTATGTTGATAATTTTAAAAGCAGGTGAATGGGAAAGTGTCTTCTAATTAAAAAAAGGAACACTATATTAAAGTTTTATTTGGTAACAGGTACTCTTTAACCCCTTAAGGATGCAGGGTTTTTCTGTTTTTGCACTTTTGTTTTTTCCTCATGACCTTCTAAAAATCATAACGCTTTTAATTTTGCACATACAGATCCATATAAGGGCTTTTTTTTTGCTGAACCAATTGTACTTTATAATGACATCAATCATTTCACCACAAAATTTACGTTGAAACCAGAAAAAAAAATATTTGAGGGAAAAAAATAGAAAAAAAAAAATACTCCATTTTGTAATTTTGGGGGCTTCCGATTCTATGCAGTGCACTTTTTGGTAAAAATGACACCATATCTTTATTCTGTAGGTTCATACGGTTACAAGGATAATTATTTTATATAGGTTTTATTTTATTTTACTACTTTAAAAAAATTATAATTACATGCACCAAAATTAGTATGTGCAAAATTGTCATCTTCTGACCCCCTATAACTTTTTTATTTTTCCATATACAGAGATGTATGAGGGCTCATTTTTCGGTACCATTTTTGTTTTGATGGGACTTTTTGATAGCTTTTTATACATTTTCTTAGGGTATACAAAGTGACCAAAAATATGCCATTTTGGACTTTTTTTTACGTGTACGCCATTGACTGTGTGGTTTAATTAACATTATATTTTTATAGTTCGGACATTTACGCACGCGGCGATACCACATATGTTTATTTTTATTATGGTCACATATTTTTTTTATGGAATTTGGGAAAAGGGGGGTGATTCAAACTTTAAATATGAAAGGGGTTAATGGGTGTTTTTTTTTACTTTTTATTCAACATTTTTTTTACACTTTTAGTCCCCTTAGGGGACTTTTAGGAGGAATCAGTAGATTCCTCATACAGATGAATGTGGTTCCATTAAAACACATTGATCTGTGTGCTCTGCGCTCGATTGATAAAGCCTGGTCCTGCCAGGCTTTATCATTCTCAGCGCAGCAGCAGCCACAGAATGTGAGGCAAGCCCTCCAGCTACCTAAGCAGTGGATTGCCATCCACCCCACTACACCACCAGGGAGCAGTTAAAGGTCGCTTTTGACAGTGGAAATGTAAAGGGTTAATAGCCGGCCGCGGCAATCGCTGGATGTCGGCTATTAACGGCGGCCCCCAGCTACAGGAATCAGCTAAGGGACGGTCAGTATGACGCGGGCTCGATGGGAGCCTGCGCCATATACCGCTTGCCATCTCAGGACGAGCTGGTTTGTCCTTAGACAGCAACTGGTTAAAGAGCATGTCCAATACAATAATGAATCTAATAGTTATTTTATGAATGATTGGTTACACTGTTAAAACTGTGAATAAACTGATATTATAGTTTACTAATCGTATATCCAGGTGGCTCTGAAATATAATAAAAATGCCATATTATATGACAAAATTTGATTCTACATTTGTATGGGGGGTTTTGACTGTAACTAGCGTGAATTCAGGATTATCTACAGACCCATGAATATATTATGATATGTTGGCTAGCTATAAGAAAGCTAAAAATAGATCCTCTTCTTATAAATGATACATTCAGTACAAGGCTAAAAAAAAAAGCTAAATATATTTTATGTATTTTGTCTATTTAACTTTTTCTTTCGTCGGGCATTTATTGAATTGCCAATGGCTTAATAAAAATGATTTGTGCTTTGCATTGAACTCTGAATGTATGTCATAGACTTCTGAATTTCGAAAGATTTCCATTTGTTATGTACCAATTACAAAAGGCTTCTACTGACTGAACATTGACAGGACATAAAGCGGTGGGACATTGTCTAGATGTTTCTGCCAAGCGGGTAGTCGTAGCCTAGTATCACTTTGGTGGAGGGAAAACATTACCTGAAATTGTATTATTTTATATGAAAATATCAAAGAAGTATCCTGTCTATTTTATTTTTTGTTTATAGCAGTGTTTTCCAAACAGTGTGTCTCCAGCTGTTGATAAACTACAACTCCCAGCATGCCCGGACAGCCTTTGGCTGTCCGGGCATGCTTGGAGTTGTAGTTTTGCAACAGCTGGAGACACACTGTTTGGAAAACACTGGCTTATAGAATAGAAAATCTCTGTCTCTGCATTGTACAATGGTATAGACTAGAGATGAGCGAACTTACAGTAAATTCGATTCGTCACAAACTTCTCGGCTCGGCAGTTGATGACTTTTCCTGCGTAACTTAGTTCAGCCTTCAGGTGCTCCGGTGGGCTGGAAAAGCTGGATACAGTCCTAGGAAAGAGTCTCCTAGGACTGTATCCACCTTTTCCAGCCCACCGGAGCACCGGAAAGCTGAACTAATTTTTGCAGGAAAAGTCATCAACTGCCGAGCGGAGAAGTTCGTGACGAATCGAATTTACTGTAAGTTTGCTCATCTCTAGTATAGACCATGGATCACATCTCCTATATAATGCAGTCATGGGTTAATTGAATATGATTTAATCATGTATCAGTCATATTACCAGCACATGTTATGTTGCTTCTGGCATTCAGGTACATGACAAGCATGTGCTTTCTCAACACACAGGATGCGCCATGGGCTTACTTTGTTTTTCTATTCTATAAAAAAAAAAAAAAAGGATTTTTATCATATACATTTGTAGTAGAGCTACACTGAGATATTAATGTCTTAACATTTATACTTTTAGGGTTAACTATATATTATACAGATGTAACGCAATGATGTTGCTTTATTTCAGACAATTCCACAAATTGACCCAAAGGGTAGTTAGGGTCCAAACCCCAGGGTCAAAGCCTGTGGTAAAAAAAAAAAAACTATGTATTCAACCCTTAAATATAACTTTTATTAGTGTCATTTAAAATGTCCCCAAAGTAATGGTTAAAACTTATACTAGAACAGGTTAATATGTATATTGTCAACAATGAGCTCAGTGAACACCTCTCTTGATTTCTATTGAATGCGGTACGGCAGTTCACCGCAGATAACGCCTCTCTATGTGTCCTTAAAATTGAAACAACGTTCCAACCTTTACATGTTTTACCGTTACAACGCCATTATCAAGAGGTGTAAAGTGGCATGTCAGGTAGGAGCTGACTCATGCCACTATACACCTCTTGAGAACGCCGTTGCAACAGCAAAACATGTAAAGGTTGGAATGTTGTTTAAATTTTAAGGACACATAACTGCCGTACCGTATTCAATTGAAATCAAGAAAGGTGTTCTCTGAGCTCATTGTTGACAATATACATATTATACTGTTCTACTGTAGTATAAAAGTTTTAACCATAACTTTGGGGACATTTTAAATGACACTAATAAAAGTTTTATTTAAGGGTTGCATATATAGGGTTTTTTTTTTACCATGGGCTTCGGCCCTGGGGTTTGGATGTATTGTTTATTTCAGACAAGACATAAAGTGTTATGCCAGAAGCTGATCTTGTCTGCCATCAGTATCATCTGGCCTAGGCCTTCTCCTTTTCCTGCTTTCTTCACTACACCCCCTGATGAATCAGCCTAGCAAAACGTGTGTTGGGGTATTTATGTAAGTATCTGACTCCACACATGATTACATAGTTAAATAGTTCATAAGGTTTAAAAAAGACCAGAAATTAGCTCTGTTTTCCTATTTCTGGATAACCTCTTTAAGGTACTTTTTTCTGTCTTCTCCCCTAGGCTTTTGTTTCATTTTCTCTGTATGATTATTTTGTGCATACTGTCTTACTTACTGTACTTTATTATTACTTATTATTTAATCTTGCCGTCTTCATCATTCCCGTTATCATTTTTTTACTTGTTTTATATGTGCCCAGAGTTGCTGTTGTTAAAGGGTAACTCTGGTACATCTTATCCCATCCACAGGATAGGGGATAACTGTCTGATCGCGGGGGGATGACTGAAGACTATACCAAGACATCTGTGGCCCCTTCTGCGGTCTACCCAAAACTCTATAGTAACACAACCCCCATCCTTTACACTGTCATCCTGCTTTGCAAATGCTGTGCTTGCTGCTGCCCCATTACCATGTCTACAGCATACCTAGGGGACAGTGTAAAAATATAATCGGTAGGATCCGACCACTGGAACCCCTGGGTGATTGGAGCAACAGCACATAATCCCATGTCACTCCATTCACTTTTTAGGGGGTCTCCATTCATGTGAGTGCAGCGAACAGCAATGTTTATAAGTCCCATAGAGAACAAATGGAGCTGCAGGTGATCATGTGCTGCTGCTCCATTCATTTGGGGGATAAGGGACCTCTCTTCTCATGATCAGTGGTCCCAGGGGTCAGGTCTCAGCGATCAGATATTCTGTGTATTGGGGATGACCTTTGGTGTACAGACCCCAGACTGGACCAAAAGACGCTCCCCCCTCCACACATTGCTCCCCATGGCCCTCTCTCATATACACTTTTCTGTATGACCCCATATCTCACATATACTACTCCGTATGACCCCTATGTCACATATACTGCTCCGTATGTCCCCTATCTCACATATACTGCTCCGTATTTCCCCCTATCTCACATATACTGTTCTGTAGACCCCATATTTTACATATATACTGCTCCCTATGACCTCCTATCACATTTATACTACTCCCTATGATCTCCTATCTCACATATACTGTTCTGTATGACCCCATATTTTACACATATACTGCTCCCTATGACCTCCTATCACATATATACTGCTCCCTATGACCCCCTATCACATATATACTGCTCCCTATGACCTTCTATCACACATATACTGCTCCCTATGACTTCCTATCACATATATATATATATATATATATATATATATATATGTACTGCTCCCTATGACCCCCTATCTCACATATACTGTTCTGTATGACCCCGTATTTCACATATATACTGCTCCCTATGACTTTCTATCACATACATTCTGTTCCCTATGACCCCCCTATGAAATATATACTGCTCCCTATGACCCCCTATCACATATATACTGCTCCCTATGACCCCTATCACATATATATACTGCTCCCTATGACCCCCTATCACATATATACTGCTCCCTATGACCTCCTATCACATATATACGGCTCCCTATGACCTCCTATCACATATATATGGCTCCCTATGACCTCCTATCACATATATACTGCTCCCTATGGCCCTCTTCTCCCATTATACACTGCTTCCTATGCTCCCCATATACTGCTACCTATACCCCATATATTGCTAACTTTACCTCCTTTATACAGTTTATATGCCCCTCATCACATGTACTGGTCTCCCCACCTTCCTCCCCCCCCCTCCCCCATGCTATTCCCTATTACCTCCTCCTCCTCCTCTTTGTACCTGCGATGACATCATCAGGAAGGTCCTTTACCATACAGTGTGAGTTTCTATTCTGCTCTGTGAGCTCTCTGAAGCCCGGGCTCCCACAGGGCCACTCTTACATTACTGTAGTCTGCCGCAATTTGCAAAAAGGCCATGATTTTACCGCGATTTTGTGCAAATCGAGGCAAAATGCAGTAATGTTCCTCTAGAGTTCAGGGGGCCCTTTTGGACATGGGGCCCTGGGCAATTGCCCCTAAAACTGTACCTGTTCACACGTATAGGATCCTGCGCAGATTTGATGCGCAGGATTTGTAACTGCAGATTAGAAGCTGTGCTCAGTCATTTAGTTTACATTGAAATCTGCAGCAGAAAATCCTGCGCATCAAATCTGTGTACGTGTGAACGTACCCTTAAGGGCTTTGATCTAGATTTGCTTTACAGTATGTGTGCTGGTGTCTTTATTTATCTTTTAATGTGATGTTTTTATTGTATTTTTTTCAATATTTGTCTATTTATCTTATTTGATATTTGTGTACATTTTTCATTTTTTTTTGGTATAGTAGTTATTGTATATACACTGTTACTTATGTACTTTGACAGTATTTTTGGTTGGTGATACTGCTGCAGTTCCCGGTGTGGCTTAGAAGGAGTGAACATCTGCTCTCCCTGCTACTTAAATGGCCAGCATGTCCTAATTTGTCCTTCACCTGTCTTGGTCTGGCTACTATTTAATGTTACACCTGCTCATTTGTGCCTAAACAAGAGTGTGTGTTTTTTTTCTCAAAACTGAAAGTGTACCTATATCTGACCTGTTTCCTATATTTGACTCTTTTTGCCTGTTCTCCTGATGTTGCCTCTGCGTTATCCTTGTGTACTGTGCTGACCCTCCTGTGCATGACCTAGACCACTAAACCTGTGCTTCCCCCTCCGAATATTTTGTTTGTACCTGACTCCCAAATATTAGCTTAAGACCCACACCAGCACCTAGACAATCCTCTGACAAGCCCCGAGGTTAGCTGTTCTCTACACTGTGACCACTCTTTAGAAATTAACTAATACCATTTAGTATTGTTCTGCTGCTACTAAATACTGCTGGTCCCCCAAATACTATACTGTAGAAATATCAGTGACATACAGATAGTCACCATGAAAATTATAATGCCATCCAGATAGTGTCCCCTACAGTGTTTAGTGTCTCACAAAATAGTTGTTCCCAGAAAATAGTGCCACCCTATAGTGAAAGTAATAGTGCTCACTTACAGTGCTTCTAAAAAGTTTGGTAATGAGAATACCCTCATTGGTAATAGTGTGTTAGTCATCCAGTTAATGTCCTCAAAAGTATCTGTGCCAGGGTGCCCCCATATTAATAGTGCTTCTAAAAGTAATAGCGCGAGAGAGAAAACATTCTTGGTTATTAGTAAGAATGCTCCACCATAGTGTCACCAATAATAATAATGCTCCTCCAGAGAGCCTAATAGGGCCCCTAATAATAACAACAATGTGCCATAAATGGTGCATTGTTGCACACCCATCTATTATACATTAATCTATGGCTTCTAAGCACATTGTCAACAATTAATATCAGGTAGTCAGTACACATTTTGATCAAACTCTTTTACCCCACTTGTTATTAGGTCCCTAACTTACATGGCATGGTGGTGACCAGCAACCAATCACCGATGCAACACCAATACCCATAAGAAGAGTGACCTAATGGTAAGGCAACCCCAATGCTGCAAGACCAAGTTTCCTGGTTCTGGGCCAACCAACCCCATAGGCACAGCATTACAACAATATTGGTTGCAACACAGCACCACACCAGAGTGAACATATCTAAATATTTAGCCATGAAGTGGCAAGTGGGCTTATACAGTTTAATCAAAATGATGGAAGCTGTTGAAATTAATGCTTAGAAGCAATAGATCAAAGTATAACATATGGATGTGCAGTCATGTCTTTCTTTCTAAATCTGTGGTTCAATAACTGTGCTTACATAGAGTGCACCTATTAGTAATAGTTCTCCAATAGTAACCTCATATAGTGAGTAACCTCAATAGTAAGGCTCCGCCAGAGAGATCCATTAGCATCTTTACTCTATAGAGCCCTAATAATAATAATAATAATGATAATGGTCACTACAGTGTCCCCATAGAAATGCCCCCCCACCCCACCCTCGAGAGCCCCTATTAGTATTAGTGCCCCTCATGGGAGAAATGTTCCCTTAGAGCACCCCAATTGATTATAGTGCTTCCCCAAAGGGCCCCAAAAGTAATATTCCTACTTAAAGCTATCCCCATTAGTAACAAAGCCTCTTATAGTAACAAAATGCCCCAAAAGGCCAATTGGTAATGTGTTATCCCATAGTGCAACAAAAGAAAAAGCAATAGACCCCAAACTGTTGCATGCTACATACAGCAGCGTGGTACAGGCCCCAAGTTACACCATAACATGTACATCCAATCATAACAAAGATTATAAGTGCCCTCTGAGAACTGTTCTGTACAGATCTTCTATGCACCATGTCCATAGCCAATGGCAAAACATTTAGGAGTATTGATTTATTCTTCCAATATATCAGCATATTTGTAGGTTTGTAAGGACAATACTATACTATACTAATGTATTCATCGTTTAATAGTTATTGCCATTTATATTGTAAACATATTAGCTATAAAAATGTTAAAAATGAAATTATTGATTCAGATTTTATCTGCTCTCTGTGAATAGAGGCTCATCCTGGAAGTACGCTATATACAGAAAACGTTAGCCATGTGTTAAGGAAAAAATTAACAAATACAATTATTTTGCCACATTTTTCTAAGTTGAAAAACATACTATTCTGTTCTTGAAGGCTATTTAATGATACTCTTTACATCACATTTCCAGGCTTTCCGCCAGATAGAAATGAAACCATACTGTATATGTCTGCAAACAGTCCCCTGTTCTTTTTAAAGTCATGAATGAAACTCCTTCTGGCCGACCATAGACAGCTGGTAAATGAGCTTCAAACAAATGTCATAGTTTCCTGACAATGTCTACAAATTGCTTCAGCAAATGCAGATGAATTGTTGCACAATTATGTAAATGAAGCTTTTATGGCAGCGAGTAAACAAAGCTAAAGTCTTATTCTACAATCTGTAGCGTGTGCAGGTATCTCATCTGCAGAGTGCAAAGATTTAGGAAGAAGAGGGAACTACTGTACATGGTATTAATCCGAGTGACTGCACTTTGTAAACTACATATTTTCATATTGGTATTTGATCACTCAAATATTTATATTTGTGATATAAACGTATACTGACTGATTACTTTATTAAATACAATATCTAGAACTGGATAACAGTCCTTTTCCCCTCATACAGCCTCATTTCATTACTCATTTGATTAATTTAAAGTGTTTTATGGGACCCCCCCATGGTCTCCTGCACAGCGCCGCGGCAGTCCCTAGGAAACAGCCGCAACACACCCCCTCCATGTATCTCTATGGGAGAGCCAGAGGTACCCGAGCGCTACATCTCCAGTCCTTCCTGAGGACTGCAGGGATGCCATGCAGGAGATTGATCAGACCCCCCCCTCACACCAGTCAGACACGTGTTTCTGAATTGGAGTACTCCTTTAACAAGACGTTTTATTATGCCTAAAGCAGGGCTTCAACAAATACCAATTCTGTGTCATGCACTGACCCTTCAGACCCTGCACTGAGCATGAGACAGTAGGGTTAACACGTGTACGAGTAGGGTCCCACTCCATATATTATTAGACTTCAATACATTTTGCACGGCCGTCATGCCTCCTCCCATAGACTTGCATAGTGGGGGCGGGGGTGACGTCACACGGGGACGAAGTCGTGACATCAAGAAACTTCAGTCCCGTGGTAGCCACCCGGCTTTTTGTGAGCTGGCACCGCGGCGTGCAGCTCAAACAGGTGGGTGGCGAATACAAGATTGCGGGCGTCCCCAGTGGGGGGATAAGATGTCTCAGGGCCGGAGTACTCCTTTAAAGAGGCACTGTCATGGTTAAAAACTTTTCATATATTGCAGGACTCATTATAATATGACATTTCACAATATACACCTGTTAAAAAAAAAATAAATTTTCACCTGAAATTCAAGCTCAAAATAGCCACCACTAGGGGTCGCCTGTCTTTTAGCCAGACAGACTAGTCTAGATTTTACAGCATACTGGATACCGGCCATAAAGCATACCGGTATCCAGTATAGGAGATTTCTATTGTGTATGCAAAACTACAGATAAAGGATGTGTGGACATGCTGGGAGCTGTAGTTTTACAACAGCTTGAGGCAACACTGCTCTAACACAGTTATTTACAAACATTGCAGCTTCAGTTGTTACTAAACTACAACTCCCAGCATGGTGAAATAGTCAAAGCTTTCTCGGACTCCTGAATGACTATGCTGATTAGCATCCAGCTTTACTAGGAGAAGATAAAACAGATAGAACATGTATTCATAAAAATGCTGTACTTTTATCTAAAAAATCCTTGCACTTATTTTATAAAGATCTATTCTTATATTTATACATTTTATCCTGTTATGAATTCACCATAATGTCTTCTGATTACTCAGGCAAGCTCCAAGTATCTTCCTCTGACACATGACACAGCATAAAACCAGAGAGGAAAGGGTTACAGAGTAGAGAGTACTGATTAGCTGACTGCACAGGCTTGCTCCTTTGAGGGAGACAGACTGACACGCCCCCTCAGCCTGCACAATGAAAAAGTAACTCACTAGCAGATAAATGCTTATATCTCTGGATATATAGGTCCGAGACACATAAAAATTATATGCACATGATGAGGATTGGGTGCTGAGTAACATATCACTTTTTTCTTTTTTTTTGCACTATGACTGGAACGATTTAAGTTAGATACTTAGACATTCATAGTAATCCATAATTTCAAAATTTTTGGTAAATTCTAAATTCTAAAAAAAAAAAGTGTCAGAAAATTCATATAGAACATATATTAACCACAACAATTTTTTGTTTTTTGCCTTTTTATTTTTTCTTCCTCGCCTTTTAAAATACTGTACATAACTCTTTCATTTTTTTCATCAATTTTCCATCTATATAGCTTGTTGTTCGTGGGCCTTATTGTACTTTGTAATGAGATCACTCATTTCACCACATAATGTATGGTCAAGCTAAAAAAAAAAATTTGTGGGGCAAAATTTAAAAAAGGAAAAGCCATTATGCAAAATTTAGGGGGTTATGTTTCTACGTAGTGCATTTTTCGGTTAAAATAATACATTATCTTTATTTTGTAGGTCCATATAATTATAACAATACCCAATTTGTATAAGTTTTGTTTTATTTTGCTAGTTAAAAAATATATACACCAAAATAAGAAACAAGTAGGAAACTAGGTCTACCAACCAACACACATAGGTGTAGTGCTGAAACAATAAATATACCCCAAATGTAAACATTAACTCCAAAATTTATATTAAAGTATACAAATCTTTATTGGTCAAATTACAAAAATAGACTAAAAAACATATATAATATATTGGTATTATTTTGCCCTTTCTTTGGATTTATAAAAAACATATATGTAATACATCAATTGGCACTTAAAGGGGTACTCTGGCCCTAAGACATCTTATCCCCTATCCAAAGGATAGGGTATAAGATGTCTGATCAGGGGGGTACTGCCGCTGAGACCCCCCCCACAATCTCTCATGCAGCACCCACCCATGCAGCAATCTCTCATGCAGCCATCACGCCCCCTCCTATAGACTTGCATTGAGTGGGTGGGGCTTGACATCACAAGGGGGCTGAGTCGTGACTAGGGATCGGCATTTTGTTTCAGCTCGCCAAAACGATTGGGTTGACCTTCTCCCCTGGGCTGAATTCTCATATAATCATAAGGATTCCGAGTCCACGAGGTCGTCCCCCTTTTTTGTTGTCAACAGACTCCAATTCCGTTCTCCTCTTCCTCTCCCAGTTTCCTCCGGTGTGCCTGTTGTTGATGAACTAGTCCGTGACTTCTCTACCATCTGGCAACAGACCCGACAGTCGTTATCCCAGGCTTCTTCACGCATGAAGGCGCAAGCTGATAAGAGTAGAAGACCTCCTCCATCCTTCTCTCCTGGTGACATGGTGTGGCTTTCATCCAAGTACATCTGCTTCAAGATCCGCTGTTACAAGCTCGGTCCTTGCTACCTTGGTCCTTACCAGATTCTACAAAAAATCTATTCTGTCTCCTACAAACTCTGTCTACCTGCTACGTTACCTATTCCCAATTCCTTTCAAGGTTAAAGATATTCTTGCTACAAAAACTTTGAGAGGTAAACAATTTTTTTTGGTCAACTGGGAGTGTTACTGTCCTGAGGAGAGATCTTGGGAGCCTGAGTAAAATATCCTGGACCATGACCTTCTCAGGAGTTTCTCAGGAGTTTTCTGACTCGTAAAAGGAGGGGGAAGCCAAAGGGGGGGTACTGTTACGTTAGGCACTCCGGCCGCACACGCTGGTCATGAGCGCATTGTCCCGTTACCTGCTGCTGTCGTTGGATGCGCCTGCATGCGAGACATCACTACATGAGTCCATCACTCACCGGGTGTTTCTCCTGCCCCTGCCTCTGCCTCTCTGCTCTGGTGCACGTGTCCCCATTCCCTAGGGCGTGCCTGAGCTTTAAGATTTAAAGGGCCAGTGTGCTCATTAGTGTAATTCCCCTGTGGCTCATTGATAAATTCCTCCAACCTTCTCACTTCCCTGCCGGATCTTTGTTGCCTGACCTTACCTTGCTCCTTGCTGCCTGCCTACTGACCATTCGCTATGTTCCTGACTATGCTACTGTGCCGCCTGCCTTGACCTTCTGCTATTCTGACTGCAAGCTGTCTTATCCCTCCTGTGCCTTACATCTCCTCAGCCGCCTGTGTGGCCGAGCCGTGCCAGGGGTAGTAACCTGGGTGCTGCCTGCTGCAGCAAGTCCATCCCGCTTTGCGGCGGGCTCTGGTGAAAACCAGCGGCACCTTAGACTCTGCTCCCTGGTATGGTCCGAGTCATCTGCCACACAGGTCCAGCGGATCCACATCCACCGGGGTCCCTGTCTTCTGAATCGTGAGTGTTACACACACACACACACACACACACATATATATATATATATATATATATATATACACTGAGTTGCAATATCACACATTATCTGTGGACAGGTGTGGGACAGATCTTGGGAGTAAGCAGCCTTGATTTTGTGGTTTTGTCTCGACCCGTACAATCCTTTTAACAAGTTTATATTTATTACTTACTTATTTTATTTCCTATTCTCTATCATTTAATTTGTATGCAAATATTATATGTTATTCTTAATGATAGAATATTAAAATTATGCAATAATAGTTATTGGGGAATAGTAATTATTTAATATATTTTTTTATGTTTCTTGCTTTTTCAGTTTGATTAAAATGTTTTAATTAACAGCACAGGAAAAACATTTCTATTATTTAATTTATATTTTCTCTTTTATAAGTTCTGGAATTCTTATGTTCCTTCCTTTTTGGGAAAATTAATTTATTTTTTAATCTGTGTCTATGCACTTTCAGTTCTACAAAGTGCTTTACTAGTTTTATTGTATTTGCTATTTCAATTCTTATTTAGCTTTGTATTGCTTGAATGCTACTCTAAGACGTTGAATTCTAAATATATGCAAAAGAAACCGCTCTTGATCAGTCCTTTATTTCCTTTCTAAATAAAAATATACAATACAGTATTGTAAAGCAGAAACGTGAATAAAAAGAATGAATGTCAATGTGGTTCTCTAGTGGAACAAGAGAACATATTATAAAGGCAAAGTAGACATCTTATTGTTAATAAAGTGAAATACTTTAGAAACAAAGGGTTTAAAGGGGTATTCCAGGAAAAAACTTTTTATATATATATCAACTGGCTCCAGAAAGTTAAACAGATTTGTAAATTAAAAATAGAAATATGTATGCGTAGCTCTACAACATAAAATGTACGAGGTTAACTGGATACCTTTCACCCAAAAGAGGAAAAAAGGAGTTAAATCAAGGAAAATAAAATATACCAGTCCTCAGTGCACAAACTCTTCAAAGAGTTATATGGTATCAGTCTGGGAAATGCCAAGAAAGGAATTCAATAAGATGTACCAAAAAATATAAATTTAATATATGTACCTCAATATATGAGATATGAATATCAAATGACAATTAAAATACAATTTAAAATATTAGTATTAATGATATGCCAAACGTGGGGCCCCACGTTGGCACCTAAATATGCAAAACAGATACCACCATATAACTTGGTAAAACCAATATGTTAATATGGTCACTAATTCACACCAGGAGTAGAAAAAATGCACAATGGCTCGGATGGAGCCTAGAAAAAAATTGTATCCCCTATGACGGGGTGAATTGTCCTACAATGCAAGGAACAACCTGTAAATAAAAATACAGCCTACAAATACAAATATAAATATAGTGTGAAACCTGCAAATAAAATACAAATAAAGTACAAATAAATACAAAATATGACGCTGATGGTATCAAACAACTGTGGTTTCCAGTGATAACCATATGTTCTGTCCTGTGAATGAATATATCGCAGTCCTAGTATAGTCCTGTGTGAATAGTGGCCATTTTCATATGTCCCGCATATAATGAAGCAGTCTTTCTTTTTTGCCAATTATATCCACTTAAGGGTGGTAAACTGTATCAATGTTTCCGTATGCTGTACTCTCTAAGATTGCTGTATTAATGCTGTATTGATATAAAGCGTAATAGCTATGAATGAATTGTCGGCACTTTCGTGCCACTCACCGCTTCTACGATCTGATTGACTGTGTAACGCTCGAGCTGGGGTGGCGATGCACGGCCACGTCTCCCTCAGCGAGCTGCGAGGATAGCGGTGCTCGGCCGGTCAGCGTGTGTCTCGGCGGCGTCTGACGTCAGCAGTCAGCTGATTGCAGGTCAGCTGACTATTTTGTGATGGACGTTTGGTTTGAGCAGATATTAGAGTCTTTTAACTTTTCCAATAGTATTATTCAGCAGACGATCAGCATACGGTCAGTAATCCTAGGTGGATAAGCGGAGATTCTTTCATTCCTGAGGTATCAATAACAATAAGTCCTCATAGATGTTAGCGGGTAAAAGACGCACCAGGATAGGTGCTAAGTGTGAATATGGTTCAGTGGGATCCGGCTTCCAAAGTGGCATCGCCACCCCAGCTCGAGCGTTACACAGTCAATCAGATCGTAGGAGCGGTGAGTGGCATGAAAGTGCCGACAATTCATTCATAGGTATTACACTTTATATCAATACAGCATTAATACAGCAATCTTAGAGAGTACAGCATACGGAAACATTGATACAGTTTACCACCCTTAAGTGGATATAATTGGCAAAAAAGAAAGACTGCTTCATTATATGCGGGACATATGAAAATGGCCACTATTCACACAGGACTATACTAGGACTGCGATATATTCATTCACAGGACAGAACATATGGTTATCACTGGAAACCACAGTTGTTTGATACCATCAGCGTCATATTTTGTATTTATTTGTACTTTATTTGTATTTTATTTGCAGGTTTCACACTATATTTATATTTGTATTTGTAGGCTGTATTTTTAGTTACAGGTTGTTCCTTGCATTGTAGGACAATTCACCCCGTCATAGGGGATACAATTTTTTTCTAGGCTCCATCCGAGCCATTGTGCATTTTTTCTACTCCTGGTGTGAATTAGTGACCATATTAACATATTGGTTTTACCAAGTTATATGGTGGTATCCGTTTTGCATATTTAGATGCCAACGTGGGGCCCCACGTTTAGCATATCATTAATTCTAATATTTTAAATTGTATTTTAATTGTCATTTGATATTCATATCTCATATATTGAGGTACATATATTAAATTTATATTTTTTGGTACATCTTATTGAATTCCTTTCTTGGCATTTCCCAGACTGATACCATATAACTCTTTGAAGAGTTAGTGCACTGAGGACTGGTATATTTTATTTTCCTAGATTTGTAAATTACTTCTATTAAAAAATTGTAATCCTTTCAGTACTTATGAGCTTCTGAAGTTAAGGTTGTTCTTTTCTGTCTAAGTAATCTCTGATGACACCTGTCTCGGGAAACGCCCAGTTTAGAAGCAAATTCCCATAGCAAACCTCTTCTAAACTGGGCGTTTCCCGAGACAGGTGTCATCAGAGGTTACTTAGACAGAAAAGAACAACCTTAATTGTGCAGGAACCACACAAGGAAATGCTGTAGTGCAATTTTTAATTTAACTGTTGCTGATGACCTTTCCCAGCATTCCATGCATTCAGAGACAATATTTCATTAGTCACATGGTCTCTAGGGGGCTTGGCTGTGCTGCATACCGTGAAAACCAAGTCCAAGTGCACCATGTGCTATCAGGTGCTTCTATAGAGGTCTATCAGTACAGTAGTTCCTTGTAAGGTCTACAGTTATGATGGATGAAGAAACAATTCCCAGCATACCCTTACTACTGCTTAGATAATACTAGGAGCTGTAGTTTCACATGGTAAAAATCTCTTTTGTGCCTTTCCCTTAATTTTCTATAGGTATACTTGATTATCATAGTGGAAATATATTTCCACCACGCACTACACCACTGGTGTGCATTCATCAAAATAGGAAACCTGTTGTTTAAAATTTGAATTCCACCCCATGTACATGTGTGTGATTAAATATATATATATATATATATATATATATATATATATATATATATATATATATATATCGCAACAGTACAGCTAGTCCAGTATGCATGGTCTGGTCAACCTAGGGTAGCTAGGGTAGCTAAACAGATAGACCATGAGCCCTCCACCAGACTTCCCTTTGCTTTCAAGGTCATATAAAGACATGCATAAGTTTTACTTTGTGTCAGATCCTGTGCAAATCCTACAGAAACATAATCATAATATGCTCCATTGGGCCTTTAACCTTGTACCTTTACATTTTTCATGCTGTGTATTTATTTCTTATACTTTAATACACAAAGTTAAATAGAACTTAATAAAAGAAACACATTTTGATACTGATTCATCAACAATTCATATCATGTTGTATTTACATATGTGAGCGTACCGTATGACATTGTTCAGAAAACTTTATACAACTTTGTTACAAGAAACTAGAAGGACATCTATCATGCCGTCTGCAAATCTTGCTTCTGATGAGTTCTCCAATTGATTCTAAAGAGAATTGTTGGCTCAGCATTATTGTGATGTATGGTAATGTTTTTTGTCAGTTTTTCTTGCCTATCACTCAATAGCACATCATTATTGGAACACTAATGAAGGACTGATCACTTTATTTGCCTTTAAAGTAAAAGTTTCTACAAAGTCGCTCAAGTCCATTAGTCATGTAAATTTTGTCATAAAGTAAAAGATGAATCTATTTATTTCCTTTATAAATCACAACGTAATGAAGGCTGAGATTTGGACGTCCTAGGTCTATATGAAATAAAGCCAAATAAATCTATGTAATGAATTGTGCATAAAAATGAGGCACTAATCAGGATTTTTTGTTGTTGTAGAAGACACAATATACAGGTTTGAGGTGCTCAGTTAGCTAGACAAAAACTTTTCTGTTTGTTAGATTTTACTTACCGTATGTGTTTTGTATTATTGTGTTTTATGTAAAATGATATTTCTTTAGGTGTCATGTATTCCTATCTGAATATAATGATGGTATACTTCAAAACTGATCATAATTTACCCATAATGTACTCTCACTACTGCACAGTACATACAATGACTCCCAATAGTGGTGAACAATTTGAACAAGCAAAGACGCAATGTAAAGCATGGTGGACGGGTGCTCTCAGACCGGGACTATTAGATCTGATTACCATGAAGGTTGATCCAGCCATTCAGGGATTTTTAAGGTTCTTAAAATACATTGTAAATTGGTATAGGTGATGAAGAAGTTACACATGATATCTTCACTATTCTCTGTGTTTTTTTTTTTTTTTTTTTTTTGTAGATGAACATTCATATTCACAAACCCAGAGTACACTGGGATCAAGGGAGCACACCCTGGGTGCCATGGCATAGGAAAAAAACATTTATAACTATTCTCCTCGCAAATTGGACCAACAAGCCAAGCCAAGGGCAACCAGCAGCAGCAGCAGCTTGTGAGTACATTCACCCAGTAATAACAAATATGTTTATTTTTGTATATATTTATTTATGGGGTAAGATTTTTTTAATTTGAAAAATGGGGAAAGGGAGTGATATTTTTAAAAACACTTTTAAAGGGACTGTAACTCTTAGATACCGATCCAAGGCAGATACTGAAAGATTTTTGGGGAGATTTATCAAAACCTGTGCAGGTTTTTGCCCATAGCAACCAATAATTTTTGAAAAGGCCTCTGAAAGGGAAAAAAAAAGCCTTCTGATTGGTTGCTATTGGCACTAGTTTGATAGATCTCCCCAGTTTTTTTTCTAGTTTGTATCTATTTTCTGGTTGCAATTTATTTAATTTCATGTCTTCTTATGGGGCTGCCATCTGGCCTGAGCTGTTTTTCACAGCATTTAAAGATATGCTGTACAGCAGGACTCATGGACCATAGACAACAATAGACATGCCTGGTCCCATTCCAATAAATTGTAGAGGCTACTGAGCATTCTCTGTGACCTTTTCAGAGGTCATTCTACAGGAAGGGGGATGCTGAATCCAGTATCATCTATTTACTGGTGCCCCCTTTTACTGTGCTCCTTAGAAGAAAGACTTTACTGTACAGAACAGGTCTCCACTTAGTTTTAGGCCTAGTGGCCAGAGTTTTAACTGCAATATTTCAGGAATATTATAAAATATAGATAGTAAAATGTTAAATTACAAAAAATATCACCAAAAATTCTTAAAAAATAAGTTTCACATAAAATCCTGATTAAAACAATAGGTCATTTTCTGATGACACATTCCCTTTAATTACATTTTCAGTTAACCTAATTTATGTGGTGCCCTGCACTAGGGCCCCATGAATACAATGTACTAAGCAGAAGGCATAGGCTGTATACCTCCTGTTTAGTAAATACTTGCTGAGCAGGACACAGCTTGCCCGATCCAGCCGTGTTAGAGTTAAAATTTAGAAAAAATTCAAAAACGCAGTACAAATGCACTAATGCTTATTTTGTTTGTTATTTACCGTATTCACTGTGTGATACATGACATGTTAACTATGTTGTGTGAGTTGATAGCATTATAGCAATATGTATACTTCTTTTCTACTTTTGTATCATAGTATGCAAAGAGAAAATTGTGGTTAAAGGGATGTTCCGGGCAAAAACATTTTATCCCCTATCCAAAGGATAGGGGATAAGATGTCTGATCGCGATGGGCCCACCACTGGGACCCCCTGCGATCTCCCTGCAGCACCCACATTCTATGCAGTAGCTGCGTCTCCAGTTTCGGAAACCTCCGGGTATCCGAGACTGGGGACGTGACGTAACACCACGCCCCCTCCATTCATGTCTATGGGAGGGGGCATGATGGTCCGTCATGCCCCCTCCCATACACATGAATGGAGGGGGCGTGGAGTGACGTCACGTCCTCAGTAACGGAAACATTGAGGTTTCCGAAACAGGAGACGCAGCTCCCACATAAAATGCGGGTGCTGCAGGGAGATCGCAGGGGGTCCCAGCGGCGGGCCCACCGCGATCAGACATCTTATCCCCAATCCTTTGGATAGGGGATAAAATGTTTTTGCCCGGAATACCCCTTTAATTCTGCATGCTTTTTTACCATATATTTATTTATGTTTTTTGTGTCACCACTTACCACAAGCCATAACTTTTTCATGTGTCCATCAATGTACCTATATTGTTATGAAGGCTTGTTTATATCCAGTATGCATTTTAATTTTTTTGTAGAATACCAGTTAATTGTACGTTTTAATATATATATAGGTAATAAACGCTCTGGGATGGATATTCCTGACATAGAGTGTTTGTAAGCTCAAAATCTGAGTCGGCTATTATACACGTCTGAGCACTCGTCACCACTGTCAGGAGTGGAGCAGAGCGGGAACCACTGCATCTACTGGTCTTACAGGGGTACTCCAGTGGAAAACATTTCAATTATTTTTAATCATCTGGTGCCAGAACGTTAAACAAATTTGTGAATTACTTCTATTAAAAATGTTAACCCTTCCAGTACTTATTAGCTGCTTTATGCTCTAGAGCAAGTTCTTTCCTTTTTGATTATTTTTTTCTGTCTGCACACATTGCTCTGTACTGACACCTCTGTCAATGTCAGGAACTGTCCAGGGCAGGAGCAAATCCCCATAGAAAACCTATCCTGCTCTGCACAGTTCCTAACACAGACAGAGGTGTCAGCAGAGAGCACTGTGGTTAGACAGAAAGGAAATTCAAAGAGAACCTCCTGTGGATCACAGAGCAGCTGATAAGTACTGGATGGGTTAAGATTTTTAAATAGAAGTAAATTACAAATCTGTTTCACTTTCTGGCACTAGTTAATAAAAAAAAAATTCCACTGGAGTACCCCTATAAGGCCAAAAATAGGCTGTGTCATTAAGGGATTAAGAATAAAGTATTTTTATAAGGGAATGTCATGGGTTTATAATATCAAAGAATGTAAATGTGTTGCCTTTCTTTTTTTTAATAATAAACTTTTTTAAACTTTGTGAGTTATTTAGATGGGTTAACAAAGGAAGCTCTTTTCATCTGTAAAACCTCCTAAGCGCTATCATCCATGAAATCTAAAGGATCTAACTGTATTAAATGGGCACTATTAGATATAAAAACTTTTTATATGTTGCACATTTTGGCAAAACAATATATTTTCTAATATAGTTCTTTAAAAAAGTGTCACATTTTATTAAAGAAAACTGCCTTGAAAATCCCACCACCATTTCGCGAATATAGCGCTATATATTCGTAATTACGAATTTTCATTTTATTTTATTTTTATTTATTTTTTTCTTCACAGTACACATCACAGTGATCACCCCTCTCTGCTTCCAGCTTGTGTGGTGTAAAGAAGGCTCTAATACTACTGTGTGAGACTGGCGTGCGAAAATTCGCATATGCAAAAATTAGTGTATGCTAATTTTCGCATATGCGAATATTCGAGTATGCGAATTTCCTATATGCTAATTTTCACATATGTTAATTTTCGCATACGCGAAATTTCGCATATGCGAAAATAAAACGAGAATATAACGAATATGCGAATATTCGCGAATATATGCCGAATATTCGTCCATATATTCGCGAATATTCGCGAATTCGAATATGGCCTATGCCGCTCAACACTAGTCCCCATACCTTCTGGGACACTGATCAGTCCCACAGCAGCATGAGTGTGTCCAAGGGTCATGGACACAAGAAGGCTGATTGACAAGACTGCAGAAGTAACACAGCGTTCAGCAAGATTGCTTAACACAGAGGTTTACCAAACTCCAAGCATGCCTGGAATGTCAAATTATGTCTGGGCATGCTTGGAGTTGTAGTTTTGCAAAAGCTGCAGACACACAGCTGCAAAAAAAGTTATCCAAACACTGTACTTCCATCAAATCCAAAACTAGATGTCCCAGCATTACAGGACTGCCTAAGGATGACACACATGAATGACAGAGATGTAAGTTATACACTTACCATATTGTCTTTGGTGGTAGATTACAGGCAATCTTCAAAAATCACTGTGTGTGTGTCTGTGTACAGCATAAATCCAGAAAGGAAAGGGTTACAGATGAGGGCCGGCAGGCTCCCAGAGCAGTGAGTCAGCAGAGTGTGGGAGGGGGAGGAGTCATCACAGTGCAGGCAAGAGAAGGACATGCCCCTCCCTTTGACAAAATGGAAAAGACATTGAGCAGCTGTACATTTTTTAGTGATCTGACAGTTTCGGTTTAAAGCTAGCACCTGCTGCTGATGGCACAGTAAACGCTCCTGTAAAATTATGCTTAACTCCTTAAGGACCAAGGGCGTACAGGTACGCCTTTGGTCCCTGGTACTTAAGGACCAAGGGCGTACCTGTACGCCCGTGGGAATTTCGGTCCCCGCCGCGCGCCGGGCGGGGATCGCGCCCTGGTGACTGCTGATATCTATCAGCAGGCACCCCACGCAAATGCCCAGGGGGGTCATTAGACCCCCCATGTCGGCGATCGGCGCAAATCGCAAGTGAATTCACACTTGCGATTTGCGCCGATTCCGGGTCATACGGGTCTATTGTGACCCGGTGACCCGGAATAGAAGGGGGATCGCGGGTGTCCTAGACACCCACGATCCCCCTGTAGCGATAGGAGTGAGGAGGCAGGGTTGCCACCCCTCCTATCTTTGCTATTGGTGGTCTAGACGCGACCACCAATAGCAGATCGGGGGCGGAGGGGTTTACTTTCGGTTTCCCCGTCCTGCCCACCCACAATAGGCGGGGCAGGACGGGGAAACCGACAGGGACCGGCGCCGAAGATCCACTTACCCATCGGCGACGGCAGCGGGCAACGATCAGCGGAAGAAGAGGACCGCGACGCAGCTTCCTGGATCCGACGGAAGCCGGTGAGTTACTTAGCAACATCTGGAGGGCTACAGTCTGAGACCACTATAGTGGTCTCTAAACTGTAACCCTCCAGATGTTGCAAAACTACAACTCCCAGCATGCCCAGAGAGCTGTTTAGGCTTGCTGGGAGTTGCAGTTTTGCAACAGCTGGAGGTCTACAGTTTGAGACCACTGCAAAGTGATCTCTATACTGTGCACCTCCAGATCTTGCAAAACTACAACTCCCAGCATGCCCAGACAGCAGTTTGCTGTCTGGGCATGCTGGGAGTTGTAGTTTTGCAACATCTGGAGGTCCACAGTTTGAAGACCACTGTGCAGTGGTCTCTAAACTATAGCTCTCCAGATGTTGCAAAACTGCAACTCCCAGCAAGCCTAAACAGCAAACAGCTGTCTCTGCATGCTGGGAGTTGTAGTTGCGATCCCTCCAGCTGTTGCATAACTACATCTCCCAGCATGCCTTTCGGCGATCAGTACATGCTGGGAGTTGAAGTTTTGCAACAGCTGAAGGCACACTGGTTGGAAAATACTGAGTTAGGTAACCTAACTGAAGGTTTTCCAACCAGTGTGTCTCCAGCTGTTGCAAAAGTACAACTCCCAGCATGCACGGTCTGTCAGTACATGCTGGGAGTTGTAGTTTTGAAACAGCTGGAGGTTTGCCCCCCCCCCCATGTGAACGTACAGGGTACATTCACACGGGCGGGTTTACAGTAAGTTTTCTGCTTCAAGTTTGGGCTGTGGCAAATTTTTCACCGCAGCGCAAACTCCTAGCGGTAAATTCACTGTAAACCCGCCAGTGTGAATGTACCCTAAAAACACTACACTTACACATAATAAAGAGTAAAACACTACATATACACCCCCTTACACTGTCCCAATAATAAAAAATAAAAAACGTATTGTACGGCAGTGTTTCCAAAACAGAGCCTCCAGCTGTTGCAAAACAATAACTCCCAGCATTTCCGGACAGCCACTAACTGTCCAGGCATGCTGGGAGTTTAGCAACAGCTGGAGGCACCCTGTTTGGGAATCACTGGCGTAGAATACCCCTATGTCCACCCCTGTGCAATCCCTAATTTAGTCCTCAAATGCGCATGGCGCTCTCTCACTTCAAAGCCCTGTCGTATTTCAAGGAAACAGTTTAGTGCCACATATGGGGTATCTCCGTACTCAGGAGAAATTGCACTACAAATTTTGGGGGCTTTTTTTCCTTTTACCCCTTATGAAAAAGAAAAGTTGGGGTCTACACCAGCCTGTTAGTGTAAAAAAATTTTTTTTTTACACTAACATGCTGGTGTTGTCCTTTACTTTTTATGAGTTACTTTTTAAGGAAAAAAAGACCCCCAAAATTTGTAACGCAATTTCTCCTGAGTACAGAGATGCCCCAGATGTGGACGTAAAAAGCTCTGCGGGCGCACAACAAGGCTCAGGAGTGAGAGCGCACCATGTACATTTGAGGCCTAAATTGGTGATTTGCACAGGGGTGGCTGATTTTACAGCGGTTCTGACATAAACACAAAACAATAAATACCCACATGTGACCCCATTTTGGAAACGACACCCCTCACGGAATGTAACAAGGGGTATAGTGAGCCTGAAAACCCCACAGGTGTTTGACAAATTTTCATTAAAGTTGGATGGGAAAATGAGAAAAAAAAAATTTTTTCACTAAAATGCTGGTGTCACCCTAAATTTTTCATTTTCACAAGGGAAAATAAAAAAAAGCCCCCCAAAATTTGTAACCCAATTTCTTCTGAGTAAGAGCATACCCCATATGTGGACGTAAAGTGCTCTATGGGTGCACTACAATGCTCAGAAGAGAAGGAGCGCCATTGGGATTTTGAAGAGAAAATTTCTCCGGAATTGAAGGCCACTTTTGTTTACAAAGCCCCCATGGTACCAGAACAATGGACCCCCCCCATATGTGACCCCATTTGGAAACTACACCCCTCATGTAATGTAATAAGGGGTACAGTGAGCATTTACGCCCCACAGGTGTCTGACAGATTTTTGGAACAGTGATCCGTGAAAATGAAAAATTTAATTTTCCATTTGCACAGCCCACTGTTTGAAAGATCTGTCAAACGCCAGTGGGGTGTAAATACTCACTGCACCACTTATTAAATTCTGTAAGGGGTGTAGTTTCCAAAATGGGGTCACATGTGGGGGGGGGGGTCCACTGTTCTGGCACCACGGGGGGCTTTGTAAATGCACATGGCCCCTGACTACCATTCCAAACGAATTCACTTTCCAAAAGCTCAATGGTGCTCCTCCTCTTCTGAGCATTGTAGTTCGCCCGTAGTGCACTTCAGGTCCACTTATGGGGTACCTCCATACTCAGAAGAGATGGGGTTACAAATTTTGGGGGGTATTTTCTGCTATTAACCCTTGCAAAAATGTGAAATTTGGGGGGAAACACACATTTTAGTGAACATTTTTTTTATTTTTTTACATATGCAAAAGTCGTGAAACACCTGTGGGGTATTAAGGCTCACTTTATTCCTTGTTACGTTCCCCAAGGGGTCTAGTTTCCAAAATGGTATGCCATGTGGGTTATTTTTGCTGTTCTGGCACCATAGGGGCTTCCTAAATGCAACATGCCCCCCAAAAACCATTTCTGAAAAACGTACTCTCCAAAATCCCCTTGCTGCTCCTTTGCTTCTGAGCCCTCTACTGCGCCCGCCGAACACTTTACATAGACATATGAGGTATGTGCTTACTCGCGAGAAATTGGGCTACAAATATAAGTATACATTTTCTCCTTTTACCCCTTGTAAAAATTCAAAAATTGGGTTTACAAGAACATGCGAGTGTAAAAAATAAAGATTTTAAATTTTCTCCTTCACTTTGCTGCTATTCCTGTGAAACACCTAAAAGGTTAAAACACTTACTGATTGTCATTTTGAATACTTTGGGTGGTGTAGTTTTTATAATGGGGTCATTTGTGGGGTATTTCTAATGGGAAGACCCTTCAAATCCACTTCAAACCTGAACTGGTCTCTGAAAAAAAGCGAGGTTAAATATTTTGTGAAAAATTGGGAAATTGCTGCTGAACTTTGAAGCCCTCTGGTGTCTTTCAAAAGTAAAAACACGTCAATTTTATGATGCAAACATCAAGTAGACATATTGGAAATGTGAATAAAAAAAAATATATTTTGAATATCCATTTTCCTTACAAGCAGAAAGCTTCAAAGTTAGAAAAATGCAAAATTTTCAAATTTTTCATAAAATTTTGGGATTTTTCACCAAGAAAGGATGCAAGTTACCACAAAATTTTACCACTATGTTAAAGTAGAATATGTCACGAAAAAACATTCTCGGAATCAGATTGATAACTAAAAGCATTCCAGAGTTATTAATGTTTAAAGTGACAGTGGTCAGATGTGCAAAAAACGCTCTGGTCCTAAGGTGTAAAATGGCCTGGTCCTTAAGGGGTTAAACAGGATCACGAGTGGGAAAAGCCTTGTAGTACTTTGGGAAATTATTTTTATTATTATAAATAGCAAACATTAGTATTTAAAAAATATATATTTTAAATACATTTTTATATAATTTTGATAGTACCTCTTTAACCCATTACGGATGTTTTTCCCTTTTTTCGTTTTTTCCTCCTCACCTTCTAAAAATCCTAAATCTCTTATATTTTCATCCACATATGAGTATGAGGGCTTGTTTTCTGCATGACCAGTTCTCCTTTGTACCAGTTGTCACTTGTTTTACCATAAAATGTATGGTGCAACCAAAAAATACTATTTGTGGGGAAATTGAAAAGAAGATTTAGTTTTCACGCTGTACAATTTACCGTAAAAATGATATGATTTCTTTATTCTGTGGGTCAATATGATTAAAATGATACCCATGATTGCATACTTTTCTATTATTGTACTGCTTTAAAAAAAATCGCTAACTTTTTAACGAAATTAGTACTTTTAAAGGGGTACTCTAAATATTTGTAAATTACTTCTATTAAAAAATCTTAATCCTTCCAGTACTTATCAGCTGCTGCATGATCCACAGGAAGTTCTTTTCTTTTTGAATTTCCTTCTTTTGTCTGACCACAGTGCTCTCTGCTGACACCTCTGTCCATGTAAAGGATGCTGTCCAGAGCAGGAGAGGTTTGTTATGGGGATTTTCTCCTACTCTGGACAGTTCCTGACATGGACAGAGGTGTTAGCAGAGATCACTGTGGTCAGACTGAAAGGAAATTCAAAAAGAAAAGAACTTCCTGCAGATCATACAGCAGCTAATGAGTACTGAAAGGGTTAATATTTTTTTTTTTATAGAAGTAATTTACAAATCTGTTTAATGTTCTAGCACCAATTGATTTAAAAAAAAAAAATGTGTTCCAGTGGAGTACCCCTTTAAATCCCTCTTTAGAATCCCTATTTTTTCGTATAAGCGGCGGTATGATGGCTCATTTTTTGCGCCATGATCTGTACTTTTTATTGATACCACATTTGCATATATAAAACTTTAAAGAAGTATTATTTTTTTACAATTTTTGGGGAAAAAGGGACAATTTACATTTTTATTGGGGGAGGAGATTTTACAATTTTTTTGAACTTTTTTCTAATACTTACTTTTTCATTTTATTTCTACACTTTAATAGTTTCCATAGGGGACTATCTATAGCAATAACTTGATTGCTAATACTGTTCAGTGCTATGCATAGGGCATAGCACTGATCAGTGTTATCGGTCATCTTCTGCTCTGGTCTGCTTGATCTCAGACCAGAGCAGAAGACCCCTGGAGATGGCTGGAGGCAGGTTAGGGTACCTCCGGCTGCCATGCTGGATGATGGGATCCCTGTGGCAGCACTGTGGGCGATCCGATCTTCCATTTTAGTGATCGCACTGCAGCAGATGCCGTGATCTGTATTTGGCATCTGAGGGGTTAATATCACACATCAGCACGATCGCTGATGTGCGCCGTTACCGGTGGGTCCCTGGCTGCAGCCGGGACCTGCCGCACATGTCCGGAGCTTTGGTCCGATGCTCTCGGTCATGTACAGGATGTAAGTCCCACCGCACCAGGATGTACATTTACATCCTGCGTTGTTAAGGGGTTAAGCAAGTGTTTCTCTTGTTCTCTATGCAGGACCTGAAACATTCGGGCATCACATGGCCAGCCCATTGATTCAATAGGCACCAAGTAATGCTTTATTTCCCCTGTGATGGTGCTGCAGCGGGATCAAAAATTTGGTGCCAAATTTCCTCATAGGTTATACCTGGTGACTGTATCCCAGCAGAAAGCAACCTGTGATTTTAGCTCCTTACCTTATTTTTTTTTTTTTTTAACAAAAAGGCATTTTAACCTCTTAAGGACTTACCTTTTTCACCTTACGGACTCAGCCCTTTTTTTTTTGCAATTCTGACCACTGTCACTTTATGCATTAATAAATCTAGGACACTTTTACCGTTTATTCTGATTCCGAGATTCTGAGTAAATTTTTAGCGTTGCTTGCATTCTTTCTTGGTGAAAAATCCCCAAATTTAATGAAAATTTAGAAAATTTGGCATTTTTCTAATTTTGAAACTCTGTGCTTGTTAGGAAAATGGATATTCCAGATAAATTTTTTATTGATTTACAAATACAATATGTCTACTTTATGTTGGCATCAGAAAGTTGATATGTTTTTACTTTTTGATGACGTTATAGGGCTTCAAAGTATAGCAGCAATTTTCAAAATTTTTACGAAAATGTAAAAATCATAATTTTTCAGGGACCAGTTAAGTTAGAAGTGGATTTGAGGGGCCTTATTGTGAGAAATACACCAAAAATTACCCCATTATAGAAACTTAACCCCTCAATGTATTCAAAATGACATTCAGAAAGTTTGTTAACCCTTTAGGTGTTTCACAAGAATAGCAGCAAAGTGGAGGAGAACAATTTTTGTACACTAACACGTTCTTGTAGCCCAATTTTTTTCATTTTTAAAAGTGGTAAATGGAGAAAAAGCCCCCCAAAATGTGTAGCCCAATTTCTCTCGAGTATGGAAATACCTCATATGTTGACATAAAGTGCTCTGCAGGCTCACAACATGGCTCAAGAGGGAAAGAGCAACTGTGGGATTTTTAATTTTTTTTTTGCTGTCATGGTTTTTGGGGGCAATGTTGCATATAGGAAGCCCCCAAGGTGCCAGAACAGCAAAATAACCCCTATATGGCATGCTATTTTGGAAACTACACCCCTCAAGGAACGTAACAAGGGTTATGGTGAACCTTAACATCTCACAGGTGTTTGACGACTTTGCGTTGAAGTTGGACGTGAAAATGGAAAATTTTATTTTTAACACAAAAATTATGGTGTTACCCCAAATTTTTATTTTTCACAAGGGGTAGTAGGTGAAAATGGACCCCAAAATTTGAAGCCCAATTCCTCTCAATTAGAAAATGCCCCATATGTGGACTTTAAGTGTTCTGCTGGCGCACTACAATGCTCAGAAGAGAAGACGCAAAATTTGGCCATGGTGCCAGAACAGCAAAAAATAAATAAATAAAAACACATGGCATACTATTTTGGAAACTACACTCCTCAACAGGGGTGGACTGACTGGCCGGTCTGATCGGATGTCGTCCGAGGGCCCGGCCGATATGAGGGCCCGCCGCCGCTACTAAGGATCTGGGACACTCATCCCAGATCCCCAGCGGACAGCGATGCCTTCTCCGGTATGTGCGATACACGCACATACAGGAGAAGATGTCTCCTCTGTCTGAGCCATATCTGTAGCTTACACAGAGGAGATGTAACCTCCTCCCCAGAGCAGCATGCAGTACAGGCACCGATGACGTCACTCATCAGCGCCTGTACTTGGGAGGGAAGAAGTCGCGGGCCCCTCGCTGCGTGGGACATCAGGTGAGCATAATAATTTTTTTTTAAACTCTGCATATACCTATGGGAAAAAGGGGTGGGGGTGGGGGGTGTAACTCTGCATATACCTATGGGAAAGAGGGGGGTATAACTCTGCCTATACCTATGGGATAGAGGGGTGTGTGACTGCATATACTTATGGGAAAGAGGGGGGTGTAACTCTGCATATACCTATGGGAAAGAGGGGGGTGTCCGTGCTTATACCTATGGGGAAGGGGGCGGTAACTCTGCCTATATCTATGGGAAAGAGGGGGGTGTAACTCTGCATATACCTATGGGAAAGAGGGGGGGACATAACTCTGCATATACCTATGAGAAAGAGGGGGGTGTCCCTGCTTATACCTGTGGGAAAGGGGGGGGTAACTCTGCCTATACCTATGGGGAAGAGGGGTGGTAACTCTGCCTATACCTATGGGGAAAGGGGGGGTAACTCTGCCTATACCTATGGGGAAGAGGGGGGTAACTCTGCCTATACCAATGGGGAAGAGGGGGGTAACTCTGCCTATACCTATGGGTAAAGGGGGGTAAGTCTGCCTACACCTATGGGGAAAGGGGAGGAAAGGGGAGGTAACTCTGCCTATACCTATGTGGAAAGTGGGAGTGGGTAACTCTGCCTATACCTATGGGGAAAGGGGGGGGGTAACTCTGTCTAGACCTATGGGGAAAGGGGGGTAACTCTTTCTATACCTATGGGGAAAGGGGGGGTAACTGTATTTACCTATGGGGAAGAGGGGGGGGTAACTATGCCTATATCAATGGGGAAGAGGGGGGGTAACTCTGCTATACCAATGGAGAAGAGGGGGGTAACCCTGCCTATACCAATTGGGAAGAGGGGGGTAACTCTGCCTATACCTACAGGGAAAGGGGGGGGGGGTGGTACTCTGCTGCCAATACCTAAGGAGAAAGGGGGGTTAACTCTGTTCCTATACCTATTGGGAAGGGGGTTTAACTCTGCTGCTTATACCTATGGAGAAGGGTGGGGGGGGGGGCTAACTCTGCTGCCAATACCTTTGGGGAAGGGGGGGGGGTAACTCTGCTGCCTATACCTACAGGGAAGGGGGGGGTAACTCTGCTGCCTATACCTACAGGAAAGGGGTGGCTACCTAACTTTATACCTGGATGCCTAACTACTTACCTACATACCAGGCTTTCTAACTACCTACATACCCAGCTACCTAACTATGTACATACCTGGCCTTCATACATGGCTGCCTAACTATCTAGCTAGCCCCCTACCTACCTGGCTTGTCACCTACTTACATATCTGGCTTCCTGATCTACCAACCTAGTTACATATTTACCTGGCTGCCTACCTACCTTCCCTTTTACTGTGCAGGACACAAAGGAGGGCATTATTACAGTTTGTGGGTCTATAGCTGGAAGGTTTGTGTAGAGGAGGGGAGGGTAGTGGAAAAATGTAAAGTCTGACATGTTTATCCTGCAGATGTTAAGAGATCCACCTGTCTGTCTTATCCAGACGGAGAAGAAAAGGAAAGAGGATGCCACTGATCAGAAAATATGTAATCGTGAGTCCCAAAATGTAAGTGTAATCACTTATATGGTATACACATCCTGTTTACAGCTGATATCTACCACCATATGGTCCTGTATATAATCACTTATATTGTATACAGATATTTTATAATATACTGGTCTGTGTATAGTGGTTTTATTCAGTACAATATGGCGGTATTATCCAGTTATTGTGTGGTGGTATATATTTACTCCTTGTATACCAGTATTATTGGTCATGGACATTTACCTATGTTAAAGTTATTCTTACATATATAAATTTTTGTTTATTGTGTGTGGGATTTGGGTGGAATAGGGGCGTGGCAGAAGATTGACACACTGCAGAGACTAGCAGGGGTCCTTGCCTTTTTTGGTCCGGGAGCCCCGAGTGTTGTCAGTCCGCCCTGCCCCTCAAGGAAGGTAACGAGAGGTATAGTGAACCTTAACACCTCACAGGTGTTTGACGATATTGCATTGAAGTTGGACGTGAAAATGGAAAATTTGATTTTTAACATTAAAATGATGGTGTTACCCCAAATTTTTCTTTATCACAAGGGGTAATAAGAGAATTAAGAAAATGCCCCATATTTGAACATTAAGTTCTCTGCTGGCGCACTACAGGTTTCAGAACAGAAGGAGCGCCGACTTTTACAGAATTTTGATGAAATTGAAGTCGGGTGCCATGTGCATTTACAAAAACCTCCCATAGTACCAGAACAGCAGAAACCCCCCACATGTGACCCCATTTTGAAAACTACACCCCTCACAGAATTTAATAAGGGGTGCAGTGAGTATTTACACCCCACTGATGTTTGACAGATCCTTGGAACAGTGGGCTGTGCAAATGAAAAATAAAATTTTTAATTTTCACAGACCACTGTTCAAATAATCTGTCAGACACCAGTGGGGTGTAAATGCTCACTGCACCACCTATTACATTACGCAAGGGGTGTATTTTCTAAAATGTGGTCACATGTGGGGGGGGGGGCACTGTTCTGGAACCACGGGGGGCTTTGTAAACACACATGGCCTTCAATTCCAAACACATTCTCTCTCCAGAAGCCCAATGGCGCTCCTTCTCTTCTGAGTATTGTAGTGTGCCCTCAGAGCACTTTACATCCACATATGGGGCATTTCCATACTATGGAGCTTTTTTCCTATTATCCCTTGTGAAATTAAAAATTTGGGATAACACCAGCATTTTAGTGAAAAAATGCAAATTTTTCATTTTCACGTCCAACTTTAATGAATATACTTCAAACACCTGTGGGGTGTTAAGGCTCACTTTACCCCTTGTTACATTCGTGCCAGGGGTGTAGTTTCTAAAATGGGGTTGGTATTTTTCTTTTTGCGTTTATGTCAGAACCGCTGTAACAATCAGCGACCCCTGTGCAAATCACCTCAAATGTACATGGTGCTCTTACTCCTGAGCCTTGTTGTGCGTCCGCAGAGCATTTTAGGTCCACATATGGGGTATTTCCATACTCAGAAGAAATTGTGTTACAAATTTTGGGGTCTTCCGTTCCTTTTACTTCTTATGAAAATAAAAAGTATGGGGCAACACCAGCATGTTAGTGCAAAAAATTAAAACATTTTACAATAACATGCAGGTGTAGACCCCAGCTTTACCTTTTCATAAGGGGTAAAAGGAGAACCCCCCCCCCCCCAAATTTTTTTTTTTAGCAATTTCTCCTGAGTACGGAGATACCTCATATGTAGCATTAAACTGTAGCCTTGAAATACGACAGGGCTCCGAAGTGAGAGAGCACCGTGCGCATTTGAGGCCTAAATTAGGGATTTGCATAGGGACTGATCCGGATGCAAGAATTACACTTACCCTACACTTACCCTATGGCTAAATTACCCTATGGCAGTGTTTCCCAAACAGGGTGCCTCCAGCTGTTGCAAAACTCCCAGCATGCCTGGACAGTCAATGGCTGTCCGGCAACACTTGGATTTGTTGTTTGGCAACAGCTAGAGACTCTGTTTTAGAAACCGTCCTGTACGAGACATTTCTCATTTTTATTGGGGGAGGGGGGAGGGGGTTATCTGTGTAGGGGTATATGTAGTGTTTTACCCTTCATTTTGTGTAGGTGTAGTGTAGTGTTTTTAGGGTACAATCACACGGGCGGGTTCACAGCGAGTTTCCCACTGGAAGTTTGAGCTGCAGCGGAAAATTTGCTGCATCTAAAACTTTCAGCGAGAAACTCACTGTAAACCCACCTGTGTGAATGTACCCTGTAAATTCACAATGTGGGACGGGCAAACCTCCAGCTATTGCAAAACTACTTTGGCTGTCCGTGCATGCTGGGGGTAGCAGTTATGCAACAGCTGTAGGCACACTGGTTCCAAAACACTGAGTTATGTAATAAGCCCTTTGTTACGCAACCAGTGTGCCTTCAGCTTTTGCAAAAACTACAACCCGCAGCATGCACGGACAGCTGAAGGGGATGCTGGGACTTGTAGTTATGCAACAGCTGGAGGCATACTACTACAACTTCCAGCATGCCCTTAGGCTGTACGTGCATGCTGGGGTTGTAGTTATGCAACTGCTGGAGGCACACTGGTTGCAAAACACTGAGTTTGTTACTTAACTCAGTGTTTCCCAACCAGTGTGCCTCCAGCTCTTGCAAAACTACAACTCCCAGCATGCATGGTATGTCAGTGCATGCTGGGACTTATAGTTTTGCAACAGCTGGAGGCACACTAGTTGGAAAACACTAAGTTAGGAAACAGACAATGTTTCCCAACCAGTGTGCCTCCAGATGTTGCAAAACTATAACTCCAAGCAGGCTCAGACTGCCCGGGCATGCTGGGAGTAGTAGTTCGGCAACATCTGGAGTGCTATAGTTTGGACACCACTGTATACACCTCTGAAAAACTACATCTCCCAGCATGCTGAGACTGTCCAGGCATGCTGGGAATTGTAATTCTGCAACTTCTGAAGGGCCAGATGTTACAGAACTGCAAGTCCCAGCATGCCTGGACAGTGTGAGCATGCTTGGAGTTGTAGTTTTTCAACATCTGTGGGGCTACAGCTCTGGCACCACTATACAGTGGTGCCCAAGCTGTAGCCCTACAGATGTTACATAACTACCACTCGTTGTACTTTGGCAACTGCTAGAAGGCAGCAGTGAAGGTCACTTACCACGGATCTTTACTGCTGCCTTCACCGCTGCTCAGCTGCCGCCTCCCCACTGCCACAGATCCCGCTGCTGCCTACGCCAATCCATGATTGCCGGTTCTGCTGCCATCTGAACTGCTCCGTTTCCCGCCGCCATATCCCCCCCCCCCTCCCCGCCCAACATCCAGGGACAAGCAGAGCGGGGATTTCAACTGTAACCCCCCCCCGGCCCCCAACTACCATTGGTCGGTTAGTCCTAACCAATCAATGGCAGGGGATAGGAGGAGGTGGCATCACTGCCACCTCACTCCTATCCTTCAAGATCTCTGACATCTCTGATCATCCCTATTTTCATGGCTATCGGGTCATCAGAGACCTGATCAGCCCGGAATCGCCGCAAATCGACGATCTGAATTGATCGGTGATTTGTGGCGATCGCTGATATGGGGGACCTCAGGACCCCCCTGGGCGATATGTCGGGATGCCTGCTGAACGATATCAGCAGGAATCCTGGTCCGACCCTGCCGAGCAAGCGGCAGGGGCTTGAAGAACGCAGGGCATACCTGTATGCCCTGAGTCCTTAAGGACTCGGAAACGGGGGCGTATGGGTATGCCCTGCATCCTTAAGGGGTTAACCATTGAACAGCCCCTTTAAATCTTATAATTCCTATTACAGTTGAGCAGTTTATATATTATTGTTATTTGACGAAACAATAAATGGGTCAGTTTGCTACAACACACTTAAAAAAATTCCTATTTGTGTCTGTATAAACAGAAAATACAGTTTTAATATGCGCTCATGTCACCTGCTGCTTCCTTTCCCTACACAGTGTCTAATATTTATTTTGTACTATCAGTATGTGACATATTTTTCCTGGGCTTGTAGAGTTACTTACAGATAAGTTGCAGAATGATGCAATGAAGTGTGACTTTAATTTTATTCAAGAAATGGATGGCGTGTTACTGTCAGGAGCAGTCATGTTTACAAGACATAGATTCCAGTCAGGTACATCAGATATATTCATGTCAGCTATGGTTGTCATCACTCTGGTTGAGTTTATAATGGAAGACCAGAAAACAATTTCAAATTAAAGTTACCTTCAATATATGACAGATTGATCTTACATAGAAATCTATATAAATTGGAGCATGCATAGATAATTAAGGAACAAAGTATGTTAATTGCTTTAATATTTATTCATAATTTCATCAACACTTAAAGACATTGAAAACTTTGTAAAAAATGTTTAAATGTTTACTTGTCCTTCTGAATCCTAACATTGGCTATTTAGTATTTGTATGTATAAATGGGCTAGGAATAGGTTTTTCTTTTACAGCATAGATTGGCAAATGTACCAGAAACAGTGCCACTCTTGTTCAAGGCTGAGTGTGGTATTGCAGCTCCGAATTAAGAGAGGTTGAAATGCCGTGTCAGATGCCTTCCATGGTCTGTCTGGATGTACGTAAAGTAAGTAATCCATTTCACGGTTTATATTTAACTATATGCTACGATAAAAGTGGATCTTAACATTTTTCACGAACCAGGATGTAGGCAATGATGAACAGGATGTGGATCCTCTACCTGTGTGGCTGATGACTTGGACCGTATCAGGTAGCGGAGTCTAAGGTGCCGCTGGTCTTCACCAGAGCCCGCCACAAGGCAGGATGGGCTTGCTGCAGCAGGTGACACCCAGGTCGCTACCCCCGACACGGCTCGACCACACAGGTAACTGGGCAAGGCGAGGTACAGAAGGATGAGGCTGTAGCGTAGTCAAAGTAACAGAAGGTCAAGGCAGGCGGTAAAGGTTCGTAGTCAAAAAACGTAGCAGGAAGGTCTGCGTACACGGGTATGGCAAATTATGGAGGCTATACGCGTTTCAAGGCCACGGGCCTTTTCTTCAGTAGCAGTAAGTAACCTATTCTTACTGCTACTGAAGAAAAGGCCTGTGGCCTTGAAACGCGTATATCCTCCATAATTTGCTGTATATCGGCATTCAGAACTGTATGGTCATATCGGCATTTGCAACTGCTGGATCAGTTCAGTTCAGTGATCACCGCATCAGACACGTGGATGCCAACACAGCCCATCACTCCCGCAACCAACTCCGGAGAGATCAGCGGCAAACCAGAATCCTGGACATCTACCCCAAAAGGCCGGACGCCAGCCGTGCCAGCCCAGGACCCAACTAGCCAGCCGCCAGACAGGCATCCTCTTGTGCCAACTGCCCAGCTGCGCCAGCCTGTTCTGTCCCCTCCAGGAGCGGGTGAGTGGTGCTGTGCACCGAACCTTGTCAAAAGGAGCCGATCAGGCACATCTCAGTACATTGTTACATTGTACTTCCACGCATCAATAAAACCTCAGCGCTGAATATTATAACTGAACTGTGACATTTCTATCAATAAGCGCTATCTTCCACCGTACCACCTATGAATTGTATGCATACACAATTGATTAAATGAACTATTTCTGGTGAAAATATGATCTATACCATCTACATTAGAGACTATTTATTGCCCCGATATACAGCATATTCCCTTGATTTTATCTACTTTTTATCATTTTTTTTATCATCTTTTACTCATTTTTGGACCCCTACACCCCATGCAAGGGCCCTGCTGAGGTTTTTAGGCCGTCCTTTATCATGCATATATTATTAACAATTTTTGTATCTACTATGATAATAAACACCATTTATTAATATTTACTGGACCTTCTCTCATCTATATCTTCATTTCTATTCTTTCAATTGTACCTTGAGGACTGGTTCTATATAAATTCTATTTTTATATATCTCCATATATTCTACTATAGGCCTTTTGGGTAAAGGTAACACCTTTAACCTCAGGTACAATCTACCCCCGAGTGAGCTACACAACTTCCACATATCTCTAATATACTTTTATTTAAAAAAAAAATGCTTTTAAAACATTTTAAAAGCAATTTGAAATTCGTCCACTAGGGGTCGCCCTCCTAGTGGCCGAATGCAGTGCGGAGTGACATCACTGAAAAATCCCGACTGATTCTGGCAGGGCATCAGTCGAAATTTTGTGCAGGCGCAGGAACATCCAGGGCTGCATATCGGCTCCCCGCACTCACCGACGGCCCTGCTGCAAGGTACTGGGGGGGCGGGGGGCGCTGTTGCAAGGTACAGGGGGGTACGGACTGCTGCTGCAAGGTACGGGGGGCGCGGGGGGGGGGCGCTTTTGCAAGGTACGGGGGGCGGGGGGACGCGCTGCTGCAAGGTACAGGGGGGGGGGGTGTTTGGGTGTTACTCACCGAGCGGCAGGAAGAGGCTCCCCCGCACCCGTCCCGCCTGCATTGGCTCCCAGCTCACTCCTTCCCCCATGAAGCTCCTATCCTGGGTGCCTCCAGTTGTTTTACCACTACAACTCCCAGCATGCCCTGACAGCCAATAGATGTCAGGGCATGCTGGGAGTTGTAGTGGTGAAACAGCTGGAGGCACCGCTAGGACAACTAAGGGCGGAAGTTGGCCCCCAGCAGGCATCAGTGACGTGGTGCCTGCTGGGGAAGTCTGCCTGGTAGTGAGCACACTACCAGGCAGACTAAATGCCATTTTTTAAATAGTAAAAAAATAAAATAAAGGCAGGGAGAGTGTTAGGGATAGAAGGGCAATAGGCAGGGACAGAAAAAAAAAAACATGATGGTGGGAGCTACCCTTTAAGGACCAGACCAATTTCATTTTTGCATTTTTTTTTTCTTCCTCGCTGTTACGCCGAGCGCTCCGGGTCCCCGCTCCTCCCCGGAGCGCTCGCTTCACTCTCCCCGCGGCAGCGCTCCGGTCACGTCCTCTGACCCGGGGCGCTGCGATTCCGCTGCCAGCCGGGATGCGATTCGCGATGCGGGTAGCGCCCGCTCGCGATGCGCACCCCGGCTCCCCTACCTTACTCGCTCTCCGTCTGTTCTGTCCCGGCGCGCGCGGCCCCGCTCCCTAGGGCGCGCGCGCGCCGGGTCTCTGCGATTTAAAGGGCCACTGCGCCGCTGATTGGCGCAGTGGTCCCAATTAGTGTGTTCACCTGTGCACTTCCCTATATCACCTCACTTCCCCTGCACTCCCTTGCCGGATCTTGTTGCCTTAGTGCCAGTGAAAGCGTTCCTTGTGTGTTCCTTGCCTGTGTTTCCAGACCTTCTGCCGTTGCCCCTGACTACGATCCTTGCTGCCTGCCCCGACCTTCTGCTACGTCCGACCTTGCTTTTGCCTACTCCCTTGTACCGCGCCTATCTTCAGCAGCCAGAGAGGTGAGCCGTTGCTAGTGGATACGACCTGGTCACTACCGCCGCAGCAAGACCATCCCGCTTTGCGGCGGGCTCTGGTGAAAACCAGTAGTGGCTTAGAACCGGTCCACTAGCACGGTCCACGCCAATCCCTCTCTGGCACAGAGGATCCACTACCTGCCAGCCGGCATCGTGACAGTAGATCCGGCCATGGATCCCGCTGAAGTTCCTCTGCCAGTTGTCGCTGACCTCACCACGGTGGTCGCCCAGCAGTCACAACAGATAGCGCAACAAGGCCACCAGCTGTCTCAACTGACCGTTATGCTACAACAGTTACTACCACAGCTTCAGCAGTCATCTCCTCCGCCAGCTCCTGCACCTCCTCCGCAGCGAGTGGCCGCTCCTGGGATACGCTTATCCTTGCCGGATAAATTTGATGGGGACTCTAAGTTTTGCCGTGGCTTTCTTTCCCAATGTTCCCTGCATCTGGAGATGATGTCGGACCTGTTTCCCACTGAAAGGTCTAAGGTGGCTTTCGTAGTCAGCCTTCTGTCCGGAAAAGCCCTGTCATGGGCCACACCGCTCTGGGACCGCAATGACCCCGTCACTGCCTCTGTACACTCCTTCTTCTCGGAAATCCGAAGTGTCTTTGAGGAACCTGCCCGAGCCTCTTCTGCTGAGACTGCCCTGTTGAACCTGGTCCAGGGTAATTCTTCCGTTGGCGAGTATGCCGTACAATTCCGTACTCTTGCTTCAGAATTGTCCTGGAATAATGAGGCCCTCTGCGCGACCTTCAAAAAAGGCCTATCCAGCAACATTAAAGATGTTCTGGCCGCACGAGAAATTCCTGCTAATCTACATGAACTTATTCACCTAGCCACTCGCATTGACATGCGTTTTTCCGAAAGGCGTCAGGAACTCCGCCAAGATATGGACTCTGTTCGCACGAGGCGTTTCTTCTCCTCGGCTCCTCTCTCCTCTGGTCCCCTGCAATCTGTTCCTGTGCCTCCCGCCGTGGAGGCTATGCAGGTCGACCGGTCTCGCCTGACACCTCAAGAGAGGACACGACGCCGTATGGAGAACCTCTGCCTGTACTGTGCTAGTACCGAACACTTCCTGAGAGATTGTCCTATCCGTCCTCCCCGCCTGGAAAGACGTACGCTGACTCCGCACAAAGGTGAGACAGTCCTTGATGTCTACTCTGCTTCTCCACGTCTTACTGTGCCTGTGCGGATGTCTGCCTCTGCCTTCTCCTTCTCTACAGTGGCCTTCTTGGACTCTGGATCTGCAGGAAATTTTATTTTGGCCTCTCTCGTCAACAGGTTCAACATCCCGGTGACCAGTCTCGCCAGACCCCTCTACATCAATTGTGTAAATAATGAAAGATTGGACTGTTCCATACGTTTCCGCACGGAGCCCCTTCTTATGAGCATCGGATCTCATCATGAGAGGATTGAACTTTTGGTCCTCCCCAATTGCACCTCGGAAATTCTCCTTGGACTTCCCTGGCTTCAACTTCATTCCCCTACCCTGGATTGGTCCACTGGGGAGATCAAGAGTTGGGGGTCCTCTTGTTCCAAGAACTGTCTAAAACCGGTTCCCAGTAACCCTTGCCGTAACTCTGTGGTTCCTCCAGTAACCGGTCTCCCTAAGGCCTATATGGACTTCGCGGATGTTTTCTGCAAAAAACAAGCTGAGACTCTACCTCCTCACAGGCCTTATGATTGCCCTATCGACCTCCTCCCGGGCACTACTCCACCCCGGGGCAGAATTTATCCTCTCTCTGCCCCAGAGACTCTTGCCATGTCCGAATACGTCCAGGAGAATCTAAAAAAGGGCTTTATCCGCAAATCCTCCTCTCCTGCCGGAGCCGGATTTTTCTTTGTGTCCAAAAAAGATGGCTCCCTACGTCCTTGCATTGACTACCGCGGTCTTAATAAAATCACGGTTAAGAACCGCTACCCCTTACCCCTCATCTCTGAACTCTTTGATCGCCTCCAAGGTGCCCACATCTTCACTAAATTGGACTTAAGAGGCGCCTATAACCTCATCCGCATCAGAGAGGGGGACGAGTGGAAAACGGCATTTAACACCAGAGATGGACACTTTGAGTATCTGGTCATGCCCTTTGGACTGTGCAACGCCCCTGCCGTCTTCCAAGACTTTGTCAATGAAATTTTTCGTGATCTGTTATACTCCTGTGTTGTTGTATATCTGGATGATATCCTAATTTTTTCTGCCAATCTAGAAGAACACCGCCAGCATGTCCGTATGGTTCTTCAGAGACTTCGTGACAACCAACTCTATGCCAAAATTGAGAAATGTCTGTTTGAATGCCAATCTCTTCCTTTTCTAGGATATTTGGTCTCTGGCCAGGGACTACAGATGGATCCAGACAAACTCTCTGCCGTCTTAGATTGGCCACGCCCCTCCGGACTCCGTGCTATCCAACGCTTTTTGGGGTTCGCCAATTATTACAGGCAATTTATTCCACATTTTTCTACCATTGTGGCTCCTATCGTGGCTTTAACCAAAAAAAATGCTGATCCCAAGTCCTGGCCTCCTCAAGCAGAAGACGCCTTTAAACGACTCAAGTCTGCCTTTTCTTCGGCTCCCGTCCTCTCCAGACCTGACCCTTCCAAACCCTTCCTATTGGAGGTTGATGCCTCCTCAGTGGGAGCTGGAGCTGTTCTTCTACAAAAAAATTCTTCCGGGCATGCTGTCACTTGTGGTTTTTTCTCTAGGACCTTCTCTCCAGCGGAGAGGAACTACTCCATCGGGGATCGAGAGCTTCTAGCCATTAAATTAGCACTTGAGGAATGGAGGCATCTGCTGGAGGGATCAAGTTCTCCTGTTATTATATACACCGACCACAAGAACCTCTCCTACCTCCAGTCTGCCCAACGGCTGAATCCTCGCCAGGCCCGGTGGTCTCTGTTCTTTGCCCGATTTAATTTTGAGATTCACTTTCGTCCTGCCGATAAGAACATTAGGGCCGATGCTCTCTCTCGTTCCTCGGATGCCTCAGAAGTTGAACTCTCTCCGCAACACATCATTCCACCTGACTGCCTGATCTCCACTTCTCCTGCCTCCATCAGGCAGACTCCTCCAGGAAAGACCTTTGTTTCTCCTCGCCAACGCCTCGGAATCCTCAAATGGGGTCACTCCTCCCATCTCGCAGGTCATGCGGGTATCAAGAAATCTGTGCAACTCATCTCCCGCTTCTATTGGTGGCCGACTCTGGAGACGGATGTTGTGGACTTTGTGCGAGCCTGCACTATCTGTGCCCGGGATAAGACTCCTCGCCAGAAGCCCGCTGGTTTTCTTCATCCTCTGCCTGTCCCCGAACAGCCTTGGTCTCTGATTGGTATGGATTTTATTACTGATTTACCCCCTTCCCGTGGCAACACTGTTATTTGGGTGGTCGTTGATCGATTCTCCAAAATGGCACATTTCATCCCTCTTCCTGGTCTTCCTTCTGCGCCTCAGTTGGCTAAACAATTTTTTGTACACATTTTTCGTCTTCACGGGTTGCCTACGCAGATTGTCTCGGATAGAGGCGTCCAATTCGTGTCTAAATTCTGGAGGGCTCTCTGTAAACAACTCAAGATTAAATTAAATTTTTCTTCTGCATATCATCCCCAGTCCAATGGACAAGTAGAAAGGATTAACCAGATCTTGGGTGATTATTTGCGACATTTTGTTTCCTCCCGCCAGGATGACTGGGCAGATCTCCTCCCATGGGCCGAATTCTCGTATAACTTCAGGGTCTCTGAGTCTTCCTCCAAATCCCCATTTTTCGTGGTGTACGGCCGTCACCCTCTTCCCCCCCTCCCTACTGCCTTGCCCTCTGGTCTGCCCGCTGTGGATGAAATTTCTCGTGACCTTTCCATCATATGGAGAGAGACCCAAAATTCTCTCTTACAGGCTTCATCACGCATGAAGAAGTTCGCGGATAAGAAAAGAAGAGCTCCCCCCGTTTTTTTCCCCTGGAGACAAGGTATGGCTCTCCGCTAAATATGTCCGCTTCCGTGTCCCTAGCTACAAGTTGGGACCACGCTATCTTGGTCCTTTCAAAATTTTGTGTCAAATTAATCCTGTCTCTTATAAACTTCTTCTTCCTCCCTCTCTTCGTATCCCTAATGCCTTTCACGTCTCTCTTCTCAAACCACTCATCCTCAACCGTTTTTCTCCCAAATCTGTTCCTCCCTCTCCTGTTTCCGGCTCCTCGGACATCTTCTCGGTCAAAGAAATTTTAGCTGCCAAAAAGGTCAGAGGGAAAATTTTTTTTTTAGTGGACTGGGAGGGTTGTGGTCCTGAAGAGAGATCCTGGGAACCTGAGGACAACATCCTAGACAAAAGTCTGCTCCTCAGGTTCTCAGGCTCTAAGAAGAGGGGGAGACCCAAGGGGGGGGGTACTGTTACGCCGAGCGCTCCGGGTCCCCGCTCCTCCCCGGAGCGCTCGCTTCACTCTCCCCGCGGCAGCGCTCCGGTCACGTCCTCTGACCCGGGGCGCTGCGATTCCGCTGCCAGCCGGGATGCGATTCGCGATGCGGGTAGCGCCCGCTCGCGATGCGCACCCCGGCTCCCCTACCTTACTCGCTCTCCGTCTGTTCTGTCCCGGCGCGCGCGGCCCCGCTCCCTAGGGCGCGCGCGCGCCGGGTCTCTGCGATTTAAAGGGCCACTGCGCCGCTGATTGGCGCAGTGGTCCCAATTAGTGTGTTCACCTGTGCACTTCCCTATATCACCTCACTTCCCCTGCACTCCCTTGCCGGATCTTGTTGCCTTAGTGCCAGTGAAAGCGTTCCTTGTGTGTTCCTTGCCTGTGTTTCCAGACCTTCTGCCGTTGCCCCTGACTACGATCCTTGCTGCCTGCCCCGACCTTCTGCTACGTCCGACCTTGCTTTTGCCTACTCCCTTGTACCGCGCCTATCTTCAGCAGCCAGAGAGGTGAGCCGTTGCTAGTGGATACGACCTGGTCACTACCGCCGCAGCAAGACCATCCCGCTTTGCGGCGGGCTCTGGTGAAAACCAGTAGTGGCTTAGAACCGGTCCACTAGCACGGTCCACGCCAATCCCTCTCTGGCACAGAGGATCCACTACCTGCCAGCCGGCATCGTGACACTCGCCTTCTAAAAATCATAACTCTCTTATATTTCCATCCACAGACCCATTTGAGGGCTTGTTTTTTGCGTCACCAATTGTACTTTGTAATTAAATCACTTAGTTTACCATAAAATGTACGGCACAACCAAACAAATATTATTTATGTGGGAAAATTGAAAAGAAAACCGCAATTTAGCAAATTTTGGAAGGTTTTGTTTTCACGCTGTACACTTTCTGGTAAAATTGACATGTTTTCTTTATTCTGTGGGTCAAAACAATTAAAATGATACCCATGTTATATACTTTTCTATAATTTCAACGCTTAAAAAAAATCTCAAACCATTTTAACAAAATTAGTATGTTTGAAATTGCCCTATTTTGACCACCTAACTTTACATAACTTTCAAATTTTTCCGTACATGGGGAGATATGAGGGCTCATTTTTTTTGCGCCATGATCTGTAGTTTTTATCAGTACTACTTTTGCTTAGGTTTTAATTTTTATAATTTTTTTTTAAAAAGTAAAAAAAAAAATTTGGGAATAAAATGTAACAAAAAAGCAGCGATTTTGGACTTTTTTTTTTTTTTTACGTTTACACCGTTCACCGTACGGGATAATTAACAATATATTTTAATAGTTCAGACTTCTATGCACGAGGCGATACCAAATATGTGTATTAATTATTTTTTTACGCTTTTTCGGGGGTAAAATGGGAAAAACTGACGTTTTCAATTTTTTTTAACTTTTTTATTTAACATTTTTTACTTTTTTTTTTTTTACTCTTTTTATGTCCCCATAGGGGACTATTCATAGTAATCATTTGATTGCTAATACTGTTCAGTGCTATCTATAGGACATAGCACTGATCAGTATTATCAGTGATCTTCTGCTCTGGTCTGCTCGATCTCAGACCAGAGCAGAAGACCCCGGGAGATAGCCGGAGCAAGGTGTGGGGACCTCCGGCTGCCATGCTGGATGATCGGATCCCCGCGGCAGTGATGCGGGCGATCCGATCATCCATTCAAAGTACCGCACTGCCGCAGATGCTGTGATCTGTATTGATCACGGCATCTGAGGGGTTAATGGCAGACATCCGCGCAATCGCAGATGTCCGCCATTACTGGCGGGTCCCTGGCTGCTGATAGCAGCCGGTACCTGCCGCGCATAACGCGAGCACCGCTCCGGTGCTCGCGATCATGGCGGTGCATAAATTTACGTCATGGTGCGTTAAGTACCACGTCACCATGACGTCCATTTAAGTCCATTGTCGTTAAGGGGTTAAAGTGTACCTGTCATTAGCAAAAACTTTTTATGTAATGTAGATAATACCATTATATGTATATTTGTAATGTATATTGGTTAAAAAAAATTGTACATTTTTGTCCCTGCAGCTATTGCCTCTGTGAGGAGACCAAATACAGGAAGTGTGGGTGAAAACACAGGGCTCTGTGCACCGAGTACAAGCAGGGCTCTGTACAGTGAGGACAAGCAGAGCTCTGTACACTGAGGACAAGCAGGGCTCTGTGCAGTGAGGACAAGCAAAGCTCTGTACACTGAGGACAAGCAGGGCTCTGTACACTGAGGGCAAGCAGGGCTCTGTACACTGAGGACAAGCAGGGCTCTGTACTGTGAGGATAAGCAGGCCTCTGTGCACTGAGGACAAGCAGGGCTCTGTACACTGAGGACAAGAAGGGCTCTGTACACTGAGGACAAGCAGGGCTCTGTACACTCAGAACAAGCAGGTCTCTGTATACTGAGGATAAGCAGGGCTCTGTGCACTGAGGACAAGCAGGGCTTTGTGCCCTGGGGACAAGCAGGGCTCTGTACACTGAAGACAAGCAGGGTTTTGTACACTTAGGACAAGCAGGGCCCTGTGCAGTGAGGACAAGCAGGGCTCTGTACACAGAGACAAGCAGGACTCTATGCCCTGAGCACAAGCAGGGCTCTGTGCCCTGAGGACAAGTGAGCATAAAAAGGTCTCTGTGCAGTGAGGACAGGCAGGGCTCTGTACACTGAGGACAAGCAGGGCTCTGTACATTGAGGACAAGCAGGGCTCTGTAAATTGAAGACAAGCAGGGCTCTATACCTTGAGGACAAGCAGGGCTCTGTACACTGTGGACAAGCAGGGCTCTGTACACTGTGGACAAGCAGGGTTCTGTAGTGAGGATAAGCAGGGCTCTGTGTACTGAGGACAAGCAGGGCCCTGCACACAGAGGACAAGCAGGACTCTATGCCCTGAGGACAAGCAGGGCTCTGTACACTGAGGACAAGCAGGGCTCTGCGCAGTGAGGATAAACAGGGCTCTGTGGAGTGAGGACAGGCAGGGCTTTGTACACTGAGGACAAGCAGGGCTTTGTGCCCTGGGGACAAGCAGGGCTCTGTACACTGAAGACAAGCAGGGTTTTGTACACTTAGGACAAGCAGGGTCCTGTGCAGTGAGGACAAGCAGGGCTCTGTACACAGAGGACAAGCAGGACTCTATGCCCTGAGCACAAGCAGGGTTCTGTACACTGAGGACAAGCAGGGTTCTGTAGTGAGGATAAGCAGGGCTCTGTGTACTGAGGACAAGCAGGGCCCTGCACACAAAGGACAAGCAGGACTCTATGCCCTGAGGACAAGCAGGGCTCTGTACACTGAGGACAAGCAGGGCTCTGCGCAGTGAGGATAAACAGGGCTCTGTGGAGTGAGGACAGGCAGGGCTTTGTACACTGAGGACAAGAAGGGCTCTGTTCGCTGAGGACAAGCAGGGCTCTGTACCCTGAGGACAAGCGGGGCTCTATAAACTGAGGACAAGCAGGGCTCTGTAAACTGAGGACAAACAGAGCTCGGTGTAGGGGTGGACTGACAACTCATGGGCCCCCGGGCAATAGAGGATCATGGGACCCCCATGCCCATTGGCCCCAAGCAGCTCAGCATCATCAACCAATGAGAAGGCTGATGCTGGTCAATATCCAGCATTAACCCATTAGACGCCAAAAGCAAAGTTAATAATGGCATCTGAAATAGAAAAAAACCTCATCTAAAATTGCTATCTTAGTGGATTGATTCGGACCACTGTGACAAAATCGTGGGGGTCCCAATCAGCTGAGAGGAAGGCGGGAGGACCCTTGCTGGCCTCCTCGCCATCCGATCCATGCTCCAATAGTTCAGGCAGCATTAGCAGCCAAAAACACTGATAAGTATGTGCAATCTAAAGATTAAATGTAATAGTCTAATAAGGGCACTAAAAAACTTGTGAATAAAATTTAAAAATAAGTGAATAAATGTGAATAAGCCCCTTCCCTAGTAAAAGTTTGAATTACCCCCTTTTCCCATTAAAAATATTAAAAGGTGTACATGTAAAAAAAATTACCAAAGTCCAAAATTGCTGAGTTTTGGTAATTTCATATAGCAGACACTTTTTTTTAACCCCTTAAGGACACAGCCCATTATGACCGTAAGGACCAGAGCATTTTTTTGCACATCTCACCACTGTCACTTTAAGCATTACTAACTCTGGGATGCTTTTCCTAATCATTCTGATTCTGAGACAGTTTTTTTGAGAAATATTCTACTTGATGGTAGTGGTAAATTTTCGTTGACATTTGCATTTTTCTTGGTGAAAAATTCATAAAATTTCATGAAAAATTTGAAAATTTAGCATTTATCTAACTTTGAAGCTCTCTGCTTGTAAGGTAACTAGACATTCCAAATAAATTATATATTGATTCACATATACAATATGTCTATTTGCATCATAAACTTGACAAGTTTTTACTTTTGAAAGACATCAGAGGACTTCAAAGTTCAGCAGCAATTTTCAAATATTTCACGAAATTTTCAGAATCTGAATTTTTCAGGGACCAGTTCAGTTTGAAAGTGGATTTGAAGGGCCTTCATATTAGAAATACCCCATAAATGACCCCATTATAGAAACTTCACCCCTCAATGTTTTCAAAATAACATTCAGAAAGTTTGATAACCCTTTGGGTGTTTCACAGGAATAGCAACAAAGTGAAGGAGAAAGTTCAAAATCTTCATTTTTTTTACATTCACATGTTCTTGTAGACCCAGTTTTTGAATTTTTACAAGGGGTAATAGAAAAAAAAAATTGGAACCCAATTTCTCTCAAAGTACCTCATATGTAAAGTGCTCTGTGGGTGCACTAGAGGGCTCAGAAGGATAGAGCGACAATGGGATTTTGGAGAATGAATTTAGCGGAAATGGTTTTTGGGGGGCATGTCGCATTTAGGTGCCATAACAGCAAAAAAAAAAAAAAAAAAAACACACATGGGATACTATTTTGGAAATTACATCCCTCAAGGGGCAGTAACAAAGGGTACAGTGATCCTTAACACCCCACAGGTGTTTGACAGATCTTTGGAATAATGGGCTGTCCAAATGAAAAATTACATTTTTCATTTTCACAGACCATTGTTCCAAAGATCTGTAAAACGCCAGTGGGGCATAAATGCTCACTGCACCCCTTATTACATTATGTGAGGGGTATAGTTTCCAAAATGGGGGTCACATGTTTGGGGGTCCATGGTTCTGGCATTATGGGGGCTTTGTAAACACACGTGGACTTCAATTCCGGACAAATTTTCTCTCCAAAATCCCAATGGCGCTTCTTCTCTTCTGAGCATTGTAGTTCGCCTGCAGAGCACTTTACATCCCCATATGGGTATGTTCTTACTCTACGTTACAAATTTTGGGGTGCTTTTTTCCTATTTTCCCTTGTGAATATGAAAAATTTTGGGTAACACCAGCATTTTAGTGAAAAAAAATGTTTTTTTCCTTTTCCCATCCAACTTTAACGAACATTTGTCAAACACCTGTGGGGTGTTAAGGCTCACTATACCCCTTGTTACATTACGTGAGGGGTGTAGACTCCAAAATGGGGTCACATGTAGGTATTGCATTTATTGCGTTTATGTCAGAACCACTGTAAAATCTGCATCCCCTGTGCAAATCACCAATTTAGGCCTCAAATGCACATAGTGCGCTCTCACTCCTGAACCTTGTTGTGCGTCTGCAGAGCATTTTATGTCCACATATGGGGTACTTCTGTAGGTCTTTTTTTTATTCCTTTTACCTTTCATGAAAATGAAAAGTATGGGGCAACACCAGCATGTTAGTGTAAAAAAAATTTTTTTTACACTAACAGGCTGGTGTAGACCCCAACTTTTCCTTTTCATAAGGGGTGAAAGGAAAAAACGCCCCCAAAACTTATAGCACAATTGCTCCCGAGTACGCAAATACCCCATATGTAGCCCTAAACTGTTTCCTTGAAAAATGCCAGGGCTCCGAAGTGAGAGAGCACCATGCGCATTTGAGGACTAAATTAGGGATTGCATAGGGGTGGACATAAGGGTATTCTACACCAGTGAGTCCCAAAGAGGGTGCCTCCAGCTGTTGCTAAACTCCCAGCTTGCCTGGACAGTCAGTGGCTGTCCGGTAGTGCTGGGAGTTGTTGTTTTGTCACACCTGGAGGCTACGTTTTGGAAACACTGCCGTACGAGATGTTGTTCATTTTTATTGGGGATGATAGTGTAAGGGGGTGTATATGTAGTGTTTTACCCTTTATTATGTGTTAGTGTAGTGTATTGTAGTGTAGTGTTTTTAGGGTACATTCGCACTGGCAGGGGTTTAAGGTAAGTTTCCTTTCCGCAGCTCAAACTTGAAGCAGGAAACTCACTGTAAACCCGACCGTGTAAATGTACCCTGTACATAACAATGGGGGGGGGGGGGCAAACCTCCAGCTGTTGCAAAACTAAAACTCCTACCATGCACTGACAGACCGTGCATGCTGGGAATTGTACTTTTGCAACAGCTGGAGGCACACTGGTTGGAAAACCTTGAGTTCGGTTCTGTTATCTAACTCAGTATTTTCCCACCAGTGTGTCTCCAGCTGTAGCAAAACTAAAAGTATGTACTGATCGCCAAAGGGCATGCTGGGAGATGTAGTTATAAAACAGCTGTAGGCACACAACTACAACTCCCAGTATGTACTGATCGCCGAAGGGCATGCTGTACACTGAGGACAAGCAGGGCTCTGTACACTGAGGACAAGCAGGGATCTATGCAGTGAGGATAAGAAGGGCTCTGTACACTGAGGACAAGCAGGGATCTGTGCAGTGAGGATGAGCAGGGCTCTCTGCACTGAGGACAAGCAGCGCTCTGTACACTGAGGACAAGCAGGGATCTGTACACTGAGGACAAGCAGGGCTCTGTACAGTGAGTACAAGCAGGGCTCTGTACTGTGAGGACAAGCAGGGCTCTGTGCGCTGAGGACAAGCAGGGCTCTGTACACCTAGGACAAGCAGGACTCTGTACACTGAGGACAAGCAGGGCTCTGTACACTGAGGACAAGCAGGGCTCTGTGCACTGAGGACAAGCAAGGCTCTGTACACTGAGGACAAGCAGGGCTCTGTACACTGAGGACAAGCAGGGCACTGTACACAGAGGACAAGCAGAGTTCTGTGCACTGAGGACAAGCAGAGCTCTGTACACTGAGGACAAGCAGGGCTCTGTTCACTGAGGACAAGCAGGGCTCTGTACAGTCAGGACAAGCAGGGCTCCGCACTAAGGACAAGCAGGGCTCTGTGCACTGAGGACAAGCAGGGCTCTGTGCACTGAGGACAAGTAGAGGTTTGTGAACTGAGGACAAGCAGAGCTCTGTGCACTAAGGCTCTATGACACGCCCCTGGCTCACACATCAGGATGATTGACAAGCCAAAAGCCTGCACAGAGCCCTGCTTGTACTGCCCTCACTTCCTGTATTTGGTCTCTTCACAGAGACACAAAGGCAATAGCTGCATTGACAGCATTTTTTTCACCCAAAAATATGCACATTTTTTTTGCAGGAATTTATAGCCAATACACTTTGATTGGATTTTACTGTCCCATTCACACAGCAGAATTTCTGCTGTAGAATTTCATTAAAGTGAATTGGCTATAAATTCATGCAGAATTTTCATACATAACTCCATGCAGAATTCAGTGCTGAAATTCCACCGTATGAACCCGGTCTAAGGATTATTAGCCAAGCCAGAATCTCCACTAAAAGGAATAGTTACTCATCCGTCAAAAGCTGTTTATATGTCTAAATATGTGTTCAAAACCTGGAGGCACAAATTGCTTTAGAATATGATTTAGAATATGTGCATATTTTGCTGTGTATTTTTCTGCCTTCAATGGATAGCAAAACCCACAGAAGTGACATTAGGGGACAGGTGTAGGGGAAGGCTATGACATAGAAGGCTAAGACGAAAACTTTGTTATACATTTTTACTTTCTGGTATTATGTGACTGTCTGTAAGAATGAAGGGGAAATGGAAGTTAAATACCATAATGTGATCTGCAAATTTATTACTAAGAGCAGCTTTTTTTATTTTTTTACAATAAATAATACCTACTTTAACGTCTTTGACACTTTTACAAGACCGTGCAGAAGGAAGATGAAAAGGGCAGGATAATGTCTGGATAATGTTAGACATACAAGGTAGAGAAATGTGTCAACTCGTCTAGATACGTCAGATAATACAGGTCGATTCAAAAAGGATGGTGCGTGCAAAGTTATAGCCTCAGTAGTCATAATTGAGAGAACATAACACAAATTTATTAACATGAAAAGATGCACTATCTATCCAAGATTTATTTGAACAATACAAATGTTCCAAGTGATTTTCATTGGTGACATGGCGGATGTCTAGGCGGTCGTCTAGTTATGTCTAGACATGTGTAAACATATCCTTGGATATGGACTCCACTGTATTTAGTAATGTGATGTCCCAGGTTGTTCAGATCCTGTGGCTAAGGGGACAAATACATTGCAAATGGCAAATACATTGATTCTTTAATCTTGAACCACATAAAGTAGCAGACTATTAGATCTGGTGATTCAACGTTCTGGTAGAGTTTCATTCAGGTATCATCAAACATTCAAATGGAACTGTGGAGGTGTATTATCCTGCTAATAGAATATGTTTGGCAGATTTTCCCCTATCTAAGCCATTAGTCATTCTTAAACCATGTCCAGAAGCATGATTAATGACAATCAAGTAATTATTGTTGTCACTTTAACCACAGGCCTTTGCTATTGTATCATACTTTCTAAATACACTCAGCTTCCATAGGCCTGTGAAATTTTGTGTAAAAATGACAGCTGGTTACTAGATATGGTTACTAGATATTAGAACTAGTTACCTTTTCTCGATTCAAACTGTGGGTCACAGAGCTCTGATACCCCCAGGACTTACGGTAAGCCGGGAAATTGCATGATAAAACACATGAACAAGATGTCGAACCAGATTATGAATGGTTGATAGAAAAAACTAAATATGATGATAACAGTTATGGATTAAAGAAGAAATTGATGAAAAACATGAATAACTACAAAAACTAACCTAACACCAGACATCTCAAAGCCTCACAGTCAATAGAAATAGAGAGAGATGAGATCAAGACTGAACAGAAACTAAATAAAGTAACTAAACAATTGGGTAGCTGTCAAGATAGAAATGTAAAAATAAAGAGACAAGGAAAAAGAAGGATGTACCAAGAACTAACTGGAAAAATGTGTGTCATTCAGAGTAATGATTTTCAATTGCCCTGAACAAATAGAAAACAGAATAGCAGGATGGTTACTGCTAATCATAACATCTTGTAATAATGATTCAAGACTAAATGATATAAACATTGATTACAATGATATAAACATGGGTTGGTGTCTCCAAAAACAAATGTCAGGATAACATGATACTAAAATAGATATAAGTATAAGTAAGTTTGTTGTGGATAATTAGATTTTATTAGGAATGTTACCTTATGTGATTACTGAATAAGAAAAGCATACTATAAATTATTCATCGTTATTCACAAACTATTTACAATTTATGTATCATTAATATCATACAAGTATTCTGGAAATGAATCAACCAATTTGACCATAAATAGTGCGCAATATATTTTATGTATTTTTTATACATTTTATTTAATCTCTGCATACACAACATCAATAACAAGAAATGCTTGCACGTTAATATAAACTTTATTGTCAATGATTGCCAATTCTAGTTCCTATTCAAAAATTTTAAAGAATCATTCCAGGAATTAGGTTATTTAGTTTTGTTTTGTTTTCTAATGTAGTGCAACATAGGCTATTATAGAGACTAATGTGGAGGTTTTTGTGTAATGCTTTTGCTTACCTCTCTTGCTGATGTGGCATGCATGGCACATGCTCTATATTGGTTTACAATACACAATGATGTGGGTTCAGCTTACTTTTACCATGAATCCTCTAGCTTAGGGTGGAAGTTTTTATTATTGTAGCTGGTCATTTTATTAGGCTGCTTGGGCTGGGGATTCCCCAGGGGAACTCATTAGACCCATATGTGGGTTGGTGTCTGTTCACACTGTGCAGTTATCCTTACTCCAAGTGCATTTGACCTATAATCACTCTTGAGACTCTTTGACATCTTTAGGCTGTGTTCACATGTTGTATTTTTACATATTTTTTTCCCACATGCTGCATTTCAAGTGTTTTGCAGTAATTTTTCCTAACCGTGGTAAAAACTATGTATTTTTTATCCGTATTTTGTCCAATTGTGGAACGATCTCCATATTTTGCCCTGATTTGGGAAAATCACAGCAAAAACAGAAAAAAGGAGCAAGAACTGCAATGTGTAAAGACGTTCTCAGGGTGGTGTATAACTATTATATATTCCATTCCCATAGAGATAGCAAATGGAGCTGAGAGGGGTGGGGGAGGGACCTGGGAGTTATTGGGAGAGCTCTGGTAGGTGATCATGTAATCCTGTAGTCTGCAAGAATTCAGAGTCTGACATTTTGTTGGAACCATTAGGCTAGGCTCAGACTACGGAATTTCCGCCTGCAATTCCGCTTTGAAATTGCAGGCGGAAATTCCGCTTGCTAAAATGTATAGTGAAGTGAATGAGTTTCTGTTCACAAATTCACACTTCAGAATTTGTGAACGGAAAATCCGCTTGGAAATTTCCGCCTTAAGAATGGGGTTGCTCTTTCTTCAGACGGAAATACTCGCGGAACACATTGCAGTCTATTGAAGACTGCAGTGTCCGCGCGGTCCTAGCGCCGAATGATTCAGTCAGCGCTGGCCGCACTCGGAATCTCCGGGAGGAAATTTTCTGCCTGGAGATTCCGTAGTCTGAACCTAGCCTTAGGCACTGAAAGAATCGGAGAGTCAGACTTGTGATCACATGGTGGTGGCAGCATTATTCTGAGGCTTGTTTTTCAGTGTCTGGGACAGGGAGATTTGTCAAGGTTTAAGGAAAGCTGAATGGAGCAAAGAACAGATATATTCTTAAAGGGGTACTCTGATTTGAAAAAAATAGTTTTCCACCAACTGGTACCAGAAATTTTTACAGATTTGTAAATTAATTCTATTTAAAAATCTTAATTCTTCCAGTACTTATCAGCTGCTGTATACTAGAGAGGAAGTTATTTTCTTTTTGAATTTATTTTCTGTCTGACCACAGTGCTCTCTGCTGACACCTCTGTCCATTTTAGGAACTGTCCAGAGCAGTAGAGGTTTGCTACAGGGATTTACTTGTACTCTGGACAATTCCTGACATGGACAGAGGTGTCAGCAGAGAGCATTGTGGTCAGACTGAAAAGAACTCCAGAAAGAAATACAACTTTTTCTGTAGTATACAGCAGCTGATGAGTACACGAAGGATTAAGATTTTTAAATAGAAGTAATTTATAAATTTAACTTTCTGGCACCAAGTGATTAAAAATAAAAATAAAGTCCACTGGAGTACCCCTTTAATGAAAACCCGATCCAGAATGCCCTGGACCTCAAACTGGGCCAAATGTTTACCTTTCAACAAGGCAATGACCCTAAGCATATAACCAAGACAGAAGTGGCTTAGGGACAACCCTGTACATTTCCTTGAATAGTCCAGGCAGGGCCTTGATTTGAACCCAATCAAAGGTCTATAGAGAGAACGATAAAATGGCTTTCATTGATGTTCCCCATCCTACCTTAGAGAGAATAATAGCAGAAATCCCCTAATCTATGTCTACAAACCTTATGGCATCATACCCAACAAGACTGGAGGCTGGAAATTCTTTCAAAGGTGTTTCAGTAAAGTCCCGAGAAAAGGATCTAAATACTTATATCCATGGAATATTTCTTTTTGCTTTTCACTTTTCAATAAATTAGCAAAGATTTTTTGTTTGTTAGCCCAGGGCTGCAACACAAAAAAATTTGAAGAAAGGGAAAAGGTCTGAAGACTTTCTGAATTCTATGTAGGTGTCAATAGTCCAATATATAATTACCTAACTGAAGGACCTGCTTATATCCTTCAGGTTTCCTTCATAGCATGCTTGTGAGCACAGAGCTTATGAAACAATATAGCCATTGTTATTAAGTCCTTATGCTTTCCATCTCTACTCAAGAATAACTAAGCCATGCATGCTTCTCATATTCCTATGTGACTTCTTTAGCAAACACAAATTTGAAGGCTCACATTATTCACTTATAAGCATTTCAAGACTAACAAAACTGTGGTCCCATCTAGTACAAATGCTTGCATATCCTACAGATGAGAAAACATTTTCATAAGTTGACTTTTGAGAAAATCCAGGGATTTGAACCTGACTTTAAATTACACCAGCCATTAAAAAAAAAAAAAAAAAAGCCTTAAGTTGGTTGACCTTCCTAGGATGTTATGCACCTACTACTGGAATAGTAGCTAGCTTTGGTTCAATGAATATATTTTTTACTTAGATAAATTTAAGGTAAGTGAACCATGAGGAATATATTCACATTAATGATCAGTGGTAAGTAGTGACTTATGACAAAGCTTTCCGTCCCTCACTTCAAATTGCTCTGAGAATGGAGAATCAGTTGTTTTGAAATCAAATAGGGGGCTTAGCAATTTTGTATGATTATGTAAGATGCACATAATAGTATAATTGCGGTTATTTTCAGAGGTTGTGTGGGATTGCTGCTTGAAGTATTTTCATTATTGTAGCCACATGATGAAAACATAATGCAGCTGAGTGCAAAATAAGGCAAAAAAATGATGTCAATCACCATGGAAAAATAAATCTCACAAAAGTGTTCAAATATGATATTTAGCCATTGATGGGCATAGAGATACATCAGCCTGTCTGAACAAAAACCTCATTATCTTATGTTTAAAAGAAGCAGCAAAATAACAACGTAATAACAATCATTCTATGTAAACTTTACCTTATTGAAAAATTTCTCCGAGATTTAAAAATAAAGAAATAAATAAAATGCTTCCACTCTGGTTTTACTGTAAATCAAAAACCCTACAACGGCAAAGACTCTTCAAATGCTCTTATTTACTTAAGTCATGTTAAGGAACTAACAAAATAAAACATTCCAGGACTATAGGACGGACCATTTTAATCTCTGAAAGAATAGTTCTTCCCCTAAAGCAGCAGCGTATTCTTTGCCCTAGGCCACGATTTGATTTCTTCAATTTCTCTTTTTGAAAATTCGTACAAACCGTTAAAACCCTTTACTAAATCAGAGAAAGATAGAAACTGTTTCAGGCGCTAAATGAAAATGTTACTTTACTGTAAGTCGATTAGTTTGTTTCTGACTTAGGGGGCCAAATGAACTAAGACGGAAAACTCTTGTTGTACGTGTTTGTAATGCTATAGTCTACAAACTGATCGGTTATTTACCTGTCAGCTAGTTTTCTGTGTATTTCTAGGCATCAGATACACGATTAAATGCATGATCATTAACCTTCGAAGAATAGAGCCATTTTATCTTTAACCTCTTAAGGACTCAGGGCGTACCTGTACACCCTGAGCCCAGTGTTTAAAACGGGGTCACGCCGTGACCCCGCATCACACCGGTCGGTCCCGGCTGCTATTCATAGCCGGGACCCTGGGCTAACAGAGCGTGGCACCGATCGTTGTGCTGCGCGCTATTAACCCTTCAGACGCGGCAGTCAAAGTTGACCACCGCGTCTGAAAGTGAAAGTAAACGCTTCCCGGCAGCTCAGTCGGGCTGATCGGGACATGCGATAAAATCGCGATGTTCCAATCAGCTGGGACGCAAGCAAAGGTCTCCTTACCTGTCTCCGCGGCGTCCGGGCGTCTGAGCTACAGGCTTGAGCAATCGAGCCCCTATCTCACTTATCCGTGCAAAGCTATGGCTTTGCAGGGATCAGCATAAGAGAACAGTGTGTGCAGTGCTATAGGTCCCTATGGTAGCAATAGCACTGCAAAAAAAAAAGTGAAAAAAAAAAGTTAACTAAGGTCATTTAACCCCTTCCCTAATAAAAGTTTGAATCACCCCCCTTTTCCCACAAAAAAAGTGTAAATAAAAATAAACATATGTGGTATTGCCACATACGGAAATGTCCGAACTATAAAAATATATTGTTAATTAAATCGCACGGTCAATGGCGTACACGCCAAAAAATTCCAAAAGTCCAAAATAGTGTATTTTTGGTCACTTTTTATATCATGAAAAAATAAATAAAAAGTGATCAAAAAGTCTGATCAATACAAAAATGGTACCGATAAAAACTTCAGAACATGGTGCAACAAATGAGTGCTCATACCGGCCCGTACACAGAAAAATAAAAAAGTTATAGGGGTTAGAAGATGAGAATTTTTAACATATAAATTTTCCTGCATGTAGTTATGATTTTTTTCCGAAGTTCGACAATATCCAACCTATATAAGTAGGGTATCATTTTAACCGTATGGACTTACAGAATAAAGATACAGTGTTATTTTTACTGACAAATGCACTGTGTAGAAACGGAAGGCCCCAAAATTTACCAAATTAAATTTTTTCTTAAATTTTGTCGCACAATTAATTTTTTTCCCATTTTGCCATGGATTTTTGGGAAAAATGACTAATGTCACTGCAAAGTAGAATTGGTGACACAAAAAATAAGCCATCATATGGAATTTTATGTGCAAAATTGAAAGCGTTATGATTTTTAGAAAGTGATGAGGAAAAAATGAAAATGCAAAAACGGAAAAACGCGTCCTTAAGGGGTTAAAGGGCTTTTCAAAGATATTTGCAAAATTAATACAGGATGAAACCAGGGCAGAGCCATAGCTGCCATGAGGAGACTGTCGCCTGAGGTACCGCTGCAGCCTCTGTAAAGGGGCACAGACGTGCACCCCCCCCTTTTTTTAAATTAAATTATTTTCTAGGTGGTCGCTGCAGTGTGCGGGTCACCTCATGTGCAACTGTGCCTCTGTAAAGGAGTGTAGACATGCTTCCAATTCCCTCTGTTTGCTCCCTTACCTCCCAGGCAGCCTACGGCGTGCAGCCCTTCAAGAGTACCGCAGTGGCCGCCTGGGAGTAGAACGGGATGTCATGTTGTGTTCCCAGCAGGCCGGCAGAGAGGAGCGCCCTTCTCAGTCTGCATCCTGGGACCGCCTGAAGCTGCCATCTGAGTGCATGAGTTGCTGCTGCTAAATGTCGCAGTGCCAGGCCTCATGTTGAACACCTGCCACTGCTGTCAGTGCTTACCAGGTAATCCCCCCCACCGATCTGCCCCCCCACGATCTGCCCCCCCACCTGCCTGCAAGTGCCACCATATACTGCCTATATAGTTAACCCCCCCACCTACAGAACCTACCTCCCTCCCCCCACCTGCCTACCCCAATAACCCACACGTTTTGAGTGAATAAAGATACCACTTTCTTCACCTATCTGGAGTGCCACTGTTTCTACTTCCTACCCCAATAATCCCCCACCTGCCTACCCCAATAACCCCCTGCCTACCCCAAAAATCCCTACCACCTGCCTACCCCAATAACAACCCCCCCGGCTTCACATATCTAACCACCCCTACTACCTAATAACTGCATCCTTAGGGTACATTCAGATTAGCGGATCCACAGCGTATTTTATGCTGCGGATCCGCCGCCGACAGACCCTTTCAGGGTGCCTTTAGATGTGCCTGCTCGGAGCGGCGGATCTGCAGCGTAAAATACGCTGTGGATCCGCTCATCTGAGCATACCCTAAAAGGGGTATTTTGGGTTAGGAAAATGTATCCCTTATCCATAGAATAAGGGGTACAAGTTTAATTGGAGGGGGTGGTGGGGGTTGGGGGATACATTTTCCTAACCCGCAGTACCCCTTAGGGCCTTAAGGTAGATGTGTCCAGATCTTTTTTCAGCCATTATGCCCTAGCTGATATGATATAAAACAAACTGGACTTACCTGGTGTCACTCTTTTGGTGTCCTGGCATCACCTCTTCAGTCCCCCGCTGCTGCCTTCTTCCTGGTTGCCCATGATCAATGCATCAAACTGCAGCTCAGTCAATTGCCGGCCTTGGCCGACGATAGGCTGAGCAGCAGTGTGATGCATTGAGCCCTGGTCTTCATCCTGGTGTTGAGGCTCAATGCATCACTTTGTCGCTCAATTTATCACCGGACATGGCGGGACATGACTGCGGGCAGCAATTAGCTGTGACATGTTGACCAGGCAGTGGCGTAGCGTGGGGGGTGCCGGCCGCACCGGGCGCAACATCTGGGGGGGCCCGCTCGCACTCACAGCTCTCTGCCCCTGCCTGGCTCACTCACTCTCTCTGCAGTGCTGGCTGTGTGAATCCGATCCGAGCCGCCGGGTCGCCACCCACTGTGGAGAGGGGGGGGGGGGGGTGCCAGGCGTGCGGTGCGGTGGGTGCGAAGAGTGAGCGAGGGATTATCTGGGAGGAACAGTGCAGCGGCCGCCCAGCACAGCGCCGAGCGCTGGAGAGAAGCACACCAGACCAGCCCAGGCAGCAGCAAGAAGAAGCTGGCAGCGGCGGCAGGCAGGTGACACAGGTCAGAGAGGAGAGAGTGAGCCAGTGGTGACAGACGCTGCAGGAGGAAAACCTAGGAGGACATGGAGGAGAAAACCTAGCCTACTGACTGCTGTGATCGGGTCCGGGACAGCCGGTGAACAAAAAGGTAGGAGTCAGGAGTGACAGGAGTCAGGACTGACTGGAGTAGTACTGGGCTCAGTGGGCTGGCTGTGTAGTGCTAGCAGAGCATCTCCAAAACGGAAGTTTCTTTGGGATGTTCCCGGTCTGCAGGTCAAGACTGGCATGTTGAGCTGACCAGATGGATTGAAGTTTGGTTGGTTCAACAGTGACGAGACAGATTTCGATCCATATGTAGCTGCTCCAGCTCAACATAAGTTGATGTAAGCCAGTGGGTCTGGCAACCTTTAATTTATTTATCAGTATTTTCATAACAAACAATACATGTGCTTAGGGGGTAAGGGTTTCTTTAACTAATCTAGTGGAAGAGACTCGAGTGCTAAAATCCACGGGTTAGGGGGTACAAATTACTTGCCTTGCCCCGGGTGCTGACAACCCACGCTACGCCGCTGTGACCAGGAGCAACCAAGAAGAAGACAGCAGCGGAGGACTGGAGCGGTGATACCAGGGCACCAAGGAAGCTGCGGCAGGTGAGTGCCATTTGTTGTTTTACATGCTGGCAGCCTGGGCATAATGAAAGAAAAGTTTTTTGAACCTCCAATTGTACTTTGTAATGAAATCACTCATTATAACACAAAATCTATAGTGAAACAAAAGTAAAATTATTTGAAAGGGGAAATAAAACAAAAAAAAAAGCCATTTTGTAAGTTTTAGGGACCTTTCTATGCAGTGCACTTTTCGGTAAAAAAAAAAATAACACCTTATCTTTATTCTATAGGTCCACAATTTACATAGTTTTTGTTATATTTTACTACGTTTGAAAAATAATTTTTTTTTGCATGAAAATCAGTGCGCCTAAAATTGTCCTCTTCTGATCCCTATAACTATTCTATTTGTCCACATACAGGGATGTATGAGGGCTCACCTTCAGCGCTCCCGCTGTGCCCTTCACCTGACTCCGGGTATAATCCTCTTCCTGAGCTGCAGTGTGATGCTTGGGCTGGGAATGACATCAGGCCCCAGTGGGTCATGCTGCTGCTTAGCTGGCCGAAGCGGGACATCACTATGGTCAGTGGCTGGCTCAGCAGCAGTATGACACACTGGACCAAGATGTCACTCCGGGCCAAAAACATGCTGCAGCTCAGGAAGAGTATTGCACCCTGGGACCAGAACAGGGCACAGCGGGAGTGCTGGAGGGGAGAAGAGTTTATTTTTTTTCCATAATGTAGTATGGGCGTTCTTTTAATGCCTCCATGTTTTATCCTCATCCTGCATTATACTTCAGAGCTGTACTCACTCTTCTGCTGGTGGGGTCACTGTGTACATACATTACATTTCTTATCCTGTACTAATCCTGAGTTATATCCTGTATTATACTCCAGAGCTGCACTCACTATTCTGCTGGTGGGGTCACTGTATACATACATTACATTTCTTATGCTGTACTGACCTTGAGCTATATCCGGTATTATACACCACAGCTGCACTCACTATTCTGCTGGTGGGGTCACTGTGTACATACATAACATTACTTATCCTGTACTTATCCTGAGCTATATCCGGTATTATACACCACAGCTGCACTCACTATTCTTCTGGTGAGGTCATCTGTACTGATCCTGAGTTATATCCTGTATATCCTTTTTTTTTTTATGGGGGGGCAATTTTCTGGGCTTGCCTCTGGCGCAAAAGGAGCTACCAACAGCTCTGAACCAGGATAATAAAGCCTGTATAGAGAATGATTGGAGTGCTGGCTGCTCACTCACTGTCCTATCTATTCATTCCAGGTAAAATGTTGTCACCCATGTCCAGATTGGTGGAGGGCCCAGCAGTTGAACTTCCACCTGAACTTCTTATTTCCTATCTTGTGCATAGAGGATTGCCTCTTCAGATGGAATACCTATTTCATTTGTGAAGCTTTCATAAACCCCTTTAACCCCTTCCCGACCTATGACATACCTGTACGTCATGGGTGGCAAGGTGTTCCCGACCCATGACATACAGGTACGTCATGGACATTACTGCCGCTACTCGCGGCACCCCGCAGCGCCCGGAAAGATGGTGGCTATCACTGATAGCCAGCCATCTTACCGTGCGACCACGGGGGGTTTCGTCCCCCACCCCCCCCAGCGATCGCTGCTATCAGCTGGTCAAATCTGACTAGCTGATAGCAGCGTTTCGCTATCAGAATACTTAGCAGCGCGGTGTGTGAGTCCCGATCACGGGGATCGGGACACACACCGCTCTGCTAAGTGTCCCTGTCCCGTCCCCCGGCGTCACTTACCCGTCGGAGCGGTGTCCCGAGCGGTCCCGGCGTCCTCCGTGCGGTCCCGACGTCCTCCATGCGGTCCCGGCTGCGCTGCGTCCCGGAGGTGAGTTTCCGGCAGCAGTGCAGCATCTTCATTGGCAGCAGTGAGATCGCCGTAAAGCGATCTCACTGCTGCCTCTGAGAGTTTCAAAACTGCAACTCCCAGCATGCCCAGACAGCCTTTGGCTTTCTGGGCATGCTGGGAGTTGTAGTTTTGCAACATCTGGAGATCCACAGTTTGGAGACCACTGTATAATGGTCTCCAATCTGTGCTCTTCCAGATGTTGCAAAACTACAAATCTCAGCATGCTCAGTCTGTCCAGGCATGCTGGGAGTTGTAGTTCTCTAACATCTGGAAGAGCACAGATTGGAGACCATTATACAGTGGTCTCCAAACTGTGGACCTCCAGATGTTGCAAAACTACAACTCCCAGCATGCCCAGACTGCCCAGGCATGCTGGAAGTTGTAGTTCGGCAACATCTGATCCTTCAGATATTGCCGAACTACAACTTCCAGCATGCCTTGGCAGTCTGGGCATGCTGGGAGTTGTAGTTTTGCAACAACTGGAGGCACACTAGTTGGGAAACATTGTCCGTTTCCTACCTCAGTGCCTCCAGCTGTTGCAATTGTTGCAAAACTATAACTCCCAGCATGCACTGACAGACCATGCATGCTGGGAGTTGTAGTTTTGCAACAGCTGGAGGCACACTGGTTTGGAAACACTAAGTTTGGTTGCAAAACACTTGAAAGTTTATTACTTAACTTAGTGTTTCCAAACCAGTGTTCCTCCAGCTGTTGCAAAACTACAACTCCCAGCATGCACGGACAGCCAAAGGGCATGCTCGGAGTTTGCAACAGCTGGATGTTTGCCCCCTCCCCCCAATGTGAATGTACAGGGTACACTCACATGAGCGGAGGTTTACAGTGAGTGCTGCAAGTTTGAGATGGCGCAAATTTTGCGCTGCAGCTCAAACTTCCAGCGGCAAACTTGCTGTGAACCTCTGCCCATGTGACTGTACCCTAAAAACACTACACTACACTGACACTAACCTAAAATAAAAAGTAAAAAACACTACATATACACATACCCCTACACAGCCCCCCTCCCCCCAAAAAATGAAAAACGTCTGGTACGCTACTGTTTCCAAAACGGAGCCTCCAGCTGTTGCAAAATAATAACTCCCAGTATTGCCGGACAGCCATTGACTGTCCAGGCATGCTGGGAGTTTTGCAACAGCTGGAGGCACCCTGTTTGGGAATCACTGGCGTAGAATACCCCTATGTCCACCCCTATGCAAATCCCTAATTCAGGCCTCAAATGCGCATGGCGCTCTCTCACTTTGGAGCCCTGTCGTATTTCAGGGCAACAGTTTTGGGACACATATGGGGTATCGCCGTACTCGGGAGAAATTGCCTTACAAATTTTGGGGGGTATTTTCTTCTTTAACCCCTTATGAAAAGGTGAAGTTGGGGTCTACACCAGCATGTTAGTGTAAAAAAATAAATTTTTTACACTGACATGCTGGTGTTGCCCTATACTTTTCATTTTCACAAGAGGTAAAAGGGAAAAAAGACCCTCTAAATTTGTAACGCAATTTCTCCCGACTACGGAGATACCCCATATGTGGGCGCAAAGTGCTCTGGGGGCGCACAACAAGGCCCAGAAGGGAGAGTGCACCATGTGCATTTGAGGCGATTTGCACAGGGGTGGCTGATTGTTACAGCAGTTCTGACAAACGCAAAACAATAAATATCCATATGTGACCCCATTTTGGAAACTACACCCCTCACGGAATGTAATAAGGGGTGCAGTGAGCATTTACACCCCACTGGCGTATGACAGATTTTTGGAACAGTGGTCTGTGAAAATGAAAAATAAAATTTTTGATTTGCACAGTCCACCGTTTCAAATATCTGTCAAACGCCAGTGGGGTGTAAATGCTCACTGCACCCCTTATTACATTCCATGAGGGGTATAGTTTCCAAAATGGGGTCACATGTGGGGGGGTCCACTGTTCTGGCACCATAGGGGCTTCCTAAATGGGACATGCCCCCCAAAAACCCTTTCAGAAAAACTCACTCTCCAAAATCCCATTGTCGCTCCTTCCCTTCTGAGCCCTCTACTGCGCCCGCCGAACACTTTACATACGCATATGAGGTATTTCCTTACTCGAGAGAAATTGGGTTACAAATTTTAGGGTGATTTCTCTCCTTTTACCCCTTGTAAAAATAAAAAAATTGGGTCTACAAGAAAATGCGAGTGTAAAAAATGAAGATTTAGAATTTTCTCCTTCACTTTGCTGCTATTCCTGTGAAACACCTAAAGGGTTAAAACACTTACTGAATGTCATTTTGAATACTTTGGGGGGTGCAGTTTTTATAATGGGGTCATTTATGGGGTATTTCTAATATGAAGATCCTTAAAATCCACTTCCAACCTGAACTGGGCCCTGAAAAATTAAGATTTTGAAAATCTTGAGAAAAATTGGAAAATTGCTGCGGAACTTTGAAGCCCTCTGATGTCTTCCAAAAGTAAAAACTTGTCAATTTTTTAATGCAAACACAAAGTAGACATATTTTATATGTGAATCAATATGTAATTTATTTGGAATATCCATTTTCCTTTCAAGCAGAGACTTTCAAAGTTAGAAAAATGCAAAATTTTCAAAATTTTCATGAAATTTTTAGATTTTTTACCAAAAAAGGATACAAATATCAGTGAAATTTTACCGATAAAATAAAGTAGAATATGTCACGAAAAAACAATCTCGGAATCAGAATGATAAGTAAAAGCATTCCAAAGTTATTAATGTTTAAAGTGACAGTGGTCAGATTTTCAAAAAATGCCCAGGTCATGAAGGTGAAAATGGGCTGGGTCATGAAGGGGTTAAGGGGTACTCCGGTGGAAAACTTTTTATTTTATTTTTTTTAATCAACTGGTGCCAGAAAGTTAAACAGATTTATAAATTACTTCTATTTAAAATCTTAATCCTTCCAGTACTTATTAGCTGCTGAATACTACAGAGGAAATTATTTTCTTTTAGGAATACAGAGCTCTCTACTGACATCACGAGCACAGTGCTCTCTGCTGACACCTCTGTCCATTTTAGAAACTGCCCAGAGCAGCATATGTTTGCTATGGTGATTTTCTCCGGCTCTGGACAGTTCTTAAAATGGACAGAGATGTCAGCAGAGAGCACTGTGCTCGTGATGTCAGCAGAGAGCTCTGTATTCTAAAGAGAAAATAATTTCCTCTGTAGTATTCAGCAGCTAATAAGTACTGGAATGATTACAGTACTGGACTACACCCAAGAGTTCTTAGAGAGGTAAGTTCAGTAATATCTGTACCCTTGTTCATGATATTTAGAGATTCTCTGGTGTCTGGTATTGTGCCAAGGGACTGGCGCAAGGCGAATGTGGTACCAATCTTCAAGAAGGGCTCTAGGTCTTTGCCAGGCAATTATAGACCGGTAAATTTAACGTGCATTGTGGGTAAATTGTTTGAAGGATTTATAAGGGATTACATACAGGAATACATAGGGGATAATTGTATTATAAGTGATAACCAGCATGGGTTTACTAAGGATAGAAGTTGTCAAACCAATCTAATTTGCATTTATAAAGAGGTGAGTAGAAGCCTTGACAGAGGAATGGCTGTGGATATAGTGTTTCTGGATTTTGCCAAAGCGTTTGATACTGTCCCTCATAGACGTCTGACAGGTAAGTTAAGGTCTTTGGGCTTTGAAACTTTAGTTTGTAACTGGATTGAACACTGGCTCATGGATCGTACCCAGAGAGTGGTGGTCAATGATTCGTACTCTGATTGGTCCCCGGTTATTAGTGGTGTACCCCAAGGTTCAGTACTGGGCCCGCTGTTGTTTAATTTATTTATCAATGATATAGAGGATGGTATTAACAGCTCTGTTTCTATCTTTGCAGATGACACCAAGCTTTGTACATTCTATAGAGGATGTGCATAAGTTACAAGATGACTTGGATAGACTAAGTGTCTGGGCATCCACTTGGCAAATGAGGTTCAATGTGGATAAATGTAAAGTTATGCATCTGGGTACTAATAACATGCATGCATCGTATGTCTTAGGGGGGATTAAACTGGCAGAGTCACTGTTAGAGAAGGATCTGGGTGTACTTGTAGATCACAGACTACAGAATAGCATGCAATGTCAGGCTGCTGCTTCCAAAGCCAGCAGGATATTGTAATGTATAAAAAGAGGCATGGACTCAAGGGACAGGGACATAATACTCCCCCTTCATAAAACATTGGTACTGCCTCACCTGGAATATGCTGTTCAGTTTTGGTCGCCTGTTCATGAAAGGGACACTGTGGAGCTGGAGAGGGTGCAGAGACGCGCGACTAAACTAATATGGGGCATGGAACATCTTAGCTATGAGGAGCGATTAAAGGAGTTACAATTGTTTAGTCTTGAGAAGAGACGTTTAAGGGGGGATATGATAAACGTATATAAGAATATAAATGGCCCATACAAAAAATATTGAGAAAAACTGTTCCAGGTTAAACCCCCCTAAAGGACGAGGGGGCACTCCCTCCGTCTGGAGAAGAAAAGGTTTAGTCTAAAGGGGCGACACGCCTTCTTTACCGTGAGGACTGTGAATTTATTTAACAGCTTTAAAACAGGGTTAGATACATTCCTGGAACAAAATAACATTAATGCTTATGCAGAATTATAAAACTACATCCCTTCCCCTTATCCCCTTACACCCTTCCCTTCAATTCCCTCGTTGGACTTGATGGACGTATGTCTTTTTTCAACCATACTAACTATGTAACTATGATTAAGATTTTTTAATAGAAGTTATTTACAAATCTGTTTAACTTTATGGCAATGGTTGATTTAAAAAAAAAAAAAAAAAAAAAAAAGTTTTCCACCGGAGTACCCCTTTAAGCTGAAGAAATAAAGAGACATGTTTTATGGAAACATATCCCGCTGGAATCTCCCTTGTACCTTTTAATACATTTATATGCATAAGCAACTAAATATGTTCTAACAGATGCTATGAAAGGACAGCTTTGGGGATCTCCTCAACTCACCCAACTGTTGCAGACTGTGTGGACCTGTGTGGCTAAAAGAGATAGAAACAGACCAAGCGTGTTATTGAAATACAAGCTCAAAATGAGCTATGCATCCTCCTGCGTATTACACTGCTATGTAAGTAAAAGGCAACCTGTTTACAGTTATAGCAGAATTGTTGTTCTGTCCTAACAAGGATTTGGACTTGGACATACAGTGGTCCAGTCATCGTAGTCCTGTGCTGTGCAGAATATTGTGCAAAGCTAATGCTGTAAGAGCTTGTAGGTAGTGGTGTAGGTAGCGGTGTAGTGACTGCGAGGATGCAGAGAAATTTGCATGCAAAATGGCTGCTGTAATATAATGAGTGGTAGGGAGTAGCCTTTAAGATACCCATGGTTGCCCTGTAGGACAGGCAGATAACTAAAAGTAACTTTGGGGAAACCTGACTTGGTATTCCCTCTAGCATGTGATAGGGACCACAACCCTGATAAAAGGACTGCTCAGGAAAGTCATATTAGTGCCGTAAAGATAAAGAGATTTTGTTCATCTGTTGATGCATCATGAATGTCATGTGAAAGTAAAGCCCCTGTTACAAGTGTCTATAGGATAGTAGGACCAGTGCTTAGCCTTTATTCTTAGGCAATCCACGTATAAGATAACTGTTACCTTTGTATTGGGAATAGAGCTCTCCGATGGCCTCAGGTCAGACAGGGTTGTCAAGGTAACATGATATGGAAGCAAAAATGATTATGGAGCTTTAACTTGTAAGGTGAAGGGAAGATCACAGGAAAGGCACAAGGTCCACAATAAAGGTTAATGTATTCAGATAAATGGTAGAGTTCGTCCAAGGTCAAACTGATGACAGGGAACAATAAAAGCTTAGGAGAATCTTCAGGCAGGTTGATAATCGTGAATCATAGTTGTTAGCCACTATGGCACTAAGACAAAAGGAGGTTTCTGTAACTAAATGGTAATATAGATGCCATAGTATTGACTACAATTCAAGTAGACTTGAGTCTCCAGTGGATGAAATGCTCACTTATATACAGTTAAGTCTGAATGTTTCCCTTTAAATTGAGAAACTATAACAGTGATGGTTTTAATTTACACAAAGGACACAAAGCTTGATGGTTGCTACATACTAGGTGGAAATAAAACCTGAACAATATAGAGCTTTCTGGAACAAACACTACCAGTGTGAAATGGGACAGTTAGTGCTAGTTCATGGAAACTCCTGTATGCAACCAACTGACCTGACCTCCCACACAATGTCATAATTGTCCAACACTTACACGGGTTAACCCACCAGGTACACTCATTCATTAGGATGCCCACCTCCACACCCAACAAGATGCACCACCTCATTCCACATTCTTTAAAATGTATCCCACTTTAACCTGTGGTGGATGGGTTAAGTGGTGTGCATCTTACATAATGGGAGTTGGTACACTATAATGGCTGGATGTTGAGGGTTTTGTGCTGTGAGACTTATGTGTGTGGGGGCTGAAGATTTTATTTAGGGTTATGGGGTATGCATTTGTTCAGAGGTTGGAAAATAATTTATATTGGAGTCTGAAGGGTACCAGAGATGGGAGTAGGTTAAATGTCTTTTTTAGAGAAGTGGTTGTGAATGAGAGGTTTCAAGAGGGAGACATGGAAGTAATTCGGGATCTGTAGAGAGGACGGCAGATGGAGAGAATTGGCCACAGGATTTAAACATTTCTTGATTTAATAGATAGCGAGGGCCCAGTTTATAACTGGGTACTCTGAAGCGGATATACTTGGCAGACAACCAGGCTTTGTTACCAGGAGAGAACACGGGAGGGGAACGTCTTTTCTTGTCCGCTTGAGACTTCATTCGACACGTAGCATGCAAAAGAGAAGAACGTGTCTTCTGCCAGATGGTGGAAAAGTTCTGCGCTTGCTCATCAACCACAGGAACTCCGGAAGAAGAGGATAAAGGAAGAGGAGGATGAGGATGAAGTCCATAAACTATGAAGAAAGGCGAAGTTCCAGTAGATTCAGAATTCTTATGATTGTATGAGAACTCTGCCCAAGGAAGTTAATTGACCCAGTTGTATTGAGCAGAAATTAAATGGCGAAGATAGTCTCCTAAGACCTGATTCACTCTCAACCTGTCCATTGGAAAAGTCTAGCTTGACTTGGAGACGTGAGCAGAAGGCCCGCCAGAACTTAGAGATGAACTGGACTCCACAGTCGGATACAATCTGTGAGGGCAAACCATGCAAACTGAAGATGTGGCAAAGGAAAAGTTTAGCAAACTGCGGTGCGGATGGAAGTCCAGGCAGCGGCACAAAACGAGCCATTCTAGAACATCAGTCCACTACCACCCAAACGACAGTATTTCTTCCGCAAGACGGAAGGTCAGTAATAAAGTCCATAGCAATATCGGTCCAGGGAAGCTCTGGAACAGGCAAAGGCTGTAGAAGACCTGCAGGTTTAGAATGAGGGGTCTTATCCCGGGCACAGAACGAACAGGAACGGAGAAAATCAATGACATCCTGTCTTAAACTAGGCCACCAATATTGTCTGGAGATGAGCTGTAAGGACTTACTAGGCAGAAAAGAGGAATGGCCCCATTTCAAGACTTGGAGTCTTAAACGGGGAGACACGTAAGTCTTTCCAGGAGGCAGGTGCTGAAGATCTGCAGGGGCTGAGGGGATGAGACTCTCAGGAGGAATAATATGCAGAGGAGGTGATTCTCGGTCTTGCACATCAGAAGACCTGGAAAGAGCATCATCGTGAAGATTAATCTCTGCTTCACAGAAGTGGGTGTAAAAGTCAAATCTAGAGAAGAACAGAGAACGTCGGGCCTGCCAGGGGTTGAGACGATGGGCTGTCTGAAGAAAAAGTAAGTTCTTGTAGTCAGAATATATAGTAACAGGATGTACTGAACCTTCCAAGAGATGATGCCATTCTTCCAAGGCTAGCTTTATAGCCAAGAGTTCATGGTCTCCTATAGAATAGTTTTTCTCTGCGGGAGAGAAGGTTTTTATAGAAAAAGCCACAGGTTACAATTTTTCCCTTAGAGGACTTTTCTGTTAAGACAGTTCCTGCTCCAACCAAAGATGCATTGACCTCCAAAAGAAAAGGCTTGCCAGAATCGGGTCTAGACAGGACAGGAGCCGAAGCGAAGGACTTTAACTGTTTAAAGGCATCTTCAGCCTCTGGAGTCCAGAGTCCACCTTGAGATTAGAAGTCTTCTTTGTGAAAGAGACAATGGGCGCTACCAAGGGGGAGTAATGCAGAATAAATTGCCGATAGTAATTGTTAAAACCAAGAAAACGCTGAATAGCTTTCAAGCCGGTAGGTCAGGGCCAGTCCAGTAAAGCTGACAACTTGTTAGGATCCCATCTGTAGACCTTGACTAGTAGCAATGTAACCCAGAAAAGGAAGACTGGACTTTTCAAAAACACACTTCTCAAGTTTAGCGTAAAGATGATTGTCACAAAGAAGTTGTAAGACCTGGCAGAGTAGATGAGTATATCGTCCAAATAGACCACAACACAGGTGTATAAGAGGTCACGAAAGATATCATTAACCAACTCCTGGATGACTGCTGGAGCATTACATAGTCCGAACCGCATCACCAGATACTCAAAATATTCGTCCTTAGTATTAAATGCAGTCTTCCATTTGTCACCTTCTCTTATGCGAATAAGGTTATAGGCACCTCAAAGGTCTAGTTTGGAGAAGATCCTCCCCAACAGAGACGGTAAAATAACTTTGAGATCAAGGGAAGAGGGTAGTGGTTCATGACAGTGATTTTATTCAGTCCGCGATAGTCAATGCAGGGTAGCAGAGAACCGTCTTTTCTCGAAGAAGAATCCGGCTCCGGCAGGGGAAGATGACTTCCTGATAAAGCCTTTTTGAAGATTTTCTTGAATATATTTAGACATGGCCTGAGTTTCAGGAATAGACAAAGGGTAAATTCTTCCTCAAGGAGGAGTGGTCCCGGGCAAAAAGTCTATAGGAAAATCATAGGAATGATGAGGAGGCAATATTTCAGCTTGTTTCTCACTGAAGACGTCAACATAGTCCTGAAGAAACTAAGGCAAACCAAGCAGAGGAGTAGAAGGAGGCACCCACTTAGACGGACGAGTAAGAATGCAGTGACTTGCAATAAGGTCCCAAACTGAGAACTTCTCCAGTTTTCCAATCCAGCTGCGGGGCATGGAGTTGCAACCAAGGAAGGCCAAGCAGGAGAGGAGAGGTACAGTGAGGAAGTACATAGAAGGACAAGTTCTCCTTATGCAAGACTCCGACCTGCATTGATATCGGTTATGTGCGGTATAGCACGGTACAGTCCAGATTTTCTGTGTTAACCGTAGAGATATATACGGGCTTCAAAAGGCCAGACAACGGCAGATAATACCTATGTACTATGGAAGCATCAATAAAATTTCCCGCGGAAACAGAATCCAGGAAGGCAAAAAGAGAAATAATCTCTTTGGAGGGTAGAGAAAGCTGGACCAACAAATTCAAGCATGAAGAGGTGGTGTTCACACCTAGGGTTTGTGGGAGAGGCCTAGGCGCAAGCGTTTGCCTGTGACTGTGGACATACAGGACAATCTTTGAGGAAATTATCTGCACTGGCGCAGTAGAGACATAGATTCTCAGCTCATCGGCGAGTTCTTTCCTGCAGAGTCAGGAAAGACGGGTCCACCTGCATAGGCTCTACTGCGGGAGGCAACATAGAAGGTTGCGGTTTTTGCTGGAAGACTGGTGCCAGGCGAGGAAAGCGCCGAGGTTGTGCAGACACCCTGTCTTGATGTTGTTCCTCATGTCACTCAGAGAAATGGATATCAATCCGGGAGGCCAGCTGCATAAGATCATTTAAGGTAGATGGCAATTCAAGGGCAGCAAGGATATTACTGACTTTGTAATAATTCCTGCCAAAAAACGGTAGTGGTAAAATACTCACTGTACTCACTGGCAAATACCCTTAGGGGTCTAGTTTTTAAAATGGGGTCATTTGGGGGTGGGGTTCCTATGTTCTACCACCTTCAAATTTCTGCAAACCTTGCATAGCACATTTAAAAAAAAGATACTTTTAAAATTTTCTAAATTTTCAAAATTTCAAGTTAAATTGTTCGGCTTTTAATTAATTTAAAATGTTAATTAAAAACAAAAGATATCCTTTCAAAATAAAGTAGACATCTGAAAGTATAAGTTTCATGAACTATTTGGTCAGAAAATATAAATATATGCAACCTATTAGTGTTAAAATAGCAAAAAAATCTTTATTTTTTTTATTTCATGATTTCTTGAATTGTAAAAAAAAAAAAATACAAATGATATCAGCTTACTTTTACTATGAACATGAAGGACAACTTGTGACAAAAAACAATGTCAGAATTATCGTAATTGGCAAAACGTTACCAGAGTTATCTGTCTCTAATAAAGTCAGACATCCCCGATTTGAAAAAACAGGCCTGGTCTTTCAAGGGCGTACAGGTTTACTTGTATTGCTCCTTAAGGGGATAATATTGCTAGAGAGTCCTCTTTTGAAAGTGGCGCAAAGAGCATCATTATTCCAGGATAACTCTAAAGCCAGGATACAGAATCGGATGGCATATTCCCCCACAGAGGAGTTACCCTGAGAAGGGCTCAGCAAGGCCATTTCAGTAGGAGAAGCTTGTGCAGGTTCTTCAAAAACACTTCAGAATTCCATCAGGAAGACTGGCTGTGAGTGGGTCACTGCGATCCCATAACGGAGTTGCCCAGGCCAGATTCCTTCCAGTTAACAGACTGAAAACAAAGGCCACCTTCGCTGGGTCCGTAGAGAACTGTTCCGCCATAAGCTCTCCATCAAAAATCCACGGCAGGACAAAGGATCCCCTTCATACTTCTCGGGAAGAGACAAACGGAGCTTGGATCTCGTGGTGACTGCTGGAGCGGGAGGCATTACTGGAGCAGGAGGAGGCTGTGGCTGCTGCAGTTGTTGCTGGGCAGTAAGCAACTGCTGCATCATGGAGGACAACTGGTTTAACTGCTGTGCCTGCTGGGCCAACTGCTGCGACTGAAAAGCCACTATGGTGGCAAGATCTGGATTCTCGGGCAGAGGTACCCCAGCAGGATCCATGGCTGGATCTTGCTGTAACAATGCTGGATGTGGATCAACTGACCTGAGTGGCTGATGACACGGGCTGTATCGGAGAGTGGAGTCTAAGGTGCCGCTGGTCTTCACCAGAGTCTGTCGCAAGGCAGGATGGATTTGCTGCCGCAGGTGACACCCAGGTCGCTACCCCCGATACGACTCGACCACACAGGTAGCTGGGCGAGGCGAAGTACAGTAGGATAAGGCAGAAGCATAGTTGGACTTAGCAGAAGGTCAAAGCTGGCGGCAAAGGTGGGTAGTCCAATAACGTAGCGGAAGGGTGCAACATTTCTATTCCAAATTTAGAATAAGAAGTGGGGGGGGGGAATATTTATTACTTGTCTATTATTAGATTATGATAAAATCAGACAGAAAAGATCCAAGTGTCTGTCTGATTTTATTATAATCTGATAATAGCCAAGTAATAAATATTTTTCCCCCTCCTTCTTATTCTAAATTTGGAATAGAAATTTTGCACACATATATTTTTGGGAGTTTTTGGTCACTTTATTATTTTGGTCCTTACTGCTGGATCCGTTATGCAAAAGCAGTTACCGTATATACTCGAGTATAAGCCGACCCGAGTATAAGCCGAGACCCCTAATTTCAACCCAAAATCCCAGGAAAAGTTATTGACTCGAGTATAAGCCTAGGGTGGGAAATACCTCATCCCTCCCTGTCATCATCCAGACCCGTCATTAACATCCTCATCATCATCCCCTTGTCATCATCCCACACATCCCCCCTTCATCATCCCCTTGTCATCATCCCACACATCCCCCCTTGTCATCATCCCACACATCCCCCCTTCATCATCCCCTTGTCATCATCCCACACATCCCCCCTTGTCATCATCCCACACATCCCCCCCTTCATCATCCCCTTATCATCCCACACATCCCCCCTTCATCATCCCCTTATCATCCCGCACATCCCCCCTTCATCATCCCCTTATCATCCCACACATCCCCCCTTCATCATCCCCTTGTAATCATCCCACACCCCCCCCTTCATCATCCCCACCCCCCTTCATCATCCTCTTATCATCCCACACATCCCCCCTTCATCATCCCCTTGTAATCATCCCACACCCCCCTTCATCATCCCCACCCCCCTTCATCATCCCCACACCCCCCCTTCATCATCCTCTTCTCATCATTCGCCCTCAGTGGTCTTCAACCTGCGGACCTCCAGAGGTTTCAAAACTACAACTCCCAGCAAGCCCGGGCAGCCATCGGCTGTCCGGGCTTGCTGGGAGTTGTAGTTTTGAAACCTCCGGAAGTCCGCAGGTTGAAGACCACTGCGGCCTTCAACATCATCCAGCCCCCTCTCACCCCCTTTAGTTCTGAGTACTCACCTCCGCTCGGCGCTGGTCCGGTCCTGCAGGACTGTCCAGAGAGGAGGTGGTCCGGTGAGGAGGTGGTCCGGGCTGCTATCTTCACCGGGGGCGCCTCTTCTCCGTGCTTCCGGCCCGGAATAGAGGCGTTGCCTTGACAATGACGCAGAAGTACGTTGGCAATGAACGCACCTCTGCGTCGTTGTCACGGCAACGTGACTATTCTGAGGCCGGGCCCGAAGCGCTTAGAAGAGGCCTCCCCGGTGAAGATAGCAGCCCGGAACCAGTATCCCACCGGACCACCTCCTCACCGGACAGTCCTGCAGGACCGGACCAGCGTCGAGCGGAGGTGAGTACTGTACAGAACTAAAGGGGGTGAGAGGGGGCTGGATGATGTTGAAGGCCGCAGTGGTCTTCAACCTGCGGACCTCCGGAGGTTTCAAAACTACAACTCCCAGCAAGCCCGGACAGCCGATGGCTGCCCGGGCTTGCTGGGAGATGTAGTTTTGAAACCTCTGGAAGTCCGCAGGTTGAAGACCACTGCGGGTGGGGGAGTTCACTCGAGTATAAGCCGAGGGGGGTGTTTTCAGCACGAAAAATCGTGCTGAAAAACTCGGCTTATACTCGAGTATATACGGTATATCTATAACATAGTGAAAGGGTCAGAACACAGGCAAGGCAAACAGACAGTATGGAATGCTTAATCTCAGGCAAATGGCACTGAAGATCCGGCAGGGAAGAGTGGGAGATGCAGGGACTTATAGAATAGTGTCAGGTGCTTCACATAATTATGGGCGTACTGGCCCTTTAAATTTTAGAGCTCCGGTGCACGCACACCCTAGGAGATGGGGACGCGCGTGCCGGAGCTGAGAGGCAGAGGAAGAAGCAGCCGAGGAGCATGGTAAGTGACAGGCTGGGATGCGGATGCGGGCGCGTCCCTTGATGCGAATCCCAGCCCTGCCGGCAGCCGGGGAGAGGGGGACAGTGAGCTCACGGCCAGGGGAAGTGGCCAGAGCACAAGGTGTAACATGTCATGCACATTTTGCATTTTAATATTTTCCTCCTGGCCTTTTAATAGCCAAAATTCTTTTATTTTTGCATCCACAGAGCCATTTGCAAAAAATTATTCATTTAAAAAATGAAATTCATTCAAAAAAAGGTGAAATTGAAAATAAAAAAACCCAAATCATAAAATGCATATATATATTTTTATATAAAGCTGTGGCTTTCTTTTGCACTCTGTTGTGATAACGAATGACAATTTCCATGATTTTCATTTATTAATAATTAGGTTTTTAGATCAGTGTTTGGATCAGCATGTATGCAAACGCACATTTGGACAAGCAATCTTCATTTTGGAAGAAGGTGCTGTGGACTGATGAGGCAAACAATCAGACAAACACTTGCTACCCACAGTAAAATTTAGTGGAGGTTCCATCATACTGTGGGGCTGTGTGGCCAGTGCCGTTACTGGGAGTCTTGTTAAAGTTGAGGGTTGCATAGATTCCACATAATTCCAGCAGATACTAGAGAATCAGTCACAAAGATTAAATTATGTCAGGGCTGAATATTTCATTAAGACAATGACCCAAAACACTGCTCAAAATCTACTCTGGCATTTTTGCAGAGGAACAAGTACAATGTTCTGGAATGGCTATCCCTGTCCCCAGACTTGAATATCATTCAAGTGGGCTGTCCATGCTTGGCAACCATCAAACCTAACTGAACTGGAGATGGAATGGTCCAAAAACCTTTATCTAGAATCCAGACACTCATTATAGGCTATAGGAAGCGTCTAGAGGCAGTTTTTTCTGCTTAAGGAGGCTCAATTAAATATTGATGTTATATTTCTATTGGGTGCCCAAATTGCCAATTTTCTGTTCATCCAGTTCATCCTCATTTCACTAATGAAATATAACAGGGGTCAGGGGTGCCTAAACTTTTCCATATGACTGTATGCATATATATATATATATATATATATATATATATATATATATATACACATATATATAATTAAGTTTTATGCTTAAAAAAGCTCAAGAGCTTCCCCCATCTCATACACAGACTTTGGACCGAAGCCCAAACACAGGAAGTGCAGCCTGGAGTGCTGAGGGGGGGGGGGGGGGGTCCAACCAACAGCATATGGTAGTTAAGTGTGAGAGGAGCTATGATTGGATAAGGCTGGACACACACCCCTCAGCACTCCAGGCTGAACTTTCTGTGTTTGGACTTTGGTCCAAAGTCTGTGTAAGAGATGGGGGGAAATGTGCTCTTGAGCTTTTTTAAGCACAAATAAAACATAGAAAACTTCATTTTTTTTAAAACAAAGCATATTAGAAATATGTTTTATTTACCATAAGGAGTACAATAGCAAAAAAAATGTTCATGAGAGTTACCCTTTAACTAAAGACTGGCATGAGTACAAGTGCTCAGCAGAGGGAGCTCAATAGTAGTTGCATTTTACAGTATTTACAGGACTGTGCAATTGCTATTTGCTTTGAATTGAATGTTGCTCTTTATATGTAGGGCATTGTTACACTGGTTTTATTCTATTCTGGATTAAAGTCCAGTATAACATGTAAAGACACTAAAATAGTCTGTAGCATTAAAGACACTATTCTATGGCCTTAGTAAAGCATATGAATTTCCATGTAAAGAGGTTGCTGTTAGATAATTGGGATTCCTACCTTGCAGCGTTTTATGAGATATGCTGCTTGTTATATTGGACTTTGAATAAAATGTGTCAGATCATAGAATGAGTACTGATAGCTCCCTGTATCTAAGTATATTCCATTTTAGCAGTGCAGCCACTATTTAAGTTAGGGCTTATTCACCTCTAAGTTGTATGGATCCATAATAAAGCACCCATAGAGGTGTATAAGGTCCTACTAACTTCCACATGCTTCTATTTCATACACTAATGGAGAGGTGTTTTATTTTTTCTTGAAGTCTCTATGAATGTGACAGAATAAAAATCTTGCTATGCTCTATTGAATACATCTGTAGTGTCTATTTACATGTACAGTATCCTGCACATATTTGATATTTAGTTTACATTAAAATCTGCAGCATCAAATCTGTGCAGGATACTGTAGGTGTGAATATACCCTTACAGCCTTACTGTCAATAATAACAACTTTTGACATTTCGATCAGACATGACAAAAGTGGTTTATCACAGCGGGTAGAGATGAGCAAACTTACAGTAAATTTGATTCGTCACGAACTTCTCGGCTCGGCAGTTGATGACTTATCCTGCATAAATGAGTTCAGCTTTCAGGTGCTCCAGTGGGCTGGAAAAGGTGGATACATTCCTAGGAAAGAGTCTCCTAGGACTGTATCCACCTTTTCTAGCCCACCGGAGCAGCTGAAAGCTGAACTAATTTATGCAGGATAAGTCATCAACTGCCGAAGCGAGAAGTTTGTGACGAATCGAATTTACTGTAAGTTCGCTCATCTCTAACAGCTGGTCCTTAGACCCACTGCGATTGTTAATCGATTAGCCAGGGAGACAAGCGGACTTATGCTCCACTCCCCAGTCTGCCGAGTGATCTATAATTTTTTTGGCATAGAAGTCTATTCCATTCCATTTTTTTCTGGGATGTGATGTGACCAAAAATCTGCTATTTCGAGCCTTGGTATTTATTTTTATTTTTTTACATCTACACTGTACAGGATAATTAACATTGTGTTTTGGTAGCTCAGACATTTCCACATACAGTGATACCAAATATGACAGTGGGATGGAGTTGTTAAGGAGACCTCTGCCTACCACTCATCGGACCCCCACAATCGAGCTGCAGGTGGTCCGATGAGTGTAAACAAGCACCACAAATACATTAGGTGTCAATATTGATCACTGATGCTGTACAAACAGGCAGGAGGGAAGGGAGGGGGAGCGGGCATCAGCTCCGTGGAGCTGACTGAGTGCGACGAGTCGTTTCTGCGAAACGACTCGTCGCACTCAGTCAGCTCCACGGAGCTGATTCCCGTTCCCCTCCCTTCCCTCCTGCCTGTTTGTACAGCACCAATGAATAAACTATTAACTGAAAGAAATCCAGCTGTCTCCCATGGGGAGTGCATTGTTCTTTTTCTGATACCCATTTGCTATGAATGACTTGTTCTTTCGTTAGCACCTCCACCTTTGCAGCACACCGGGTCCCCCGTATATCGGGATACAAACACTGGCTTATAATTATTCAGGCTTTTTGGTGCCGGTTTGCTTTTTTTCTATACAAACGAATATTGATCACTGAATCAGCTTGATTGCTGATGTCCACCATTTACAGTGCATGCCTGCAAAGCAAATACGTAGAAAATAAATATATTTTCACTCCCCTCTCTCTTCTCCAGTGTCAGTCTGTGCCCTCCTGTTGACTAGGCAAAAGGGATAAAGGATAAGGGATAAGGGATAAGTATTCCCTTTTGCCTAGTGAACAGGCCTCTCCCAGCCAAGCCAGAACACCATACTCTGTGCTGACAAGGAGCAAATACTTCGAAACAGCGCTGTCTGCAGATTGGCCCTCTTCTCTTCTGGAGAGAAGTTTGGTTTGGCATGAAATCCCGATCAGTTTCCGAAAGGCCTCATTGTGAGGCTGAAACGTTGCATCTGTAACATGAATCGGTGAATAAACCACATATATTTGAAAGGAGTGCCGCTCTTCTACTCTTTTTTTTTTTTTGTCTGGGGCTAAAGCAGATGCAGGGATTGTGATGAGCTTCTTTGTATATTCCCATTCCCAGTAAGCTAGTGGAGTGCTAATGGCCTTTTTGAATCTCCATACACCAGAAGTGGTGCCTCTCCTTAAGAGGAATGCTTATCCCTTTTGAATATATATATATATATATATATATATATATATATATATATATATATATATATTATAGACAGAAGTGTTGATTTATGGTCATAATATTTTCAAGTATTACTTTGATAATACAAGTACAATAACTCATAATAATATTTCAAAGCATACAATCTGAATATGTTTTATACAAATAGGTAATCTCCATAAAAAAATCAGTAATAAAGAATAACACGTTGTAAGCATTTAAGGATGCTATAAAAATGATAAAAAGCACAACTTTGCAGAAATCCAGTTATCAGACGGTTTTACCTTATGACTTCCAGATTACCACTTCCTATGTGCCTTTGCTTTTTGCCAGAAGCTAGAATTAAGACAGGGTCCTTGATGAAATCCAATAAAAATAAAACCTGATTGAGTTTTTTGGTGCAGTATTTAGATAAATACACTGATTCTGAGATCACAGTCCATATATAATAATGACCTTTCTTCACAGCAGATAAATGTAATCTAATGTTCATTACAAATGTCCAAAAGCACTTACATGAATTGGGATTTGTGTCCTTGTTTTTGCCACTTGTCAATTGTTTGATATATATTTAGTAACTCCACAAGTATGCTTAGTGGACAGTTAATGGACAATTAGAATAAAAAAAAAAAATGAAGAAAATGTAGAATTACATGGAATGCCACTGCTTGGCCAATCTCTACATATCTACAGTATATATCTAAAATATTACTAAAAAATAATTAAAAAAGGGAGACGTGTGCCTTACGCTCCGGTAGTGAAGCTAAACAGGAAGTAAAAGAGCTCTTAACCAGATTGTGTTGCCCTAAGGGTGCACATAGTCAATTAGAGATGATCAGTCACCTCCAGGTCAAACCGAATCCTGCCAGGAATCCCGTCAGGAACAATGGACAGAATTGCACTGCACAATGCATAGAAACTTTGACCAGTATCGGGCGCTTCTTCAATGGATAGGCTTATAAGTGTAGAATAAGAATTCCCATTTATTTAGCAATGCATTTCGCCTTCGGACAGAATTCTTCATCAAGCAGGATAGGCTTACACATATGCAAGCACAGACACATAAATGCATTAATGTAGTAGAGCTACCATTGTCCGTAACTTGGCGTCGGAGTCTTTATTGCCCCCGTGCCTAGCCCAGGATCCAGCAGTATACCTTCGGGTTGTTATAGGCTAAACCACGCCCTGGCGTCACCAATACAAGGGATTAATGCCATCTGCCCCTAGGGTAACAACATTTGCCCTGCACCCACACCCCGCCACCACATATATATATATATATATATATATATATATATATATACTGTACACATATAGTAAACAACTATAAAATGTACATATATGCTTCTGCTATACTACGCATATAGCAAACCTAGTATACTGGGTAGATACAGTGCAAGAGTCCCACCTCAGTAGCCCACCACCACCCCTACACATTTGGCAGTCTTGGCTTCTCCAGAATTGTATACTTGTTTACTGTATGAGTTGGGTGGTATACATATGGAAGTCTTCAGAAAGCAAGACTGCGAGACATGCAAGAGGATTGGTGAGCTACTGAGTGAGGTGGGACTCTTGCACTGTACACTATATTTACTCTGAATACTATATATGTATAGTGCGGTGGTATAGATTTTATAATGATTTTTCATTTACATTACTTCTGTATCCAGCTCTGTGATATATACACACACTAAGCACAGCCCAGGGGGAGCAGAGTACAGTAAGTGAAGAAACTCAGTGAGGGTTGCAGAGGAAATGAAGGGAGAAAGGGGGAACAGAGCCTAATAATATTGAATCACCTACTACACTTACCCACCCTGAGGAGTGAGGAGGATGATAGCTGACATGCTGTAAACATGGTGACAGGACTGCCTCCTATACCTGGAGTTTCTTGTCACACAATGGTGATCACATGCAGGGGAGGAGCAGCTTCTGCTCTGGTTCTGTGACACACCCTGCGTTACCAGACTCAGATGTCACTCTCACTAAGACTGCCCACTTGACTACAGAACGAGCAGGATTTTACATGAATAAATCCCTTGTTATCCTGAACCTTTCCCACAAAATTGAATATCAATCTGCTCATCTCCACCTTCTCTATAATAAGCCTTCTTATTAGACTGCATTTTCAATGTGACACGTTCCCTTTAATAGGTCCAGTATAGGTTTTCTACCTCTGCATGTAAATAGGTTTCCATTCACTGACATCTGTGGTAAGCTTGTGGGGGTGTAGGGTATATGGGGTGCAGCTGTGCTTTGACTAAAGGGTTATGGTTAACACTTAACACTCGTGACGCCAGGTTGAGGGGTCCTCTGTATATACTTGTCCCATCGCCACCCGTCCCAATAGCAATAGGGAGGGATAATAAATGATTGTCCACAACCGAAGGTTTCATAAAACTGTCGGAACTTTTACTGCAGGTTTTATGTAGAGTTAAACAGGAACAGTCTTTGTACAAGAAGAGTCTATTAGGATCCTGACAGTTGGTTGGGACCTTGTGAATATTAAGCTCAGGAGATTTAGGATTTAGGGGATTGAGTTTAGGTCCAGCAGTCACGCGGACTTTAGCTGGGAGTTGTATTATAACTCACGGTTTGGTATTATCAGGCTTCGGCCTGATCTTGTCTTTGAAAGTTGTGCGGATCTCTACTCTCTGCTAGTCCGGAACCCAAGAGAGTGAGGATTGGCTGGCAGCTCCCTTATATGGGCAGGGGTTGGCCTTGAGCTCATTGGTCCATACCATCTGTCAGTCACTTTACACAAGGGATTATGGTCTAAACATGTGACCACCCACATGACCTAGGAAGGACCTTTAGCATACTCTAAGAGAATTAACATTAATCACATGACCGAAGGTCCTGTGACACTATATACACAATTAAATATACACACACAAACATCACAAAATTAAAGAAGAAAGAGGTGACTAGGGGCCATCCCACCAGGAGGACCCTACTGGAACGGAGTAACTCTGGCTTTGGGGACCACCATTCAAGGTACGGTATACTATACGGTTCCGGGACACCACACATCAAGCACAGATCTTGACAGTTATAAGAAATTAAAACACAAATTAGATCTATTTACAGAAAGAGAGGAAACCCCCTTTGATGAATTGTAAAAGTTTCCTAATGAACCAGATTTACCCTTTAAGGGTGTGTTCACATGTACAGTATCCTGTGCATATTTGATGCGCAGGATTTGGTGTTGCAGATTTCAATGTAAACTAAATGACTGAACACAGCTTCAAATCCTGCGCTGGATACTGTACATGTGAATAGACCCTAAGGGTGAATTTATTTGTGGGTTTCCTGCTGCGTATTTATAAGGGGCGGGCTCTTCTCGGATGTCCGCAGCAGATTTTCCGCGGTGGAATTTACTCTGCGGAAAATCCTCCGCAAGCCTCATTGAAGCCAGTAGGGTCTGCGGCGGATTTTCCACAGTGGAAATTCCGCTGCGGAAAATCTGCTGCGAACAGCTGAGAATAGCCCCCCCCCCTTTCAAATACGCAGCAGGAAACCCGCAAATAAATCCGCCCATATGAACGTACCCTAAGGGTGTATTCATACTTTTCTCTGTGCACATTTGATGTGTAGGATTAGAAGCTGTAGATTTGATGCTCCAGATTTCAATGTAAACTAATTGACTAACAACAGCAGCAAACCTGCAGCACCGAATCCTGTGCATCAAATATCTGCAGGATACCGTACATGTGAATATATTTTAAGGGGTATTCCAGCCCTTAAAAATGTATCCCATATTCACATGTATCTCGGCTTTCCCAAAAACAATGCATGGTGCTTGTCTCTGCAGCGAGGGGAAACTGGGCTCCTATGTGCAGTGAGGAGAGACTGGTCCCCTTTCTGGAGGTCACAAGGGGTCTGACCCATGCAATACATTTTTAAGAATCAGATTGCACTTTAATATTATATTCCTGATTTATTCCACCAACTCTGTTATATAAATTTCTTAAAGGGGTACTCGGGTGGTTAATTTTTTTGACCATATGGCATCTTCTTTGTAAGTTTAATTTTTTTGCAATATACATGTGTTATATGTTTTGGCAGCATGTATGTGTTTTTCTTACCTGTTTGTTGGGCAGGAAGTTCTGTAGTTCAGAGGGTTTTCTTTTACTGTTGTCCACAGTTCTGAGTCTGTTGTGGACAAGATGTCACAGCTTTTTTTTTTCTCTGTCTGCATGAGAAAAATAAGCCACGCCCCCTCATCTCATCCAGCTGAGTACACAGCTCCTCACCTCCCCTCCCCCCTTCTCTGTATTCTAAGGACGCAGGTCTGCACAGGAGAAGGACCTCACAGAGAAGATAAGTGTTATCTGAAGGGGAGGATGAGAAGGTGCACGGGCTGGGGATGTATGGACTGCAGGGGAATAAATCTCATACTGGGAATGATCTCTATATGTGAAGGGGGGGGGGGACTCCTGAATGATACATGCTAGGAGTTGTAGTCCCCATTGTGTGGCGCTGGAAGCTTGTGACGTCATAGCCCCGCCTGCTCAATGCTAGTCTATGGGAGGGGGCGTGACAGATGCCACGCCCCCTCCAATAGGCTTGCATTGAGGGGGTGGGGTGTGACATCATGATTGGGCAGGGCTATGACGTCACAAGCTCCCGGCGCCGACTCTAAGCGTTCAGAACAATTTTGTTCCAAACGCTGAGCAGCGGAGTACCCCTTTAAGTCAATGGACAGCAAAATCTGCAGCAGCAAATCTGCTGCAGATCTGCAGCCAAAAATACCCACATGTGAACGCACCCTAGAGGCATTTTGTGAGGGAATTTGCATGAATATAATGTAAAATCAATCTGTATATGTATATTTAAAATGTAAAACTAATCTATATATCTTAAAAATATAGTACATGTTTGATATAATCTAAACAACACCAGATCTTGACTATTGGGACACAGTTTTTAGGGACATCTATGCCTATGTGTCAGTCACTGGTTGGCTTTGTTTATGTGGCACCCCATAGCTGGCGCTGTCAAAAAAAACACTATCTGGTTGGTACTTGTAATAGGGAAACTCTGGATTGTGCTGTTAAAGGGGTACTCTGATTTTGAGAAATGTATCCTCTACCCACAGTATAGGGGATTAGTGTCCAATCATGGGGGGGGGGGGGGGGGGGGCTGGGGGGGAGCTGGAGGCACACTCTTTGGAAAACACTGTCCTGCTGTCTAAAGATGCTGGGGGGTATTCATAATAAGTGGAGGAGGAGAATGTCTTTTTACTCCATTAAAGGGGTATCCAGGAAAAAACTTTTTTTTATATATCAACTGACTCCAGAAAGTTAAACAGATTTGTAAATTACTTCTATTAAAACAATCTTAATTCTTTCAGTACTTACGAGCTGCTGAAGTTGAGTTGTTATTTTCTGTCTAAATGCTTTCTGATGACAGCTGTCTTGGGAACTGTCCAGAGTGGAAGCAAATCCCCATAGCAAACCTCTTCTACTCTGTGCATTTCCAGAGACAAGCAGAGATGTCAGCAGAGAGCACTGTTGCCAGACAGAAAAGAACAACTCCACTTCAACAGCTAATAATTATTGGAAGGATTAAGATTTTTTTTATAAAAGTAATTTACAAATCTGTTTAACTTTCTGGAGCCAGTTTGCATATATATATATATATATATATATATATATATATATATATATAAAACTTTTTTCCTGCAATACCCCTTTAATTCACGTGGTGGAAACTGTGTACCTGCAACAAATATATGACATGGTGCAGGGCATGTGGTATTGGTCACATCTCTTACTTCAGTACTCCACTTTGTATGGTGATTCCTCTGCGACTTCTTATGTGACTTTTTAACTTGCGCGACAAATTAGCAACTTTATAATAATGCTGTCCACAGTCAGTTTCTAAACCAACAGAGGACTGGTGTAGAATTGCGCCTCAGTTGGCGCAGTTGCGCCAAACAATGGGCCAAATTCTAAAGTCGCAAATTATAAATTCCTGACCACTGCATGATATCAACTGAAATCACCACTTGGTATGTTCTATTGGAAAAAGTTTTCAAAAGCAAAAGTCGCAATGAAAAGTCTCTATACAGAATCTGAGACAAATTGTTCGACAAATTTACCCCACAAAATCAGAGTAAGAACAATGATAAATGCCCCCCAGTATCTGTACGATACTATATTCAGTTTCCTACATGTCGAGATTTAGTATTGTTACTTATTATTGCTTTAGTGAAAACCTGAGAATAGAAAATATATGAACTGCACTGTTTTAGCAGTACTGGCTGACTATTAGTGTAGTAGAGATTGCTGTGCAAGAAGTAACCAGTAGAGGGAGTCTGGGCGCTTTCAAACTACACGAAAACACAAGCACTAAAAAAAACCACATAAAAACACAGCTATCAAGTTAACAGTTAAAGTACCGCACATTGTAAGGGGACTGCAGAGGGACTGATTTTACACCAACATGCCTTTTTACCTTTATACTGACCAATGATAATACTGTGTATAGATAGATGCAAAGATAAATAGATATCTTTTTAAAACATTGTGACATATGAATACTTATTTTCATAACAAAAGTTAATTCAAGTAAACAAATAAATAAATTACATAATGTTTAGAAGGTTTCTATATGTTTTTTTTTTTTTTTTTTTTTTTTACCTTTATTCTGGCCAGTGATAATGCTGTGTATAGATAGAAACAAAGGTAAATAGATATCTATTTTAAATGTTGTGACATCCAAATACTTATTTTCATAGCAAAAGTTAATTAAAGTAAATAAATAATTTACTCAATGTTTTGATAAATGTTATATAAGATTTCTATGTGATTTTTTACCTTTATACTGACCAATGATAATACTGTGTATAGATAGATACAAAGATAAATAGATATCGATTTTAAACGTTGTGACATTGGCCTACTTATACTGCCTGGGATTTGGCATATACCATCTTCATAAAAGCATTATGACACATGAAGCACAGGATCGATCACTTTCTTTTCCACTTCAAGATATTAAAGAATTAACAAATTTAAAATTCGACTGTCTGTATTGTACTTTTCTACTTTTAAACTTTCACAAAAGGTCCTTCGTGTTATCTAAGGGGAGTAAAACATTAAGAAAAAGGTCCTGGATTAATAGCAGAACTGGTCACCCAAACCTACAACCCTTCCTTTATTAGGAAGACCAGTGACTTGAAGCACTAAAATGTGCCGCTGGCCTGTCGCCAGGGAGGATATCAGCCGCTGAAGCATGACAGCTTTGGCACTATTATATAAAAGATAATTATACAGAAAACGGAGAGAATAAAGTGAGCGCACGTCTACATTAGCTAAAGACGCTGCATATCGATTTTTCTTTATAGTTGGATACATAAGGAAAGTTCTCCCCTCCACCCCTCCCATTCATAATGATGGAAATTTAAATAAGACAAGCAAGCAAAAAAAAAGTGCCTGATGTATATATTAAAAATGGATATAAGTAGCGGCACTCTTCATCGGTTCTCTGCTCTAATTTGCAAACAAATTCAATTGATCAATAGTTGCATTAGTGTCGCACGTAGAGGTTAATGAAATACGTTGTCTTTCAATTATGCCCCTCTTATCCAGATAAAACTGCCTTCATTATGAGCTCAATATCAGATGCAAGATTATCTCCTAATGGGAAAAGAGGGCCTGATGCTTTAATGTACTTCCACTATGGAGTTAACATTACTGCCAGCACTGAAAGGGTGCTTCAGGCCTCCTTTACGCTTGGGATCACGCAGGAAAATCTACGAAAGTGCATCAAAAATGGGTGTTCACATGTGGTTGCAGATTACCTTAAAGTTACAGGGGGGGATTTCTAAAGCTATTTAGAAGTTTTTTTTTTTTTTTTGCTTAAAGGGGTACTCCGGCCCTGAGACATCTTATCCCCTATCCAAACGATAGGGAATAAGATGTCTCACCGCTGGGGTCCTGCCGCTGGGGTCACCACAATCTTGTATTCGCCACCAACCTGTTTGAGCTGCAAGCCGCAGTGCCAGCTCACAAACAGCCGGGTGGCGTCCACGGGGCCGGAGTATCGTGATGTCACCCCCGCCCCCGCTATGCAAGTCTATGCCACGCCCCCTCCCATAGACTTGCATAGCGGGGGCGGGGGGTGATGTCACACGGGGGCAGAGTCGTGATGTCATGATTCTCTGGCCCAGTGGTCGCCACCCGGCTGTTAATTTACGCCCCCTCCCATAGACTTGCATAGCGGGGGGTGACGTCACACGGGGGGGCAGAGTTGTGATGTCCCGATTCTCCAGCCCCGTGGTCGCCATCCGGCTGTTTGTGAGCTGGCACCGCGGCGTGCAGCTCAAACAGGTGGGTGGTGAATTCAAGATTGGGGACCCCCGCTGTGAGACATCTTTTCCCCTATCCTTTGGATAGGGGATAAGATGTCTCAGGGCCAGAGTACCCCTTTAAGCACTTTTCTCTATGACGTATTTATAAACTGCGAATGTCACCCAAAATGTCGCAAACCCCTCCAAAAAGTCCCAAACCTCAGCGTGGTCAGACCTGGCTTACAAATCTGCCATTGGAGAGCACTTTTAAAAAGTTACTTTTTGTGTACAAAAGTCTCAGAGAAGAGGAAGAAAATATTGATTTATAGTTTTTTTTTACTATGTAGGCCAAATTCATAAAGGGCATGCAACTTTTTTTTATAAATTTGGCGCACGCAAGGAAAAATTTAAGCAAATTAAAAAAAAAAAAAATGTAATAATAAAAAATTACTTACCAAAGACAACCTTTATAAATCTCCCCCACAGTTTTTAGGGAATGTCATTTTTAATGCGCCTGCTTTTTCCAAAATATTTTCATGAGAAAAGTTAATTCACTTAATTAGATAAATAAATAAATATATAAATTAATAGATATTTAGAAAAATGTTATATAAGGCTTCTGCGTGAATTTTTTTTTTTAATGAAATTAACATGGGAATTCTATGGACTACGTTTATTTTGCGGGAGTTGCCTCCCTTTACAGATCCCCTATTAGAGCAGTCTAAGTGGAATCCCTATTTGCTAGACCAAGTATATTGATGTATTACATGCCAGGCAACTGAATTTGTTTGAAATGTTGTAATACCTCATTTCCCCTGTAGAGGTGCTGTAGGAGAAGGAAGCATAGCTGTTTTCCCATCCCTGAAGGTCCCAGCAGGCAAACACTCTGTCACAGGCTTATCATCACGAGACCTGGCTAATATAAAGAGATTCTCTAAAGCAGTTAAAGGGGTCATCCAGGAAAAAAAATATTTTGATATATCAACTGGCTCCAGAAAGTTAAACAGATTTGTAAATGACTTCTATTAAAAAATCTTAATCCTTTCAGCACTTATGAGCTTCTGAAGTTAAGGTTGTTCTTTTCTGTCTAAGTGCTCTCTGATGACACGTTGTATCGGGAACCGCCTAGTTTAGAAGAGGTTTGCTATGGGCATTTGCTTCTAAACTGAGTGGTTCCCGAGACACGTGTCATCAGAGAGCACTTAGAAAAGAACAACTCAACTTCTGAAGCTCATAAGTACTGAAAGATTAAGATTTTTTAATAGAAGTAATTTACATATCTGTTTAACTTTCTGGAGCCAGTTGATATATAAGAAAAAGTTTTTTTTCCTGGATAACCCCTTTAACTGCTTTAGAGAATCTCTTTATAATAGCCAGGTCTCCTGATGGTAAGCCTGTGACAGTGTTTGCCTGCTGGGACCTTCAGGGATGGGAAACCAGCTATGCTTCCTTCTCCTACAGCACCTCAGCAGGGGAAATGAGGGGTACTCCACTGCTCAGCATTTGGAACAAACTGTTCCGAATGCTGGAGCTGGCACAGGGAGCTCATGACGCCATAGCCCCGCCCCCTCAGGACATCACACCCTGCCCCCTCAATGCAAGTCTATGGGAGGGGGCGTGATGGCAGTCACGCCCCCTCCCATAGACTTGCATTGAGGGGGTGGGTGTGATGTCATGAGGGGGCTGGGCTATGACGTCACAAGCTCCCGTCTCCAGCATTCGGAACAGTTTGCTCCAAACGCTGAGCAGAGGAGTACCCCTTTAACCCCAAATAAAGTCTTAAAAGCATTATATAGGCTTATATATTAATCTCTATGGTCAAATATTGACTATAGCATTATCAGATTATTTGGTACGATCGTACGCTATAGTGCAGACAGCCCTGTTTTTATTTGTTACAGCGAGCATGGTTAGTGAGTCACAACATTACACATATCCAGCCAGAATGGGGAACATATCGGAATAGTTAGACCTGTCGTATCATCTCCCCTTCAGTTCATATCACAAGACATAATAGCGGCAGATGCCACTTTTGATGCATGATCTCAATATATACTGAAAATGCCATGTCATTTATTTAGTGACATGCGACATGCCTAGAATAAAAAATTATTATTACTTTTAGCAAAATGTCAGTGTAATCGGCTTTCCTAGAAAGGCTCAATTACCCATAAAACAAGAGTCCCGGCTTTTCTATTTGCATGATGTTAACAATGAATATGCTTCACTCTTCCTGCAGTCTGCTGGGTGAGGGATATCAGCTCATCTGTTTGACTAATGATGGCTTCATAATTACTGTATAGGCAGTGTTTCCCAACCAGGGGGCCTCCAGTTGTTGCAAAACTACAACTCCCAACATGCCCGGACAGCCAATTAGGGTGCCTCCAGCAACAGCTGGAGGCACCTTGTTTGAATAACACTGGTATAGGCGATGGCCTCCAACAAACAATCTCTGTCTGCCCGGGAAGGGCTTATCTCTGACTTCAGGATCCTCCACAGCCTTTACTTCCAGCTCTAGAAATGACTTTAGATGGATGGAGTATTTAGAATACTGAGCTGGAGCCTTTATTAAATTGGTGTCTACTGCCGAGATTTTCCATTAAACCAAATGCTTGTCTCCTATGGCTCTTTAAGACGTGGTCTTTAAATACATGATGCTTGTGTTTATACAGCGGGAGCCTGAATCTTTGTACTTCGGCCTTATTCCTGGCTTGTATTTATCAATATACGTGTTTTATTATTAGCAGTGTTGCTGTTGTTATCATCACTAGTGCGAAACAGTAATGCTACTACCTAATAGAAGTACCAGCAACAGCAGCATGTACTGAATGGTTATTAAAGTGTTAACATTCCCTATTAGTATCAATAGTAGTAGTTTTAGTAGCACAGTAATAAAATTATTAGCAATGGTAGTGCTGAAAGCATTACTAGATCTATTTTCCTTCTATCTACCTATCTATCTAGGTACAAAAAAAGGCAGGTGGAGCAGCACAACCAAATAACTGGGCTGATGCGTTAGTGCAGGCGGTCTACGAGACCCCGGTCATGGGTCCAAAGCAGCTAGTGAAAAATAGGGGACTACAGCACACAAGCATAGTGGAAAGAATGTGAAGTAGCTTTATTCCAAAAATACCATGGTATAACGTTTCTGTGGTCTCACACCAACATTTTCAAGTGGCAATGGTGGTGTGAGACCACAGAAATGTTGTACCATGGTATTTTTGGAATAAAGCTACTAAAATGGAGAAACCACGCACGGTTTTTTAAATGTATTTGTTTAAAGCATAAAAAAAAAATGCATAGGGCCTTCCCCAGCCTAAATAACACCGGCATTTTACCGCCTAGGCCCAGGAGAGCCATTTTTGACGCTCCGGGCCTGTTGGTATCGGCTCTTCCCGTCACCCCTGTGGCGGTGGGTACCAGGGTAATAATTAGAGGTTAGTGTTAGCTGATTTGGGGGCTAACGTAAAGCCCTGGCATAGTAATGGATTTCGTCTATAAGACGGCTTCCACTACTAAGCCTGAAGATTCAATTATAAAGAACACAACACATTGAAAATGTATTTTTATTTAAAACGCTGGTCATCATCGCAGTCCACGGAATCTGACGTAGTCCTCTGCATTCAGGTATCTGAAATGAGAAGTAAAGAAAAACAAGAAACATGGGTTGGTACATTTCTTGCCCTCTCCCCTGGGAAGAGCTCACATAATGAAGTGTGTTCATAAACATGGAGCCTCCAATTGTTTCTAAACTACAACTCCCATCATGGGAGCTGTAGTTAAGCAACAGCTGGATTCTCCATGTTTGGGAACACACTGCCAGAAAGGCTCTGTTCCCATTATGCAAAAAGAGTCAGGCCTGGACTGTGTAGCTCGATCTGTCCCTCTGCCCTTGGACTACTACTCTCATCATGGGACAGAGTCTGTCCCATGATGGGAGAAGTTGTAGTACTGCAGCACTGAGGGATGGCACTTGCACATCCCACAGCTGTAGAACTTTTAAAACTTCTACTCCCATCATGGACAGACTCCGTCCATAATGGGAGTTGTAGTCCAGGGGCTGAGAACAGATCGCACCAGGTCATTCTACAGAGACCCGCTGCGATCTACATTTATTAACTATAAAAGCCGGCGGCACATGCGGCTACACTGCGCTGCTCGCCTGCTCTTGTATACTGTATCACATTTCATAATCCCCGCCCGGGAGATGGGAGCTCTGATTGGTGGATAGCTATTCACCAACCAGAGCTCCTGTCTCCCGGCGGTGGGGATTATGAATTATGACAGTGTATACAGGAGCTGGCGGACAGCGCAGTTTAGCCGCATGTTCTGCCGGCTTTTACAGTTAATAAATGCGGTCTCTGGAGAATGACCTGGTGCCCCTGTACTACTACTCACATCATGGGACCGAGTCTGTCCATGATGGGAGTAGTAGTCCTAACTGTCCCAAAATAGTTAATATAATTCTCAGATGCTTTAGAACACTTTGGTACGTGTCCTCCAAGGTGGTGTATTTGCGCAAGAAAAGTGCATTTGCGCATTTTTTTGCGTTTAAAAAAAACACGCAGTTAATAAATTTGATTCTACAGTAGAAAGTGCTCTATGGTAAACTTAACCGTAGACATGGCTATGAAGAATACTATCAGATTTTGCGCAAAAAGAAACTCACACATTTTTGCGTTGAAAAATAGACAAGAAAAAGCTCCATATACAATGATAAATTCCCTCCTATGTCTCCATTTACCTATTTAACTGTATTTAAATTTAACTCTATTTTGCATACCTTACTATACCCTACTTTATCTATCTATCCAATATCTATATCTATCTATCTAGCTAGCTATTCCATATCTATCTATCTATCTATCTATCTTTCTTCTATCGATCTATCTATCCATCTATCCCATATCTATCTATCTATCTATCTCTCTATCTCTATCTATCTAATATCTATCTTTCTTCTATCTATCTAATATCTATCTATCTATCTATCTTTCTTCTATCTATATATCTATTTATCTGTCTATCTATCTATCTATCTATCTATCTATCCCATATCTATATATCTATCTATCTTTCTTCTATCTATATATCTATTTATCTGTCTATCTATCTATCTATCCCATATCTATCTATCTATCTATCTTTCTTCTATCTATATATCTATTTATCTGTCTATTTATCTATTATCTATCTCATATCTATCTATCTATCTATCTATCTATCTATGTGTGTTGTATGAATGTTATGATCTTTCTCTCTACCTATGATCCTTTATTTTGAATATATTACTATTACATATCTGTCATATTTCTATTTCTCTCTCTCTCGTCTACTTTTGTATTCTATCTATTATCTATCTATCTCATATCTATCTATCTATCCCATATCTATCTATCTATATCTATCTATCTATGTGTGTTGTATGCATGTTATGATCTTTCTCTCTACCTATGCTCCTCTATTTTGAATATATTACTATTACATATCTCTCATGTTTCTATTCTCTCTCTCTCTCTCTCTCTCTCTCTCTCTCTCTCTCTCTCTCTCTCTCTCTCTCTCTCTCATCTACTTTTGAATTCTATCTATCATCTATCTATCTCTGCATCTACTGTATTTCTCTGTATCTCCCTCTACATTACCTACTCTATTACTATGTGTGTTTTATTGTGCATTTGCTGATTTTTATCTACTACCAGAGCAGCACAAAAAAGTCTGAACAACTCCGCCATAAGTGTGTATGGGCGGTGTATCGCCTCCTGCACATCCAGTTTGAACAATGCAACATGTGTGCAGTGAGGACATCTGTGTATGGCTATGGCTGCTGGGGAAATTGCCCTGCAGGTTAAATGCTCCGGCGTTTCCTGTGACTGGTGAGGGTGCAGCGTGGTAAGGGTTAATCCCCAGTGCCACAGGCTGCACTTCTCTGGCTGCATTTTGCCTGTTTCAGTAGTGCCTGTTAAGCATCCAGATTTCAGTGTAATTCAATTAGTCCGGCTTTAGGGAAGGTGGGGCCCTTTTTTTGTTGGCTGGGAAGCCCCGCCTGTTTCTCATGTTGCACACCAATCCTGTTGCAGTGAGGGAAGGAGAGAGAGAGGGAGACTGTGAAATGTCTAAGCAAACAGCAGCTCCTGCCTTGAGTGGCTGCTCTGGGCTCTGTCCCCCCCCCCCCCTCTCCTGCCTAGTAAAGTGCATGAGATCTCACATGATCACCCGGCGGCTGTGTAAGCCTCTCATGAATACATCATCTGCAAGATTAGTGATCGTACCTGCACACCCGCTGCGGGTGTCAGCACCCACCTTTTCTATATAGATCTATATATACACAGAGCGGCCGGCTACTGCAGCTGTATACATAGGACTGCACAGATTGAGATGCACTCGCCTTGTGCCTGCTCCATGCAACATCTATAAGCAGTGAGTCTTTTGCTTTATGAGGGGTGGGACTTTTTGGAGGGGATTTTTACTCCATCCTACAAATTTTTTCCTATTTTTTTCCCTTGCCTTGTCTGTCTTTTAACCCTTTACTCCATGCCTAGCCTTTGCTGGTTGCTGATGTATAATAAGTTATTTTCTTCCTTTTTTACCTTCCTGTGAAGCATGGAAGCAGCTCCTGCCAGGCTGGTGTAGAGGACGGCTTTTCATGTGTCTGATGTTGGATATTGTGGCTCATTTTATTTATTTCAAACTGTTTCCTGCTCTTACAAGTTGATCTCCTGGGGACTGGACAAGCTTTGCTAAAAAAAAAAAAGAGTGACTTTTTCCCTCGTGTTGATGCCTAGGGCGATATCTGGACCTCATCTTTATGTATGTGGCTGTTTTATGCAGAAGACTTGGATGCATTTCCAGGAGTTTGTTGTTTTTTTCTTCTTTTTTTTCCCTCTGCAAATATAAAACAATTTGATTTGCATCCCTTGCATTGAGTTTGGATGTAAGACATCACACGGCTTCTAGGATTGTTCAATTTCGTCTTACCTCTCTCAAGCATCACCCTGCTAAAAGAAAGGACAAGGACAGAGGCGGGGGGCGAGGATACATAAAGTACCCCCAAAGACACTGACTCTTCAGACAGACTGCAGCGCATCTTCTTTACAGTTGTGGCTTTGGAGATGGCAATTGCATGATTTGTCTTTCTACAGAGACGCACTTGTACTTGGCATCCTGGGTGTAAGTTGTGCGTCAGCAAGACCCTTTTACCTAAAGCCTACTTGTGTCTCCTTGACATTGTACAAGCCTTTTGATCCAGAAAGTGCCACAAACACCAGTCCACAAGTCCTTGCATTTATATATAGTAACTTTCTACAGAAGGAGAGCTGGCAGAGATATTCTGGACTGCACAGGAACCAGTCGAGCTATTGGTTTATGAACCTGTGAATTGATTCCTTCCTTTCCCTTTAGTTTGGCAGGAGGGGGTTGGCATCTGGACCGTAGTGCGCCTGAGGTGCCCCCCTGGGAATGCGTCCCTTGTTTCTTTGCCCTGCTGTGTGTGCAGGGAGCTCTGTGTGAATGTGCACCGCCCTGCTACTCCTGCTCTCAGTAGCAGCCACAGCAGCCTTACGGCCTCCAGCACCTCCCTGAGCCAGGCTGTCTCTCCCATTGCTGCAGCAGTGTCCCTGACACGTTCCTACAACCTTTTCCTATTAACTCCAAGAAAAAGCAGCAGAGCTGTGCCTGCAGAACCGGAGCCCTCTACTGCTCCGCTCCTCTTATTCGTCTGTATTCGCTCCTCTCGCGCCCCCTCTTTTTGGCCGGGAGTGATGTTGCACGTGGAGATGTTGACGCTTCTGTCTCTGCTACTCTGGATGTGTGTTTGCAGCCAGGATCCTGGCTCCAAGGTGGTTGCTGATCGCTATGCGGTGTACTGGAACAGCACCAACCCCAGGTAAGGAGGGGTTGGGAGGTTGAGCACTGAGATGCTGCTTTGTACTAAACACACGCTGCCCAAAATCTGCTTCGGCAGTGTGTAGGCTGTATTGATCTAAGTACTGTAGCAAGTAATATATTCTGGTTGGACGGTTGTGGAGAAACATGTCAGTTTTAATATTGTATTAAATTTCCATCTTTTTTTGTGCTGTATCATGGCAATGGGCTATAAATTCTAATTAGACCAGACTAGTATTATATGCAACACCGATCCCCGGTACAGTATAGAGAAAATCTCAGCTTTGTTCTCTGTGGAGCAGACAGTTCCTTTATTAATGTCTTGGAATCAATAAGGGACTATGTAAGCATTAGCAATGACTCACCGAGCATTCCGTTATGTCTAACTATATAAAACATGCCGTAGATTGTATCTGCTTTCATCTCTGCTCCCATCTCATACAGCAGACAGACATAATCATACAGCAGACAGATTCACGTATGTCAAGTCCACGTATGCTAGTAAAAGTTACTGTGACTTTCCAGACCTTGATTTCAATTCCATATAAAATTCTTAAGACAAAAAAAAGTTAGAGAGAGGAGTAACAGTTGGTGCGGTCAATAATTAACTTGCGAGGAGTTTTGGGAAAGTTTTCAGGGACTTTTCCTCCCCCACCAGTTGTCTCAGTTGCCTGATGCCTGCTCATTGACAGTGGAGCAATATAACTCGCCTTAATTGAACAAACTCATATTGATCTGTCAAACTCCACTAGTGTGTTCATTCCTTTAGGACCCTGCCTCCCCCATGTAGAAAGTACATTCCTCTGAAACATAATGAAGCTTTGAAGCCAAATATCTCGGTCACCCGATCGGCTACTAATTTACTCTACATAAACATGTGTTTTTTTCCCCCTGGAAGTTAGGTCTTTTCTGAAATGTGCACCCTAAACTGCAGCTGCTTTGGTTAAAGATGATTAGTACAATGAAATATGAGAGTAGGAATACATTGCAAATGCCAGGGCAAATTAGGCCGGAAATAATACTCATCAATGTGATTAGAAGTGCATTAGTGTTATGCCTTAGGATGACATATTGTAAAATAAGCTGGAATAAAAGTTTTATGGAGAGGACCAAGCAATAACTTTCTTGAGTTATGGGGACCGGTGTTGGAGGCAGCAGTTTTTATTGTTTTTTATGTGTTTTTTTCCCTCCTTCATACCCGCCTTGCTGCACCAGCATAAAATTACATTCCTTTTTTTTTTTTTCTTATAAATGGTGACCATATGTTTGACAAAGTCACCTGGCTCCTATATTATTGTCTTGTTAAAACAGATGTGAACCAAATCCTCCTTTACCTTTCAGCCAGGGCTGAGGAGGACATTTTATCGAGGGTTATCTACGTTCCATGCCTGTGATACTGCTGTTTAGTTTGAGATTAGTACATTGATTTTTGTCACAGGTCATGTTTTTTAATAGATCAGAATAGCCTGCAGAAAAGGCTCTTGCTCAAGAGGGAGCTGTGGAATAATCTCCAAGTTAACAGTGTTTGCAGTTGATACCAAGGAACCAGCAACAGATGAGAGAAAAGCAACTTTTAGAGTTTTTGTCTTGTAGGAAGAGGTTCCCACATATTTAGGGACACATCATATTTATATACTTTAATATTGGGGGGTGAAAAGGAGCAGTGCAATGCAGGCATGGTACATAGACACATCTGTGTTTCTATTTTTTATCTAACATGAACCATTAAATAAATAAACGTGTAAGTAAATAAATAAACAAATTAAAGTTGGTAATAGAAATGAAAAAAAAAAAAAAAACGTAAAAATATTCCCCTCAATCTGGAATCCTCACTGACCTCTGGGTATTTAACACCTGATATAGCCGGTTATTAATGGGGCACCTCTCGTAGGGTGACCAGATTTTGAGGACTGAGTGAAAGTAGTGGTTAAGCAGGGGCACGTCAGACAGGATTTTGTCAGTAAATTTAAAGGCAAGGCCAAAATGTGCTTTCATTTTTCTTGGGAAATGCCAGGCAGAATCTGGATCCTATTAAATGCCTTTCAGAGTTCATTAATAGCACTGTAAAACATGCAAACAACTGATAAGAACATTTCTTTTGTTCTGTAACGTCAAGATACAAATTAATGAGTGTAGCCGCTTTGCTTTGTAGACACAACCCCATGTAATAAAACAGGAGTGCTAGTGAAAGTCTGAACAAGAGAGCACTACTGTGGCTGCCAGGATTTATGAGATATATGGTTAGGCTTAATTTTTTCGGAGCATTGATGCTCCCCCCCCCCCCAACTTCCCACAGACAGCTATACAAGAAGTGCACAATGCAAAAATATGAATTTAGCAAAAAAAAAATTAAAAAAAAAAATTAAAAACTACCCACTCCTGAAGTTTCAAATGATTTTTACTGGAAATATTATCCCGACTCATACACGGCTTCTTCAAGGTACTGTAAGTTCTGGCAGCTATTATAAGTTAAATTAACAACCTGATGAATTCTCTAAGTCGATTTTCATTTCAACATCCTTCCTATGCAGAAAATGTGTTTGAAGAAGCAGTCATAAACTTTTTTGACTTGATGCCAAAAAGCTGCTGTAATAATTAAAAGTGTCTGGTCCAAAATGCTGCCTGGAATTGTGAAATATTGCACCCATAACAAATCATTAATATAAGTCAGGCTTGTCAATTAGCAATATGCAAAAGCCATAGCATTTGTCTCATAAGCCTGACACCAGAAAAGAAAGATTATTTTTGTATCGTGCTTGAGTGAATATGTTTAAGTCCTTCTGTAACCTCGTAACCTAGTTTTTTTTTTTTTTTAAAGCTGAACCTATGTGCTTTCTCTAACAATATCCTCCAGATTTCTGCCATAGTTGTTATGTGCTGAGGCACTACCAGAGCTAAATTATTACCTTGGCTGACAGCACTATTTAAGACCTACCATAGCTGGCTATTAAGTTGGGTTACTTGTCAAATGCTTCATCATGTGACATTCTACAGAGTAACTTTTTTTGTTATTCCATACATACTCCACATTATAGAAATCACTCTACACAGTAATGTTTTTCTTACTCCTTACACTTCGCTCGGTCGTTTTTATTGCCTAGGTGAAGGTAAGGTGATTTTCCAAGGTCAACAACTTTTTACTCCCTACTTTAAAATACATTGTCCTCGTATTGCTTTTCTATGTTAGTTGTGTGGATAATTGTCTTTCTGCCTTTCATAATGTGGACACCCTGATGTAATAAAGAAAACGACGTGTTACGCATGTGCAGGAAAGTATTCTGATTCCAATCCCTTAGTTCTTCAAGACAGCTTGTAGAATACTGAGCAGAATGATTACACCACTCCTTGCATGGCTGGATATTGAAATAGCTTTGTTTCAGCTAAATTCTTCTAAGTCAGTCTCTCGATACTGCAGAACCAGGTTTATACTTGCTCTGGGCTTGTTTTCAAGATTTGGAAATCTTTGGAGGGCAGCAAGTTAAAATAAATAGTCACATTCTTGATACATTGGTTCCTGCTTCCAATTTCCAGAGGGGTTTTTGATTTGGCAATTTCAATTTGAGGGACAAAGAGAGCTCCAGCCCAATAAATTTTTCATGATTAAAAGTGTAGCAGTAGTGTTCTCAGAAGTTCATTACATGCAGCTTGCTGGCTTTAATAGTGTTACTCTTGCCTGTTATAGCTTTGAAAGAATACCTTGGTTATTTCAAATGGGTTCCTGTAGCAGACTTGTATTTTCCCCTTGTGAATCCCATGCAATCAACAGTAGTTTTACAGACCTCATCCTTTGAAGGAAGGGCACCTAGTTAAGGGTAAATTACCCTCCTGTAATTCTTCCCATTTAATCTTTTGCAAATGCCCGTAATGAAAGCACTACATTCCACCCAGTGGCCCCGTTTCCTGTTGTAGAGGGACAGATAAAGATGAGCCTTTCTTTCTGTCCCCTGTTGCTATGGACCCAGCAATCTACCAGCTCCATGCTGGGCTGAGAAAATGAATGAATACAATTAGTGCTTAAGGAAAGTTGGCTTGTTATGTTTTAAGGACCTCATTGACAATCACACATGTGTACATCCAGAATTTTTTTTGTCCTCTCAGTCACTCCACCTCGATAGACAAATTCCAACCTCAATACATTTTTGGAAGAACTTGTACTTCATCTACGCAGATCCTAAAATTAGGAGTGTGCTTACGAGTTTAGCAGTTAGTCATCATCACTTTCCTTTTTTACATGTGACCTTTCGAAAGGGAACTTTTTAAGTCAATTAACAGTTATTTAGCTTATGATGTCCGGATAGATATGTAAAATTATACGAGGCGGCCGAGGAGGAAGAAGAGCATAAAATGTGTACACTCCTTTTAATTATGCCAATAAATAGCTAATGTCGACTGCTGATGTGTCACTGTGTCCCTTGCAGAGCACTGCTTGCCTTGGAGGTATGGAAAAACCATCACCCATTGCTAGAGCAGCAGTGTGATTCTATGGCAGTATAGATGTCATACAGGAGAAAATAACTCAAGACACTAAAAGTTTATAGCAAAAACAGGAAGCTTGGGCACGAACTCGCTCACTGTCTGCTGGGTGAAATATGCCTTCTATAATTAAGTGACAACTCAACAAATTGAGGTTTTAAGGTGACATGAAATGGTGAAGGTGACGCCTAATCTCCACTTTTATGATTTTAGCATTAACTTTTTAAGTCTTATTTAATAAGGTGCCAGTGAAAATCTTGAGGAACGCTGCGGATCATATTTGATCTGGAGCTTGAAAGAGCGCTATGGGTGAACTCATATTGTTTGGAATGATTATTTCAAGAAATGTATATTTTTTATCGTTATTTCAATTAATAGGTCAAGTGCCAGTGGTTTAATATCCATCTCAATATTTCACTCAAAATAATAGTACATGTACGTGCGTAGAACACTGCAAACATTCTCCTACTAGAGATCTCTATTGTCCTTTTACAGCAGCATTGTAAGTACTTAACTTAGCCACCGTTACTATATATGTGGACTGTGAATACGTAGACACACATACCCAATCTGCCTTGATATTTTACATTGTACAACTAAGAGTGTAAACAATAGGGTTTGCAAACTATACAAATATAGCAGAGCTGAATTTGGAATTTAACTCTTTATTCCGACTACTTAGTTGGGGTACTATAGCCCTATGTAAAGCCATATAATACATTGTGCCGAATGACAAACCCATCAATCTATGGATATATCTTAAGTCGTTTATCAGTATGCGATTTTATCGTGCTGCATGCTGTCTAAGCACAAAATGGCCTCCCTGGATAGTTTTCAAAGATGGCCGCTAGTTGTCTTAGAAGTTCAATAAAAGGAGAACGCATGTCAGCTGAATGGGAGTGAAGGCAGGAGAGATCACATCAGCGCTAGGAATGTAGCAATGTATTCTCCTCCAGAAATCCTCATTTGCAATTTGAATGGATTGAAGCCTGTTTTTTTGGCAATATAGAAGTGGAAGTGTGTTCCAAGTGAGATTGTTAGGGCATGTTTGAAGGTTTTATAGTGGTTATTCCCACCAATTATTTCCTTCCTTATTAAAACACAATAATATGCGATCACCGGTCTTACATTTTGGAGATTATGTTTCACAAATCTTCCTTAGAACAGAGGAAGTCAGCAAGGTGGTACCTCACATTCTTCCTCTTAACTTACTGTACAAAAGAAACATAAAATACTCGTAATCTGACCTGAAGTGCATTGTCTGGCTCCATAAATGGATTAATAAATGTAATAGATTTTATATGGGGGTCAGGTACAGTTACATCTAAATATGTAATCCTTGCATTGCCTAGTAAGACATAAGTCCACAGCTAGTGACGATTTACATTCCCAAAACCCAACTTCTGCCTTGTACATTATTAAATTGAGGAATTAAAATAATTTATTGTCATTAAGGTGTCTTAGTCAAGGTTAACAAATTCTGCTAATACCAGGCGTTTCTCCATATAAGTCATCTCTATATAATGGAGCTCTAGGGTTCATTACAAACCAAGGGAAAGTGATTCACGCACATACATATGCTAGTATATAATTCCAGTAAATATTCATTCAGGTGCCAAACATAATGCCATTCTTTATGGTTATATCCATATCCCCAAACGATGTGTGTAAACATATAACAAGTGGCTATATAAATGTAGCAGAGCCGACCTATGGAACTTTTTGGCACTTCATGGTTTTTGTATGCTGTAACTATCTGCAATCTATGATGGTACACAGAGATATCATAAAGGGCTGTGCTGCAGTGCAAACTCAGCTCTACTGCAATTGGCAAGCTCTGCTATGCGGAAATTCTTGTTATAGGTATACAATTTTATTTATTTTTTAATTAGTAAAAAACAAAGGCCATTTATATGTGAGGCCACACAACATATATTAAAGTAAGGCCATTTATAGGTAAATACGTTAAAGGAATATAGCAGACATCTATATGTTATATTACCCTACATGCCTCTGCTGTTTGTATCTAGAATCTTATGTCTAGAATGTTCCATCCCTTCAACCTTTTTATTATTTAAAATTTTAAATTTGTCGACCATATTTTTGGGAGGAAAATGTCTATAACAAAAGTAGGAGTTAGACTGTTCTGCTCAATTCATGGTCTTGTAAGAACAGACAAGCAACACTTCTAAGACAGTGCCATTAGGATGTTGTGCCAGCAGTAGCTAGCAGTTAGAATTATCATTCCCAGTATATCTGGCACTGGTTTTGTCACTGGTTGCCCAAACACTTAATCTCATCAGTGCAATATGTGTTTGTTATAACCATGGGAATAGAACATGCCATTATTAGAAATTAGTCTACACATTGGGTATAGATATGCATGTCTCAGCGTCCATTTTGAATTGGCAACAGCATTGGGCAGATGGGCCTTCGATGAAACGTAGTTATTCTGATAATATGTTTCTTTTTAATTGTGTGAACAGAAAAAAAAGTATCAGAAATCTTCCTTTGTCTTCTCATGTTGCAAAGTGCTCTTGAGGTTTCCATTTCCAACTGTCCTGTAAGTTATTAGTGTCTGTCAGAACCATAATTGCCACTAGTTCCTTGCTCTCTGTTGGAAAAATGCAGCAAATAGAGGAAGTAAATGAAAGGCATTTTTTGTTAGTGGAGCTCAGTTTTGTGCCATGCTTACACTTGGCCTTATTTCTTTTTATGACGGTTTGCATAATTTAGCATTGTGTTATTGAAGCGCTCCACATGGGGGGTTTATAATATAATATAGTTGTATTTTAATTATAGTTTTGGAATTATTCTGCAATGGTTATTAGAACCAACATTTGCATGACATTGTTTATCGGGTAAAAGTTGGTGCCTCTGCATCACAGTATATCAGTGTTTTGTAGGATCAAGTTTAGTATTGTAAAGTGGGTCTGATACCAATCCCGAAACATTACAGCCTCATAAGTATGGCTACTGGTCTAATGGTGCACATTTTGTTTTTAACTAGTTCAGTATATTTAGTCAAGATATTTATAGTGCAATGTCCCATCCATTGTATAGTTAAGTATCATTATATATGTATACTTTCAATACCAGATAAAACACATAGACTATGGCTTGTTTAATTAAAGTACCATAAATGTTATTCAAATTTCAAATTTTAAATTTGTTTTTGAAATTCAGAAAATCTTTTTATTTGTTCTCTTCCACAAATTCTAGATATATATTAAAAAATGTAAAATATATTTAAAATGTAAAATATATTTTAAAATGGAATGTTTTGTCTCTATATATATATATATATATATATATATATATATATATATATATATATATATAATTTATTTTTCCATTTTTCTGCTCGTTCCCCAAAAAAATGTTTACACTGGCAGAACATAAAGCTTGTAAATAAATAAAAATTTTATATATTTTTATTTTTTTACATTACAGTGGTTGAGTAATATAGATTTTTAAAAAAAATCTTTATATATTGATTTTATTTTACTTACACAAAATAGAAAAGTCAATGTTGAGGTTGTCAAAACATTTTTTCATAATCCAAACTAAACACCTTCCAGTTCACTAGTTTCTAAGTAGCCACATCACATACATGTGCATATTACGTTCATTTGGTTCTAATGGGCTAGTTCCACAAATGTATTTATCTTATGTTCATTCTTTCTCGATGGTCATTTTTTTTGTTTAATTTTTTTATGCTTGTTTTGTTTCCTACTTAGTAAGCTATGCGTTTCAGAATGATCGGTGACTCCAACACTTAATACCCCACACCCACAAATTAATGGCTCCCTTGTAATATTTTCCATGAGTTCTTGAATTAACACCATGACTATGCATGCTTGGCTTAAAATCTGGGCATTAGGTAAACCTATGATAATTGCTACCTTCTGTATCCCGGCAGCCTATTTATTTACTTTATTCATGTATTCCCCCTTCTTTTTGTGTAACATATTAGGGTGCCTTGCCAGTCTGGTTACAATGGCTACAATATTGTCACTGAGCGCTCATTATGGTATGTAAATTTTGTTTGTACAATATTCATTATTGTATCTCAGATTGCGCTCTGATGAGCTTTCTTGGTATAATAGTGCGGATTTGCGAAATCCTTTTGCCCGCCAGCAATGCTGCGTGAAAAGTTCTTGCCGCCATAAAGCTGGCATTAAGATACGCACATGTGATTGTCTCACAATTAAACTTGGGAAAGAGGTATAATCATATCCCCAAACTTTTCGTGTGTGTTCCTATGTTGATGTGTTTTATGCATATGTGACGGATAGGTATTTGCCTATATATCTACGTGTGTGTGTTTGTGTGTGTTTGGTGCACGCATGTGTGTGTGTTTGTGTGTAAAAAAAAAAGATGTCCTGTGAAGAAACTTTGAGATCGTTTAAGAGATTACACGATAAAAAGACAAGAGACAAGATGGCGGACCAACCTGATCAACATTGATTAATAAAACCGGGCACGTTAATGTTTTAGAAACTTCCATAACTCTTCCACCAGCTAGTATTGATTATCGAGACAAAAAAAAAGTATTTATTACCCCTTAGTGCTGAAATGCTAATAGTGTTTTTTGTCGCTCCCCAAAGTATTCCCGGCTGTTCTGGGAAAATAGTGAAGAAATAAGAGCTGCCAAAAAGTGTGTCTCTTTATTACTAATTAATCAGACAAAGAGGCACCTCACTGACAGAAGCAATGTCAGTGCTGACAGCCTCTCTGGGATATTTTATTTGAAATACTGTAAAAAAAAAATAAAACTAATTAAATGATTCTCTGGAGGTCTCTGCGCTATTAGCTGACATCACAATGTATAGTGGCTTTTCCAATGCTTAGTCTGAAAAGTATTGGAAAATACCTTAACAGGTCACTTTATGAGTTTTTATTGACTAGGCTTTTATATGCATCTTAGATAACATTAGAATTATTAACCAACCCAAACTATACCACAGTCTGATGAGACACCATCTAGCATCCAATCTAGATTATTGTAACTTTTTAAAATGTTATCAAGACAAAATCTGTCAGTACTTTTGCTATTTTATATATATATATATATATATATATATATATATATATATATATATAAATATATAGTATATTTGTCTTACAACTATGGCAGTGACATTTCTCTGACCGTCTCACCTCTGAGCTTATGATTTAGTTTGCACTTATGATTTAGTATTAGAGCTCGAGGCACAAGGGCATCGGATGACTCTTCCAAGATCCAAAAGACTTACTGCATTGTACAACCACGGCATCTAGCCTATCTCCTCTTATCTTATACAAGTAGAGATTTTCTTAGAATCCGAAATACTGAGGTTAACATTTGTCTTAACCATAGGATATAGGTTTATAACTTTGTCTAATGGCTGGGACTGACCAATAATAATGGCTAGAAGATGCGAAAACTTTATCAGACAAAACACATACCGTTTCCTATTTTCTCAGTCCCTGACATCTGTGCTTGGTGACCAAATGATGTATTCTTTGCCAAAAAACACAGAATACCACATTTCAACATATAATTTTAGAGGCTCTCTAGGTCCAAAGCAAGTCAATGAATCAGTATGTTTCTGGAGAGTGAGAGGAAGTCAGAATACCTGGAGGAAGCTCATGCAATCTTCATGTGGAGTGGTTGGACTCCATTGCTATGAGACGGCAGTGCTCACCACTGAGCCAAAGTGCTGTCCACAGCCAAATATACATTTGATTAAAAGAGATAAATAAATGATATCACTATTTTTGAGCCAGGATACTCTCAGGAGTTACTACTGCGTTTCACTTCGGAGATAAGGTTGGCGTTATATTTACTACATTATATATCTTTTATTTTTCTGTCTTCGGTGTTATACTTGGAATATAACTCTAACAAAAAGAGAATATTCAATAACAAGCACACCACCTGGATTTTATTACATTGTATTTCTTAACAAAGTACAGATGAAAGAAAGCATCCACGTCTGCAAAAATTATTTGCTTTTATATTACTTTAGAATGGAGTGCCAGTTTTGCTACTAGTAAAAACGTACTTCAGCATATTGATGACTTTGCCGAGCTCAATTTTTGTTAAGAGAATGGAATACTCGGAGGTAGTGGCTGCCTCTCAGAATCAGCCAGTCAATTTTCGTTTCATCCAGTTGAGTGCTAATTTAGCAATACTTAAAGGCTTCATTGCCTTGTAGTTAATTAGCACCCAGCAATGAATGCTAACTGAACTATTAGTGCACATTGTCAGCACACCCATGGTCTTTGTGCGACTGGAACCACTGCAAACCTGTAACACATACACATGTATTGGGGTGTTCTGGGATACAATAGGCTGAATGAGTAACCTAATTGTAATAAGCACATAATAGTCACATCCACACATCTTTTCACTCACATTTTCCATTATGGTCACAGTGCTCATAATTAAATTGCTGGTATTATTTTTTAAGTTCTCCTCACCAAGCTAACAAAGGAATATGAGAGATGTACTATGTCTGTTAGGGGAACAATGAAAGTAATTACACACTCTGCTGTGCCAGACTTAGTCATGAAGTGTTAATAGGCAACAGTGGGTGCAGTCGTGATTTATGCATGCTCATGTCGTGTGTGCTTCTGACGGTCCAGTCTCTCGGTAGCCTTATTACAGTATGCAATATATGTAAATCTGACAAAGTGTTATAAACACTTTAAAAAATATGGGCAATCTAAAAAACTTTTCAGAAACTTGTATCACAGAGACTGCCTCATGTGTCGAGTACACAAAGTAGCGATGGCCATCAGTTTATAGCCATAGAGGCCATCAATTTTCAAAGGCTTGTGACTGCCTTAAGGGTATGTTCACAACAGGGTGGATACACTATGTATTGTCCACAGCAGAAAATCCTTAGCATTTTTGCACCAAAAGTTTACCTAGGGTCTTAGCTCAAGTGCCCATTCCAGATTTATTGAGAGCTGCACAACTCTTCATAAATCTATGCCAACTCTGAGCTGTTGTAGATTTTTAACAGAGATTCAGGAGAGGCCACATGCCCTTTGCATCATGCTGCACCCACCACTTGGAAAGCATTGCGCAGACCCACTAAAAAGTAAAAAAAAATGTTTACACTTTTTTGTTTGTGCAAAATAGCAACTTTTTGGGGGTCTGTGGCTGGCGCAGCCTTGACAGATCTCTTTTCAATGTATTTAAAATTCACTATTGCAGACTTTAAAATTTTGATGAATAAATGTAGCAAATTTTCTGCTGTAGATTTTCTGTAGTGTATTTGTCCAGTGTGAACATATTTATGTTGTTTTGTGGACTGTGTAAAAATCTGTCATAAATATCTACACTCATGCCTTTAACCCCATGTAACCTCCAATTCACCTTTTAGCTCCTTAAGGACACAGGGCATACCTGTACGTCCTGCGCCCGCTCCCTTTCTATAACGGGCCTGGACCCTTGGCTAATAGCAGGCTATTAACCCTTTAGACGCGACAATCAAAGTCGATCGCCGCATCTAAGTTTACAAAAATGCACTCCCGGTAGCTCAGTCAAGCTGATCGGGACCACCGCTGTGAAACCGCGGTGTCCTGATCAGCTAGGACGCATGTGGAGGGTCTCTTACCTGCCTCCTCAGCGTCCGATGGCCGAATGACTGCTCCATGCCTGAGATCCAGGTAGGAGCAGTCAAGCGGCGATGACACTGATCAATGCTATGCAGTGGCATATCATTGATCAGAGTGAGAGATCAGTGTATTGCATGCTATAGCCCCCTATGGGGCTAATAAAAGTTCGAATCACCCCCCTTTTCCCATAAGAAAAAAACTAAAAACTGTGAAAATAAAAAACATATGTGGTATCGCCGAGTGCATAAATGTCCGAACTATAAAAATATATTGCTAATTAAACCACATGGTCAATGGCGTAAGAGCCCAAAAATTCCAAAGTCCAAAATAGCGCATTTTTGGTCACTTTTAATACCATAGAAAAATGAATAAAAAGCGATCACAAAGTCCGATCAAAACAGAAATGGTAGCAATACAAACTTCAGTTCACAGCACAAAAAATTAGCCCCATACCACCCCGTACGCTGAAAAAAGAAAAAAGTTATAGGGGTCAGAAGATGACAATTTTAAACATGTTAATTTTCATGCATGTAGTTATGATTTTTTTCAGAAGTAAAACAAAATCAAACCTATATTTGTAGAGTATCATTTTAACCATATGGACCTACAGAATAAATATATGGTGTCTTTTTTTATCAAAAAGTGCAATGCGTAGAATCTGAAGCTCCCAAAAGTTACAAAACAGCATTTTTTTTTTTTCTATTTAGACCCACAAATATTTTTTTCTTTCTGGGTTGGCCGTAAGTTTTGTGGTGAAATGATTGATGTCATTACAAAGTACAATTGGTGGTGCAAAAAATAAGCCCTCATATGAGTCTGCAAAATTTAAAGAGTTATGATTTTTAGAAGGTGATGAGGGAAAAAACGAAAGTGCAAAAAAGGAAAAACCCGTGGTCCTTAAGGGGTTAATGACATCAACAAAGATTTTTTTTTTCATATAGCATACGCCTTTTTTATGAACCTATGTGCAGTTGTCCCCTGTTGGGTTGATAGTATTCAGCTTTCTAACCTCTAATCCTTGTCATTTAACCCCTTCGGTTGTCTAATAGCAGCTGTCATTTTTATGAAACTATAGAAAGAGCTATGAATGGGTGTCCAGTGCCAGGGGGAGTAAATGTTCCGATATTTAATCTCTGATACCAGTTATTTAACCCTTTTAGATGCTTCAGTCAAAAAAGGCATCTATAGGATTGACAGAGGAATGTTGCTCCATCGGCAGCCCCACAATAAGATTGTAGCAGCTGAGGGTCTAAGGAAGAACCCCAAGTCTGCCATCTTTGTAATTCTAACGGGATGCCATTGTTACAGTGACAGGTAAATTACACTGCAGAATTATTGCAGTGTACTATAAGAGTGAAAGAGAGATTAAATGATTTTGTTGTCAAGACCCATAGTGGAAAAAAACCTTTAAATATTTTCAATATTATGTTTGGAAAAAAAAATTTTTTTCCCCTAATGCTACCGTATGGAAAGTTAGAATAACTAAAAAAAAAAAAAAAGACTTAAGAACTGCTTTTTTGTTTATCCCAACCCCCAACACCCCCCCCCAAAAAAAAAGTTAAAAATAAAATTTTTAAATAAAGTGTTTTATTGTGCAAAAGCAGTAAAACAAGAAACCCAACATCCAGCATGTATTTTGTTATTGAACCAGAGAATAGATGATGTTATTTGCACCACATGGTGATTGCCATAAAAACAACCCCCGGAAGAAAACAAAAGTAAAGTCTTTGTTCTTTCAACCTCCTCCTCCCCACTCCGAAAGGTAAATATATAAATAAAACTAAAAATTATACTCTACATTACATGTACTCCAAAATTATGTAATTGGTTGTTGAAATGTGAAAATGGAAAATAAATAAACAAACATATAAATAAATAAAAAAAAGTAGTCATTAAGACTCAAAATAGGTTATGGTGATTACAGGGCTAAGTATGTCTTTGTTCCTTTCATGGCCTTCAGGTCAAGACTGGACAGGCTCTCATAAAGTAACATTATCAGCAAATTTTACCAAAGTACTATAAGCGTTCATTGTAGGTATTTTAATATGTTGTTCCCATATAGACAGATGCACATTAAAAAATACTGTAGCCCTGCCAACTTCTGATGTTATGGTATGAAACACTTAGCTTTACATGTCACCCCCTATAGGAGTTAATTCATAGAAATCAGTATAATATTTATAGATTTACTTAATCCTTTATTTATTTATTTTTTTGCTAGTAAAAATATACATATAATTATCTGATAAACAATATCCAATTTCAAGCACAACATAGAAATCCTGCTGGCACTACTGCTGCATAGGAAATCTGCTGTCTCCCTTCCCCTTCAGGTCAGCTGTGACTGCTCCCAAGCATTGCCTTAGCTGGTGGGGCTCTGCACAAATGCAGTAATATATATAAATACGAAGTCCAGTAGGAACCGAGGAGCGGCCACTCACCAGTCTCTTTTTGTTAGGCTTCATTGAATGCTAGTGCAGGATACAAGCAGGTGCATACAAGCGACGTCCGTTTCGCACAATACGTACTTCCTACGGCTTACACACCATCACAATGCAAGGACCACAGCTTTATACAGGTAAGGGTGATGACGTAGAGCCAGGTCCAGCGCAGGGTGATGACGAATCACACACCTGCGATCACCTTGCTCACTTACCAACAGATGGAGCTCTTCACTGTGTAACCATGACGACGGACCAACGCTGGCTCCGGTGCAGAGCAGGAAAACTGACACCACTTCGGAGCCCCAACAATCCACCAAACACAGTGAAGCAGCGATACACCTACTATACACACCTACATATTACAATCCACCAGTATCTATGGGAGCATATCTACCCAGTGCGGGAACCCACCGCAGGGACAGTAATAAACTGTACCTTATCAGCAGAATCCAGCAACAATATCCAATAACAATATTGGATATCCTTACTATAGTATAGTCTTTCTCTCTTTGTGAACTATAAAACTTAAGATTATTACATTCAGAATTTACATAAGAGTTAAAATATTTTTGTAGACTCTACAGCGTTGGTGAGAATTGAAGTAATACCTAATAAGCTTCAAGTTATCAAAGCTTGCAATGATTTCCAATGCCTTCATTTCGCATTTGACGACTTTTCCAAGTAGTGGTAGTGATTAACAATAAGCGAATGGGTGTTCGGAGGCAGACATACAGATGAGTTTCATTAGCACTCTGTGTTTGGAGCTCGGGATGTATCTAGTATAATTTTATTGATCAGGCGGTGTGTGCCAGTGTTTGTAATACCTGACAACTGAATAAAATCTTCCCATTGTTGGGTAGAGAATCATCACTGACATTGGAGCAATACCAGCTGAGGTCATTGGAGGATCGTTCACTGTTCTATGGCACAGAAAGGATTGCTTTCTGCCAATTTGTCACTCTTATTAATTGATAAATGAACCATTACAACGTTTTATTTAATAAATATGTAAGTGACACTTTAAGGTTCAGGCCGCTCCAAACATTATATTATAGTAGTAACTGGTTTCAATCAAGGAATATGGAAAATGGATGAAATGATATGTCAGTAAGTCTGTGGAGCTTACAATTAAATGTGTCTACCATACATATACAGTGGTTTTAGCTATTTTTTTATCTTGTTGACTGGCACTGTGGGGAGTGCTGTTTCTTCCATTGAATTGTTACATATCTATATTGGGGGCCCTGGTTCAGCCACCTAAAGATTTGCAATCTATTGTCTTCTTTGCTTTAAAGGGGTACCCCGTTGCTCAGCATTTGGAACAAACTGTTCCAAACCTGGAGCAGGTGCCGGGAGCATTTGACGTCATAGCCCCGCCTCCTCATGGGGTCATGCCACGTCCCCTCAATGCAAGTCTATGGGAGGGAACGTGATGGCTATCACGCCCCCTCCCATAGACTTTCATTGAGGGGGTGGGATGTGACCCCATGAGGAGGCAGGGGCATGGCTATGACATCACGAACTGCCGGCGCCGACTCCAGCATTCGGAACAGTTTGTTCCAAACGCTGTGCAGCGGAGTACCCTTTTTAACTGTACTACTCCAACTCTACAGTTATCACTATGCAGAAACAATGTAAACTGAGTGAAATTCAGCTCTGCTTAAAGGGAACCTGTCCTCACTTTCATGCTGCCCAAACTACTTTCATTGGGGTGGTTCCTTGCTGCTTCTCCCCAGCCTTGATTGATAAATTTCTCCAGGTTTGAGTATATCTATCAATCCAGGCAGGAGGGGAAAGCAGATGCCACCGGGGACCACTCAAATAACTCCTGTTTCTGGCAGCATGAATGGGGTGACAGGTTCCCATTAAAGAGGTTATCAACGTTATTAAAACAGCTTTATTTCTGTAATAAGAATGTTATGACAATACAAATCATGGAATTATTGCCATGATTCTTGGTCCAACGGAATTTACAATCAAATTTTCTGACCACAAATTGAAGGACAAATTTCTGGGAAAGTCACCCCATATGATAGACACAGCCATATATAACTTGCAGGATGGAAATGCTTTCATGAATCTTGCATTGTAAGGCAGCAGTTCTATCATTGTATTCCAGGAAGATCCATGTGGTTTTAATGTAAAATATTAAGCTATAACAACTATGTTTTCTTCACCAATGTAATCTAAAATAGAGTATTTAGAATGCATTTTGTTCTCTCTCCCATTGTCTATCTCAGGGACACTAGGGCCAGTTCTATAGGAATATATTTAAATTACTATCTATATGTATATATTTCTCATCCCATAAAATCAACTCAGAAAATATGCAGTTGTTAACCGTACAAATGACAGGGTAATTCGGATATATGTACATTTTCTAAACAGCATTAGTCTATACATATTCTTTCTCAATTGCTTTGCTTAAACAATTACAGAGAGAGTACTATCATTTGCCTGCTTGACGATATCTTCCTTTGTCAGACAGCTGTTCATACACTCACATAATCACTATTTCCAAGATTTGAATTTCTTTTTGTTGTGACGTTCGGAGAGAAGTAAAAGGCATATTAAATTCCATCTCTTCAGAGTAGGTGCAAATCCACAGGAGATAGGCGTGAATATTCCAGAAGTATTCCGGACTTGTGAATAGGTTCATTTACCTCCATATTTGACACATTAGTACTTCTAGGACGGGTCGTACTAAGACTAAATCTTCCGTATTTGTCATTTGCAGGACGGGATTTGCATACACTCTATTTGTCATCAATCACAATTTACTTGCCCTCTGTGTATAAGGCAGAAATACAATTTTCTTACTGTATAAACCTGATTAGACTAAGACATCACGTGTTACTACATCTTTGTATACTAAGTAATTCATTTTTTTCCTTCTTATAAACTCGAATTACCCCAGGGAGATAGTTGTATGTAAAATAAATTTTGATGTCTTATAATTAAAAACGGTTTCAGTTTATGTTTCAGACCAAGAGATTGAATCGTCTTTTATTACACAAGCTCATGGTAGAAAATTGAAGAGAGCGATTTAATGGCTCCTTGTGGCACCTGGCTACTTTATACAATACTCAGGGGATACCCTATGGCAGATAATATATGGTTTACTTGGATTTGTTTCTATTTTTAAAAATATTTGCAAATTTCCAATTAGATGGACAAAAACGTTGGTATTTTATAGTTAGATGGTTGCCAGCTGTCAGCTAAAATCTTTTTTAATTAAAAATGGAATGACAAGTAATATTATGGTTAGGCTGGAGTCATTAGTAGGGATATGTATTATTTTGTTAGACCCAGGAATATTGAATTTCAGAAGCTTTTTATCCATATTCATGACTTGATTTTTTCCCTGATGGTTTGTGGCAAGGTTCCGAACCCACACTAGTCGGGTAAGTCTTTTCTTCCAGCTAAGAGAGTGATGTTCTTACATCAATAGAGTCTAGTAACTTCAATTAAAACGTTAACATAGAGAAAAACGATGTATAGTTTTTCCACGTAAGCCAAGCTCACCTCCTTTCCTTTTTTTTTTTTAAGTGGGCATGGCTAAACATAAAGAGGGCCTCCACAGCCTGTAAATATTCATTATTGTAAAGAGGACCTATAGTTACTCTAAAAAAATGAGTGTCAGTCACCTGTACATAGCTCTGGGGGGACTAATCACACACCTGTTCACAGCATGATGATGAACCCCCACCCCTATCCGGGTCCTGAATTAAAAGGCTTTGTAGTCCCTTTTGACTATAAGGGCAATCTGTTAGAGAGGTAAGAACCTTGTTTATGTGTGCTGTGTTCCGTGTGGTGACTATAGTGGGGTTGATGCTTATTTAAAGAGTACCTCTCATCAAATAAACTTTTGATATATTTTAGATTAATGAATGTTGAATAACTTTCCAATAGCATGTTAATGAAAAATATGCTTCTTTCTATTGTATTTTTCCCGATCAGTCCTGTCAGCAAGCATTTCTGACTCATGCTGGAGTCCTAAACACTCAGAGCTGCCAGCCTGCTTTGTTCACAGCCAAACAAGCTGTGAACAAAGCAGGCTGGCAGCACTGAGTGTTCTCCTTTGTGAACAAAGCAGACTGGCAGCTCGTAGTGTTTAGGACTCCAGCATGAGTCTGAAATGCTTGCTGCCAGGACTGGTAGGGAGACCCCTAGTGGTCATTTCTTCAAAGTGGAAAATTAAACAGAAAGAAGCATATTTTTTAATAACATGTTATTGGAAAGTTATTCTGCATACATTAATCTATAATATATCAAAAGTTTTTTTGATGAGAGGTACCCTTTAATGAAGGTGTGTGGTTATAATGAGACAGCAAAATCATCTGAGAGAACGGACACACCCCCATTATTAAATATGCTCACTGCCCACTATAGTCACTGCATGAAACACAGCACACATAATGAAGGCCCCCGCTTCTCTAACAGATTCCCTTTATAGTCAGGGGGGACTAAACAGAAATGCAACCAGGCTCCCCCCACCCAATAGCTATGTACAGGCTACTGCAACTATCTTTTTTTTTTTTTTTCGAGTGACCACAGCTCCTCTTTAATGCCAGAAAGCTGGTGTAAATTATAGCAGAAATCGACCCCAGCTCCTTGCTTGTGCAGATTTCCGACTGTGGCACATAGACAGCCAGAGATGCAAAAAAAACTTTTAAGATTAATTCGCCTTTTAATAAATTGTTAGCAACTTAATTAAGTGCAAATTATTTACAGACCAGCATATCAAATCTTGTCCCTATATGTCCAATTTTATTAGAAATGCTTGCATTGTAAACATGTCCATAGATAGTACCACCAATACCATTTCTACACAATGGTTAATACACACAATGGCTAAGGATTGATAGTGAATACTAAATATTAAACATGAAAATAGGTAGAATAAACCCTTTGGTTTTGTAGGGAAAGCTGCCAGACATGGAGAAGCCTAATATTGTGAGGTATTCTTCCCTTACTATGGCACACTGTGGGATGTCAGAGACTATTGTCACTGGCCAGAAAAAGCCCACCAGAATAAGGATCTCATTGCAGTGCTATGTCTACACCTCAGAAAAGTCCCCATAAACATCAGACATGTGTCAGCTCAGTCTAATGTATAGGGAGTTACTTACATTTCCACTGCCTGATCCTTTTGTACTAAGTTAGATAAGCCTTTAAAGGGGTACGCCATTGGCCAGCATTTGGAACATTTAGTCCCGAATGCTGTGCTCACTTTGCAGGGATCAGCCATGCTCCCTCAATGTAAGCCTATGGGAGGGGGGCGTAGGGGGCGTCGCGTCCCCTCCCATAGAGACTTGCATTGAGGGGGCGCTGCAGGACATCACGAGTGGGTGGGGCCGACCCCCACAGTGCGACTACGGCATTCTGAACTAAATGGCCCGAATGCTGGCCAGTGGAGTACCCCTTTAACAGAGGCCAACAGCTATATATGTGTGTGTGTATGGCCAGCTTTAAAGGGGTACTCAGGTGTGGAAAAAAAACCTTAAAATCAACTGGTGCCAGAAAAATTAACAAATTACAAAATTACTTCTATTTCAAAATTTTAAACCTTCCACTATGTATCTGCTGCTGTATGCACCAGAAGTTGTGTAGTTCTTTCCAGTCTGATACAGTGCTCTCTGCTACCTTCTCTGTCTGTGTCAGGAACTGAGGTTTGCTATGGGGGATTTGCTCATGTTTTGGCCAGTCCTTGACACAGACTGAGGTGGCAGCAAAGAATACTGTGTCAGACTGGAAAGAACTACACAACTTCCTCTGGAGCACACAGCAACTGATAAGTACTGGAAACTTAAAGGGATACTCCGTTGCTAGACATCTTCGTTGCCCCGCGATCTCTGTGCAGACACCCGGAGTTCTGAACGCTGGGTTTGGGAGGCCATGGTCATGACATCGCTACATGCCACCTCCATTCATGTTTATGGGAGGGAGCGTAATGGCTGTCCTATGCATAGGGAATAAGATGTCTAGCAATGGAGTACCCCTTCAAGATTTTTAAATAGAAGTAATTTACACATTTGTAAAGTACCCCTTTAAGCAATGCAACTGGTCGAATAGTAAAGTGATTGTTGCGAAAAGAAACCAGTAAGCTGAACCTATGAATCGGGGGGCATTTGTCTAATACAAGTGTGCCTCCAGATGTTGCAAAACTATAACTGGAGGCACAATGGTTGGGAAACACTGGTCTAATATCTGGGAGTCTTATTCAGAATACATTCTTCCGAGCTCATTAAGATTCATATTTGTCAAAATATTAATTAACATGTAAATTCTTCTAACCTACACCCTTTAGTGATAAATATTCCGAGCGACTTTGTAGGAGGAAAAATATTTTCCTTGAAGCCGTCGTATAATGAAATGTTTTTGTCTGCGCAATTCTACCTCGCTCTTTTCTTAGGGTGTGTTTGGTGACACAAAGCCGATCATTACTGCATTAAGGGAATAATGGTATTTCTCTCGACGCGGTAATCGTTGCCCCGTGGTCAGTGCTGCGGGAAATAACGGGATCATTTACATATGCAAATCTGAGCCGAAAACCACACCAGGAAACGTATTCACAAAATTCAGTACAACTGTATAAGTCCCATTCCTTCAATCTCCTCCGGTATCCACCTTAACAGAGAAAAATACTTTTTAAGTGTACAGGAAACAGTGATGAATAGGTGACAGGATAATGTAGCGAGGTCTAGCAGAGAATTGGTATTTTTTTTTTGTCAGTGAGTTTTTCTAGTGATACAGCACTTTGACGGCTCTTACTGACAGGTAGGTAACGTCAGGGCATCAGCTCCTACTCCCAGGAATCCCATCACTGTCAGATCCATGTTTGCTCTTTAATCTATGGTTCAATTGCACTAATCTTTTCCAACTCCTTTTTTTTTTATCTGCTGCAGATGACAGGAAGAGACTATGTCTGCTTCCCCTCCCGTCTCTATTTGTTTATTCCTATCCAAACAGTGTTAAACGTTTACCTGTTGTGTACGATACGTATGCTATAATAACTTTACATCGGCGGCATCTCGAAATGGCTTTAAGAAGAGCGCCGGCCGACCTTTAACTTACAAATTGACAGCAACTATCACGTCTGTGATGTTCTGACATGTTTCACGTTTAAGGTATAATTTCCCACCTTTTAAGTCATTGCAGGAGGAAGCTAAGGGAAGGTGTTGCTACTTGTCTTGAGGAATTTGGGGAAACTGGGATTTTTGCATTGAAATGGGTTTGGGAAGCAGGGCAGCCAAACAGGTTATTTTGTTGGGAGTCCTTTGATGGTATCAGTCGGAATTGTTTTATAGGTTTAGACTTTTGGTCTGTGTATTGTACAGTAATCTATTGTACCGCTGCTGCCATTGATGTGTATTGTAACTGAGGCCGGCTAAGGAGGTCATTAGCATAAGATGGTCTAAAGACAATAGGATAAGCAGGGTAAATCTTTTAAGTGGTGGACCACGCTTTGCCTGCTGGATTACAGGCTGTATCAGGAAATAGGCAGTGAACTGAAGGGTAATATCTGCAAAGTTTATAAGACATATAACTGTTTACGGGCTGTACTAAAATGACCTTTTTTTATTGATGTGCTACTTAGTGTCCCATTCTACCTTGTTTATCCTCATTCTACTCGGAGTCTCCAGTGACTCACATCCTTCCTCTCTTATCTGTACAAGCACAATATTAGGGAAACTATATAGGAAGATAAGAAACATAGGTGTTATCCACCTGGCCATGTTACAGCTATGTACAATCTACCAGTTGCAGAAAGACTAAAAAGGGGAATCAATATCACCTTGTGAGGTCATAATGTTTGCTGTACATACGCAAAATTCATATAGAGTATTTCCAACAGGAAGAAAATCACGGCATGCTCAACTGGATATTACCAGGTATTCTATATGGAGAAATAACTCTGAGGTGTCTCCATCCAACACTCTGTGGGGGGTCTGGGCATGATGGGAGTTGTTGTTTTACAATAGCTGGAGGGCCACAGGTTGGTGAACACTGATTAAGGATTTAAAGGGGTTGTCTGGTTTGATATATTTTATTTAAGGAATATATTATTTAAGGAATATTGGGTAATAACAAAGCATTATTAACTTAACTGATCTTCTGCCACTGCCCGTCCACCATGCGAGGGTCCCCACTAATCTCTAGTTCCTGGTCGCTTCTTGTAACACACGTAATGGCCAATCACTGTCTGAGGCGGATCACCACTGTGGACAATGATTGGCTCAGCAGGTACCCATACTGGATTGGAACAGCTGCCTTGAGTAATCCTATTTTTATTTTTTTCACCTGGTCTTCCCCGTTTTAAAATAAGCTTTATCCTGCCAGATAACCCCCTTAAAAGCAAACATATAATCCTAAAGATTCAGGAGTATGTCAAGGGCTTACATCCTCCATATCCATGTTAAATGAGTCCCATAAATCCACACCTGCAGCACGGTATTATCATCACTAGTAAGCATTAGTGTCATATTGGGGCTATTACTATTGTTTTGTGGAAGAGTCAGTAGAATAGTCACCTTCATTTAGCTAACAGAGCGTAGGCTTCCTATGCCTATAAAACCCCATTTACAAGCTTCTGTATAGAATAGTGATTGACAGCGGTTTGAATATGGGTAGAGTTTCGTTTGGATTGATCCAGGTGGTGGAGTAACCTGTCAGACTAGTCACACAAGCAGTTCTGTAAATTAGAAAGGCCCCACAGGCCCAGACATATAGGGCCGGAATGATACACAAATTATATTTTACATAGACATAACTCTACTACTTTATGTGATCAATATTTCTGTAAGTACATTGCATAATGAATACAGTAAAACATCGCTAAAAGACCACCTCTTTGAGAAGACCACTCCCTTATATAGGACCGATTTTGTGTGACGGATTTCCAGTTTGGGGTGGTCATCTCAAAGAGGTTTCACTGTAGTTACCTCCATAACTTGGATAATGAAGGTAGATTTGGGGATCTGCTCAGAAGGTATGGCCTAGAAAAGCGATGCATGTAAACTAATAATGGTGCTAAGAAAGTACAGGGAAACCTTTTTTGAGAAGAACACCTAAATCGCATTGCAGACTTGCCTTCTATGGGAGAAGTTTTCCTCAATGGCCACAATGCAAAATGTACGGTGGACTGAAAATTCAGTGACAAAAATGTGACCTGTGTATGGGGGTGGTCATCTCAAAGAGGCTGTCTTTTGAAGAGGAGTCACTGTATAACGTAACCATCAGATGGTTTTATTTCATTGAACCGATGAGCTCCTTTTTGGACTATGAACAGAGGAGTATCCAAGCTGTTTAAATGATAATATAAATAATATTATCATATATATCAGATATTTTCATCAAAAATCTGTTTTAAAAGATTCATTAATCTACTGTAGTGAGGATGCATGGCTATGACATACAATGTCCTATACTCTTGTAAATACTTCCATAGTCTGTTATTAGATAGGACTGGCCTATATTAGATAGGACTGGCATTGCTGATTTTAGTGGCATCTGGCACAATTAATGTAATGATAATAATCAGCCTAATTTGAAGTTCAGTAGTCATCTTCGTGCCATTGACTCCACATTGCTGTAAATATTGACTGTGTCGGATCTGAACCCTTTATAGGGCCAGACACTGGTGTCTTGAAAGGCCCCTATTGTTCCCTGTGAGTTGGCATTCCATAGCCAAGACCAAAGTATGCATGCGTTACAGAGAGAAGAAAGGCAGCTCGGGGAGAAGGACAAGGCTCACAAAATGAACTTGTAGATGTTCAGCGTTGGGGAAAAGGAAAACTGTCCTGAAAACAGTAATAGTTCATGATACTCTAGAGAGTGTAAAACTTAATTAGTGGAAAAGCCAAAAACACATTTCCATGTCACCTGACAGCCTTAACCATTTCACCACTGACCAAAGAAAAGAGAGAAACAAAGAAAGTACATACAGGCTACTGTCTGGGAATGGATCAACATAAGTAGCTGCTACTTATCACTCATCGGCACTGTTACTTAGATGAAGTGTGAGTTCTTTGTTAGACTTTCTATAAGTGAACTGTGCACTCTACCATTCAACCACATTACGTTCATCAGAATGTTTACGTTATAGGCTCCATCTGTGGCTAAAATACATGCACGCTTTCAAAGTGTCAGCATATCTTTGTGTTCGGTCCCTTAAGGCTGTGCTAGGCACGCTACTACACTCCTGCAGAATAAAGAAAACTTCCTGGCACATTTGGTAAATATAGAAAGTGCTAAATTTTACTATGGATCCCAGTGTCTAGGAATTGACATGAAACTCCTATGCACAGGCTTTGTGGCTTATACTGCTCTGAGGCCCATTAGTTCTATGGAATCTGAAGGGGCCATATTCCTCTTTATGCCGTTTCTTTTTCTTTTAATTCATTAAGGCAACAAAAGAGCATTGATTTTAAATCGGCCTTTATGGACGCATGTAGAAAAGATGCAATATGTACTGTACATTTTCTCCTCTGCCTTTTTCTGTAAATGTAAATTATCTCAGCGCTTCTGTACAATGTAAAGAATGGATAGAAAAATAATACCTGGTAAATAGAAAGCACTCAATGAGCAGAAACAGTTCTTTTAAGGCAATAGAAATACATGTCAGAAAGTCTAATTAGAAGGGAGTAAAATTGTTCTTAGTCAAAGCTGAAATATACAGTAAGAAGCAACTGTGCCATGCCCAACCCTGACATCTTGAAATGATACAGTAACAAAAGAACCTTTTAAATTTAAAAATGCTTCTTTGTTTCAAGTTATAAAAGTTTCACATTTTCTATCACAATCCAATTCTAACATGGACCTCTTACCTACACACAAGAGACAGCCTTGAAGCTAACTGGTATGCAGCCAAGACGTAACACGAGATGTATCCAGCCTGTTGCATCAAATCTATCTCTCAATAAAATGGATATAGTTGCTTATAGAAAGTAGAGTTCATGGTGTATTTTTTATGTTTTAGTGGAATAATGAAACATGGGTGGGTAACAATGGGCAACAAGACTACTTTCTAGTTTATATGCAACAATCACTGTGTGCTTGTGACCTTTCCTTTTTGTGTTGTGTCATTTAATATATTTATATATTTGCTCCTCTAATGCCTTAAAGGGAAGCTCCACCTCTCTTCTGTGAGGGTTGTAGCAAAGACATCTCTCTAGGCAACGAAATCTCTACTCTGTACTGAAGGAGAGAAAGATCCCCTAACAATTGTCAGATGGACCACTCTTCCCGCTGAAGAAGACTCGGCTAGTATGACATCATTTTAATTTACGGTAGAATTGACCCACTATTGACAACATAGATATGCTTTAAAAGAAACAAATAGTGGATGATATCATTACATAGTCCTTGACTCATTATACTGTATTTGACTATGCACAAATTACAACATGTTATTATGTATTAGCATAGTATAGACATGTGTTAATTGAAGACTTGCACCGCAGCAATTCTATCACAATGCCGACCTTATTTACATTTCCCTATGTCAACATTTTCCTACAAAACGCGAGTGCTTCAGTTATTGTCATATGAGTGGCTCGTATTTCACTTCAAGCTATATACAGTCCATATTGATAAGAGTCAATAGGGAAAAGGTTTATTTTAACACAATGACACATGCCCCATAACTGCTGAAAGTTATGGAGAACATTTTATGTTTATAAATAGGGTTCATTTAGCTTTAGGTATTTCCTCATTATTTATTGGTCTAATTTATTAACATGAGAAAAAGAATAAAAATAATAAACAAAAATGTTATGTAAATATTCTTACAGGGTTCTAGACTGTTGTCCTTCTGATTTCCTGTAAATGTGATGTGTACCTCTTTGAGATAACCACTCTAAATTGCACAAAAAGTGGTCTTCTCTAAGCATGTATAATAAATATAAGACTGAAAATCTGTCACAGGAAATCTGGTCTGGGTAAGGGGTGGTCTTCTCAAAGAGGCTTTTGGAGAGGTTTCACTGTATATGTATGTATATGTGCATCTTGAGGTTCTGGGTAGCTCATACTCAATGACCATGGTTCTTGGTGCCACCACAATGTGCACCATGACCGCTGTAGTTGGGCCAGATAGAGCATGACACTGACATAACTGAGTGTGTTGTGACCTAGGGTTCTGTGTCATGAATGTGACAGGGGAGTCAAAGAAGAGAAGATGAAAGAAAGGGGTTTGGCATGGATGTGGGTGTTCTACAAGTGGTGTTTGAAAGCCCTGCTATTGGCAGTGAAATTGTTTAGCTGGCACATATCCACCTCTGGGAAGCGGATGGTGAACTGACATAGGAAATTGTTGCTGCTGGAAAGGGATAGCCTTCAGGGCTCTGTGGGGGCCGTCACTGAAGTGTTAGGGGCTGAGCAAGGCTGTTAGACCAGGGTGGAGTCCACTGAGGACTACTGAGAAATTAGCTTCAAAGTGAACCAAGAAAGCTTCAGTTATGGAAGGCCTCAATCTTGGAGGAAGGAAATTGCCAGGACTGGGAGGGGCTGTGTTAAACACCAACCCAAGAAGAATATTAGTTCCACCAGATATTGGGAGGTTTGCTGCCCTGTGGCCTGTAACAGGACAGGAAAGTTTCACTCTTATGATGTTAGACTATATGATAGTGTAGAAGGGATTGGCTCAAGAAGGAACCCCAAAATAGGTTTAAGTATGGAGACCCTCCTCCTGTTTAGGAGAGGCCGGTAGTGGAAGGTTTCTGTGAGGGGTACACCAATTAGAGGTCTCTATTGTGCTATCATTGACCTACCTAGAGTTAAAGTGTACTTGTTTGGCAGGTGCCATTGTAATACAATTATGAATATTATGCTATATTATATATTTTCTACCATGATATTCAAGTGTTGATGGTGCATGCAGGGGGGACATACAGCAGAATGCATAATCCCACAAGAAGCCTTAACATACACTACCTCGAGTTAGAAGAAGATTAATTCAGTGGAAATAAAATTTAATTTATTTACTGACTCCACGACCAGATTTCGACATCCGTTCCTTACACTATTTCCAATTTAAATTCATCTGAATTTGTTTCCTGCGTGATTGGAAATGATTCAACAACGCTTCCTGTGGCAGCTTTGAGGGAACGAATCAAAGTGTCTAAATCTGTCCATAAATTTCTTCTGTTCTCCATACTGACCCACTGCATGAAGAAAACTCTCTGGGAGAGAAGCACAGATTGAATGGGGCTTTCTAGGATGGATGTTTTCCTGTCACTGTCTCAGTCAGCCGGTTTGTTATCTTTATCAGCAGACAGCACTGTCTCTATTAGGGAGCTTTTTTTGGCTTTTTCGATAGTACTTGATATTTACAGCATACCGATCTAATGAATTTCTCCTCAAACGTTTTCCCCATTTTATGTTTACATGAATACATAATGTAATAAATAATAATGTTAGACGTTTATATTCTTAATAATAAATCTATTAGCTGCTGGAATAGTATTGCAGGCTGTCATAGTCTGGTTTGTTAGCATAGAGCATTTCTATTCAAATATAACATATAATATCTATACAGTATTGGATAAGGTAGGAACTCAGTGCAGAGAAAAAAAATGCATTCCATATTACATGGACACGGGAACAGGTACAGGAGTAGGACGCGTTTCTGGTGTTAAGGGTGTCCCTTAGTCAAGCTGAAGTTTCCTATCCTCTCTAAGGCCACGTTCACACGGTGGAAAATGTGCAGAATGTCCGCCCTGAAAACACAGGCAGACATTCTGCACATTTGAATGTTCCGGCGGGTGCTGAGATCGGTTGGAAATGTGCCGTCTCATAGACGACATGTCTATTCTTTCTGCGGACTCCAGAATTGGGATTTCTGTGGCAAAAATGTGTACACTGCAGCAGAATCCCATTGCAATCAATATGACTGAAAATCAATATTCTGACAGAAATTCTGGTATGTGAACAAAGCCTCCTTCTGATTAAACTAGTAGTGTTTCCCAATCAGTGAGCCTCCAGCTGTTGCAAAACTACACCTTCCAGCACACACAGACAGCCTCAATACTGAGCTGGCAGTTATATAGCTCAGTGATCATTCCATCATTTGAAAATTATCGGTTTTGTTTAAAGTCCCAAATATTTATGTTAAGAAATGTATACACACACATGTATTTCTAGCACAGTGTATATGTTCACACCAGTGGAGCATATAATTCAGACCAGTTGCCGAAACACACTTAGCGTAGAAGTAGGTTTGGGAATATGCCCCACGATAGCGTTTATTTTAATGTACCTCATTATCATAAAATCTGTCCTCACTTTGCAGGTTTTTACTTACTATGGGCCTCATTTACTAAGAGTGTCAAGTTTTTACTAGTGGGAAATGTTGTTTCAGACTTGCAGGATTCCTCTTTATTTACATGTCGCAAGCACTCGCGACAAAATAACTGGTCGGTTTCAGCTTAGTAAATGAGGCCCTATATGTGTTAAGTATTTATGTTTATACATAGATACAGCTGTATCAGAGACCACCAAGCATTTTGGTTTTATTTAATATATGATCATTGATCTTTTCTATTCAGTGGAATATGTTTAATGTTAAACCTTCAGCGAAGAAATAAGACAGGCCTAGGCTGCTTGACGCGGTCTGATAAACGTATACATAGACCTACAGTCGCATATGGCTGTCATTTACTCCAGTACAGGGTAGTATCCTTTTTCTTATATACAGTTGTACTGAAAAGTATAGCCATGGACTTCTATACAGTTAAATGGGCACTGTCACTTTAATAAAATAAAAACTTTTGACATGTTGTGGAGCTAGAACTAGCTGGGAGAAAAGCGTTTTAAACGAGACAAATTTACAATGTAAGTCTATGGGATTATCTCAGTCAGTTGCATTTTTCTCCCCAATCTTTCTAACTATTGGTCGGGTTAAAACTGATCAAAACTTTTACCTTGTCTCTAGGACATGTGTTTTTTTTTTTTTTTTTTAAGCGACAGGAACACTTCAGGTATATGGAACCCCGATCAATACATGATGCATTTGGCATATGTCAGGCTAAGCTAGGTCTCCACTTTTTTATATATATATTTTTTCACCTGAAAATAAAATGCCACAAAAAATACCCTGTCATGTTTCACTCCCAAGAAGAAGTTTCAAGTTATGTGATTCTTTAATAAAATGACTCTAGGATTTCTATTGTAAAATTGGAGAAAAAAAACGCCAATGCTAAACCTACATGGCTTTTTTTATGGCGTATTTTTTTTCCCCTCCCATAGACTTCTATGGGAGAGAAATGCCAAGATTTCTTGAAAAAAATAAAAATAAAAAAATAAAACGACAACGTTTCAACATCAAACAACTGCAAAGGAAAAAATGCCTGATAGGTTTGGCCTTACATAATTCCCTATTTATTTTAAGCTAACATCTGGTTGCAGCGTTTTGATCACCCAAAAATGCTGTGTGGCGAATGTGGGGTTTTGTTGGGCGTTTTTTCCGGAGGGAAATGAAAGTTATTTGGGGAGATTTATCAAAACATGTGCAGAGGAAATGTTGACTAGTTGTCCATAGCAACCAATCAGATCGCTTCTTTAATTTTTTTTTAAAAAGGCCTCTGGTTGCTATGGGCAACTAGTCAACTTTTTGGTCTATATGCCGGGATATGTTATATACCCCCAACTTTCTATCGTATAGTGATCACATTTTTTTTTTTTTTGCAGTTCATGGTGTGTTTAAAGCCCTGTGTACAAAGTAGTTTTTTTTTACTATAGACTTCTGAACAGGATTTCAAAAACAAAAAACTAAAATCTGCATGTTTTAAATATAAAAAAATGAATAATGCCAAAAAGGCTTCAATTGCAAAGATTTAAAAAAACGGTCCATAAATTACCTAAATTACCTATTGTACAGTAAATATTAATAGTTTAGCATGATATTCCCCTGCTGTTTTTCTTTCTTGTCTTTGGTTTAATACAGTGTATTCCAGATGGTGTGTCTCCAGCTGTTGCAAGCCTTTGGCTGTCCAGGCATGCTGGACGTTGTAGTTTTGCAACAGCTGGAGACGTACCGTTTGAAAAACACTGGTTTAATACATGGGATTGGTAGATGGCTGTTGTGCTAAAGACGGATCTTATGTTTAGACGTTAAGTACTGACACTTCCCTACTTACTAGTTTTAGGCCATTGTCTGCTGGTGAAATGAAGCCACAGCTGGGCTTTTCAGGAATTTGCTTGACTTGCCGGCTCTTCTGACTCAACATTCATCATTCATCAGTGTAAAAGCTTGTAGTCCACCTCTGCTGTCTGTCTATAATGAATAATTATTGGCATACTGTATAGAATGAAGTGTATGTGAAACAGACGCGTGCTATACTCATGTCTCTATTATAAAAAAAAAAACAGCCTGAAAGCGAAGAAGAAAAAAAAAAGAAAGAATGTCCATATGGCAAGTAAGGCAACTAGTTAATATTGTGGGAAAAGTAAATATATATATTACATTTGCTGTAATATTTGGTATAGTGGTATCCAGTTAGAGGTTAAAAAAACGATTCAATTGCTTGGGATGCTTATATTTTTTGTGGTGGGCCAGTGTATAGGAAGGGCGGTCTACAATACTTTACTATACAGTAAAAAGGAATATATGTGGAAGCATACCATCCCAATGGAGGGACTTCATTTAGTTAAGGGGGGGGGGGGCTTCTGACCGGCATATGCACCAGGAGCCTTCCCGGTATGTAGAATGTGTTTACCCTCACGCAGTGGGAGCAGAGCCAAACTAAGTTGATATTAATGTCTTCCCCCAGTGTTAAAAATGACCTCCTGAATACGCCAAGTGATGGTGTCAACCAGACAATAGAAAGAAAAAATGAACCTATTTATTTTTTCTGTATTCACTTGGTCAATTGTGTTCATATGTCCTTTTAATGAAAATACTCAGCACGGTCTGGATCTGCTCACCACATACATAGCACTTCAGTGTTTGTCTTAGGAATTTGAGCCAAGGTGTCTGTTGCTAATGGAGGACGACTGGAAAGGATTTGGAAAAAAAGTCATCCTCTTCATTGTCCCAAAGACAAAAACCTTCCGCTAACATCCTCAAGCTTCCTTTACTACTTCTGGGAGACCCATGGGCAAGGTGCCGTTTGTATTTTATTAATCTGCTTAAGCTAATGAGATGAAAAGATCTATTCAAGAGGTGTGGAGAGTTTGGCCTGGGCTAAAAAAAAAATTGTCAGAGCTGCCAGGGGAGAACTGTGGACACTTTGAAGCCATCCATTCATTTGTCCATTGATAAATATTGCTATAAGGCTAAAGTTTAATAGTGATATATGACTATATGTCCATTCATTTACTCGACTCTATTTCAAACTCAAAAGCTGTAAAAGATGTTTTGTATCAAGAAAATAGCAAATTAAAGGGGTAATCCAATGGCAAAACATTTTTTTTAAATCAACTGATGCCAGAAAATTTAACAGATTTGTAAATCACTTATATAAATTTTTTTAAATCCTTCCAGTACTTATTAGCAGCTGTATACTACAGAGGAAATTATTTTCTTTTCTGTCACAACCACAGTGCTCTCTGCTGACACCTCTGTCCATGTCAGGAACTGTCCAGAGCAGGAGAAAGTCCCCACAGCAAACATATGCTCCCAAGCGACAAACATTGTCCAGGAATCGCGTAGGCCTCATTTGGTTTGGTGCAGTAGGGATCTGCAGTATGGCAGCATACCCCTAATCTATAGGCTTATATATAATAAAGACAGCTTTAAAAACACAGAAAAGCATATGGTACCGCATTAAAATTTCATTGGTGCAGTTGGTAAGGTACTATATTCTTTCTAAGGCTGGGTTCACACCACGTTTTGTAACTACGGTTCCCGTATACGGCTGGGAAGAGGGGGGCGGGGCTTAATCGCGGCGCCCGCACTCAGCCGTATAGGGGAACCGTATTTGATGCATGTGTATGAGCCGACCGGAGTGAACCGCAGCCTTCAGTCGGCTGCGTTTTCGGCCGTATGCGGTTTTCCGACCGTAGGCAAAAACACGGTCGACCACGTTTTTGCCTGCGGTCAGGAAACCGCATCCGGCCGAAAACGCTGCCGACCGGAGGCTGTGGTTTACTCCGGTCGGCTCATACACATGCATTAAATACGGTTCCCCTATACGGCTGAGTGCAGGCGTCGCGATTAAGCCCCTCCCCCTCCTCCCAGCAGTATACGGGAACCGTAGTTACAAAACGTGGTGTGAACCCAGCCTAAGCCTATATGCAGGTGACCTTGAGGTTAAACGGCACATTTAAAAAAAAAAAGTTAAATGGCAGATCCAACATCCTCAGATATAATCTTTAAAGATATACATTTCTTAAGGTGCCCATACACCTTAGACTAAAGTTGGCCAAACCTGTCTATTGTATGGCGGCTTACCAATTGTCTGTCGGTGGAGAGAAGAGTTGGACGTGATGGACTTTTACTGCCCGACCCATTTGTTCTTGAAGGGATGAGTAACTGGCAGAGCTGTCTAACTATGGTTTAACCCTCCTCTCCCCATAGGCTGTGTCGAACATGAACATTCACATGAATTGGGTGGTTGCGAGAGATAACTGTCTGTCAATGTGTATTTGACAGGTGAAGACTTCCACCAGGCCGTTTGAATAAAACTTCTTTTACTTACCGTACGTGTCCGATCTTGGTCAGCGCCGATATCCCCAACCGCCCTGTGGAAGTCTTCACCTGTCCAATTTCTGTCCAGGTCGGGTAGGCTGCAGACCAGGCTTACCTACTCATCCACGCAGACCATTGTTGTGTGTGAGTTCACACAACCTCCTTCGGTATGGGTTTCTTACCACTTTAATTTGAACCCTGCAGTGGCGGTTTTACGCTATGGAGCGCTCTTCCCTTTTGTTTTCGCCAATGTGTATGGCAGCCTTTAGAAAAAAACAATAGATCAGACTTACTAAAGACCAACGTTTTACATGCCAGTCTTTAGCCAATTTCAGATGAAGTAATGTCCAAAAAGTAGACTTTCAATTTAGATGATATACTGACCAGCTACCAAGCTCTTTACATTTTTGGTTCTAGTATTTCTATCTTTTTGTATGATTTCTATTTTATGATCTTTATAAAGTCTGATGTCTTTTTTTTCCCTGTATATCTTTTAAATAAGGAACCCACTTTAGGCCAGACATGGGGGTGGAATGATCGGCCAATGTTGTTTATAAATAATAAAGAACATGAGATGGAATGATCTTTTTGCTCTACAGTGCATTTAGTACTTTCTTCAATGACCTTTTTCTATATTTGAAGTGACCAACTTTGATATGTTTGATGAACACAATGGTTAAAAGCGATAGACTCTTACAAAAAGTTCTTAAAAGGAAAAAGTTCCCCCTTCACGTCGACTTTCCTATTCCTTTTCATGCATGTCCCTGGAATTTTTAGGTTGCTTCCCCATTGCAGTGCACAACCAGGTGTATCTGTATTTTTAGCAAATGCTAGACCGACAGACTTGTTATATTTTTAGCCTGTCTAGCATTTTCTAAGTGTACAACAAGCATTTATCATGAGTGATGTATTGATGATGATTGGTGAAAGCCTTCGAGCAGCAAACATGATCTCCTGTGTACTTCATAGGGTCAGCCACCACGGAGACAGACATAACCACCACAGTTGGACATAACCACCACAGTGGGACATAACCACCACATTGAGACATAACCACCACAGTAAGACATAACCACCACAGTAAGACATAACCACCACAGTGAGACATAACCACCACAGTGGAACATAACCACCACAGTGAGACATAACCACCACAGTGGAACATAACCACCACAGTGAGACATAACCACCACAGTGGGACATAACCACCACATTGAGACATAACCACCACAGTGAGACATAACCACCACAGTGGGACATAACCACCACATTGAGACATAACCACCACAGTGAGACATAACCACCACAGTGAGACATAACCACCACAGTGGGAGATTTTTTATCTGTAGACAAAATGGTTTTCTACCCCAATCGTTTAGGTTACTTGGGATCCTTTTATTTTAATATATCCTGGTTGAGCCAAAATGACACAGCTAGGGTATGTTCACACGGCAAAGTTTCGGCAATTACGCAATAATTCTGTTCAGCAAAGCTGAATTGCGGAATTCTGCTGGAATTTCTGCAAAATTTTGGCAGAATTGCAGTTAAAATGTTGTGTTCCCAGAATTCGGCTGAAATCCAAGCCCTGTTGATTTCAATAGAATTCTGCTGCGGAATTTCTTAAAATACAAAACTGATCTTATATTTTTTTGCCGAAAACAGAAATTCTGCTGTCTAAATAGGACTGCGGAATCCCATTTCAATCAATATCTTTTTTGCATAATTCCGCAAGGAAATTTCTCCGTGTGAACATACCCCTACAGTCAGACTCTTTCTTTTCTTCAACATTCTATAATATCAATTATATAACTCAGTGTTTTTGAACCAAGATGCCACAAGCTGTTGGAAAACTACAACACCTAGCATGCCCGGAAAATACTGATGTAACTAAATATATAGGGGAAGATTTATCAAAACCTGTCCAGAGGAAATGTTGCTGAGTTGCCCAAAGCAGCCAATCAGATATCTTCTTTCATTTTGAAAAGGCCTCTGAGAAATGAAAGAAGTAATATTTTGTGATGAATGTTTTCCTACTATACTTTGAGACAAAATTTCTGGCACACGTAATCCAAAATTGGCTTAACATGTGCTATATGGGGCAATGTTATGTTTTTGTACATTTTTATATGATTGGAAAAGACATTCCAATATAAATGTAAAATTGTAAATCTAAATTAAGGGTACGTTCACACGTGCATATTTTCTGCTGCAGATCTGTTGCAGTTTTAACTTCCCATTGAAGTCAATGGGCATCAAAATCTGCAGCAGAACTGCAGCAAAAATACGCACATGGGAATGCACCCTTAGGGTACGTTCATACGTGCGTCTTTTTGCTGCAGATCTGCAGCAGATTTGCTGCTGCAGATTTTTCTGCCCATTGACTTCGGGGGGCAGCAAGATCTGTTGAAGCAAATCTACTTCAGAAAATACGCACGTGTGAACGCACCATTACCGGTGGAAAACTTTTTTTTTTAAATCAACTGGTGCCAGAAAGTTAAACAGATTTGTAAATTACTTCTATTAAAAAATCTTAATCCTTCCAGTACTTATTAGCTGCTGAATACTACAGAGGAAATTCTTTTCTTTTTGGAATACATAGCTCTCTGCTGATATCACGAGCACAGTGCTCTCTGCTGACATCTCTGTCCATTTTAGGAACTATCCAGAGCAGCATATGTTTGCTATGGGGATTTTCTCCTACTCTGGACAGTTCTTTAAATCGACAGAAATGTCAGCAGAGAGCACTGTGCTTGTGATGTCAGCAGAGAGCTCTGTGTTCCAAAAAGAAAATAATTACCTCTGTATTATTCAGCAGCTAATAAGTACTGGAAGGATTAAGATTTTTTAATAGAAGTAATTTATAAATCTGTTTAACTTTCTGGCACCAGTTGATATAAAAAAAAAAAAAAATCAACCGGAGCACCCCTTTAAGGTCTATACTGTAAAACTTATGTTTTATACACATCATGCTATACATGTGTTGTGTTATGCCTTCCATGACTACCTTGCACGTATAGGCAGTTTGGTATTATTTAAATGAGATACTGTTTCTTGACTATCACATTCCTCCTTTTTTTTTGCCCAGCATGAACCACGTCTATCAGGTGTCACATACATAAGCATCGGCCGTATCTGAGATAAATGATGTAAAATATGAAAACGTTGCTCCAAAGTCTAATGAGGTTTATGCAGCCCATACACCAAGTTTCCTACCATCAGTTCCTATGTTACAGTCCCTTGTCAAGCCGAGTTCATAAACTGTAGCAGCTGGAAGTCCTTAGGGGATTGTTGCCCTTTAGCATTGTAATAAGCCCTGCTGCTTGGAATTCCTGATAGGGTACTCTGTGAGACTATTACCATATCCACAAAGAGGCTGACAACCCTTCAGTAGCCCAGGTGGCCAGACTGGAGAAGTCTGGCAGGCTCCATCCCAACATTACTGAAGCAGACAGGGGCCGGAGACCTAAAAAAGGAAATAAGGAAAACATTCTACCAATGGAGATCGGGAACGAATGACATGAAATGACATACATCGTATGCAGTAAACAAGGATTGGTTATGGTTTCTATGGTGACAAAAGGGCCAGAGAGTACAACATGTTGCTCGTATGGCAAAAGGTTATTATTACGGAAATTACTGCTATTAAGAATGCAAACATCTCTTATCTACTATAGTTTACTTCAAGAGGTTTGTTATTTAGACCAAAGCTTTTCACTAAGGGCTTTCAGAAAATCCACAGAAACAATCTCCTCGCTACTGAAGCTTTCAGTAATAGCAGTGAATGGATTCTGCAACTTTTTTTTAAAGATAATGCCAGAGACGAAACCTTTCGTGGACCCTCAGGTTTATGCTCTCTGAAAGGGAAATTAGATGTAATTTTACTGGCCAGTACTATTTCCCTGACCCCCGTCTGCAGATAAAGTATGAGAAAATCTGTAGTGGTGACTCAAGCACCTGGTCTCAAGATCTTTTATAAATTCATCTTTATTTTCAAAACATCTTTGTGAGCAAACAGAAAAAACTAAAACAAAAAAACAAATGGATTCATAAGGGTCAAGAACAGTGCTTAAAAATGGTTGAACCATGAATAAGGGCTGTTCTAGAAGTCCAAAACGCGCAGCTTTTTGTTTTCTTTTTTTGTGCACAAAGATGTATTGAAAATAAAGAGTTAAGTGCTTGACGGTTGGGGTAGTTATTTCCCTGCATCCCCGTCCTGCACCTGGTTGGCAATGTTAAGGAAGTTGAAGTTCTCTTTTTCAGGCTTTATGTACACTGTCTACATAAAGGTTGCTTGTACATTTTTTTTTTAAAAGGTCCCTCAACAGTGAAGTTGGCCATACACATTGGATTTTTGTTGGCCAAACCTGACAAAATTTTCATGGTGCCTCAACAAATTATGTCAGGTCAGAGAACAATTGGTCAGTCAGATTTCAACATGTCCAGTCCTATTCTTCTCAAGAGAGATACGCCACTGCCAGAGGTGTCTGGCAGTGTCTACCAACCCTCCCGCTATTGGAATTACATGAACACTCATCTGAGCCTAGCATGCACATGTATGGTGGGATCATAAGAGCTAACAAGCTCAACAAACGTTTGTCCGACAGCTTATCACGGGAAGTCTCACTGCTGAGACTCTCAAACAAAAGCTCCCTGCAGCTGCTCCAGCAAATAAAATAGGTTCTTAAAGGGGTACTCCGGTGGTAATCTTTTTTTTTTTTTTTTATCAACTGGTGCCAAAAAGTTAAACAGATTTGTAAATTACTTCTATTAAAAAATCTTAATCCTTCCAGTACTTATTAGCTGCTGAATACTACAGAGGAAATTATTTTCTTTTTGGAACTCCGTGCTCTCTGCTGACATCATGACCACAGTGCTCTCTGCTGACACCTCTGTCAATTTTAAGAACTGTCCAGTGTAGGAGAAAATCCCAACAGAAAACATATGCTGCTCTCTCTGGACAGTTCCTAAAATGGACAGAGAGCACTGTGGTCATGATGTCAGCAGAGAGCACTATGTTCCAAAAAGAAAAGAATAGAAGTAATAGAATAGAAGTAATTTACAAATCTATTTAACTTTCTGGCACCAGTTGATAAAAAAAAAAAGTTTTCCACAGGAGTACCCCTTTAAAGGGGTACTCCGCTGCTCAGCGTTTGGAACAAAATGTAGCGAATGCTTAGAGCCGGCGCCGGGAGCTCATGACATCATAGCCTTTGCCCCCTCAATGCAAGTCTATGGGAGGGGGCATGACGGCTGTCACGCCCCCTCCCATAGACTTGCATTGAGGGGGCGGGTGTGACGTCAGCAGGGGTGTGGCTATGATGTCACAAGCTCCCGATGCCGGCTCTAACCGTTCGGAACATTTTGTTCCAAACGCTGAGCAGCAGAGTACCCCTTTAAAGGGGGAACTTAGCCAAAAATACCTAATATGATAGTTAAAAACTAGGTTTCTAAACAAGCAAAAATCATGCAAATGCTAAGATTGACTTGCTTCTGATCTATTCTCAAGTTGGTCTAGCACTTTAGGCTGTATTCACAGGGCAGAATTTCTGCACATCTGCACAGGTTCACTCATTTAGGTGGTTTCTGGCTTGTGCGGAATTAGTTTTGCATCACCATAAGAACCACAGTATAAAGACCATTGGTTTATGTTATATGAGCACCTTATTCTCATAAGACACATGTAACAAAATGAGTCATTTACTTCTAAGGCTGTTAGAACCAATAAAGAGAAAACCCACCAAACGGACTATGTAAAATTAAATATCATACTTTATTAGTTTGTAAATTAATTAAACAACATTTAAATCTGCAACGAGACATGGACAAAAAATGGTGGTGGGAACCAGGGAGGTAGGGAGGACACAAAGAGAAAGTAGATTGGTAGTCTAAGACAGTGAAAAAAGGTTTTTACACCCATAAACATATGTCACAAGTAAGAAAAACTGCATCAAGCTGTCATGGAAATCATGACAATAGCAAGGCAAAAAAACAGTACAGATATAACCATAATAGACACACCAGGTGGTTAAAATGCTGAGAAAGCCGGAACAGTGCCGACTGTTTCATACAAAAAACCTTAGTCTTAGATTACCAATCTACTTTCTCTTTGTGTCCTCCCTACCTCCCTGGTTCCCACCACCATTTTTTGTCCATGTCTCGTTGCAGATTTTAATGTTGTTTAATTAATTTACAAACTAATAAAGTATGATATTGAATTTTACATAGTCCGTTTGGTGGTTTTTCTCTTTATTGGTTCTTGCTTTGTGTTTATTGCCACAGGACTTTACACACTTTTTTCTTTTGTGTGTACCTCGGGTGCACATTCTCTCTTTTGCTTGGGTGTTCTAAGGCTGCTAGTTAAAGGAGAACTCTGGCTGAAAGACAGAACATTCTTCAGCCGATGCTTCTTATCTTATCCACATTCTAATTATAATACTCCTTGGCAGCACATTTCACGTTCAGATATACACAAGAGAATAGCGAGCGGGATCTGACACCTGCAAGTGTCTTTAAGTGTTTTCACATACCTGCGCTGCTTCTAAGAAATTCACTTCTAGAATGTCCTTTTTTAAGTCAATCAGACGGACACATCGTTAATTGCCCCTGTAATCTATGGATTTCCTTCTATCATCTACCCTTCTGATCTCCAGCCCAACCTGATCGTTTGAGTGGAGAAATGCTAACGCACATCGGGTGCTACAGTTGCCATGGCAACCATCCTACAACTAGAGCGTTTGGGTCCATTTGTAAGGGCTCATTGACACGGCTATCGTGTTTCGGTAAACAGATCTACATCGGTCTGCTCGTCGGAAGGATGGGAGTTGAACGGAGAAAAATAGGGTACATATCCTATTTTATTTTTACACAACTGTTGTAAAATACCAGAAACTTGACGCACCCTATTCAAGTTAATGGGATCCTTCCAGACCTGGTGTCACTTGTGCTCAGCTAGGCGCTGTGCCATTCGGTGCAAAAAAAAAAAATCTCTATACTCCTGTTGGTCAAGTCAGGCAGGAAAAAATGTATACTAATACAGTAGGCTCATATTTTGTCCAGTGTAAGGACACAATAATTCCAACATGGCTACATTCTGCTCTACTACAGTATATGATCTTAATGTAAAAAATGTCTTTAAAAAAATGATTCATGTTTCCGACAGGTTGCCCAGGTGCATATATAAGTCCGCAGCATTCATTTCCATGAATAAGCAAATCCTGCAGTCATATATTATGTTTTTAATAAATACCCAAAGGTTTTTGACAGCCCAGGAAAAGAAAGGCTGTAGATATTTTCATGTCTGTTGGGAGCTTATTGTTCTTTATCTTAAAGTACTGCGCTTTCTAGCAAGGGGAAACACAATGGTTGGAATAATAGAAACACCGACGTGCCTGCCACCGGGAGATTGACTATGACTCTGAATTGTCAGGTAAAGTTTTACATCAACCACTCCATTTTTTTTTCCGGGAAAGCAGTGGAGTCTTGAACACTGTGAACTAACTCAGATATCTGGGGTGATTTATCAAGGTTTCCCGCTCCGGCACCGCTGAGGTAAAATGTGCTCTCCCTCACAAGCAGTGACAGAAAAATACAAAGCTTTAAACTTGGAGAGCTGCAAGCAATATATTGAGAAGTCTGCGCTCTGTATTCTGACTGCCTCAATACTCAAGGCTAGATTTACTAGATATCCTGCGCTACATTCCCTTTAGATATCTTTTCCTAGTTCATAACCCACATGATACTTTAATAGGTAAAACAAAGAGACAAAGGCCCTTAAGTCTGACAGAAAGTGTCAGTGCAGCAGCCAATCGGAATCCCATTCTGTGTATTTCAAGTGAGAGTTGAATATAAGAGGCGATCTGGTTGTTTGCTATGGGCAACACTGACACTTTGTTAAAACGTTTCATACATATGAGACCCACTGTGTACCACCCTATTAACCCTAAAGGAACTATGACTGTAATCCTAGTACAGTATTCCCTCAAGTTACTACTAATTGGTTCCAGGATGACCATTGTATAAAACCATTGTATGTTGAGACCATAACTCTATGGAAACCTGGTAATTGGTTCTGAAGCCCCAAAATGTCATCCAGAAATAGGAAAAAGTGAGGATAAGAGAAAAATAGATAACTAATACAGATAAAGCAAGTGCTTACATATAAAGGTAAGAAAGAGCTGCTAGGAGCTGTAAATCACTGTCTGTGTAGAGGTCAGGAGCTTCTTCAGGGTCCTTTACAGTACACGCACAGTGTCCTAAAAAGTAAAATGGAGCTGCCCCCATATAGTTCCAAGGGAGCAACTCACCCTGGCACAGGTAAAGAGTAGTACAGAACATGTAGTACCAACCCTGTACTGTAGGGAGGCGCTACCAGACAGCCAGTCAGTGCATGCACTTCAGGAATACAGGGGTTTTTACCAGTGAATGCCCATTCTGATTGGTCAGTTCTTCCAACCATTAAAATGTTTCTCAGATCTGGACTGTCCATAGCATTGTATGTTGAGTCTGGTTTTAAGTTAAAATTGCGCAGAAAAGACCATTGAGGGTTGAAAATATTGTATATTAAGGGCATTGTAAGTCCAGGGATCACTGTTTGGCAAGTACCATACAAGGCTGGTTTCAGACACATAGCACGGCTCCATTTTAATCCCGCACTGTTATAGATGATAGGTTTGGAATATGGAGGCTAAAATATTCCAGCTGTTGGAAGTATCCCTGTAAGGGCTTATTCACATGACATTCCATGTCAGGTGCTAGAACTGCTCGGAAATGCGCTGTCTTCATAGACGGCAATATATATCTGAGAGGATTCTGCTGAAATAATGAACATGTTTATTTTTTCTGCTGAGCCCGAAATATACATTTAGTTAATTCTGCCATTTCTATGCTGCAGCAGAATCCAAAGGGTCTGGATTCCCCCTGAAAATTCTGCACATGTGAATGAGCCCTAAGGGTCCTTGAGCACTAAGTAAATCTGCTCTGTGCACATGTTCTGTAACTGAACTTCTGACGCAGATCCAGATTTTGTAGAAAAAAATTAACATGTTCATTTTTTACGAATTTTCATCCTTTCAAACTATGTGGATCCATTGAGGATATTTTTTGCATGGAAATTGCTCAGTGGGCACAGACCCTAAGTGTCTGTCCACACGGGCAGATTACCTGCGGAATTTCCGCAGCGAATTTTGCTACCATTGACTTCAATGGGTCCAAAGGAAATCTGCCTCTACTGCGGTCAATGGAAGCTAAATTCCACAGGTAATCCGCCCGTGTAAACAGACCCTAAGGGTAAGTTCACACGAGTGGATTTTTGCTGCGGATCCGCCGCTAAAGGACCCTCTGCATTCTGCCTTCACATTTGCCTGCTCGTAGCGGCAATACGCCGCTACCTGCAGATACACTGAAGCGATATGCGAGTCGCCGTGCATCCGCAATATACTCGCACACATCGCGGCCGCTCCCCCTGCTCAATGAGCTAGGCCGTGAGCTGACACAATGTGCGAGTATACTGCACATGCGCGTGGTGACTCGCACATCGCCCTGTGTCTACTCGTAGCGGCATATTGCCGCTCCAAGCAGGCACATGTAAAGGCAGAATACAGAGGGTCCTTCAGAGGCGGATCTGCAGCGTAAAATACACTGCAAATCCGCTCGTGTTAACGTACCCATAGGGTGCGTTGACACGTGCGTATTTTAGCTGCAGATCTGCTGCTGCAGATTTTGCTGTCCATGGGTAGCACAAACTACTACAGCAGAAAATAAGTACTGTACATGTGAATGCACCGTCTGACTTTCAAAACATCAAAACTTTTAATTTGTGCGCATTTAAGAACCATTTTGCCCATCATGTTTTCCCAGTAAGGTTCTTGAAAATTTCCTGTTGCTGCATTCTGCATGGCAGAAAAGTGGCTGCGCGCTATAGTAGTCTTTCAATTACCCAGTGGCTATTGAGCAGTGGCCTCCAAACTATGCGCATCCAGCTGTTGAAAAACTACAACTATCAGCATGCCCGGACAGCCATTGGAGGCCACTGCTATAAAATGGTTTTGTAGACCAAATTGAATTGTGCCCCTAGTGTTACATTTATGCTGTATACCTTGTTCTGTGTATTCCATCAACAATATGGTGGTTGGTTTTGAGACATTCACTGATAATACAACTCTTGCAGTACATACAGGGGGAAGTTGGTGGACCGTTCTTTTTTGGATACAATGGCCCTCATTTACTATTGCACACCCGACATGTTTCGTCGGGTTGTGCGCCAGATTCTGTCACCTTGCGCCAGAACATCTGTCTGCACCAGATTTTGCGTCAGAATTTAAAAAACCTGACTAACTCTCCATTTTGCTAAGAAAACACGAAAAAGGGGCGTGGCCACTGGGAAAAGGGTCATGGTCTCCGAAAAGGGGTGTGTTCCCGACATTTTAACAAAAACCCAACATATTGGCCCTCATTTACTAAGAGTGTTGTGTAGGTTTCTTTCTGGGTTTTAATTCCCTACTATTTATTTTCCACGGTATTTACTAAGGTTTCCCTACATTTTTCACTTTCCCTACATTTTGCTTTTTTTTTACACCTGCTCTGATCTGTAGGGTTTTCCTCAGTTCAAATTCATCACATTTTATGTGGAAACCTTACTAAATATGTTGGGTTTATGTGAAAATGTCCGGAACACTCCCCTTTTCGGAGACCATGCCCCCTTTTCCCGGCGGCCACGTCCCTTTTCGGGGTTTTCTTAGCAAAATGGAGAGTTAGTCGGGTTTTTTCAAATCTGGCGCATAATCTGGCGCAGACAGAATTTCTGGCACAATGCAACAGAATCTGGCACACAACCCGACAAAACATGTCGGGTTTGCAATAGTAAATGAGGGCCATTTACTAAGGTTTCCACATAAAATGTGGTGGATTTGAGCTGAGGAAAACCCTACAGATCAGAGCATGTGTAAAAAAAAAAAAAAAAAAAAAAAGCAGGGAAAAGTGGAAAATGTAGGGAAACCTTAGTAAATACTGTGGAAATTTTTTTTTAGGGAATTAAAACCCACAAAGAAACCTACAGTCCACTCTTAGTAAATAAGGGCCAATGACTTTTATAGGGTGTTTCCCTCTATAGGGTATTTATGCTGAATGTGCAAAATCTAGTTGCTGGTATGTATATCCCGTTTGGTTAATATCGCTTGTATTTGGACGTAGAATGAAAACTGGGAAGGGCTGGAAAAACAGAATAGCCTGGAGAAGCCGTGTATTTTTATTAGGTGAGGAGTATCACTTCATATATTTTGGAGCTGTTTAATCTGAGTTCCGTTGCTACTTCATGTGCAAAGTCTGTAAGCCCCAGCCAGGCACAATATAATAATTCGAGTGCACCAGAGAGCTCTTCAGCCATATTGCTTTTGCCAGATTACGAACATATGTCTCTTGTACAGATGAGCGAATTGATTTGTCTGAAACAAGATTAGATGGAGTTTAGGGAGACTTGGATGAATGTAGAGAGTACTTTTAATAGCCTGGTATTATTGAAGGACGCTGAATACAAATAGTGTCGGATTCAGTCATTTCTAGATGGTTATGGCGTGGACGTATTGGCAAGTTTGGATGTAATGGAGACAGGCATCGATTGTGCGCCAGTATTTATGAAACAGGGAAATAGGCCACCGGCGTTACAATGTTTTGACGGCTGCAAAATAAGGAATGGAGCGTTATTGGCAGTCCATGTAAAATGTGCAGGATTGTTCGGAACAACACATTATCTGAGCATTCAAGTAGCAGGTTTATGGGACTTTCATTGTCATATTGCTAAAATTAAAACATACTGTGATTTCTATTAAGAATTTATAGATGACTGCTCTCCCCCTATGAAAAAGCCTCACCTAGTGCCTTAAAGGGGTACTCTGGTGGAAAACAGATTTGTAAATTACTTCTATTAAAATGTTTTAATCCTTCCAGTATTTATTAGCGGCTGTATGCTACAGAGGAAATTCTTTTCTTTTTGGATTTCTTTTCTTTTCACAACCACAGTGCTCTCTGCTGACACCTCTGTCTATGTCAGGAACTGTTCAGAACAGGAGAACATCCCCATAGCAAACATATGCTGCTCTGGACAGTTCCTAAAATGGACAGAGGTGTTGGCAGAGAGCACTGTGGTCAGACAGAAAAGAAATCCCAAAAGAAAAGAATTTCCTCTGTAGTATACAGCCGCTAATAAGTACTGGAAGGATTAAGAAATTTTAATAGAAGTCATTTACAAATCTATTTAACTTTCTGGCACCAGTTGATTTAAAATTAAAAAAAAAGGTTTCCACCGGAGTACCCCTTTAACTTGCCTAAATGTGCTTGTTATGAAGGGAGATAAGTGCCTGCCAGATGCTGCCCATTTCCAGGAATTATTAAAGGGATGCTTCGTAAGAAAGAAATGTTTTCAACTCAACTGGTGCCAGACAGTTATACAGATTTGTAAATTACTAAACTTCCATTTGTTAACAGCTGCTGTATGCTCCAAAGGATGTTGTGTAGTTCTTTCCAGTCTGGCCACAGTGCTCTCTTTTGACACCTCTGTCCGTGTCAGGAAATGTTCAGAGCAAGAGAGGGTTTCTATGGGGATTTGGACAGTTCCTGACACGGACAGAAGTGTCAGCAGAGAGCACTGTGGTCAGACTGGAAAGAACTACATATCTTTTTCTGGAACATACAGCAGGTGATAAGTACTGGAAGGCTTAAAATTTTAATAGAAGTAATTTACAAATCTGTATACACTTTAAGCATCGGTTAATTTAAAAACTTTTTTTTAATCCAAAACCTCAAATGCCTGGTCTGCTGATCTTAGCAGCTGAGATATATATGGGCTATGCCCAGAGATGTATTTTTAAAATGTTGGATTAAAATAAGTAGAATTTGTTTAAAAAAAAAAAAAGTTGTATGTATATTTATGTATAGGTAGCCTTGTGAGTGTTACTGTTTCCTACATTTATAATATATATATATATATATATATATATATATATATATCATTTAGAATATGTTCTTCCCTGTAGTCCTTGCATCTGCTTGAGAAAGAATATTGTTTAGTATTGAGCTGCACATTATATTCTTACTTAGGCCGTGTTCACACAAATTTTACCGCTGATATTTTTAGTTGTATAAAAAAATAAAATGATGGCTGGAAATGGCAATTGCAAAAAATGATCGTAAGTGGTAGTGTACAAATGATACTTCTTCTTGTGTTGATTGCCACATAGGCTGAGTTGTCTTCTATCTCAGGCTTTCTTTAACATAACATATAATTATGTGATGGCTTTCTATAAACAAGGTCTCGTCTTCTGAGTAAATCAATTAGAGTTAATTATTCCTGTTATCGCGAATCCATAAGGGGATTCAGAAACGACAGCCATGGGGGTTCAGAAACTAAAAAAAATAAAAAATAAAATAAAAAAAAGCCTACAGTTTTAATCTAGCCTTTGATAATCCCATATGTAAATTATAAAGTTTAGGACAGTGGTCTCAAACTGTGGCCCTCCAGATGTGATAACGCAAATAGCAAACTGCCTAAATGGTTCTACCAAAAATATATATCAAAGTCCCCCAAAACAGGTGACAATGTAAGGTAAGGTGAACTAGGCAGGTATGGGGCTTCATACATGACCTTCTAAATAGAATACACTAAGAAGACACTGGAGTCATTTTTGAAGAATAATAAAAATACACTTTTGTTAAATAAAGATAAAAAATATGGTGGGGGGAGGGGAAAAACATACACAGCAGGGGAACAAGGACAACAAGAGGCGTCACTGCTGCCACAATTGTAATCTTAACAACTTACAAGTTACAAGGAGGATGTACATACATAATATAGACAAAGTGTCTCAGCACACATGGCTGGATGCAAGCTCCACATATGTAAACAAAGTACAGTACCAACCTCAATAAGAAAGTAAAGTGGCTAGTGCAGCAGGAGTGACGCCACCCCAGGACGAAGGTATCGCCGAAACGATCGTTGGGGTGGGTGGCGTCAATCCTGCTTGGTTTTGCCATTATATTTCTACATTTGCACTTTGGTATGTATGCTGGTGTTTGCTTATGTTAATGCACTTTATGGAAGCTGTTACAAGCCCCTATTATGCACTTTAAATTTGCTCACCAGTTATGCACATTATCTATTGTTAGGAATTGATGCTCAAGCAGGTAGTGTCGCCCCTTTTTGTCTAACCTCCCCCAGTGGTTGTAGCTTCTCTCTCCCCCCCCCCTTTTTTCATGTTTTATGAATTGTATGTTTTTAATATGTATCAATAAAATCATATATATTTTATATTTCAATTAAATGACTTCTTTGCGCTTTTTTGATTATCTTGTCTTGTGGAGATCATATATGAAGCCGTAGTCACTTTAGTATCTCTGATAACTTTCAGACATCCATGATGTCCTAATGATATAATACAGTTACTATTGTGCATTTGCTGCTGGTCACGTTTATACTCTTTTTTTTATGGTAGAAAAAGTGACCATAAATACGCTATTTTGGACTTTGGAATTTTTTTGCGCGTACGCCATTGACCATGTGGTTTAATTAATTATATATTTTTATAGTTCAGACATTTACACATGTGGCAATACCACATATGTTTATTTTTATTATGTTTATTTATATATATATGGAATTTGGAAAAAGCGGAGTGATTTAAACTTTTAATAAGGAAGGGGTTATTGTGTGTGTTTTGAAACTTTTAAAAGTGTTTTTCTTTTTACACTTTCAGTCCCCTTTGGGGACTTTTAGGAGGAATCATTTGATTCCTCATACAGATCAATGTTGTTCCATAAAACCACATTGATCTGTGTGCTCTGCACTAGATTTATTAAAGCCTGCCGGAAGCAGCACAGGACATGAGGTAAGCCCTCCAGCTACCTCCACAAGTGGATGGCCCCCCCTCGCGATCCCACTGCGGGGGGGCGATCCACCCCACTGGAACCACAAGGGATGGGATAAAGGCATGCTTTGACAGTGGCGATCTAAAGGGTATGACGGCCGGTATGACGCAGGCTTGAGGCGGGAGCTCGCGCCATACCCCGTTAACGGCACATGGACGAGCATAGATGTCCATGTTCATTAACGGGTTAAGCACAACACCACTATTGCATAGCAAAACAATGATCAGGAAGGATTTTGTAGAAAATAGTAAAACAACTCCTTGCATAGTGCGCAGCATGGAAAATTGTTAATTTTTAATGTGTTATTTTCTCTTTTGAACTTCTGTATTTTATTCTATATTTTTATTAAAAGACCTTTATGTTGTTGATAAAAAAGGACCATCAGTGAAATAACTGCATTTCAAAGGTAGTCTGCGAATGGGAGTTTTGCCTGAGCTAAGACATAAAGACGCTTACCTTACTGACTGTGCTTGTGCATAGTTTTGTCCTTTTTGTTCCTGGCCTCAGAGACAAGAAAATAAATCTCTACGCAGCCACTGTATGGCTTCCCACTGCTACTGATTTGTAGCCCTGTAAATAACAAAGTGCAATTTACACAAATGTGCCATGTAATTTCACCCAACCAATCAACCCATTAGACTCTTACATGAATTACCTCTATAACTCTAGGACGTTGGGTTGATAAAGAGGTCACAGTCAGGAATATTTCCATACATATACTGATATATGAGGGACAAATGGATCTTGCAATCCTCCTGAAACGTGTTTTGTGTACATATACTGTATAGCATTCTAGGAGGTGATATCCTGTATCCTTTAATGAGTAAATATAAAGATATAATAGGATTTCCCTGTACTGTAGCTTTTTATCGGGTAATTGTGTCCTCCTTACTGTAGTTTGATCTATTTGTGCAGCATAACAGCTTGCTGGTTGTGACAGTCCTAATTAGTTTGATAATGGTAAGAACTGGTCAATACAGTCAATGTCATTAAGGCAACCATGAGGCATCACAGGACACATCGATACTGCTGGTGCTTCAATTAGGCAGCGCCTCTTTAAAGTGCCACAATCAGGAGTGAATACAGATACATAAAAGATTGAATCTCTCTGATGTCAAGCTGTTGAACAAGTGCACCTCCTAGCCAGGAAGTTCAGCAGCAGCTGGAGCACTGGAGATTGCTTGTCCTTGGAATAAATCCTTTTTGACATCTAGAGTAATGAATATGTTTACTATACACCCTTAATACTGGTGACACAAGAGCAAGAGCAATCATTGCCGTTGTTCTGATATTTGTTTATAAGGAAGTCATATGTAAGCAATTTATAAAAATTCCCAGATGAATGATGGTCCCAGATGAAATAACAACTATCAAGCCCTTGTATGGTTAAAATCCAGTATCATGGTGGTGCTTCTACATCTGGATGTACATTTATGAAGTTTTAGGCATTTTGTTCAGTGTTTATTTGGGTTAGAAATTGAAAAATTGCCTGAAGAACAGACTTTAATCGTCTCCACCCCATCCTGTATCTCATTGTGGGTCTCCAGCTGTGAAGATTGGCAGGAGGGGGGTGTCCTCTCCCCATGAGCTTTTTGATAGTCTTCCAGATTACTGGGCCATGCAGAGTCAGTCATTGTGTTAAAATGTGAAGGTCTTAGGCATGAGAACCCAATTTCCTACAAATTCCATATAGCCAATGTGACCTTAAAAGAGGTCCTGAAGAAAGAAGACACTTGGGGCATCTCAGGTGAGAACTAGAATCAAACTACATGCAAAACATTAAGCTATCTACTCACTTTTAGTTTTCCTATATGACTCGACAGGTCCATTTTTTTAAGTTTTTTTTCCATTAGAAATATTATTTTTGTTTTGTTTGTATTTATTTATTTTTACGTTTAAGAAAAAAAAATTGTTTCCAAATAATTGAAAGGAAAAATAAACCTTAAGAGAAAATGTCAAATATTTGTAATTAATAGTTTGATATCTTAACACATGGGACAAAACAAATCGAATGAATTCAGCACAAGACCAGGGAAGTTCTCGTGTGTGTTTAGGCTATTTTTGAAGTAGGGTCAGTAATTTTCAGACAGTTCTTTGACAGCAAGAACATCTCCTTGAAATCTAGGAAGGTTGTCTGCAATGGATAATATAACAGAGAACTAGAAGACTTTGAGTTGGACGATCTAAATAGTTTTGATTTTTGTTCTGTTCTTATTCTCTAGATGCTGAGAAAAGGGACGCTTTGTATAAAATGAATTCGGCTGTATCCCTTACTTCCTACCGAAACAATCTGGCTGAACAAGTGAAAAGGAACTATTTTCAGATTGACATTGTTTTAGCTTAATCCGGCCATTTTAGCATGATGATCTCCTGGGGTATGACAACATTATCCTTACGAAAGCCAATTTCATATGACCTATTCAAGGTCAATGCAATAAGTAATCTTAGTTCTGTCTGAATGCCTTGTTGGTAGATCAATCGCTAGTGACCATGCTGTTTGACCACTAATGACTGGCATATTCCCAGGTGATTGCAGTCAAATTGACTTCAAGAGTGGGCGAGGGTGTTTCCCTACGCTGCATATGCTTGCAAATGAGAATAGAAGAGAACACAAATTATTTCTTTTCTCATCATAGTTATTTTTAAGCTAGCTGGGATTCCATGCATAAAAGTAATTGTATAAGAGCAATAACAAAGTACCTGATCTACAAGGAGAAAACACTTTAAAATAATTGGAGTATAGTTCTTCATCTACCTGATGCTACTTCAGCAAATAGAAGATCTGAAATTAAATAGTTTGATGCCATGAGTATTCAGCATACTCAATATTTTATTTGCAAATTGAATCATATATTCACTCTTCATCTTTCCTTTCTTAAATCTTTTTGCTCTGTTTTGAAGTGTGCATTTAACCAGGGAGAATGAGCTGTTGCTTAACATATGCACTATTCTCCCTTAATAGGGCGGCTTGTTCTTTAACACATTCAAATTGCAGATTCATTGCTAAAAATACTATGATGCCAGTTAAACAAAATGTGAACAGTTAAGGGCATTCAAATTTTAACTTGAAGTCAATGCTTGAGTTTAAGCTCTTAATAGTCATAGTCTATCTTATGTAACTCTTTTTAACACCAGAAACACCAGATTGGACCCAATTTATTATGTTAGGCACTTTTGACCAGGACCACCAACAAGAATTTTAGGGCCCCATACAGTTGAAGCATCTAAGGCTCTCCCTTACCATAAGCTGTTAAAAAGAACCTGGCTCTTTTATATATTTCATTTGGCCTGGGCCCCTGACAACAGTGCCGCTAGTACAGCCCTGAACATGGTAGTGGGGGTTAAAAATAGGCCTTTGTTATACGCACAATATCATATGCCTATGGCTGTAGAAGGACTCTTTCCTCTTTTTCTCTCAGTGGATAGAAGATGTGTGATTGGGCCACGTGAGGCACAGGGCGATGTGAGGCAGAACACAAAGAATCCAATCAGATCATGAGACAATTGCTCATTCGTTGGCTGATCCCTGAGTGTTTTTAGAAATGCTCATTCACTCAATAATTGGCCAGTGTAAAAGAGCCATTAACCAACATCTCTATGAACCCCATAGTAGCTTTAATGACTGTTTTTAGGGAGCACTTACCTTTGCTGGTTGTAGGCAAATGTTTGACTTTTATGATCTGACATGTTTCTTTTGTGAATATGATTCCCATAGTAGTCTTCAGGCCTTTTGAGAAATCACATTTCTCATCCTCTGCCCTATAGTCACCATTAGGCATATACTCGTGATGTCTATAACAGCCTACTGTAAAAGTTATGAATAGAGTTTTCAGGTGCTGACATGGAGTCCATCTAGACACGTCAGCATTAACCCATTCACAGCAGACAGGCTGCCATGAATACATGCATATGCTTTTTATGGTACTTGCAGGACAGTAGCAGGGAATGTCCGATAAGCGTGAACTGCCCATTATGTTATTTTATTAATGTAATAATGACTCCAAAATGGAACTTTACCTTAAAGTTGTGTATTCCGCACAATAACCTAGTTTATTTCCCCGTCCTGATGGCAGAACAACATAGAAGGAAAATCAAGAACAGATTTCCTAACACAAGGAACATATGGAAAAGTCTAAACTGAAATAAACTCATTGGCCACTGAGCAGTCAGAAAGATAAAGAGAAAGAGAAACTATTATAAATATTACCTCAGCTTTTCTTATCCTGACCTCTTTATCCATCATCGCAAACACTATTGATTCTTTGATACATTAGAAACGGCACTCACCATCCATGGTATTTCTTTATTTGCGCAGTGCAAGCATAACAGGTACAGGCAGGTCTGACGATGTGAGGACAGGGGGCAACCGAGCGGTGAATAAAGAAATACCCTGGATGGTGAGTGCCATCTCTAATGTCTCTTATTATCATTGGATACTTCTGCTGTTTAGGCTGAGCACCAGCTGACCAGCTGTTCACAGGCCAGCTCAGACGTCCCCCTTTACCATGTCTATTTTACACTTAGTGACGTCAGTGCCGGACTTGCTCCTCCATTATGACTATTGATTTTTTACTTATTTGTGCAACATAAAGACAGTGAAAAACACCAAAGGTTGCACATTTACCAAGAGGGAAGGACTGAGCGACTAAGTAGTTACAGTTTGTCTAAAGAAGCTGGCAGATGAGGTGGTCCAGAGCCTCCCTTCAACCAATACATATGATAGACCCTGTCCCTGTCCTTGGAGATGACTTTTCTGTAGACTGAGTTTTTAGCATACCAGACAGTCACTCAACTGAGCATAGCAGATTAATAATGTCACTCACTAATCCTAACTCTATACATCTACAGTTATATATGTAATATCATGCCAATATACACAATACAGAACAATTCTATGAGGACCTGAAATATGGTACTCCTCTGGGTCTTTTGCAGGGGTCTTTATCTTAAATTAGGGGGTCATGTGTGTGGTCTGTATTCGTGTAGATGAACTAATGTGTCTTCTATATTAAACCAATCAGTTATAACGTAAAAAAAAAATATATGCTTAATGTTCAGGTATGGACAAGTCCTGTGAAGGTGTCTTGTGGTATGTGGCACATGAAAAAGTTAGCACCAGATCCTTTAAGTTAAAATGTGTGTTGCAGCCTCTGTAGATTAGACTTATTTTTCTAGCACACTAGCACATCCCATAGATGCCCAATATGTATATATATATATATATATATATATATATATATATATATATATATACATTCTGTAAGTTAGGCATATTTTTGATTAAGTAAGATTAGGATGATCTTGAATTTGGAGATTGAATTGTATGAGCCCTTCTGCTGCTGAAAGGGTTCAATAATACATACACTTCACATTGATTGAAACTGCTTTGAAAAGTACAAATGACCAACTGAATAATAAAAGAAAAGAATGATTAAATATGCAGACTATAAAAATTGCTAGAATTGTTACAGATAAAAGGGCATATGAGCTGGACGACCTCATGGAAAGGAGATAAAAATAGACCTAGAGAAGACAGTTTTTCATAGAAATGGCCTATATTATTAATTGGACAGAAGTGCTTTATTTAAGTTATTTAGGCCTGAAATCAGCTTCTAACTTTGATGACATAACCGGACATATTCCCTTAGGTGACTGCAGGGAAGCTTGGGTTATAACTACCTTCAGACATGTCACTGATGGATGTCAGACAATAACATTGGTGGTAGGCTGGAACTAGGTCTGCAGTGATTATCAGAAGGCCGGGGCACAAAGCACTCTGCAACTTCTATTTCAACAAGTTCAATATCTCCATCAGTTCCATCAGTGGTCATTAGAACAGAATTTTTTCCGTAATACATTACCATGAAACTCTGTGTTGACATGACGTTAAAGACATTGAAAGTGATATTGAAGACAAAAGACACCTGGTAGAGCGCGGCAGTGCCTTACATTTTAACATTTTAGCCAGCCCACGCATATCTCTTCTGATATATCCTTACAAAATTTCACCTGTACATTTTTTGTCATAGACACAAGGATGGCGGGTAACAATTTACTAAACCATGTGTCTATAATCTTCAGAACTCGTGAGTACCGTACATCAGAAGCCTTCTTCATGCTATTCCCCTAGTTACTGCTTGATCATTAACCTTAATCCCCTTTCCTATGTTGTTACTCATGGAGCAAAGCTTGCAACTTTGATGTGATCGAATTCTGAATGTTATCAAAGAGCTTAGAAGGAATAATAGATTCACCTTAGTATTCATGTGACCCAGATAATTTCACCGATGGGCTGAAACATTAAACATGGATAATGCCATTTAGTATTGATGGTTTAGGTCTGTACTGCTACTTTTTTTTTTTACCAACATGTAAAGGTTTGGTGTTAATTTTAGTGTTAAATCACTGGTAATATTAATATTACCCACATTAAAGGAACATTCTGGGCCAAAATGATATATTAGGTTATTCCTAGCACAGGGCACAAAGGCAGAGAATCACAATGTGGCATTAGTCTAAACATTGTGACCCAGCCTACCCTTCCTTTTTGTAATGTACATTGTATTTTTGGCTGAGACTACTTCATATGAAATTGTTTATTAATATCACATACATGAATGTATGTTATATTATTTATCAGTTTGGTATCTAAAATATTTAAAAAATATCTATAATAAACCTAACGTTTCCAACCTGCCACAATTGTGTGAATGTTACATTATTTTAAAATGTAACAATAAAATGTATTTATGTAGTGCCATCAATATCTCTAGCACTTTCCAATTCTACGTGCACAGATGAAATCACATATTACAGAATCCCACACAAATTATCAGTTCACACAAGAAGAATTAGGGCCCTGCTCACAAGAGCTAACACTCTATGAGGAAATGGGTTTAAATTAAAGATAAACATAACTCCCTAGATTAGTTTTGTGAGGATTCCCTTGGTTTATCCATTACATTTGATTTGGACAGGGGCTGCTGTCAAAACAAGGGCCCCTGCTCTTAAAGGTGTATACTGTGAAGCAAATATTGTAAGTGGTGTTGACAAAAGCATTGACACATCAGTCTGGGGAAAACTGTATTAAAATTAGTTTGTGCCTAAGCAATTTACTTATCTCTTGTTGAGAAAAGAGGCAAAAGTCCTTGACATGTACAATGACCCAGTCATAGTTTATAAAAAGAGTTAGGCATGAACAGGATGAGCCAGTCAACATAGTGCATCATGTAGAGGGGTACTAAATAAAAGTGGAGTAATGGTGAAAATAAGGGATATGTGTTATAAAATGTGATAGTCTTGCCTACAATAAGTGTTGTAGGACACACTTAAAACTGTGGATGCTAGTAATTAGTCTAAATGTTCACGGTAACTATAATTTCCAACAATGAACTAAACAAATACAATGGAAGCCATTGAATGAATATATTAAAATCTATATCATCCAGTCACTAGACAGCTCTCTTATACACAAACACCATAAAAAGAGGTGATTGGTTGTTTTGGTTGCCGTCGGCATGGTCCATTTGTATTTTGATCAATAAGGCCTGTTAGGTTTAAAACAGATAAATTAGCAAACGCACCTGTAATATTCTCTGTATTGTGCTGTTATTTTCAATGACTGTGATGCGATGGTTGCCCCAGGAAGTAAAGAACTATCTCATATTAATACAGGTTAAAACTAATTAAAAACTAGCCCGCCACAATAGAGTAGGTGGACTGAAAGCAGCTAGCACACAAATTGGAACTTGTCAACCTATGCGGTGTCTTTTGTTTGAAGCTTGACTAGAGCTGTGCGTGTATACTTAATTGTAGCACTCTTATGCAGCCATGCAGACAGTTCCCAACATACACCGTTTAATTAGACTTTTTTTTCCCTCCATTTTACAATTGTGTCTGTTTCAGTGTGTGTCTATGACAAGACAAAACAATAATGATCAAGTTTATTTTCTGCATTCCAGTCACAGGTCATGTACACTAAGAAATCTCCCTGTAGGCCTCATTTAAACCAGAGAAATAATAATCAGGAAAATGCAAAGAAACAAGTGAATAACTGACTTTCGCCTGTATAAAACAACATAATTGAGATGAAAAGTCTTTGCTTGGTTTGCCGATTTAGTTTATTTTGATTGGAATATTAATATGTGCGCCTGATTTGTTCCATTTCATACTCTTTCCATTTTTAAAAAGACATTTGTGCAGTGTCACTGATCCATATCGCTGGATTTCTACTGAACATTTTAATTTGACTGTCAGACTTTATAAAAGGTGTTTTACAGCGGAACAAATATTGTCTTGTGTTTCTCAGGAATGCTGATTTATGAAAGAGTAGGTAGGTTTATTTTTTGGTAGGTAGCCACACAGGGATTCAGAAAAATATTATGTTTTTACATATTCATGCTTATAAACTTTATATTTTATAACTTACAGAAAGAAAGTGGTGGAGTGGCAAGAGTATTTTTTTTTATTTTTTTTAGAGGTCTAGTTTTCTAATGATTGTAGCTCAGTCTCATTCAAGTAAGGGTTCTTTTACAAAGGCCAATCTACTCATCTCATTTACAGAACTTTAACAATATTTGATGAATCTTGTGGCCAAGTAATGTGTGGCTAATTCTGCTGGTCGCACAATAGATTCGATCAGCCAATCAGCACGTTGATTGCTTGTCAGATGATCACTGGGCTTTTAAAATGGGCCAATTATCCTAGGAATGCTCATTGGCCCATGGAAGAAGACCTTAAATCACAAGGAGAACTAAAGGTGTGTTCACATGTTCAGGTTTTTAATTGTAATTAATGCAAGACCAGCAATTGATTTGAAAAGAGGAGAATTCTTAGCTTTTCCTTTATATGTGATGATATGTTCCTGTTTTCAATAATTGAAATAAAAAACCTAGAACACACCCTAGAGAAAGCCTATCGACCCTATTTCTGTAAACAAGTTAGACCCTTTTTCTATTGCTATAAACATCTTAAAGTTATTTAGACAAGACTGACCAAACTGTCTTTGTTTAAATGTGTGTTTCTCCTGTTTCGTCAGGTTTTCACAGCATGAATAGTCTGCTGCACTAATGATATAAAAGAACAACGAAAGAAACCTGATAGTCTATTAGTCAATGGTTTCCATCAGTGTTAGTTGGGATCCATTTGGAAAATGAATCTGGTATAGTTGTCATGGCTTGCTTAAAAACTGTGAACAGAGCATTATGTCAGTGTGAATGATTCCAATGTATGATGCACTTATGTTAATAAAAAGAGTTATTTGTAACTGACCATGAACATAAGATAATTGGCAAACAATGTTTTGGTTTACAAAAACAGTATTTACAACCGTATATAGCTTAAGGTAGCCATACACATAAGATCTTTCCTGACAGAAGTGTGTGTGCGCCTGCGGGGGGTGGTGGTGGTGGGGGGGGGGGTGCGGTGGTGGTACGTCTCTCTTCTAGTGGTGACTTATCTTCTCGTGAACCAGTGAATTAGGCAGTTGAAACTTAACATGCCATATCCTTCTCTCCTTTGACGTCATCTGTTGGAGGAGAGTTAGGATTCCCCCATACACTTTACAAAGTCAGTCCTGTTCAAATTGACAGGTTTGTCTAACTCATGTGTATGGCTAACCTAAGTCATTCATTTTTATGGAGGCAACTACGAAACACCTAATAGGAAAAATAAGTTAGTCAAGCCCAACATTTTCATACTTAGGGTAGGGTCACACTGAGCAGATACGTAGCGTATTTTACACTGTGAGAAATCTGGAGAACAGTTGGAAATACGCTGTGTATGCTACAGTCCTGTGTTTGCAATAAGCTTTGAAGGCCAACCGCGCACTGTCATAATTGTGATGCTTGGCCGGCTCCTGAACCTTATTGCAGACACAGGGCTATGGCGAGGAAGGACCTGTGTCTGCTCCTAGTGCATACACAGTGTATTTCCCACTGTTCGGCAGATTTCTTGCAGCGTCAAATACGCTGCATATCCGCTCAGTGTGACCCTACCCTTACAGAAGAAGTTTATGAAGAATATCTACCAAGATCAATCTTTAATAGATAGAGACAGGGGCCTATTTAGCCTAGGCTGATCGTCTTGCCACCTATTCTTTCGACAAGTAGACTATTGAGTTATTCCCTGTTATCAAACTTGGAAGTGGTTAAATATGAACAGCATGCTGGTGGGAAATATGCCACGATAGCATGAGATACCTAGAGTCACCATGATGTCATTTCCTCTTTCATTGCTCCAAGTCTCCAGTGATGGTGGCTTTGCAGAATTATTAGCTTGTGAAAGGCAAGATAAAGCATTTCCATGTATTGAATTTGATCACGCTTTGTGGTTTGAGTCAGATGAAATATTAAAGGCTGTTTGTGATCTCACTGACGGGCCAAGCTGGCAAACGTTTGCACGCACAATACAGATATGAAAAGAAGCTAGGCAGACATCATTTTAAAAATGCAGGTGATTTGTTCACTATGCCTTAACATTTATTGTATCTAGGGGAACATGAAGAAAGATATTAGCACAGCTTTTTTGATTGTAGTTTGGACCACCTACCCTGAGTGGAGCTTGCAGGACGCCTAATGCTAAAATGAAATCAGCTTGCTGTTTTGTCTACACAGGTCTATACAATCAGATACAGTGCAAGTTATAGTAAATGATTGTATTTTAAGCATTATTTGCAGATAATCCTTCTGATATTATATTTATACAAAAGCCTCACCATCCCATAGAGTTTTTGTCGTTCCTGTTAATTAAAGTTACTTCATGAATGGGGACTTACCACCGTGATCTTTCATCTTCACTGTCAGTGCTCTGGTTGTGGTTGGCATTGCTTACCTATCTGATTGTGCTAACTGCTAATACATCAATTGGCAAAATAGGGTAAAAAAAAATGTATTTTTTATTTATCTCTGATAAACTTTTATTGGCGACCAAGTCTGTTATTAAAGGCTATTAATGCTGGATAATCGCCCCAGTCTATAAAAATCCCCCCTCGGTTTGTCAAATAAATGAGTGAAATTCAATGAAGTCTGCAATTTCTTCGTTATCAAGATGAAATTCCAACCTCGGTATTCAAATGACTTAAATTCGGACAGACTGTAGGTTGTTATAATCTGAAGGTGCTGAAAGCAGTCTATGGTGGGCTAGACTAGATAAGGCTGTCAATTTAACATATATTAACTTCATAAAATAGTTTCTACTATACACATGTAGATCAATAGATAAGTATATATTTTTTATTTTTGTGCCAAACTGGAAAAGAAAAATTCTAAAAACAACTCTCGTCCCTCCTGTCAGTGGGCTGTGATAATTATTTCATCTCTGTATGATTTAAGTGAATCACAATGCACTGTAATACCAGAGAAAACCAATGCACAAGGGTGGCGCTGCTTTTGAAACAAAAAAATAATATTGAAATAAACAAAAAGAAAAAACAGACCATTCTCATATTCTCATAAAACCCTTTAGCTTTACAGACTGAAATGAGAAAACTAACTGATGCATATGACCCTTCATATGCATAATAATTAACTTGAGGTCGTTTTTTCATCGACGGCAGATTAAAATTAGCATGTAAAATAATAATAATAATAAAAAATACCATTTGTTAGGTTTACATTGCGTTTTTGACAGCAAGAATGGACTGCAGCTCTAATTGTAATTATTGGAACCATGGCACAATGACAGAAACCTGATGGACTCCAATTGGAGTCAGTGAATTCATTGAAAAGGGATATAGGAAGGATTAGGTGGGATCCATAAAAAAAAAAAAAAAGAATATATATATATATATATATATATATCACTGTTTATTATAAATATTTAAACATTCATGTTTGCCTATACAGGTCGATAAGAAAGTAATATTTTTGTATTAAAATAAAAAGAAATGATTATCCCCAAGTAGTGAGATGTAATCCGTCAGCCGGGTGTTGATTGGCAAGGCCCTTGATCTTCTATCTCTCATTAATCTCTTATTGTTTATTTTCTTTTACTTATCTCATGTGAAGGATTATCCGCTACGTGCAAGGTGCTGTTACAACAATGGAATATAAAGATCACGCACTTAGAATTCTCATAAAGTCATGGCGGGGCATTTACTTCACTATACCACTGAAGCCAGCTGTGAACAATTTCAATCATGTCTTTCTGTTACAAGTGTGTCTATGTGTATACCAAATTGTCATTGCTTTATAGTATCTGCCATGCCATAGTTGTTAGCACATTTCACCACCTAAGCTTTAAATACCACTGCTTTGATATTCGGGTTTATAGTATCATGCAGCTTACAGTAATTGATATGTTTGCTTTGAGTATGATAAGTAATTTCATACAATTTCCTGCCTATTAATTAACATTATAACATAAGCTGCTATGTAGCTCTATATATAACCTATGCATTAACATATGTTCCAGCTAAAGCAAAAAGTTTAAAATAGTTTGCCTGAAGATGGGCTACAAATATATGGGAGGTATAAAATTTGTAAAATGCGGAAGTCATTTATGGAGAAACTTAAAGGGGTATTCTGGTCTAAAGCATTTATATTTCGCCAATCCACTATCAGTCCTGTATGCTAAATGTGTGGGAATCTGACTGCTGGAACCAAATCCACTTGCCAGAGCAAGGAATCCCTCAAGGATAGGGTTTGAATGGAGTAGCAGTCAGGATGCTTTCTGTTGCTCCACTATGGCAATAAATGCTAATTATAGTCAAATATATTATAGTCAATGCCATAGACCATGAATAAAGTGGCAGGGAACATGCTTGATCACAAGTCCATTGAAACCTCTCTTAGCCATGTTGCAGCCACAGGGTGACAGGAGGAACACCCTTACTCTGTGTAACCTCACCGAAATAGGTCACCATTCAGTAATGTGATTAAATGGCTGGAATCAGAGTTATCTCTATTTTTAGCCATTAGAACAGTGACTGTATAATATAGATAGTTCATAGGCTCTTTGTATCAATTTACAAAATTGGCATACTTTCCAAGATGAAAATACATCTAGACACTGCTAGATGGCTGTTAGACCAAGAAAACACATGGTACCATTCTTACATCTGTCTGTGTTTTCATAACATAGAAGAGGCGTTTCCAAGCTCCTGAAATTCTGCAAACTGAATCACCTCCTCGCTCCCCCCTAACATCTCTGTTCCTACTTGATTGACAGTCAGGTAACGGATTATAACGCAGAGCCCTGTTTCCAAATCTCTTTCCTGCTCTGTGCATACAAATTGTGCTTAGATGTGAGATTTGGAACAGAGCTCAGCTTTCAGCTGACTGTCAATCAAGCAGGGATGGGAGAAGGAGCAAGAGGGACATTCAAGCCCTCAGCACTTTAGACTCTTGGAATTGCCTCTTTGATATTTTGCACCAGAAAATAAAAGCATTTTCCTACTTTATGGAAGCACAGACAGATATATGAAAGTTACCATTTGTCTCCTTGTCCTAGCAGCCTCTAACAAGAAGACACATGCTTCTACAATGGTGTGCCCTGCACCAGGCATGAGGAGCAAATGGTAAGAGAGAGCTGATAAGTCATGGGCTTCATCATTGTGATCTGTTGGAAAACAGATTTGTCATACCAGTCATGGCCCTGCCCAGAATGAAAGCCATGGCAGTAGTGTGAACTGAATACCCAAAGCTAGGATATATTCATCTGAATGCTGCATTACTCCAGCATTAAATTTTTATGCAGTTGGACAAGTCCCAATTTCACTTTATACTGTACTGTGATATTGGAAGTTAGAGAAGGGTTCGGCTAAAATATACATTTTGAGGAATATCTTCAAACAGCTAATCCCTACTCTGAGATTGCATGTTTCCACTGAGAACTTGCATCATTCCAAGAAAAACAGCCTGTCAAGATCTAGTAGCTTTGAAATATACATGATAAGTACAGCACATGGTGCAATAAAAATACATTTTAGAAAGGCTGTTTTAGGAAGGTGAAGAAATGTTGGATTCAGAGCAAATTTTTCCTGTTCTACCTCAATTACAAAACCTTGGCATAAAGAAAATAATGAACTCATTTTAGAAAATAACTGTAATAAAGTTTTAAAGAGTTTGGCTTCGTTCTTCTACCTAATCATATGGATGTCATTACATGAGATTGTTATTTTAAGGATATAGTTTTCCTTAAAAAAAAAAAAAAAAACTGACATGACTACATCCAACACATTGGTATAGCTACGCTTGATTTTTAAAATATACATTTTTTATTCAAATTTAGGATTTTTCCCACAAACATTGACTACTTTGTCCAATTGCAATATCAAGGATGCAACTCAGGAATGTCAATCATCATAGGGAATAAATATGCACAACAAGTGCTTGGTGTCGCCATTAGGAAGAAAATATGGTCATCTGGTGGCTCATTGTCATTAGATAACATCAAGTCATCTGGGAGGCAACAGCATTAGCCATATTATGTGTGTAGATGGGATTTCGGGATTCTGCCATCATAGCATATGGTGCGCTCAAACTAATGGTTTAGCACAGCATTCTAAACACACATAATGTCAGCACAATTCATTGTATACTTCCTCAAAACATAAAGAGCAATATGGCCGTAGGTCAAATGCCTTTTTTTTTTTTTTTTTACATAGCACTTATTTACATAGTCTCAGTGGTATGTTTTTCTAGTCTGCACATAAAAAAAAAAAAACATGTACAATTTTGGTGGAACCTTGAAAAGAAACAACACAATCATTTAACTTGCAAGATGAAAGAAAAACATGAAAGAAGTATGCTGAAAAGAAGTTGGAGGTCGGTCAATTTTTTTTCTTTATTTTCTTTTTTTTTTTTTTCATTTTGTCTCTCTCTCTCTCTTTTTTTTTTTTTTTACATTGGAATAAATAAATGGTCAGAAGGACCCTGAATTTAAACCAACGCAAAATCTGCTTTTTAGATCATTTTCATAGTTCATATTTAATTACAGTTTATTCAGCCAGACTGTGTATGTACAGAATTTTTTTAAAATTTATTTTGGCAAAAATTCCTCTAGCTTCACTTTTTGTAGAAGTAAGGCAATAAAAAAAATGTTCCTATAAAATCAAAAAGCTTTAGTAACGTGTTAATAGGACAAAATCTTTGGGTTTATTGTGGAATGTGGCTTGTTAACACCACGGAAAAACTAATTTTTAACATACCTCCTGAAAGTTTAACCAATGTTGACTGATTGTTTTTTGTCGAGATCCATGGGCTTTTGTCATTCAGGAGTCTTTCCATAGTAGGAAGGTTCGAAAAGCACTAATAAGCAGAACTGCCCAATGGACATTACTTTCTGCCAGCCTCATATCACTGGTAAAAGGAACATGGCACGCAGGTGTTTAAATTATTTACACTCATAATCGGCCTTTATGTTACATTGCCGAGCTAGGCCTCTGTTATTCTAGTACATAATTGATGGTGCTCAGAAGTGGAAAAGTTAGAAAAGCGGAATTAATGTGATGCGAATGTTCAGTGAGGCAGCTCCAGCTGGCACAGTTCTGTTGGATTGAGCGGTTCAAGAAAGTAGAGGATCGCGTGTGCACGCCCACCGAGGAGAAGACATCAGAAGTAACATGTCTTGACTTGGCATGCTGTCAGGGGTTTGTAGTAAAAGGAGAGAGAGTGACGATAGACTCAGCGCCATGGATTACCTAAGTTCAATTGGAAAACTGAATATTCACTTTTTTATGATGCACTAAGCTAATGGCCAATTTCCCCTTTGTATCATTAATATGATGCAATGGTATAAGTGTACAAGGGCGAGGTATAAATAAAAGCAAAAGTCATATATATATATATATATATATATATATATATATATATATATAGAAGCAGCACCATCGTCTCATTAGCTTTCGCTTTTATTGCTTAATTCCGCTCGCTAAGCTAGAAAGGGCAGGCATAAAGGAAAGGCTAGTCTTGTATCGACATGTAAGATGCTATAAACTAAAATAATGAGATCTATAAAATACAGGTGTGTGTTTTTCTCATAAGGCAAATAAAATAGCACAAAGAAAAACAATAAAAGATCTTTGTGCTCGCACACCTTCATAAAGGAAACATGTAAGACTGAGTTAATTTACTATATGAGTTATGATGATGCCCAAACCCAATCGAGGGAGTCTAGACAATGTGGCCAAAGAAAGGCTTCCCTCCTCTTTCTATTTTTCTATGACTTTTTTTCTAACTCTGCCGACATTGGCTTCATAAGTTATTTCTCACACGTCTGTGTGTGAAAATGAATAGGAAGGAAGGAAATGGTAGGAAACTGTGAGGACAGGAATGTATATGCTCACATTTCTACTGGACATCTTATTATTGCAGCAGACCAGGCTTAGGAAATCTGCATCTGAAATATAAACATGAAGCCTCATTAAACATGCATAGAAAATAAACAGAAAGTAGGTTCAAATAAAATAAAAATATACTTTAAACTTTTTTTTATTATTTCAGACCACTATTACAGGAATATAGTACAGTGTAATGATAATGTCCTTGCAAACACCAATTCCCTATCTACCTTATGAGGAAAACAGGCAACAAGTTAAAATTATATATAGTTATATTTTTCTTTATTAATTAATTAAATAAACATATAATTGTATCGATCTATGCACCATCATGTTGTTCTTAGTACAGCTATATGGACTTAATAAGCTTGGCATTGTTTTTTTTTTTAAGCTAAGTTTAATTTTATGTTCTATGACAGCAGCATATTGTTATTTCGATTGACATAAAAAAAAGAATACATTTTTTTAATTTTTTTTATTGTACCTTTTCAATAATGCTTTTAACAAAATAAAATTGGGAAAAACTATAGACATGCTCTGAAGTTTTAATATTATACCTTCTTCAGGCTTTAACATTTTGGTCAGGATTTTTTACTAAAACATTTAGTGGAACCAATACAGAGAAAAACAATAGTGGAAATATTTTTTTTTCTATGTTAATTCCACTCCTAGATTTAGTTAAAAATCTTGTGCAAGAACACCACCTCAGTTTGGAACCAGCAGGGACCTAATCTGTGGTAGGGAAATAGTTGTTTACATAGAGTTTGTTTACTCATAGTTAGTACATAAATAACTATTCATGTATAACTTCCATAACTGTTAGGGCTCATTCACTACAGAATTTCCGCCCAGAGATATTCCAGGCAAAGATTCCATCTGTACAATGTGCCAGCAGAAAATGCCAGCACTAGGAGCGCTTGGAAATGCGCCATTTTCTTAGGCGTCAACACATTTGCGAGCAGTTTCTGCCAAAAGAATGAACATGTTCATTCTTTCGACAGAGTCTGGAATTTCCATAGTATGAATGGTGCAACAGAATCCCATTGAAAATAGGCCCTTATAGGTGTGTGGATAGGCCCTTATTCTTGACCTAGGAAAATGTGATGCGAGTCACTTATTGGCCCTCGTTTACTAAGAGTGGAGTGTAGGTTTCTTTGTGGGTTTTAATTCTCTACAATTTATTTTCCACGGTATTTACTAAGGTTTCCCTTTATTTTCCAATTTCCCTACACTTAGTTTTTTTTTACACATGCTCTGATCTGTAGGGTTTTCCTCAGATGAAATCCACCACATTTTCTCTGGAAACCTTAGTAAATATGTTGGGTTTTTGTAAATATGTCAGGAACACGCCCCCTTTTCCTGGCGACAACGATCCTTTTTCGGGTTTTCTTAGCAAAATAGAGAGTTAGTCGGGGTTTTTTCAATTCTTGTGTAAATTCTCGCGCGAATTCTCGCGCAGACAGAATTTCTGGCGCAATGTGACAGAATCTGGTGCATAACCTGACAAAACAATAGTAAATGAGGGCCATTTTATTTGGTACAAACTGCATAGATTTTTGGCACAGGCAGTTTTTTTTTATCATTTCCCCCAGTTTGTCAAAAATCTGAAGTTGACATTTTGTGGTGGATCCAAGGCGATTCCACATCACAACCAACAACTATTTTATTGTAGATTTGCTGCAGGTTTTTACTCCTGGTGTTGGATAAAAATGCTGACCAAAATCACAACCAATGAAATGATTGACTTTGGAATTCCTATGCATTATGCATCACTTTCTTTAATTTAAGAGCTCAATAATAAATATTAAGTTTAGTGCATGTTTTACCAAACATTTACCATTGCTTTAAATAATTGAAACAGGTTAATGGCATTATTTCTTCTCTCCAATCACGGCTTCCATGTGAAATATTCTGCTTACTGTTTGTATTTATTTGTACTTGTCTGCTTGTTGTATAACTGCAATCTCCATGTGCCATACCTCTCAGAGCTGAGGAAGGACTAATTTCTGTATTTGCATGCTAAATGCTTCCCTGGTGACATTGCTCCAGGTGATAAAGTGGCTAATAACTTTTATTATTATTCCTCTGTAAAGAATATAAATATCTCCTTCCTTTTTAATCTGTACTAGGAGATTCAAGTTTTCAAGGAAGTCCCTGCTCAATTTTGGATATTAATCTTGTAAACAAAAAAAAAAAAAAATTGAAAATAAAAAAGTGAAGAGAGCTTGGTGGCGCAACAAAGAGAGCAGAAAATGAAAACACACAAAACAATACAAATCACACATTTATCATTAAGGTCATAAAAATGACTCGAAAAAGTAGGAGTCATCTCTTTAAAGGAAGGAAGCTTCATAACACTTAATGAAGCAGCTCATATCCTTAGTTTCTGTGATGACTATGCTATAAAGTATCCTAATAGACTGAAAAAGAAATGCTTTACCTACAGTAAGTAGCTGGAGTGCCATAACAATAACTTGAAAACAGAAGAAAAAGTTAATAATTAGGCACAAAAGGGCCATACCCTAGCAACATTTCATTATCTCCAACCTGAGGTCTCCAGAGGGATCCTTCATGTTCTAGTTATGTATCATTCTCTACCTCTCGGGAACGCTCCTTAGAGACTAGGCCCAAGGGAGTAACAATCAAGCGACACATTTTCAACAACAAAATATTCTACTTTTTTCTTGGCACGGATGGATATTGAAAAAAGACAAGATGATAATCTCGAAACATCTCCAAGCTTTACTTCTTCTAGTATAAGCCCTGTAGGCCTCACTTGGCAATATACATAGCCTAACCCTTGTCTGGTGGCCCTATGTAGCAGGTGGAGGTTATAAGAAGTCCAATTTTTAATAGAACAGACACTTTGTGCCTGTAAGATAAACTTCTATAGTCGGAATATCTTACTTGAGGTGATAGGGGAAATTAACATTTTAATCACACTTGAGGGACAACAATTCTCTTCGCAGTTCTTTCACCCTTGGTATTAAAAAAACGGGAGATATGGTCTTGGTGATGGTGTTTCATTTACTAAATAAATGATTGCCGCGCTGTACTCTATTGGTCGGAGATAATCCCTATGGCATATTGGCATTTATATTTAACGAAAACAGGTAAACAAATCCAGCTGTGTACACTTGATGGTACATGAGGACTTCATTAAATGCCACGTTTCTGCCGAAAAAAAACAAATCTGTTTTGGGATGTAACCTTTTTCTTGCTTCCGTTTGAAATAATACATTTCATTTCAAATTTTTTTTCTTACTATAGATGATTTGTCAAATTCAGGCGTAGCGTGTCAAAGCAAGCTGTGTTATATGATGGCGATGATTGATAGCTCAGTAAATTGAATTAAAGAATTGATGAAAAAAATGAATCGCGGCATAAGTAGCTTAAACTTGTTTTAGGGACAAGAGCCGCTTTGAAGCTGTCTCGTGCGCTGTGCAATAATGGTGGGAATATGTAGGTCATTTGAGTGTGCTGTTATTTATATTACAGATGAATCAATGTCACATATCAAGTTGGAAAAAATACAAATATAGATAGATAGATATAAATATAGATATATAGCTATGAGAGAAATGATATGCAGATAGATAGATATATAGTTCCATAGATGTGGATGGATGGATAGATATTAGATAGATATGAGATAGATAGATAGATAGATATGAGATAGATAGATAGATAGATATGAGATATATAGATAGATACATATGAGATAGATAGATATGAGATAAATAGATAGACAGGTAGATAGATAGATTTGAGATAGATAGATATGAGATAGATAGATATGAGATAGATAGGTAGATAGACAGGTAGATAGATATGAGATAGATAGATAGATAGATAGATAGATATGAGATATATAGATAGCTACATATGAGATAGATAGATATGAAATAAATAGATAGATAGACAGGTAGATAGATTTGAGATAGATAGATTTGAGATAGATAGGTAAGAGATAGATAGATATGAGATAGATAGATAGGAGATAGATAGATAGATAGATAGGAGATAGATAGATGTGAGATAGATAGATAAATAAGAGACAAATAGATATGAGATAGATAGATAGATAAGAGATAGATAGATAGATAGATAGATATGAGATAGATAGATAGATATGAGATAGATAGATAGATAGATAGATAAGAGATAGATAGATATGGGATAGATAGATATGAGATAGATATGAGATATATATGAGATAGGTAGATAGATATGAGACAGATAGATACGAGATAGACAGATATGAGATAGATAGATATGAGATAGATATGAGATAGATATGAGATGGGTAGATAGATATGAGATAGATAAATATGAGATAGATAGATATGAGATAGATAGATATGAGATAGATAGATATGAGATAGATAGGTAGATAGATATGAGATAGATAGATATGAGATAGATAGATGTGAGATAGATAGGTAGATAGATATGAGATAGATAGATATAAGATAGATAGATGTGAGATAGATATTAGAGAAATTATAAGTAGATAGCTATTTATTTAGATAGATGAATAGCCTGTCTCTTGCTGCGATAACAAAATACAATAAAAGATTTATGCCCATTACGCTTTACTATTCCACTGAGGTAAAAGAAAAAAGAACAGTGCTAATAGCCCTTATTGAGGATAATGCAGGAAGTGTTAATGCAAAGTATGTATATGTCAGAAATTGAGGAGAGGTAACGCTGTCCTGCCCACATGACATAGTGACAAGATACCCAAACCACTGATCCATCACAACGAATTAGATAGTCTTTCCTGAGAGAATGCACTCTACCACACTACTTTTACATCAACAGTTTCTAGTCACTCGAGCATCAAATCTTTTCGTGATCATATGGTCAACCCTCTGCACGCTATCGGTGCGATGAGACTTCTTTGCTGGCACGCAACGAAATTTCAACTGTTTCAGTGCTGGATCAAATTGTAGCCGCAGCGCATGCTGGCGGCTGTTCTTTCATTCACGTTTAGCTAAAAGGTTTTATACGGTAAAGTATTCGCGTTGAGAATGAAATTAGTTTTTTTCTTTTTCATAAAATATGAGTTTTGCCTGTTTTGCACCACTCCGGAGGCTGATATGATTCAATTAACATTCATATAATATATACATTAAATATACATGTACTATAAGCATCTACCCAGCTACTGTATAAGTATATACAGTGTGTTTTGTCATGTCTACAATCTTTTCTAGAACTATAGATTGTGTATAACTATCCTGAATACTGATGTGATATGATGATGCTATTCTTTTCTTGTTCTTTAAAGGGGTACTCCGGTAGAAAACTTAGTTTTTTTTTTTAAATCAATCAGAAATTTAAACAGATTTGTAAAATACTTCTATTAAAAAATCTTAATCCTTCCAGTACTTATTAGCTGCTGAATACTACAGAGGAAATTCTTTTCTTTTTGGAATACAGAGCTGTCTGCTGACATCATGAGCACAGTGTTCTCTGCTGACATCTCTGTCAATTTTAAGAACTGTCCAGAGTAGGAGAAAATCCCCATAGCAAACATATGCTGCTCTGGATAGTTTCCTAAAATGGACAGAGATGTCAGCAGAGAGCACTGTGCTCGTGATATCAGCAGAGAGCTAAGTATTCCAAAAAGAAAAGAATTTCCTCTGTAGTATTCAGCAGCTAATAAGTACTGGAAGGATTAAGATTGTTTAATAGAAGTAATTTACAAATCTGTTTAGCTTTCTGGCACCAGTTGATTAAAAAACAAATTCTACTGGAGTACCCCTTTAAGTGTCTTACATATCTTACTGTGAAAAATCCAAGTACAAAACCTAAAAAAAATATTTAGAAGCACAATACAGTTGTATGGTAGATTATTTAATGTCCTCTCTACTACTTCTGCCCTGTTTGTATGTTTCTGATCATGCATCTAAGGCTTTGTTCACACAGTGTATTTTCAGTCATGTTTCATTAAAGAACAAGTGACATGTCCCTTATTTTTACAGATGCAATACATACTGTTCTGTTTACTGTGGCCACAGTCAACCACTTTCCCATAGACTAACATAAAGTATATTAATTGTGTAAAAACGGACGCACATTTTAGAACGATTTTACACTGTGAGAACATACTCTTAGAAAGGCCTTAAACTAGACACTTTAAACCAGCATTTTTAGTGCCATGTGACTACCATTTTATACTTGTTTATATTGTTTAACCCCTTAAGGACTCAGACAATTACATTTTTACATTTTCGATTTTTCCTCCTTGCCTTCTAAAAATCATAACTTTTATATTTTCATCCACAGACTAGTATGAGGGCTTGTTTTTTGCGCGACCAGTTGTCCTTTGTAATGACATCACTCATTTTACCATAACATGTTTTTTTTTTTTTTACAGGATGATTAACATTATATTTTAATAGTTCGGATTTTTACGCACGCGGCGATACCAAATATGTTTATTAAAAAAAAAGTACACTTTTTTGGGGATAAAATGGGGAAAAACTGACAATTTACATTTTTATTGAGGGAGAGGATTTTTCAAATTTTTTTTACTTTAATTTTTTACTTTTATTTTTATACTTTAATAGTCCCCATAGGGGACAATTTATAGCAATCATTCCATTGCTAATACTGTCCAGTGCTATGCAAAGAGCATAGTACTGATCAGTGTTATCAGTTCATAAAACCCATCCATATCATGCGGATTGCCAAAAATCAGTGGATTACAACCCAAAATCAGCAGCAATGTTTAGACCAAAAAGTGCGAAAAAAAAAAAAAGGACACTTGCGCCGAATATAGATGGAAAAAAAAAGTGTACACACAATGATAAATGCCAGCCGTTGTGTTTTTGGAAAAAATAAAAACACCAAAACGGTAAAAATGCTTTAACATGACAAAAAATGCCACAATAAAAAACGCTGCATGCAGTGTGTTAAACAATGCACTATATAATTCCAAGTAACATCTGGCTAAATAATAACAATAAATATCTATTTAAAAGAAAGCACCAAAAATGCTCTGTTTGAAGCCAGCCTTAGACTATGTTGACACAGACATAGGGTGGAATACGTCTGCAGCATGCATATGAGATCTGTAAACACTCATCCATTTGCCTGCTGTGGATTTGACCTGTGTCCACAGGTAAAATTTGCAGGTGTTCCATCCTGTGTGAATTCATTCTAAGGCCAAGTTCACACACCGTAAAATTAGCCATTTTTTCAGCTGTGAATGGACGTTTTGTTATGGTGTGTGAACATGGCCTAAGACTTGAGTCAAACATGCAGAAGAGAAGAATCAGTCTTTCTTTTATACTTGTCGTATACTTTTGGGATACATGTTTGGCTTTGGCTCAAAACTCTGGCTGCAGGATAAAACGACCACAAAAACTTCATGTGTGATTCCAGCCAAAAGGGTGTGAAAACTTTCCGTTACTGAGATATGGGTGTGAACTGTGGAGCAATAGAACTTCACCATACAACAGACACTCTCCTGTGGGGTATTCCCTGGCTCCGTCTTTATAGATGATACCAGTCCTCCAAACTATTTCTGCTATAAAGCCATTTATTCGATATGAAGAAGCTGAATTTCAAGTAAGACAAGATTGGTGTGGAAGAAACTCTATTGCAGAGACTACATTAGCGGCAGACTGAAAAAAAAAAAGCGCCTAGAACTTTATGTTATGCTTACACTTTCTTACACTTTCTGCAAGAGCATAAAGGTTTTTTTTTATGCCTCCCTTAATGATTCATAGCACTGACCACACTTTTCACAGCTGCCAAATGCTCCTTTTTATGTTTTTGGAAGTAATAAGGCAATATTACAAACTATAAATTATTGTCTTAGTAGTTGCATGCTGGCCAGCCCATCCATTCTGTACTTTATGAAAAGTTATGTTTAATGTCACTTAATGAGTACTTAGGACTGGTGCGCTTTCAGGTACTTTGATGGGCTCTTAAATTTACAAACGTCCTTCTACCATAAATTCACAATAAAGATTAGTAGAAAGATGGAGAAAGCAGTTCTGTATACCACTTGTGATTTATGAAGGTCTTTAGAAACACCAGCTCTACAGAACAAAAGTACTAGAGAAAAAATATACTTCTGGATAACGTAAGCTTGGTGATATATGTGGACCACGTGAACATTACACATGTACTCTTAAAAGGCAGGGATAGTGTTTGTATTACAAAGGAATCGGCTGCACTGGAATTCATAATATTCCATAATTCCTAATCTCAAGGCCCCAGCTTTCACTTTTCACTTTCTTTTCTTAACTGTGTTTCTATTCTTTATGAAACAAAACAGTCCAATGTATATTTAACAAAAAAGAGTTCTTACCGCTGTTTAACAAACATTTTGTTCTTGAAAAATGAAATATAACCCAATGAACATGTGGTAACATCTAAAAAAGGTCAAGGAGGCCTAAAATACTGAAGATGTTGATTCCATGTAAATGATATCAAAGCTGATTGTAGATTCCTACATTTTATCTATATCAGTTATTTTTATTTTTTTTTACTAACTAGGAAAACATCAAGCTACTATAAGGTAACAATAATATGGATATGTATTGTTCCCCATGCTGGCTTCTTAAATGGGTGCTCTGCCCCATGACATCCAAAGGATAGGGGATAAAATGTCTGATGGCAGAGGTCCCACCTCTGGGGACCCCCGTGATCTCCCTGCTGCACCCGGCGCTCTTATAGAGCGTTGGGTGCAGCACCAAAGGCTTGTGACATCACGGTCATGCCCCGCTTGTGATGTCACGTCCACTTCCCATCAATGCAAGTCTATGGGAGGGGGCGTGTATACAAGGGTCTGGCAAAGTTTCCTTCTGGCCATAACAGATCCCACTGTTGTAAATGGGATAATTTAAGAGGGGTATGGATATATAATTAAAAAAAAACTACTTTCCACTGGACTAAAATGAACCAAAATCTACTTGTCCCTCATGATGATTCACTTGTCCCAGCCAATTTTTGCCGCCGTGCTTGTCAAGTCCGGCCTGCCCGGCGCCCAGAACTGTATGTCCCGGGCATCGGGTGATAGGTATTCCACATCCCTGATTCAAGGAATCAGGCATGTCAGTGGGGACAATGAACTGGTCTAGACACCAGATTGGCCAATGTGTGTTGCACCATTTTCTTATCTTTTTGCATTTTCGATTTTTGCATTAGAACTGATATATATGTGAACCAAGACATAGCATTAGAAATGTGAACCCAGACTTAGCCAGTTATATTATTAAACTAAATGGGCTTCCAGCTCCTTCTTAGGGGGCTGTCACATATATCATTGACCTGATCCCATCCCATTCAATGGAAAAAAATCAGATTAATCTCAGGACACTCTGAATGGGGAAGCGCATCTTAATGCGTTCCCTCATCTGGACTTTTATTTTTATGGGTGTGTGTGTGTTTGGAGGGAAGAGTAAGGAAGGTAAATATGTTACCTATCTGAATAAAAATTTAAAGAAGTGTGCTAGCTGAAAAACTCCTTTAAATATTGAGAAAAAATGGAAATTAGTTGTCCATGTCCAGCACTAGATCTGTACTTGTTGGGATTCTGCTATGGAATTTGTTGTTATATGAAAAGACTTTAGTCCACATATTGGGCATTATCTCAGGAGGGGCTGAGGACCTCTATTAAAGATGCATATGGTGATTACAGAACAAGTACTGACTGCAGATTTAACTCTGTTCCATACAAGAAATAAAATGCTGCATTAAAGGGCTGAAAATAGATGACTATATCGCTGACAAATGTCTGTCTGCTGGATCCCATCCAGGATTCACTAGTATTAAGGACTCGCATAGAATCTGCTAAGTAGCCTGGCACAACATCATTTTTTCCTAATTAACTTGCCTTTACTTTTGTTTTTACATGGAAAACTTTCCCCGAAATGTTCTGCTAGCGGTCATTTCTACACAAAGAGGAAAGTATGTACAGCCATGGCAACCAATCACCTAGCTGCTATGAATAAGCTGGCTTGGCATAGAGCATTCAAAGCTATAGAATCTATATATTGTTTCTATTTCTGTTTTGTTTTTCATTACTGAAATGGACAGATTTATATTTAGGTGGTAATATTTGTTTTACAGTTATACTTCATCATTAGCTATTCTTAAAGTGCTCACTCACGTGAACACCTGAAATTTTAAAAGTTTTATAATCCAGATGACATATTTGGGTCCCTGAGAGTTAATTTTAAGGACTTTGGAAGAGAAGGCATGGCGTTTCTTTTTACTGCGTGTCTACACTGCTGCCTTCTCAGCAATGGGCTCCAAAGTCAACTAAATCAAAAGTAATATTCAAACTTCAACTACTCATTCCATTCCATTGGAGTCTTAACTTAGCGGTGAGTGCAGATGTTCTTTTTCTTTTACGTCTATTATGTGAGACAGAAGAGTCTGCAGTACTGATTCACTGATGTGCATGTAGTCTTTTCCTATACAATGGCACCTCAACACCCAATATGCAGGTGAAGTACAGCACAGTTTCTTTCTAGTAAACAGGACTGGCTGCAGTTTCCTGTATAGCCAGATGACTGGGCGGGCTGATGTGCAGGAAAAAACAATAAAGAATCTGGTGTGAGTGCCAGAGGTTAGGCTCACATGATCATAAAGTGATGGCATATCCTAGCAAAATGCGATCACTTGTTGAAAATGGCATATCCCTTTGGCATTAAGGTGTAACTGTAAAGTTAGATGAAAAATTATTATAGTGCAGAACAATGCACAATAATAATTTTTCTAAATTTCTTTCATTTTCAATTCAGCTTGTAAATATCTGTATAAAGCAACCATTACAATCCTAGCTCCTAGACAGAGCCCCCTGTTCCATTTCTAAAGCAAATTTAGCCTCCACGAGTCTCAACTCTGTAGAATTCCATTACATTCTATGGTGCTGGATCTGGCACTAAGGTGTGTTATGAAAATGGAGCAGGAGGTTCTGTCATCTAATGCATAGTTATATGTGGCTAGGAGTGATGATAATGGCTGTTCTTTACAGTTATTTACATGCCAAATTGAAAATCTAAATCTTTTACAAAATAATTGTATTTGTCCTTTCTACGAGTAGACAACATTTCTTTTATCTTGGCTAACAGTTTGATCAAACTGGAATAAATCTTCAGTTGTCCAAAATATTTTTCTTATCCAGCTTTTTCCAGGTTCCACAAGGTGAGCCTTTGCCTAGAACATTTACAATATGGTAAAATAAAAGGTGTATTATTTGGTGAGGTCACATATTAGATATCTCACAAACATTTCAATTTCAAAGCTCTTGTGAAAAACATTTGCATTAGGTATCCAGAATAGAATTTGTCTCCTCTGTCATTGGCTAACGGAGTTGTTCTATTGGATAATGATGGACGGGGCCATACCAAATGGTTGTATTCCTATTGCTTCAATGAGAGGTAAAGGATTCTATTTTGCTGTCAGAGCACATTTCAGTACAAGGCACAGGTCCAGCATGAAGTTGCATGCCGTATTTATGTGGTTGACAACAGCAGAGGAGAAATGGTGTATGAATGGAGGATTGGTCTTAGGGTTATAGAATAGAGTTTGAGTAACTGTCGTCTTTCAGTTCCACAGCAATATTCGGTGATTTCTTTTGATGCCTTCAGTAAAAGATATATAATGGGATAACCTGCACTTTCAGTTCAGCGAATATCTAACCTTTTTGAATTCATTGCTTCATTGAGTTATTATTTCTAATCACACGCCTGATTGACTCAAACTAAATGACTGCTAGCCTGAAAGAGGCACGAGCCTGAAACCCCGGGCTGCAAAGGAGCATTTTAGCTAGAAAATCGGCATCATCAAGAGCTGCTTGTACAGCCCAATTCTTGCCATCTTTTATATTCTAAGGTTTAGCATTCATCCATATTCCCCGGATGAGCAGTCATTGATGTTCCAGTTTGCCTCTAGAGTATTGGTAAAGAGTGTCAAATTGTGAGGGCCAAACATCAGCTTCTATTGTCTAATGCCAAGAAATCATTTTGCTCCATAAATCTCCCTAGCTGCCAGTCTACAGTACACTCTAGCTGCCTGTCTATCTACAAATCTGAGTACCTAAATATATGTGTGTGTGTATATATATATATATATATATATATATATATATATATATATATGTATAGAGAGAGAGAGAGAGAGAGAGAGAGAGAGAGAGAGAGAGAGAGATTTGTAAAATGTATGTAATTCTTATATTTATACAAATATTTATTATACAAGCAGCCGTATTAGTCCAGTGATACAGATGCAAATCAAAAAATGTTGCAGTATCTTGTAATACCTTTTTTATTGGATGAACAGAATTTTGGATCTCTTTTGGATTTGCTTTGGACTTGTTAAAGGGAGGAATGCTGAAAGCTTTAGAAAATGGGTTAGAAAATTGGAATGAAAGCCAGTTAGTTTTCTAGGGCCTATTGGTACAGATATTGGCTGGCATTTATCATTGTGTGTAAACCTTTTTTGGCATCTATATTTGGTGCTATTTTGGTGCAAGTGTCCTTTTTTTTTCCACCTTTTTTGCACTTTTTGTTTTACACATTTCTGCGGATTTTGAGTTGCAATCCACTGATTTTGGCAATACGCTTGATATGGACCCACAGCAGACAATGACAAATGACTTCATTGTCTTATAAAAAAAATTGTAGAATACGTACTAAAGGACAATACTAGGAGTTGCCTTGGCACCTGAAAAGGCTTGTAGTCTGTACTGACATGTAAAAAGCCACCAGTATTATAAATAGCGTGTGGTAGGTGGAGGCCATGTTGCAGATTTTACATTGGGGAATAAATAGCTTCAAGTTACACCTCTGCCTGCTGTATGTTAATGAATTTTCTTCCTTCAAAAGATTTTCAAACATTTCTGATCTACTGCCAGGTTCATAGGGCACATGTTCTCATGCATAATGTTTGAGACCACAACAACAAGAAAGATTAGTTTATGTGGTTACCCTGCAGGGACACCCGTCCAGACAGCTTCTCTGCATGTACAAAATATAGACATTGTAGTGTAGACTTGTTCCCCGTCATTAAAGACATTGGATGAAAGCACTGGCAGTGTATAAATAATTGCATTTCTCCCTTTATAGTTGTCATGCACATAACATTAAAGGGGTACCAAACGTTTAGAGTCAGTGTCGGGGACTCGTGATGTCCCGGCCCTGCTTCTTGTGACATCATGCCCCGCCCCTCAATGCAAGTCTATGGTAGGGGGCAAAAAGCCCCCTCCCATAGACTTGCCTTGAGGGGACGGAGCATGACATCACAAGGGGTGGGGCCATGACGTCACAAGTCTCAAAACATTTTGTCCCAAACATTTTGTGGAGTACCCCTTTAATGAAAGGGAATTCCTTCAAAATTGGTGTGTACCTGAGTCTCTTACCTGTCCTCCAGCCTTAGAAACCGATAAAAAAATTACTGCCTTCTTAATTAGATAACATATTGTTATTAATATGTTTATTTATGTGTTTATAAAATAAACAACTGTTCTACAATGGCTGTATTATCTCAGTCACTACTATCATCCCATGCACCATCGGTGTTCTGTAGCAGAAGCAACAAGGGAAGTGAATGAAACTCATGCTATGTCCCAGTTGTTCCTAACATTGTATCATTTATGATGCATTGTTCTAGTTATGTTTTAATATTAAAACTTCAAAAGGTAAATTCAAAAGAACACAGAACAAAGACTTTATTTTATTTTTTATTCTGAAGAAGTTTATACTTAAATTTCATTCATACTGTGCTAACTCTTGCTGCCAAAATCTGAATCAAGACCACATGGGTGAAAAGATTGGATCTGATTCCCCTTGACTGATATCATGAAAACCTATCAAAATATTTAATAACAATCAAGCTCTTGTCTTACTCTTTACTGTAAAAGGGGAAGGGGTTCAATAAGACCTGATAAATATATATATAAATATATATATATATATATATATATATATATATATATATATATTTAGATACAATATATATATATATATATATATATATATATATATATATATATATATATATTTAGATACAGCACTCTAAAAAAAAAAGGGATTCAAGTATGTGGGTGCAAGCGGTCTCAGGGACCCCGGTCCTGGGCCCAAAAATGCAGACAAAAGGAACGGCTGCCGTACACCAGAGTATCCAAAGTACAAAAAAGTGATTTATTCCAGCTAAAAATAGGACAACGTTTCTGTGGTCTCACACCACTTGAGACTTGAGAAAGGTGGTGTGAGACCACAGAAGCGTTGTCCTATTTTTAGCTGGAATAAATCACTTTTTTGTACTTTGGATAATCTGGTGTGCTGCAGCCGTTCCTTTTGTCTGTATATATATATATATATATATATATATATATATATATATATATATATATATATATAATTTAAATGTATAATAGAGTAGTATTGGTTATTGGTCAACTGCATATCTACCTATCGATCTGTGTCATATGTATCTATCTTGTGTGTATCAAACAGTTGATCACCCTATCTATTTGTCCATCTCATATCTACTGATCTTTTATCTGTTTAGTTTGTTCATTTATCCATCAATGTTTGTATTTGCCAATTATCTAACCATTTGCAAAGCAAAAATTAAAACAATTTGAGGAGGTAATGCATTTTGCGATAGGGTTTTAAATACATATTTACAAGAAATAAAAGTGATCTAATAGGGTGATAGTGTCCGCAAACTGTGTTAGAGTAGCTGGTTTCTCCTTCGGGTTCACAAGGTTACACAAACTGTCACAGAAATTAAACATCCCAGTTGTTGCTTGACAATTGAATTATCATTAAGCCACATGAGACAGTCAATCAGGCGTTATGGATAACCTTTAGTGCGTCAACGCCGAGCTATGTATATAATAACAATTATAATAAATAATAAAAAAAATATATATAATTAACCGCTTAAGGACTCAGGGTTTTTCCGTTTCTGCACTTTCGTTTTTTCCACCTTACCTTTAAAAAAAATCATAATTCTTTCAATTTTGTACCTAACAACTATATGATGGCTTTTTATTTATGCCACCAATTCTACTTTGTAATGACATCAGTCATTTTACCCAAAAATCTATGGCGAAATATGAAAAAAAATCATTGTGCGACATAATTGAAGAAAAAAATGCAGTTTTGTAACTTTTTGGGGGTCTGTTTCTACGTAGTACATTTTTCAGTCCATACGGTCCATTTCTATTCTTTAGGTCCATACGATTAAAATGATACCCTACTTATATAGGTTTGATTTTGTCGTACTTCTGGCAAAAATTATAACTACATGCAGGAAAATTAATACGTTTAAAATTGTCATATTCTGACCCTTATAACTTTTTTAATTTTTCACGTATGGGTCGGTATGAGGGCTCATTTTTTGTGCCGTGATCTGAAGTTTTTAGCGGTACTGGTTTTGTATTGATCAGATTTTTTAAACGCTTTTTATGCATTTTTTCATGACATAAAAAGTGACCAAAAATGCAATATTTTGGACTTTGGAATTCTTTTGCACGTACGCCATTGACCGTGCGGTTTAATTAACATTATATTATTATAATTCGGACATTTCTGCAAGCAGCGATACCACAAATGTTTATTTTTATTTCCACAGGTTTTTTTTTTTTTTTTTGTGGGAAAAGGGGGGTGATTCAAACTTTTATTAGGGAAGAGGTTAAATGATCTTCATTCACTTTTTTTCACTTTCTTTTTTGCAATATTATAGCCCCCATAGGCTTTTACATTGATCGTTGTTATCCCATAGGATAACATCGATCAATGATTCTGCCGTTTGACTGCTCATGCCTGGATCTCAGGCACGGAGCAGTTATTCGGCGATCGGACAGCGAGGAAGAAGGTAGAGGCCCTCCTTGTGTGCTCCAGCTGTTCGGGATGCTGCAATGTTCGGGACGCCCCCGCCCCGTGTGATGTCATGCTCCGCCCATCAATGCAAGCCTACGGGAGGGGGCGTGACAGCTATCACGCCCCCTCCCATAGGCTTGCATTTAGGGGGAGAGCGTGACATCACATGGGGGCGTGACGTCACACTCCGCCCGCCCTGTAGTCACTGGTAATGAGTCCCGGAGCAAACACCCTCCTGGGACTGATTACATATGGGGTGTCGCGTGCAATATCACGCGGGTCCCCAGTGGCGGGACTCCTGCGATCAGGCATCTTATCCCCTATACTTTGGATAGGGGATAAGATGTCTAAGCACCGGAGTACCCCTTTAAAAAATATGTAACATAAATAAATAAAATACAATGAAATGTATATAAATATATATATATATATATATATATATATATATATGCTTTGTATGAGGCAAGCTTGTGTACTTGTGTAAAGATTTAATCTGTATAGTATCATTCTGTGGAAAATTCCTGTTAGTCTTCTTTTATTTATACCGGTTTAATCTGTCATTCATTAATCTTAGCCTTGGGGAAATTACTTTGATTTTTAAATTTTTTTGTTTAATTCTCAAAATGTCCTTGAAAAAAAAAAATAAGATACAGACCAATAGTTTTCAATCTTGGCCTAAAGCAAGGCTTAGTAAGGGCTAAAGGTAAAAAACGCACACACAAAATAGATACCTTTTTTTTTTTTATAAATGAAAACATTAGGCTGAGCAGCTTCAGTGCATTGTAGTGACCATGCTGCCGTTTATTCTGCCATCTCTTTACTATTCTATATCCAATTAGCCAGACAGAATGAAATCATTATTCATAGGTTGACTTTAAACAACCCTTCCTCATATAACCTCTGCATTCAGAACACACAATAGGGATTACTTACAGCTTTTCTGTCTGTTTATGAAATTCTGGAGAATATCTTGTTTGTATGAACACGGGTGGTCACTGTAAGCAACCATCTAATAGAAGGAAGCATTTGAGATTGATATCACTGAATAAATATATATTTTCCTGTTTTAAAATTTTTATGTATTTATTTTTAAGACACAAAACACTTGTGGGAATATATTTTCTGTTCTCTGCTCTACTATAGAGAACTGCATAATGGTCTTGGGCCCCAATTTAAAATCTGTCTCAGACCCTCCTCCCCCCTATGATGTGGAATGTATAGTGTTGGTATCCAATCTCTAGGGCTCTGGCGCAATTGCAACCTTTGAACCCCTTATTGCTAGGCCTATATGCTATGTGCACATCCATTTTTTTTGGCCAAATTTTTGGGGGCTCAAAAAAAGTATAAAAAAAAATTCAAACAGTGTCCTTTTTTATTCAAGCAACAAATGTCTGGAAATTCATCCTTTAGTTTTTCCAAGACCTTCCTTTTGGGTCAATTCACACACACACAAAGTATTGGCTGCAAATTTGCTGCTATGAATTTGATGCTGCTAAATCAATATGAATGAATAGTTGAACATCAAATCTGCAGCATCAAATCAGCAGCTGATACGGTGTGTTTGAATGTACCCTAAGGGTCTGTTCATGCAGCGTAAAATTTGCTGGCATATTTTATTTTCCACGCACATTTTTGTCCATAATTGGCCACATTTTTGCAGATTACAGAGGAAAATGCACATATAAAATGAACATAACTTAAAGGGGTACTCTGCCCCTAGACATCTTATCCCCTATCCAAAGGATAGGGGATAAGATGTCAGATCGCCGGGGGCCTGCTGCTAGGGACCCCCGGGAATTGCTGCTAGGGACCCCCGGGAATCATTACTGCTATCGAACTCGCTTTGCGCGTAATGATGGGCAATACAGGGGGCGGAGCATTGTTACATCACAGCTCCACCCCTCGTGATGTCACAGCCCGCCCTCTCAATACAAGTCTATTGGAGGGGGCATGGTGATAGTCACGCTGCTCGGTCCCCTGTCTCGCCCGTCATTACGCACAGAGCAAGCAGCGGGACCCCAGCGATCTGACATCTTATCCCCTATCCTTTGGATAGGGGATAAGATGTCTAGGGGTGAAGTACCCCTTTAAGGGACATTTTTGTAATCAGTAAAATATGGCCTCTTTTCGTTTGATATATTTGTAAGATATTTTTTGGGCTCTAGCTGATCTAGTGGTCAGAAATGGCTATTTTTGTTTCTAACGCATATCGGCCCAAAATACATCCCAAATTAAATGCTAAAATCTCAGAAATTAAGGCCTGGATACTTAATTTTCATTTAAAATGAATTTTAAAACAGCTATTTTTGGGCCTTAGAGTCAGCTGTCTATAGCAAATAACTGTGCTTTTTATTTGGTTTTGTTTTTTATATTTACGGTCACCTGCCCTTTATATCTTTTCTCCATATTGAAATATTTGTGTTGTTCTCTTGTTATGAAAAAGCAGGAAACTTACCATATTTTTTGCCGTATAAGACTTTTTCTTGGTGGGTCTTATAAGGCGAATACACACCTATCGCGGTGGTCCCTGCGGCCATCAACGGCCGGGACCCGCGGCTAATACAGGACATCACCGAACGCGTGACCAATTCGTCCTATAAAATTAGGTGCGTTTTATATGCCGGAGCGTCTTCTATGACGAAAAATACGGTATATGGCTCTGACTCTTGAAAAACATTCTTTTGTACATATTTCCTTGGAATTAAATTTTTTTTTTGCTTCACTTTAAAAAGGTGGCTGTTGTTTTCTTTTAATTCCAAGCTCGGGTAGTACAGAAGAGTTTCAGAAAGCTTTCGTCTGCTCCTCCGCTGGGGTCCTGAGTAGGAGGTGAAAGGCCTACGCTGGAGGGAAACACTGCAGCCAGTTTTAAAATACCTAAGTTGTTTATCTAGTAAAGATTTTACAAGGGGCTCTTTGCTTAACCATATGCTGTACTTTAGCTTCTTGGACTTGTGCCCTGTAATCTACTACACTTCTAAACCCCCCATTTTCCATTTGCCCTCCACATTATCAACAAACATTGTGGTAACAGACCAAATATTTTAGAAGGCAAAATAATACAGACTGGCGATAACACAGATGTTTAAACAAAAGATATTCACATAGGATAATGCCATCATTTACGCCTGCTTACGTTTCGCCCCTCTACTCTTTCAGAGGGAAGAATTTGATCCTCCAAATGTGTTCAACAGGCTTCGATGTATAGTGATTTTTCATAATAATTACAAATAAGGAAAGAGATGTGTCAGCTGTAAAAATACCATGGTTTGTATTGTGATGGCAAACAGATAGCCATAAGAGTGCGTATCTCATTGGCCTGTCTAGGCCGGAGAGTCCAGTGGTGCTTTGACAGATTTAAAGGGGTATTCCAGGAAAAAAACTTTTTTATATATATCAACTGGCTCCAGAAAGTTAAACCGATTTGTAAATTACTTCTATTAAAAAATCTTAATCCTTTCAGTACTTATGAGCTTCTGAAGTTAAGGTTGTTCTTTTCTGTCTAAGTGCTCTCTGATGACACCTGTCTCAGGAAACGCCCAGTTTAGAAGAGGTTTGCTATGGGGATTTGCTTCTAAACTGGGCGTTTCCCGAGACAGGTGTCATCAGAGAAGACTTTAGACAACCTTAACTTTAGAAGCTCAAAAGTACTGAAAGGATTAAGATTTTTTAATAGAAGTAATTTAAAAATCTGTTTAACTTTCTGTAGCCAGTTTATATATATATATATATAAAAAGTTTTTTCCTGGATATCCCCTTTAAAGCTAAGAGGTGAGGTGACCTCATTGAAATGATCTTTTCAGATGGGCTTTAGACTTTAATATGGAAATATTGTATCAAAAATGTTTTTATGTTTTATATCAGTGGTCTCCAAACTTGGAGTTGTAATTGTGCAACATCTGAAGGTCCACAATTTGTAGACCACTGTTTTATAGGATTTTTATATACTCTATCTATCTATATCTATCTATCTATCACAGAATAGCAAACTACAACTTGAACATGTGGAGATCCATAGTTTGGAGACCACTGTTTTATATGATTCTAATATATATTGTTCCTTGTATGTATGTATGTATCTATCTATGTACACATTCCATGTAACCTTGCTATAACTAGCCTCCCTACCAATTAAAAAATCAAAAAGCAGTAAAAGGAAAACATGACTAAGGCGCTAAATGTGCATATAATAATAATAATAATAATAAAAAATAAATATATATATATATATATATTTTTTTTAAGTACTTATTTTATTTCTATTAATGTTTCTAAAACATCTAAAAACTAACAGTGAATTTATTAAGTACAATATATGTTATTTATTTATATCTATATTTATTTTTTATTTATTTGTTTATTTATTGATCTTTTACTTTTGTAAGAGACAGAAAAAAAAGTATGGGTAGAATAAGTCTTTCCTTTGAAAAATGTCCTCCCTCCTTTTCCTGCCATTCCATATTTTTTTATGCCTCATATACTCTTAATGTTTTATAAAGTTTTGTTTCTAATTATGCTATTTCTAAAATTCTTCTCCCCCTTCCATATAACGGACAGCTGAAATACAGTATTTTTCTTCAAGGTAATTTGATTTGTCCATAGTAACGTGCTGAAATAATAGGTGCCATTCCCTCATGTATCTATATTTCCATGGAATATCTAGGCGTGCCCAACAATTCCATTAATTGATTTAGGAGCCCTGATTCCTCTCCCTTCTGCACGCCAGCTAAGCACAATATTTTTCTGCTTCGAGCCACAGGCGCTTGCTGAGTTTTAGCCCTGCTCAAGTGAAAAATTATTTACTAGTTTTCAGTCAGGGCTACCTCTCCTGCGGTTAATGTTAATAACGTGGAGGGGTAGATCAAAGAAAAATCCACAGGACGGTGTAAGAAATTTTGTCTGTGGCCTACGCCATAAGACAAGGACATTACTCTGTGATATGCAAGACGGCATTTTTTTTTTTTTTTGGTACGGCCGGAAAGTCTAACAATAACAGCAAAATCTCACTTTTGGTAGAAACAACTTCAGACGATAAAAGGCCTGGATCACCAGAACATTTGCCCTATTGACTGCGCCTGTTTTTACTTATTATTGATCTAACCAATGTATCGGTAATTGAGTCCTGTAACTTCTGGGTAAACCTCCGATGACTGAGAAAATCCTATTTTGATGAGATAAATTCTTTAGGCAGACAATGACAGATCGTCTGCTCTCGGACAGCTGCTTCGTATTGGATGAACTTTTTGACCGCTAATAATCTTGTATTGTTGCCAAGCAAACCAAAAGGGGTTGAAACGTGCTGCAAAGTAAGTTAATGTTCCTTCTCGTTTCGATGGAGAAGAAAGCAGGTCATGTACAAGAAAAACATATTTAGAGTTGAGGCACATCAGACAGGATTTATTAACCTACAAATTTAATGTACATCTCTGCATGCCTTCGACAGATGCCATTGATTCTTTATGTCAGCTGCTACTGCGGAAAATGACTGGTAATGCAAATTTGTTACAAAATATGTCAGCGGTGTGTACTGTATGGGAACATTAAACAGCTCAGTGAGGCTAAACTAGGCAATGCAGCCACCGTGTTAAAATACAAGAAAAATGGTAAGTTTTTTTTATATCTCCTATCTGTCTATCTATCTATCTTTCTATCTGTCTGCCTGTCTAACTACCTATCTATTTAGCTATAGATCTCATATTTATCTATTTCATATCTATCTATCTACACTGCTCAAAGGGAAAACTTAAGCAACACATTGTAACTCCAAGTCAATCACACTTCTGTGAAATCACACTGTCCACTCAGGAAGCAACACTGATTGACAATCAATTTCACATGCTGTTGTGCAAATGGAACAGACAACAGGTTGAAATTATAGGCAATTAGCAAGACACCCCTAATAAATGATTATTTTTAATGCTGGCGGTGCTTTCACTCTAGTGGTAGCATGAGAGTCTACAACCCACACAAGTAGCTCAGGTAGTGCAGCTCATCCAGGATGGCACATCAATGCGAGCTGTGGCAAGAAGTTTGCTGTGTCTGTCAGTGTAGTGTCCAGAGCATGGAGGCGCTACCAGGAGAAAGGCAAGTACATCAGGAGACGTGGAGGAGGCCGTAGGAGGGCAACAACCCAGCAGCAGGGCCGCTACTTCTGCCTTTGTGCAAGGAGGAGCAGGAGGAGCACTGCCAGAGCCCTGCAAAAGGACCTCCAGCAGGCCACAAATGTGCATGTGTCCACTCAAACGGTCAGACTCCATGAGAGTGGTATGAGGGCCCGACATCCACAGGTGGGGATTGTGCTTACAGCCCAACACCGTGCAGGACCTTTGGCATTTGCCAGAGAACACCAAGATTGGCAAATTCGCCACTGGTGCCCTGTGCTCTTGACAGATGAAAGCACTGAGCACATGTGACAGACATGACAGAGTCTGGAGATGCCGTGGAGAACTTTCTGCTGCCTGCAACATCCTCCAGCATAACCGGTTTGGCAGTGGGTCAGTAATGGTGTGGGGTGGCATTTCTTTGGGGGCCACACAGCCCTCCATGTGCTTGCCAGAGGTAGCCTGACTGCCATTAGGTACCGAGATGAGATCCTCAGACCCCTTGTGAGACCATATGCTGGTGCGGTTGGCTCTGGGTTCCTCCTAATGCAAGACAATGCTAGACCTCATGTGGCTGGAGTGTGGCAGCAGTTCTTGCAAGAGGAAGGCACTGATGCTATGGACTGGCCCGTCCGTTCCCCAGACCTGAATCCGATTGAGCACATCTGGGACATCATGTCTCGCTCCATCCACCAATGCCACATTGCACCACAGACTGTCCAGCAGTTGGCGGATGCTTTAGTGCAGGTCTGGGAGAACATCCCTCAGGAGACCATCCGCCACCTCATCAGGAGCATGCCCAGCCATTGTAGGGAGGTCATACGGGCATGTGGAGGCCACACACACTACTGAGCCTCATTTTGACTTGTTTTAAGGACATTACATCAAAGTTGGATCAGCCTGTAGTGGGGTTTTCCACTTTGATTTTGAGTGTGACTCCATATCCAGACGTCCATGGGTTGCTAAATTAGATTTCCATTGATAATTTTTGTGTGATTTTGTTTTCTTCACATTCAACTATGTAAAGACGAAAGTATTTCATACAATTAGTTAATTCACTCAGATCTAGGATGTGTTATCTTAGTGTTCCCTTTAATTTTTGAGCAGTGCATCTATCTATCTGTCTATTTCATATATATCAAATATCAATCTATCTTTTTATCTATCTATCTGAAATTGTATGCGTGTATGCAAGTGTAGCAAAACTGAGGGCACATAAAGGCCATAGTATGGCTCTTTATAAGCTCTAAGTTAGTGATCTCCAAACTGTGGACCTCCAGCTGTTGCAAAACTATAACTCCCAGCATGTTTGGACAGCCTTTGGCTGTCTGGGTATGCTGTGGGTTGTAGTTTTGCAACAGCTGAAGGTCCACAGTTTGGAGGCCACTGCTCTATGTTTATAGAGTCTTATTACTGTATATAGCCTATAGAGATCAAATTGTAGCCCTACAATTTCAGTAAATCCATGCTGCTATAGGCACCATGGACTCACCCTACAGTCCATGGCAAAATCACAAAGGTGTCCACCTAGAACTTTGCTTGGGTTTTGACCAATTTCTAACTATTTCAAAAATGATAAATTTTTGCACCATCCAGTCAAAAATGTTTACATTCTGTGCATGCTTTTTTTTATTTATTTTTTATTAAGGCTTCTTTCACACTGCCGTTAGTACATGGCAGTGTGATGGCCGTCGGGAGAGCCGGGCAGAATAGTGGGAAAAAAATTATAGCTTGGTGCCGCCTTTGTCTGCCGCTATTCATAACGATGCCCGATGGCCCCCATAATAGTAAATGGGAGCCGCCGGGACCCCTTGTTGCCCGTTGCTTCCCGTCATGAGAACAGCCGTTAAAGTCAGGAAAAAAAAGAGACTTTGACGGCCATTCTCGACAAGGAGCAACGACAGATAGCTGATGGAGAGTATTTGTGAGACATCACCACAACCATTTATTAAAATGTGTATCCTAAAAGGAGACTTTTTTTTTTTTACTATTAGAGCCTATGGGAGTTGATGGCACCAATCATTAGTATCCATCACAGGTATAGATTTGTTGACATGACAGCCTATTTTACAGAAACAGCCCCACATCTTCCTGCAGGTTGTGGGTGGTATTACAATTTGTCTCCATTTACTTTTATAGAACTGAGTTGCAGTACCACACACAACCTGATAGATGTGTGGTGCTGTTTTTTTTTTTTTAATCAAATCAGCTTTAACCCTCTGTCCTTAAGCACCAAAGACCAAGGGCTTACCAGTATGCTCTTGGCCTTACGGTGTTAAAATCTGGATATATCAAGACCAGAGAAAAGTTAAATGGCGATCTGGCTCTAGGCACCCTGGCCAATAAGTTGTCTAGGGGATGTTGGGTGAGTGCTGCAGCCTCTTTGTTAATTGTACTGGTCGGATACTTTTGGTATCTGCTGTGTTTGGTTTTTCCATTTTGTTCATTTTATTGCTCCAGTACTTGTCCTTTCTACAGTAGTTTCCTGTCATCACAGGCACTTACAGCTGTACTGACCATTGCCCTACCCTAAGGGGACTCCACTATTCCTGTCTTATCTGGGGATGTTACTGAAACGAGACCTTAACCTTCAGATCACACAATTAACATTATCAATGGCTCCATAATGATATGCATACTTTTCATAAAAGCCTTGAAAACACTAAAAGTGGTGTCACTTCACTTCTGTTTAACAGCAATAATTGTCCTTTAGAAAATTGCTAGGATTAATGCTGGCATATGGAGATCTGGCAGGCTAAATATAGATATTAGTCATTCATGTTACACTATAATGGTGCTCGAAATGCCTTTGTGATCCAGAGACACTAAACCTCAATTTAAAGGAATAGTAAACCTAAGGTGTGTGTAGGTGAATACAATCCATTGTTTCCTGTAAGAAGGCCATTTCAGACTATTGAGACACTGGAACATATTTATTTAAACTGTAAACCTAGACTAGACAGTCTAAAAGAGGCTGGACAATTTAATAGCTGTCAGGAGAAGGGCAGCTATTTTCCCAATTTCCCCATACCCATAAACTTAAAGTGTTCTCTATAGAGAGAGGAGGGGTACACTGCTGTCAGACAGCTCTGGCAGCAACTTATTTCTCAGAGAACAGAGGTTGGGCAGGTAAAATCCAATATGAACGACCCTTCTGTCACTATGAAGTTTATACAGTCTGATGAATTGCTGAAATTAGCAGGTTTCCCAGGCTTTTGTCTAAAGTGTAGGGGGACCTTATGAATGCACCAGATTCATAAGCAACTTAGTTGGTGAATCTATAGATGCTTTAGATTTACTTCCAATGGTTGGCTTGGGTTGTGCCAGAATTTTGCACCAAAATTTTGACACACATTTAAAATGCATAACAAACTGGCTTAGGTCCCTCACATGCCCGAGGGGACATTGGCTTTGGCAAAAAGGGGCGGGGATAGGGCAAAAGTAGGCATTTCTTGAGATGCATCATTGAGTGCGTAAAGGGATACTCCACTGCCCCAGCATTTGGAACATTTTGTCATGGCCATGCCCATACTGACATCACTCCACACCGCCTCAATGCAAGTCTATGGGAGGGGTCGTGGTGGCTGCCATGCTCCCTCCCATAGGCTTGCATGAAGGGGGCGTGGAGTGATGTAACGAGGGCGTTGCCGCAACGTCACGACACCCAATGTTCCGAACGCTGGGGCAGTTCAGTACCCTTTTAAATTGCATCAGTGCAAGATGAGCCAGATTTTTCAAACAGACTGAGTCCCTTTAATATATCTGGTGCATTCATACACTGTCTAGTCCAGGTTTATACTGTCTAACGGAGTGTTTAAGTAAAATTGGACCAATGTTGCATCTGAAGACATGCCCCCTTTCCACAGTTCTTTGCCCCCTTTACTGCTAGGTCATGCTCTCTTGTCAGACAAGGCATGAATAGTGTCTAAAACACATAGTGCATTTGATGCTGGATATGCTCAACACTGCACCAGAACTCTAATTACTTAAAGGGGTACTCCGCCCCTAGACATCTTATCCCCTATCCAAAGGATAGGGGATAAGATGTCAGATCGCCGCTGTCCCCAGGATCCCCGCTGCGGCACTGCGCTATCATTACTGCACAGAGCAAGTTCGCTCTGTGCGTAATGACGGGCAATACAGGGGACGGAGCAGCGTGACGTCATGGCTCCGCCCCTCGTGACATCATGACCCGCCCCCTTAATGCAAGTCTATGGCAGGGGCGTGACGACAGCCACGCCCCCTCCCATAGACTCATATTGAGGGGGCGGGGTGAGGGGCGGAGCCGTGACGTAACGATGCTCCAGCCCCTGTATTGCCCGTCATTACGTGCAGAGCGAACTCGCTCTGTGCAGTAATGACAGCGGGGTGCCGCAGCAGCGATCCCGGGGATCCCCAGCAGCGGGACCGCGGCGATCTGACATCTTATCCCCTATCCTTCTGATAGGGGATAAGATGTCTAGGGGCGGAGTACCCCTTTAAGTAATTTCTCTTCCGCAGTGTACTGTACTATTTATACGTTGAATGACTTCTGCAAAATGTCCACCCCATGATTCCCACTTCTCCCTACTACTATTCTACATATCGCTAGTCCAGATGTATTTACATACAGATATGGGGGGACATTTATCAATGTTTGCTTATGTATTCCTTTGTTTAGTTATTTTTTCCTTACAATTTTTTTTGCTTACATGCGACTTATTTATCAACTGTTTGCAGCCTGTTGATAAACTTGTTGCACGTAAGCAATTTATTTATTTATTTTTTTGCTTTGGTAGTGGCTTTTTCTGCTCCATGTCTGAGCTGTAGTAAATGTAGTCTTTTTTTGTGATGCAACTTTTTTGCAACTTTCGCACTTGATAAATCTCTGCCCACTGCAAGTTAAAAATCACTTTTTGCTTTGGTAAGCAAGTTTCTTTTTTTTTTTTTTTTTGCTTAGGGCGCTGCACAATCAAAATGTTGCACAAAAAATAGAGTAGTTGCACATACGCCTTTTTATGCGACGATTTTAACCCCTTAACAACAATGGACATAAATGTACGTCATGGTGACGTGGTACTTAGCGCACCATGACGTACATTTACACGCCGCCATGATCGCGAGCACCGGAGTGGTGCTTGCGTCATGCCCGGCAGGTCCCAGCTGCTTTAAGCAGCCAGGGACCTGCCGGTAATGGTGGACATCCGTGATCGCGCGGATATTCGCCATTAACCCCTCAGATGCCGTGATCAATACAGATTACGGCAACTGTGGCAGTGCGGTACTTTGAATGGATGATCGGATCGCCCGCATTGCTGCCGCGGCGATCCGATCATCCAGCATGTCGGCCGGAGGTCCCCTCACCTGGCTCCGGCCGTCTCCCGGGGTCTTCTGCTCTGGTCTGAGATCGAGCAGACCAGAGCAGAAGATCACCGATAATACTGAGCAGAGCAGCGGTACAATTATAGAAAAGCATATAATCATGGGTATCATTTTAATCGTATTGACCCACAGAATGAAGAAAACATGCCATTTTTACTGGAAAGTGTACAGCGTGAAAACAAAACCTTCCAAAATTTGCTAAATTGCGGTTTTCTTTTCAATTTTCCCACATAAATAATATTTGTTTGGTTGCGCCGCAAAAAACAAGCCCTCATATGGGTCTGTGGATGGAAATATAAGAGAGTTATAATTTTTAGAAAAAACGAAAATGCTAAAATAAAACTGGTCTGGTCCTTAAGGGGTTAAGCAAACAAAAAATCTACTAATTGCTTTCATAAATGTTCCCCATGGGGAGCACTTTCCATAAGGTGCACTATTCCACGCTGTGCATTTTATCTTTAGGGTCTATTCACACGTACAGTATTCTGCGCAGGATTTTCTGCTGCAGATTTCAATATAAACTGAATGACCGAGCGCAGCTTCAAATCTTGTGCATCAAATCTGCACTGGATGCTGAACGTGTGGACAGACCCTTAGTACTCCTTTAAGAATCCATATACGCTGTGCTGGAAAAACGTCTCTACGTAAAATGTTTCGCTCCGTTTCTTTGAAAGATCTTGTGGGCAGTCAGTCAATGTTAGTTATCAGATAGGCAGTGAATTGAAACAAGTAGACGGTGCCATGTATCATTCAACCATGTCAACTCGTCTTTTATTATCCGCGCTTCAGATTTCCAACCCGCCCTCAGCTGACCTACTCTGATGCCATGTCACATTGAGCAGGCCATTGATTAAAAAGGAGGGGACCTTCGGCGGAGTGACAGGCCTCGCCAATCTCATTAGACAAATAAAACCAACTTAAATCATTCCTCTCTGTCCTTTCAAGAATCAGAAAGAATTATCAGAAATTCCTCCTTGGAATCTTTTTTTTTTTTTTTTTTGATTCCTTAAGCATTTTAGGCAATGTGAATTATTCTGCACATTGGAGACGGAAAAAAAAAAAAAAGAAAGAAAAAGCCAGACACTTGTGAGATGTGAAGCAGCACTCGGCAGATTGAGGGTAGATGAGAGAGAAAAGCAGATGACTATTGATGGTCACTATGATGTTGTCTGCTAATCTGTCTCTGTTTCCATTCCTGTCCTGGGGAGCTCTTTGATTTTCTCCACGTAGATGCTGTCTGAGCCTTAATATATTCTTCCAAGAGCAGATTGTGTTCTCTTTACATTGTGTCTGGATATAAAGCAGTTAAAATTTAAACCTCGTTATTTACAGTAATTTTCTAATATGTTGGGGTCATAAAGTCACCCCCTTTCCTCATACCCTATTACAGTGTTTTCCAACCAGGGTGCCTCCTGCTGTTGCAAAACTACAACTCCCACCATGCCCGGACAGCCGTTGGCTGTCCGGGCATGGTGGGAGTTGTAGTTTTGCAACAGCTGTAGGCACCCTGGTTGGGAAACACTGCCCTATTACCTTATGTCAATGTTTCCTAACCTGTGGCTCATCAGCAGGGCTCAAGTCCTGCAGGAACTCATGGGAAGGGAGTTCCTGCACTTTTACCACAGCAGGAACGCAGTTCCTAATTAGCAGGAGTCCTGCAGGACCAGCCCTTAAAGGGGTACTCCGCCCCTAGACATCTTATCCCAGGGGTCCCACCACTGGGGACCCCAGCAATCTTGGCTGGGGCACCCCAGACATCCGGTGCACGGAGTGAACTTCGCTCGGTGCTGAATGACTGGCGAAGGGGGCAGAAGCTTGTGATGTCACGGCCATGCCTTCTCAATGCAAGTCTATGGGAGTTGGCGTGACGGCCGTCAAGCCCCCTCCTATAGACTTGCATTGAGGGGCTGTGGCCGTGACATCACGAGCCTCCGGCGCTGCACCCAATGCTCTAAATGAATGCCGGGTGCAGCAAGAAGAACGCAGGGGTGGATAGGGGATTAGATGTCTAGGGGCGGAGTACCCCTTTAAGTGGAAATCTTGGGTGAGTTACCACACTTTTTTCCCCAGGACTTGACCCCTGCTCAGCAGGTAATGTAATACTACCACTCCCAGTTCGTGTCAGGAACTGTCCAAATTAGAAGCATATCCCCATAGAAAACCTATCCTGCTCTGCACAGTTGCTGACATGGACAGAGGTTTCAGCAGAGAGCACTGTGGTCAGACAGAAAGTAAATTAAAAAAGAAAAGAAATTCCTCTGTAGTATACAGCAGCTGATAAATACTGGAAGGATTAAGATTTATGGAACGGTCTACCTCAGGAACTGGTCACAGCAGGAACAATTAACAGCTTTAAAGCAGGGTTAGATACATTCCTGGAACAAAATAACATTAATGCTTATGCAGAATTATAAAACTACATCCCTTTCCCTTATCCCCTTACATCCTTCCCTTCAATCCCCTGGTTGGACTTGATGGACGTATGTCTTTTTTCAACCATACCAACTATGTAACTATGATTTTGAAATAGAAGTAATTTACAAATCTGTTTAACTTTCTGGCACCAGTTGATTTGAAAACATTTTTTTTCCCACTGGAGTACCCCTTTGAAACATGATTGGGCTTTATGTATAAAATTGTACATAGAATTCCCAATCTGTTTTAAGAATAAGGGGGTGAAAAAGGAGACAGAGAAAATGGCGCTCTAGTGTAGTAAGTTTAGATGGTGTGTGAAAAAGGCAGAAATACCACTCACATTGTTACGTTGAGCTAATGGCAGGCACAATTCTGAGTAGCGCTTCAAGTGAGTTGCGGCGCGGTCCAGGAGCCGCCGATCGTTGGTACCGCTGGCAGCGGTCAGGAACGTAGCTGGAGGCAGGTTGCGGGAACCCCTGGCGGGGGTGATCCCAAAATTCCAACTTGCGGGATTGGCGCTTCACCGGGACGTAGAAGAAGTTTTCGCAGGCAGTTTACTGTGAAAAACTTTTTTTCATTTAGCAGAGTATATATCATACAGAAGCAAATTGGTTTACACAGATAGCAGAGCTGGCAGGACAACGCATTTCGAGGGGGCATTCCTTTCTTCGTCAGGTCCCAGGTCCCTCTCAAAACGCGTTGTCCTGCCAAGTCAGCTATTTGTGTAAACTAATTTGCCTCTGTATGATATATACTCTGGTAAATAAAAAAGTTTTTCACAGTAAACAGCCTGCGAAAACTTCTTCTTCATCGGGGTGTAGCACCGATCCCACAAGTCGGAATTTTGAGATCACCCCCGCCAGGGGTTCCAGCAACCTGCCTCCAGCTACAATCTGTTTTAAGGCATTTTAGGGGTTGAACATTGATTTGTATGGAAGCTACCTCCAATAGATGGCACTGTAGAGCAAGTTATTTTCTTTTTGGGAAGGAGCTGCTTTGCATAATATTACCCCCCAACAAACAATATAGAATGTAGTAATAAAGTTACTATTTATATAATCACAGCCCTATTGAGTGAGCTTTGACAAGGTTTGTACCGTGAAATGTGAGTAAGACTTGTCTTCTGTTATTTCAGTCTTCCATAATATCCTATTGATCCCCTTTACTTATCTTCCCTGTATTGTGCACATGACAGATGCCTAATGTGTCAGTAAAAATAATGACCCTTCCATATGAACATATGGCTTGTGATCATTGCTGATAGAGATATATGTCCCTGAGTTCCACAGCTTTAGAGGGATGAAGATTTTGGCTCATTGTTCATTTTAAGAGGAGTCATAACACTCATAGGTCAACAAATAGCACACTGCCAATTAAAACTCCATACAAGATCCCTGAGGATGTTTGTTTTGTCAATGGACCTAGTTTCAGTAAAGACACAAACAAGCAGTCCTCGGAGGAAATATATATGAACTAATGTTTTTTAACAGGCGGTGGCTAATAGGAATGCAGACTGTATACACATAACTGTGGATAGTTTTGTTAAAGTATTTTGTTTGTTTTGAACCAAAGGTTTTAAGCCTGGTCTTAAGCTCATGGTCAAACCACAACCAGCGTATCAGAACTTAAGTCACATATTTTCTGTCTATTACACATTTTAGTTATATATATATTTTAGCAGAACTTCTTTTATCCAAACCCATAATTGTATGTCTACTGAGCTTGTATGATAATATACCACTGGGACCACACCAAACATGAGATCAGGAATCCCATGCCCCCTGCCTTTGTATGGATTGGTGGTCAAGCTTATAAGCCCTGCCACTCTATTTAATGTCTATGAGACTGCTGAAGATAGCCAAGTACAGTTTGAAGGTGTTGCAGTGTGCATACTTGTCCACCACTCCATTTTACCAGGGACCCACAGAAAGACCAGTTTTGCGATCAGGGTGTCACAACAGTTGATCACCAATGGATCAGACACTTATAATACATTTTGATTATGGAAAAACCCTTTTAAAGGGGTACTCCACTGGCCGGCGTTCGGAAGTAAATGTTCTAAACACTGTCTTTGCGCTGTGGTAGTCCGCCACGCCCTTTGTGAAGTTATGGTCATGCCCCCTCAATGCAAGTCAATGGGAGGGCGCGTGATGGCTGTCACGCCCCCTCTCATTGACTTGCATTGAGGGTGTGTGGCCATAATGTCATGAAGGGCGTAGACGACCCCCGCAGCGCAAAAACAGCATTCAGAACATTTACTTCCGAACGCTGGCCAGTGGAGTACCCCTTTAACTCTATAAAATATACAGCAATAAACAACAGGGGTACATGCACAAACCATGTATGGAGACAGAATCCCTGTGACTCTATAGTATGACATTTTGTGTGCCACCATATGGTACATCTATAGGGCTCCACATCTGTCATGTATGAATCCAAAACAAAAAAAAAAATCTGAATGCCTATGTATGAAGTTGGAGGCACAACAAGTTATGGTAGGGGCCATTGACTTTTTGCTGTATTGGGAGATTGGGCAGAGCCATTATATGATCATCTGCACGAGGTCTTAGTCTCCTTTGTTATATCCAGAGAGTGAAAAAACTAAAGCAACTTCTCTGATGTCTTTTTATATTGCAAAATAATCCTTCTTTATGCCAGTGTTATACCTTATAAAATCCCCCTTGAGTGAATAGTTGTGCATTTTATTGTTGTAGCTAAACTAATTTACAATAACAAAAAAAATTCATATGATCGGTTTTGTTTAACTCCCAATGTTTAATCTTCGAAACGAAAACAAAGATTGTTTGTGCAGTTTTTCTGTAATTGTATGGGACTTAAATCAAAAAATACCCATGATATTGTATGCAAGTAGTCATGTGAATCCTTCCATGGCACATCGATTGGGGGATTAGCCATAAAGTCATGTTATGTTTCTGGACTGAACACATTATTATGGTTAATGATACAATTTAGGACCATAACATTGCCACTTTACATTTTTCATTTTTTGTTTTCCATAAAACACATTTTCTTATGTGTGCTTTGGGATTAATTTCAGTCTACCCAGGGTTTTAAAATGACTCCAAGTTTTGTGAATTCTAATAGTGTAGATGTTTATGGGAAAAAATCAGGAAAGCCATGAAATAGTAGAATGCAAACTTCATTGTGTGCCGTTCAATTTGTTGGTCAGAACAACATCAAGATAAAAAGTAGCAAACAAACAAACAAACAAAAATAACAACAAAATCCAAATATGATGATGAAGCTTTAAAGGAGTACTCCGCTGCTCAGTGTTTGGAACAAACTGTTTTGAACGCTGGAGCCAGCGCCGGGAGCTTGTGACGTCATAGCCCCGCACCCTCATGACGTCATGCCCCCTCCTTCAGACTTGCATTGAGGGGGCGGGGCGTCCCATCATGAGGGTGTGGGGCTATGAAGTCACAAGCTCCTGGTGCCAGCCTCAGCGTTCGGAACAGTTTGTTCCAAACGCTGAGCAGCGGAGTACCCCTTTCACAACACAATGGAAACCACTGTCCTAGTGATGCCTAAGGTCAATAATATTCCTTCTCATTTGCAGAATCTTCTCTGCATTGCTGTCACTATATGAGACTGACTTAGACGTTTTCTATTGAAAAAGAAAATCAATTACTCTCCAACATATGTTTCACCATATTGAAAAATCTGTTTACGGAATTTCGAGGACTCAAAAGTGATATCTCCTTCCTATTGTAATCAGCTTCCCATAATCTTGTTAGGATTTCATTTTTATTCTTAAATGATTTCTAGTCATTTATATGAATTAATCTGATAAATTAGTTTTATTAAAAGATAAATTAGTTTTATTAACCAAATCATTGTTTGTATCTAGGTCTTTCCATAAATTTAGCAGGATTCTTAAAGCAGTCCTATTTCAAGGGACAGGCTCTTGAAAGCTGGACAGCATGAGTTAGCGCGTAACGTGAGAAAAAGACATTATTTCTGCTGTAATGATAGAAAAATTATAAATCTTATTGACCAAAACAGAGATGTAGATGCATTTGGATTCAGCTGCAAGAATAATAGAGAGCTGATGAATCTTGGAAGGCGACCAGGTTTTTCTGAGCGAAAAAATACGAGACCTGGTGTTAGATCATCTTTATTAAAGCAGTAGTTCATGTCAGCTCATGATGTTTAGACCAGCTGAGACAGTGCCAGCTTCTGAATGTAAAAAAGAAAAGAAAATCTTTATCTAAAGATTACCTAATCCCTACCTAAGTGAGAACAACTCCCGCAGGTTTCTCTGCATGACAGACAGGTTGGGTGACACTTCAGTTTTTTCGAGCTAGAAATGTGCTGTTGGCCATAATTCAATATGCCACATTTTAATCTGACATTTAAAAAAAAATACCTTTTTGGATGTGGGAGACAAAACGTGTTTCCAAAACCAGTATTGTGTCATTTTTGTGATGCTCGGAGGTTGAACACTAAGTACTATACAAGCTGATGGCATAATAGAGAAATTTTTTTTTACAGCTCTTGATATTTGACTAGGGTTTAGTTAGGCATCAGATTTCCCACTAAATTCATGAATAATTGAAAAAGTCTGAAAATTTAAGAAATAGGATCGCAAGCTGTTAATACAGACTAGTCGGTCATATCAGTGGTTGATCTGACAGGCTAATACAAAAAAGACATTTTTTACACAACAGTATTTTTATTGCTATACCATATGTAGTATAAAAGTATGAATTTCTAGCCAAGTGACTGCATAGTAGACCAATATGAACTGTGTGCTTATATTATCATACAATGATATCTACGGCACTGGGCCCATGGGTTAAAATCTGTTCAAGGTAACATCTGTGTGGAGTTCTTGTGCTTTTTCTTTGCTTATGGCATTTTTCGGTAATTAGTTATAACATAATTAATTATTAATAAATGTTATACCTTCTAAATTTCAGCTTTAGGATACCAGGTCTTATGGCCTCTCCAAATGTCATGGACCAATATAGCAAAAAATTAAAAAGTAAAAAAAAACTTAAATAAATAATAATGTGACTTTTTGATACGACAGGCGAAAAATTCCCCTTTAATGTTTAAGCCCCATACATATTAAAATGCAGCACAAGAAATGTATACTAAAGTGACTGTAGTTTTCCATTGCTTTCACTTTATCATATTAATATCTGTGTAGTATACCGGATAAAGCCTCATAATACTGCTATGCCCCAACATCTCAGTATTGATGATCATAAAACCTACATCTAAATTTTAATATAAATATATACACAAAAGAGAGCAGCACATCAAAAAAGCGGTGCCCAGGTGCCGACTGCATCAAGCCCAGGTTACGGACTTCAATGTAAATATTCCCAAATAGGCAGCAGCAACTCGATTTAAGGTGAAAACATTTTGTCTTTATTCACACAATGCGAGGAGACGTTTAAAGGGGTATTCCAGGTCAAAACTGGCCATATCAACTGGCTCTGGAAAGTTAAACAGATTTGTAAATTACTTCTATTAAATAATCTTAATCCTTCCAATAGTTATTAGCTTCTGAAGTTGAGTTGTTGTTTTCTGTCTAACTGCTCTCTGATGACTCACGTCCTGGGAGCTGTGCAGTTCCTATGGGGATATTCTCCCATCATGCACAGCTTCCGGGACGTGACATCATCATTGAGCAGTTAGACAGAAAACTTCAGAAGCTAATAACTATTGGAAGGATTAAGATTTTTCAATAGAAGTAATTTACAAATCTGTTTAACTTTCAGGAGCCAGTTGAGATATATATATATATATATATATATATATATATATATATATATATATATAAAGTTTTTACTAAATCTGCACCAGCTTCAAGCTGACATAGATTTCAGTGAAGGCGTTCGGGCAACCTGAGATATGTTGGGATTTGTATAGAGTCAGGCGCCTTTACATAAATTAGTGTGCCCATGCCCTGGCAGGCGGATTTTTTAAGGCCTTGTGAGAAACCAGTCTCCTTAAATCCCTCCTTAAGTGTTTTTTGTATTGTAAATCACAGTATTGTATCCACTCCAGACTATTCCCAATCTGTTCTTTCTTGGTAGCAACAGTTTGAGTGATGACCACATATTAGAAATACTCACTTAGACTAACATGCTGAAAAAGTGGAATGCAAATATGTGCTTTGCAGTCTGAAGAAATGGGACATAGAGAAAAATAAACCAAAGTCAACATTGTGCAAAGAGGGAATTCTATGTGAACATAACAAGCTGGTATTATATAAAAAAACAAATGGGATAGGTAAACAGGTCAGGAATTTTATGTAAAGAAAACCTGACAACTTATTGATTTTGTGACTGTGTGGGAAAAGGTGGGTGGCCGATAGCTTTAAACTACCCTGAGTGATATATATATATATATATATATATATATATATATATATATATATATATATATATATATATACAAAATGAGAAAGAAGCAACACTCCGAGGTAGCATAAAAATAGTGTGGTTTCTTCACCCATCGTGATACAGTGCTACGTTTCGGTCTTCACAATGAGACCTTTCTCAAGCCTGGCTTGGAAAAGGTCTCATTATGAAGACCGAAACGTAGCACTGTATCACGATGGGTGAATAAACCACACTATTTTTATGCTACCTCGGAGTGTCGCTTCTTTCTCATTTTGGATGTAAAGTTTGTGGGACATTGAGTCCTGTCCCCAGGAGCAGAGCATCCACTTGGACCTGGAGTCCTGAACATAGTGCCGTTTCCCTCCCAGGCGTTCTCTTTATATATATATATATATATATATATATATATATGTATATATATATCTAACTTATGTAATCATGTTTACAGCTAAGAAAAACATTAAGCCAAGAAATGTCCACAGTTTAAAGTACAATAATATCAAATAAAAAACAGCTTCTTTATGGGGAATTTCCAGCACAGCCATATTTTGCAGTATTGTAAGAAGTTGCACATTAGTATAAGCATACAATATAAGTAAGTTAATTTGATGGCAATAATTATCCAATTACTCTAGAAAATAGACCTTATGACTGTCATTGCCAGGGCTCAGTGTTATATTTATCAAGCTGGCCAAAGATCATTCCGCTAGTAAACTAATCATTTATTTTCCCATTATTTTTTTTTAGGACACTGAATATTATGCAAAATTATCCACAATTGTATCTAGTTATCAGTCCCATTTCTCATTGAGGGCTCACAGTCTTATCTCCTAATTTCAGGCGCACGTGTTCACATAGGACACAGTTTATCAGAAGCCCATTAACCCACCAGTGTATTTTTTAGAGTGTGGGAGGAAAATAGAATTCCTGAAGCAAATCCACAGAATCACTTGAGCCATTTTCTAAAGCTGGCCATAGATATCATAAACTGGCCCCTGAAATGAACATTAACAATAATCACTAGTAAAAAATGTATACGACCAAAATGGTTGGCACGAGCTAAAGCCTAAAAACATCCATTTTGTTATATTTTATTTTTGAATTAGTTGTGACTTTAAATTCTTTATTACAGTTTATAAAAATTCTTGTTTCTATGAGTCGTAATAACAGAACAATTTAATGTTACATTGTACAGTAGTGATCAAAATAACAACATTGGGAAAAAAATTCAGCCTATGATCCACACTATCATGAAAGTGGACGTCATCTCATCACTCCTAGTTTCAGTCTCTCAATGTTACACCAAGGACCTAGGCAAGGTGCAGCACATCAATAGATAAGTAAAAAATAAAGAATGCCAGCACAAGAGCATTACTGTGCAAATGCTTTTTCCCTTTTATTATCAGTTATAAAAACTGCGTCCAATAGTGAGCATAGTGCCTAGCAGCGGACGGGTTTTGGAAAGAATTCCTTATTCATGATCTTTAATATGGAACTATAAATAATGTTTTATAAATAGGGGGAAAATTCAAGCGTTCGCATAACTCACTGAAGGACTGAGAAACATTTATTGTGAATCATCTATATTTATATAGGAAAATAAGAGTGTTGTCTCATTAGTAGAGAAGGCAAACAATCTAGGTTTATGGCAATTTTTGTTGTGTGCTTTTTAAGAAGAGGCTTTTTCCAGCAAGCAGTGGTGCTCATGCAGTTATTGCTTATGTTTTTACTGTCTATCGGAGATAAATCTGTATGCCTGTAGCCAAGAAGAAAAAACAGCTGACAGAACCAGGGTCAGTCAGGCACTGATTCCTTTTTTATGGGAGCAGGAATGGTGTGAGCAGATAGGCTTTAGCTAAAGCATCTGTTCTGGAAGAAGTATCAGCAGAATTGCTCAGTTAGGAAAGTGGTTTTCATTACTTATGGTAATGTTAAATATGCTGCTCTGAATGAGATCTGCATATATATTCTTATTTCTTTTCTTTGCCTTGGAAAACATCTTTTCATCCAGCTAAACACACTCGGTAGTGTAATTATCAAGCATGATTTGAAGTTGTTATTACTGTTATATCCATAGTGAATTTTTGGTATATTGGAAATTGAATTTTAATAAAGATGTGGAGAACACTTCACGGTATAAACACATGGAGAGAAAAAAATAAGGAAATTACAGAAAATTCTGTGCATGGAATAAAAAGCATGTAAACTATGAAAGAGACTGGGCTAGCACAAAGCAATCTGATATCAGATTCTATCCCGTCAGGAAAAGCATAATAGCAATAGAGTGAATAGTAATTTTTGTGACCTGCTATGCCTAATAACAATATGAATATTTGTGTTAATTATTCCTGTATACTATGAATACTTACTGTTGTTATAAGACATCCTATTTTTCTGATAGATGAAATGGCCGAATCCCTCACATTAACACTTACATTCAGATGTGCCTTGTTCCCACGCTCTCAGGACAAGTCTTAACCTGGATAATACCAGGATTTCGGAAATTGAAGACTACATTCATTTATCCAGTGTCATGCTTAATTTGTTCATTCTCCATATTTTACGTTAATCCCACATATAATCGCAGCTATATTTTAAGTTTCCATAATTATGGGAAAAGGAAATATGTTAGACTATTTTTTGTTTTGCTCGATTAATACAGATTGCTTCTTTGTTCTCTGAATCCTAATAAAAATTGGGGGCTTTGGCAGAACAGGTTATTTAGTTCTTGACATTTTCAGTTAGGGCTGCAGGAAATGCATGAATTTCATAAACCCCACCCTGTCTAAAAAATGTGATAAATGGCGAGTATGACACATTTTTTTTTTATTTCATAATACATGACCAGAATTATTGACCAGATAATGTAACTGGGCTATTAAACTGGCAATTGGCCTGTGTAAAAGAAAAAGCATATGGGACCAGCGTCCGAACTGTGCCCTTAATCTAAAAGATACTGCAGGGGCCGCTGCACTATCCCTGCCGGACCCGTGTTGCATTCCATTCATTTGAATGAGCCGACTGGAGTCATCTAGGGACTCCGGTCGGCTAATTTTTGCACCGTATCAGTTTTATTTCCGGACTAAAACCCGTGGCAGACCCCTTTTTCAATCCTGCAACAAAACCGAATACAGTCCAAAAAGGAGCTGACCGAAAATAGATCACGGGGCTGGCGGGGATACGGCAGAGGCCGGTTTTTAAATTTCCCTGCCGGATCTGGCGACTGTATGCCCAAATTGTAGTGTGAATGTAGCTTTAGAGATATTGAGGGAGATTTATCAAAACCTGTCCAATGCCTCTGCAAAATGAAAGAAGCCATCTGATTGGTTGCTATGGGCCACTGGGCAACTTTTTCTTTGCACAGATTTTGATAAATCTTCCCCATTAAACTAATGCTGGAATTTTTTTTCAATATCTTAATCTTTCATTTGCTAGAAAGGAAGAACAAGGACCAAAACATTTCACCAAGAAATATGGCACAGAGCAGCAAATGTTTCATCCCTCATAAAACATCAACAGTTCTGCTGAAAAATGTACAACTTTGGAGCATCTGCACTGCTGACGTGGCTTGATAAAAGTCAATGGGGGAGATTTATCAAAACCTGTCTAGAGGAAAAGTTGCTGAGTTGCCCATAACAACCAATCAGCATACTACTTTCATTTTTGAAAAGGCCTCTGAAAAATGAAAGAAGCGATCTGATTGGTTGCTATGGGCAACTCAGCAACTTTTCCTTTGGACAGGTTTTGATAAATCTCCCCCAATGTGTTTATTTTGTTTTTATGCCCAGGGAGACTGATGTCTAGGCTTGATAAATGTTTTCTTCGCTCAGGGAGGAATGAATCTCATTAGATTTAAATCATGTGGGGGAGATTTATCAAAACTGTGCAGTGAAAAAAATTGCCCAGTTGCCCATAGCAACCATTCAGATTGCTTCTTACATTTTTCAGAGGTCTCTTTAACCCCTTAAGGACCGGAGGTTTTTCCGTTTTTGCATTTTCGTTTTTTGCTCCTTGCCTTTAAAAAATCATAACTCTTTCAAATTTACACCTAAAAATCCATATGATGGCTTATTTTTTGCGCCACCAATTCTACTTTGTAATGACGTCAGTCATTTTGTCCAAAAATCTATGGTGAAGCGGGAAAAAAAATCATTGTGCGACAAAATTGAAAAAAAAAACGCTGTTTTGTAACTTTTGGGGGCTTCCGTTTCTACGTAGTACATTTTTCGGTAAAAATGACACCTGATATGTATTCTGTAGGTCCATACGATTAAAATGATACCCTACTTATATAGGTTTGATTTTGTCGGACTTCTGGAAAAAATCATAACTACATGCAGGAAAATTAATACGTTTAAAATTGTCATCTTCTGACCCCTATAACTTTTTTATTTTTCCGTGTATGGGGCGGTATGAGGGCTCATTTTTTGCGCCGTGATCTGAAGTTTTTAACGGTACCATTTTTGCATTGATAGGACTTATTGATCACTTTTTATTCATTTTTAAATGATATAAAAAGTGACCAAAAATGCACTATTTTGGACTTTGGAATTTTTTTGCGCGCACGCCATTGACCGAGCGGTTTAATTAATGATATATTTTTATAATTCGGACATTTCCGCACGCGGTGATACCACATATGTTTATTTTTATTTTTATTTACACTGTGTTTTTTTTTTTATTGGAAAAGGGGGGTGATTCAAACTTTTAATAGGGGAGGAGTTAAATGATCTTTATTCACTTTTTTTTTTCACTTTTTTTTTGCAGTGTTATAGGTCCCATAGGGACCTATAACACTGCACACACTGATCTTCTATGTTGATCACTGGTTTCTCATAAGAAACCAGTGATCAACGATTCTGCCGGATGACTGCTCATGCCTGGATCTCAGGCACTGAGCAGTCATTCGGCGATCGGACAGCGAGGAGGCAGGTAGGGGCCCTCCCGCTGTCCTGTCAGCTGTTCGGGATGCCGCGATTTCACCGCGGCTATCCCGAACAGCCCACTGAGCTAGCCGGGATGCTTTCGGTTTCACTTTAGACGCGGCGTTCAACTTTGAACGCCGCGTCTAAAGGGTTAATAGCGCGCGGCACAGCGATCAATGCCGCGCGCTATTAGCCACGGGTCCCGGCCGTTGTTAGAGGCCGGGCCCGACCCGCTATGACGCGGGGCCACGCCGTGGCCCCGCGTTATAGATCGGGAGTGGACACATGACGTTCCAGTACGTCATGTGTCCTTAAGGGGTTAAAAATGAAAGAAGTGAGCTGATTGGTTGCTATGGGCAACTGAGCAACTTTTCCTCTGGACAGGTTTTGATAAATCTGCCCCTGTGTGTCTCAGATTTGCACCAAGACTCAGATTCACTCTCCCCCCCCCCCCCCCTGAACTTTCATATCCGCCCACTTGACTATTGGGGGAAATGTGCAAATTTGTAGCCTAAGGGTGCATTCACATGGGCGTATTTGTCAGCGGATCTTTAGCTGCCCTCTTTGTGCCTGCTAATAGCGGCAATCCGCCGCTACCAGCAGACACACTGTGAAGTGCGAGTCGCAGTGTATCCGCAAATCCTGCACATTGCAGCCGCTCCCCCGGCTCTCCTGAGCTACACAGAGAGCGGCCGCGATATGTGCGAGTACACTGAAGGGTAACTCGCACATCGCAGTGTGTCTGCTAGTAGCGGCGGATTGCCGCTATTAGCAGGCACAAAGAGGGCAGCACTTTAGGGGCCTTTGTCAGCGGATCCGCAGCTGCGGATCCGCTGACAAATACGCCCGTGTACCCGTAGGGTACGTTCCCACCTGGCGTATTTTGCTGCGTATTTGCTGCTGCGTATTTTTTAACCCAGCAAATATGCATCAATTAGGCAGCAAAATACGCCAAGTGGGAATGCACCCTAATATTAAAACCCCTATATCCATGGAACTATGACACAGAACGTAGCTTAGAATATAAATGGTAACACCATTATGATCACGGAAATTTGATTTACAGGTCTCTTTAGAGGCATCTGTCACTTATAAGCTACATGGTTTCCCTATATTGCCAGCAATAGCCATAACATAACATGTGGATAAACAATGTGATATTAGATTGATTAACAGTGCCAGAAGACACTAGTAAGGGATATTTATTGATATAGTAATATATTGCTATTATTGTCCACAGTCAGATTGCCAACAACACCGTCACCCCTACGACTCCAATTGTTTAGGATTGTGATATAAAATAATTGTCTCTTAATGGTATATCTATTGAATGTTCATTTATACGGAGCCTCTGTGTATTTTTCTGAGGAATTGGTTTTCTTTAGTTTAGTCTGGCGGCATTCTGAACTATATTATTGAGTGAAAACTATCAATGCTATCAATGCCAATATAGATTAGCCTGAATTCAACAAAGATGTGATAAGGAAAAAGTTCATTTCAAACAAACCACGTATCAGCTGAAAAAACAGCAGGATGAGGTCACTATTTGCCTGGGCTTTGACATATTTGTGGTTTTTGAGAATGTGCAATACCACAGTACAGTCCCTTCTGTGCCAATGCCGTAATACACAGAACGCTCACTTCTTGCACCTAGGGGATCACATATTTTAAATTGAATTAGAGCTCAGCCTGCCCATTATTAAAACACATCATAAACTTCAAGAGAATATTTTCCATTATATGTTGCCATCTAACATTACTCTCGCAAATGGGCTCACTTGGCACTAATATATGTATGGATATAATTTTTGAATGACTGATTCCAGTTTAAGGCTATCAGTGTTGAGAGTTATTGGAGAAAGTTATCTGGCACATATTCTTCCTGTGTAATTGCAGAGTTATGCCTGATTTTCATTAAGATGTCATGCAGTTGGTATCACCAACACTGTAGTTATTAGTTTAGACTGCTGGAGATGACCCAACTCCTTGAGCTTCCTTCTCCGTCTTGTTTATATTTCCTTGAGAGCAGGGAGAGCTTACTAATAGCAGAGGTAAAAAGGTTACTTCCTCATGGGAGGCCTGGGAAGCAGCAACAGACAAACAGTAAACTTGTTGGCTGAACTTGTATCTTCCGTGTATTTTTTTTATCATTTCAGTTGTCATGTCACGCAGCAGACTAAAAAACTACTTAGCATTAAAAATAAACATTTTCTCAGTTTAGCAAACAAAACCCTGGATTATAATGGAGCTTGGTTTATGATTAGTGATGTCGCGAACATAAAATTTTCGGTTCGCGGACCGCGAACGCGAACATCCGCAAAAGTTCGCGAACTGCCATTGACTTCAATGGGCAGGCGAATTTTAAAACCCACAGGGACTCTTTCTGGCCATAATAGGGATTTAAAAGTTGTTTCAAGGGGACTAACACCTGGACTGTGGCGTGCCGGAATGGGACTCATGGCAAAACTCCCATGGAAAATTACATAGTTGATGCAGAGTCTGGTTTTAATCCATAAAGGGCATAAATCACCTATTATTCCTAAATGGTTTGGAATAACATGCTTTAGCCCCCTTTGGGCAGCACATAGAGCCCCCCTTTAGGCATCACATAGTTAGATTCCCCCCTTTAGACAGCACATAGATTCCCCCATGTTAGGCAGCACATAGTTAGAGCTCCCCTTTAGGCAGCACATAAGATTCCCCAATATTAGGCAGCACATAGTTAGAGCCCCCCTTGAGGCAGCACATAGTGGGATTTGAACACAAGGAACCAGCGGTGCAAGGCAGCAGTGCTAACCTCTGAGCCACCATGCTACCCTTAGCATACATCCAATATCCACGGTTGCAAAAATGGACAGAGATGTCAGCAAAGAGTACCTGAAAAATTAGGCATGTACTCATGCCTTAAAAATTTGGTATTGTTGCAGCCGCTTCTGTAGCAGCGGCCAGAAAAATTGCAGCACCATAACAATTGCAGCAGCAGAGGCCAGAAAAATTAGGCATGTACACATGGATGAAAAATTGGGTATTGTCGCAGCCACATCTGTAGCAGCAGCCACAAAAATTGCAGCACCAGAAAAAAGTGCAGTAGCAGAGGCCAGAAAAATTAGGCATGTACACCTGGCTGGAAAATTTGGTATTGCTGGCTGGAAAAGTGCTGTAGCAGCGGCCTGAAAATTTTCTGTTTGTTTTGCTAGGCAGAAAGTGCCCTAAAACATTGCGGCTTGAACCCTAGTTGGTGACGGATAAGTCACGCAAGTCATCCGGCATTCAGAGTTCAAATACAGCAGGGTGTGGACCATTTTTAGGCCAAGGCAGGTCATCTGATCAGGCCTTGTTCAGTCAAATGTATCGCCCAGTGTCAGTCCCTTCGGGATCCATCGCTCATTCATCTTAAGAAAGGTGAGGTAATTCAGACTTTTTTGACCAAGGCGACTCCTCTTCTCAGTGACAATACCTCCTGCTGCACTGAAAGTCCTTTCTGACAGGACACTTGAAGCGGGACAGGCCAGAAGTTCAAGCGCAAATTGGGATAGCTCAGGCCACAGGTCAAGCCGGAACACCCAGTAGTCAAGGGGTTCATCGCTCCTCAGAGTGTCGATATCTGCGGTTAAGGATAGGTAGTCTGCTACCTGTCGGTCAAGTCGTTCTCTGATGGTGGACCCCGAAGGGCTGTGGTGATGCGTAGGACTTAAAAAGCTCTGCATGTCCTCCATCAACAGCATGTCTGTACAGCTTCCTGTCCTTGCCGGCGTGTTCGTGGGAGGAGGAGGAGCATTACTTTCACCTCTTCCCCTGTTAGATCCCTGTTGTGCTGTAACATGACCCTTATACGCTGTGTACAGCATACTTCTTAATTTATTTTGGACCTGGTGAATCCTTTCTGCCTTGCTGTAATGCGGTAACATGTCAGGCACTTTATGTTTATACCGGGGGTCTAGTAGTGTGGACACCCAGTACAGGTCATTCTCCTTCATCCTTTTTATACGAGGGTCCTTCAACAGGCACGACAGCATGAAAGACCCCATTTGCACAAGGGCGGATGCCGAGCAACTCATGTCCCGTTCCTCATCCTCAGTGATGTCAGGGAAGGTATAATCTTCTTCCCCTCAGCCGCATACAACTCCACGGGAACCAGACAGGTGACAAGGAGTACCCTGGGATGCCTGCTGTGGTTGGTCTTCCTCCTCCTCTTCAAAGCCACATTCCTCCTCTGACTCCTCTTCCTCACAATCCTCTTCCAGCGTTGCCGCAGGTCCAGCAAGCGATGCTGATAAGGCTGTGTCTGGTGGTGATGGTGTCCACAACTCTTCCTCTTCACGCTCATCTACTGCCTGATCCAGCACTCTTCGCAGGGCACACTCCAGGAAGAAAACAAACGGTATGATGTCGCTGATGGTGCCTTCGGTGCGACTGACCAGGTTTGTCACCTCCTCAAAAGGACGCATGAGCCTACAGGCATTGCGCATGAGCCTCCAGTAACGTGGCAAAAAAATTCCCAGCTCCGCAGATGATGTCCTAGCACCCCGGTCATACAAATATTCGTTGACGGCTTTTTCTTGTTGGAGCAGGCGGTCGAACATTAGGAGTGTTGAATTCCAATGTGTCGGGCTGTCACAAATCAAGCGCCTCACTGGTATGTTGTTTCGCCGCTGGATATCTGACAAGTGCGCCACGGCCATGTAGGAACGCCTGAAATGGCCACACACCTTCCTGGACTGCTTCAGGACATCCTGTAAGCCTGGGTACTTGAGCACAAAGCATTGTACAATCAGATTACACACATGTGCCATGCACAGCACATGTGTCAACTTGCCCAACCTCAATGCCGCCAATAAATTTGTTCCGTTGTCACAAAACACCTTACTGATCTCCAGTTGGTGCGGAGTCAGCCACTGGTCCACCTGTGCGTTCAGGGCCGACAGGAGCGCTGGTGCGGTGTGACTCTCCGCTTTTAGGCAAGTCAACCCCAAGATAGCGTGACACTGCTGTATCCGGGATGTGGAATAGCACCTGGGGAGCTGGGGGGGGGGTGCCGATGATGTGGAGCAAGACGCAGCAGTGGAAGAGGACTCGGCCGAGGATGTTATGGAAGAGGATGGAGTAGGAGGAGTAGCCTGCAAGTCGTGGCGGTGTCACCAACTCCTCTGCAGAGCCATGCATTCCATGCTTGGCAGCCATCACCAGGTTTACCCAATGAGGGTAGGTGATATACCTGTCCTGACCATGCTTTGCAGACCAGGTATCAGTGGTCAGATGGACCCTTGCCCCTACACTTTGTGCCAGACATGCCATAATTTCCTTTTGCACAATGGAGTAAAGGTTGGGGATAGCCTTTTGTGCAAAAAAATTTTGTCCGGGTACCTTCCACTGCTGTGTCCTAATGGCTAACAAATTTTTTAAAGGCCTCAGACTCCACCAGCTTGTATGGTAAAAGCTGGCGGGCTAGCAGTTCCGACAAGCCAGCTGTCAGACGCCGGGCTAGGGGGTGACTTTGAGACATTGTCTTCTTGCGCTCAAACATCTCCTTGACAGACAACTGACTGTGGGCAGATGAGCAGGAACTGCTCAAGGCGAGAGATGGAGAGGCGGATGGTTGAGAGGGGGCAAGGAGGGCAGCAGTGGTTGACCTGGCTGAAGATGCTGGACCAGGAGGAGGATGGCGGCTTTGACTTAGTGTGTTGCTTGTACTGACGTGTTGATCCCATAGGCGTTTGTGATGTGACATCATGTGCCTTCGCAAAGCAGTTGTGCCTAGGTGGGTGTTGGACTTCCCACGACTCAGTTTCTTCTGGCACAGGTTGCAAATGCCCTCGCTGTTGTCAGAGGAAGACACACAAAAAAATGCCACACTGCTGAGCTCTGCGATGACGGCATTCTGCTGGTGGCAACAGCATGCGTTGATTGGCGTCCCGTCTGGCTGACCCCGGGTGCCGATGAATTTGAAAGAACAACAACATTACAGAAATAATGAGGATCCCTTTCATAAGTCACTGTTGAGCTCCATCATACAACAGGTTCAGGACAACTTAAAAAAAAAAATCTATGGCACTCACCAGATGGAGTTCTGTACCTTTGTTAAAACTTCTGGTCAGGATACAGGCAACGGTTGTTTCGCTACCCATTTAGCTTTATGAAGGACCTTAAGGACTTTTTATACAGGCCGATTATTGGCTGAATGAACTTTCAAAGGAATTTTGTTCTTGATCATTCATAGGCTGATTGTATTGCCTAAAACAGGCCTAAAAATCTGGGGATGTGTGGTTGACAATGATGAAAGTGAAGGGCGGCACAAGCAATCCAGCTATCATTCAAATGACTAATCACATGTAAAAAGATCACCAAAAGAGTGCCAATCTTCTAGATCAGGACTCATATTTGCATTATGTCCGTCTGTCTTAACGGACCTTTACCCACCAATTTAGAATTAGTTAGTAGTTTAGCTCACACAGTGAAACCCTGGCTCAGCAGATGCAATAGTTGGGAGCAATGACCAGGGCTGATGCAGGCATTTTTGCCACCCTAGGCAAAAGCTAATTTTGCCTCCCCCTTGACTCCGCCCATTGGCACACCCCACCTTACTTCTGGGGTGACATACTGTAACAAGCTCCCTTCTCATTTAATTAGCTTACGACTGCAGTGGCACACTGTAACAAACCTCATGCTGCTGGCTGAGCGAGTGGTTCGGATGCTGGTTGTCTAACTTTCTTGCAGCAGGCAGAGCGGCGACCCCCATCAAGAGGGACCTCTAGGTGGCTGCCTATTTTGCCTATAGGCAAAGCCGGCCCTGGCCATGACCAATACCCACTGAACTATGAGATCTTTATAAAAGGAGGAGGAGGGGGCAGGTATGGCTGCTTTCATGATGCATTTTGAAGTGTGCTTTGGGATGGAGACCTCAGATGTATAATTTTTACCATGCAGTGCCATCCATCACCCATGAAATGTAAAATACGTTGCTGGATGCTACTACATGGGATAGTATGGTCTGCTACGCTATTCTTTACATGAAAAATACAAGTTAACCCCTGATACTATACTGATGACTGCAGGTCAAAAAGGAGCCTGATTTGGCCTTTATCTAGTGAGTGGGCATGCTGTCCGGGCATGCTGGGAGTTGAAGTTTTGCAACATTGGGAGGGCTGCAGTTTGAGACCACTGGTCTACGCTCTATATTCAACTTTAACCCCCTCCCACTTGATACAGTTCATAGATTTATGTAACAGTAAATCACAAATTTGTAGCAAATTGCCATTGATTCGAGTGTCCCTTTGATTGTTGCCAGGCCATGACTTTTGTGCCTTGATTTAGAAAGTAAATCCATTAGTAACAATCCGGTGTTGGATTATGCTGGGTTGATGTTACATTCAGCACATAGCACTTACAAGTAATTCTCCACAGACGATTAAGATACTTCATATAGGCCATGAATGGCATCAATAAAGCCCATATTCGTGGCAAGTCTTTGATATCTGTCAGTGAAATCAAGCGATTTTTGTAAAATGAAGCTTTTTAGAAATGTATAATAGCTGGAATATGTTATTAATGTACTTCAGAATCAGTGTATTTTTGAGAACTATAAAATCCATTACTTTTACATCTGCTTTTTAACATTATTATGTGCTTTGAACAATAATCCCTCCTGTAAAAGGAAACCACTTTGCCATGTGTGTAATTATTAAACAGCTCTCGCATTTAACACACGCCAGGCAGGATCTAATTGTAACAACACCGAGAATGTAAAAAATGCTTCGTATGGAGAAGGCACAATTCTAAAAATGTTACTTATCTTGGATGCTATTTAAAAAATGCCTATATTTTTAGGAGGAACTAATTTTACACATGTGAACGAATTAGTTACAGCGTTTATTTATCCATTACGGAAGAATTTACCCCATTTTCAAAATTTTACTTAGAATGTTTCGTAATAGATTGCCCGACAGTATATCATACCAAAAAACTCTTAAACATGTGCTCAGTATGGCCCCTGGTGATAGTTGTTGCTATAAACTTACTAGAAAAGTTGAGTCACTAGACCCTTAGGCCATATTACCAACCGGTTTGTCTGAACTTCGTAATTTAGCAGGCTACAACATTTTAACTCTTTACATAAGCTCGTAGAACTTGTAATGTGCCTAATATTATGCGGCTCCAACTTAAAAAAAAAATATTTTATGAGTAGATGAGTGGGTTGTTGGTTGCTTGTAATATTGTAAATTTGTCTGCACATCTCCTGAGACTTTGGCTGGTTGTGGTGGTAGGCAGAGGACCGGATCATGTATTGTATAAGTAGATGTTAAGTGTTCTTGAGAAAAATGGCAAAAAAGCTACTAGTCATTTTCTTCACCTTTTACAAAAAGTATAAGCTGGACCCATATTTTAGTAGGCTCATGTATTAACATTTAATAATATTCTAATTGAGAAAAAAGATTAAAAGGTATGGTAGACATTAAGCGCACCCTAATTAATAAATCTATTGTGTGGCAAGGCTATGACTTTGCAATGTAGTCATTTTAAGCTAATAGCCCCCAAAGCCATAGCACCTACTCCACCTACTGTGTTCCATTCATAAAACTGGTGTCTTCTTAAATGAAAAAGGATCATTTGGGCACCCTTACTCACCAGGACTCAGGATCCTTTGGACTCCCTTAGGCACCAGGGGGCCAAGATCATTTGGACTCCTTTAGTTACCAGGGCCCAGGATCCTTTGAGCTTCCTTAGACACAAGGACTCTGGATCATTTGAGATCTCTCAGGGACCAGTGGTCAGGATCCTTTGGACTCCCAGAGAGACACCAGAGGGCCAAGATCCTTTGGATCGTAATGCATCCCTCACATCTGTCATAGCTGTGAGGGAGTCCAAGAACTGAATTACTTATAAAAACAAAAGTTGGGGTAAATCATTACAATGAACTGTATGTAAACAATTCTACAGGTTCAGCAGTTTTATAAACTATTTTTGTAGACTTTTTCTTTTCACACATTTGCTCATAGTAAGATCTTATAAACATCTGCTCAGATATAGGAATAAAGTGGTTAGACAAAGCGACATTTACAGAAACTCTGCACGCTGTGTAAATTACCTTGTGACCTCCTGGGAGAGAAACAGGTTTAGTCATTTACCTTTACCTCATCTTTTGCTGATTTGTATGTTATGTGGTATTCTGGTTTGTCTGCATTTCAATTGCATTAAACATTGTGGTTGTTCCAGTCTTTTTAGGTCTTTAGGTAAAACTTTTACTGGTCTCGGGTTCTGCATTATAGGCTCTAGATTTTGTTTACATCTTATCAAAACAAGGAAATGGAGTCAAACTTTGTTTGACAGTAGAAATAAAAAATGTACCATCTTGGTGGGTCAAATGCCTGTTATCTAGAGAAGTGTCAATGTTTCAATGTTCTTTGTACAATCAGTGGCTCAGGCAGTGATAAGACCAGAAAGTGCAACTATCAATCTTTGAACTTATAGATTAGCCAATGACTTTGCTGACACTAGAATCAATTAGATGACTGTGGGTAAAACAACACAAGCCGTTCACATTCTTCATCTTATTGTGGCACCGAATTGACGAAATGGATCACAATAAATCTATTTTCAAACTATACAGTAACATGCATGACAGGTTCTATCAAAGTCTGTCATTCAAAGCCTTCAAGGAATGCTGTCCTCCGTGCTCTCTAGAGATGCATACTGTATGGGGCTTGTTCAAACCATGTGAACTCTTTCTAACATTGTTATTATTAGTAAAACACAAATCTCTCACTTTCTCTCTATAGACAAAATATTTAAACTGTATTGGGATCTTACTGTAAAAAAAAAGAAATACTACTTTTAGCATCCCAGGTTAGTTTCCAGTCGAAGACTGTAATTCAGTTCAGTTAGAAGCTGACATCTATCCCCTATGTCACATGTGCCCCTATGTCATTTCTTATTTTTTACTTTGCTTATGTAAACTCATTCTTTGTTGATAGAGAGGAATTCACACTAGCTGGTTCTTAGTTTGACGATGAGCTGCAATTTTCCTATTCATTTCTATGTGTCTAAAACACCCATGGATATCGGACTAAGGGTCAACCACATAAGAGTAAGGATTGTACATATTCTTACATGTGGTACTATAATATTAGATCTAAAGAAGAACAAATCTTTGCAAATGTACTTTGTCACCTTTTCACCAAGTCCCTTAATATATTAGAATACCATGGGGACAGAAATACTTACACACATTTTTTTTTTCCTGCCTCCACAAACATATATGGCAAATCTATAAACCAGACAAATAAAAACCTATATCATCTGCCCTTCTATAGTATGAGATTATGTATATTTACAGAGCACTTTTGAGTGAATCACTCTTGATAGCGAGTTTTTCTTCCATATCAGTTGGCCCTTCTAACACAAGAACTTCTATTTGTTATGTTGCTCCTTTAAGAGTATCTTAGTCCAATGAGCCACAATGGCAACATCTCTATCTCTTAATATCAAAAAACTATTTATTTTTTCATCATTGGAGCCTTTTTTTCTCTTTTTTTTATGCTTTTAGTGTAATATAAAATTACATTTTGATTCTTACTGAAAGCTTTGGTGGTTTTAAGTATATAAACAAGTTGCCATGAAGGAATGACAAAGGTGTGCACATTGCAATGAGGATTGAAGAGCTTTAACTCTTTACTTCCCAATCTCTGTCTCGAAAGCTACTCTGCCCCCCTCTGGGCAGACACATTTGGAGTGTTTGTTCCACGGTACACTGTGTTCAAGGATTAGCAGAGGTAGGTAGTCCTGAGAACCTTCTTTTATAGCCCTTAATTGTTCTGAATTTAACGATGAGACCACAAAATCCGCTTCATGTGTTTCTTTTTCTGCATAAGCTCTTTGCAGTCCCATGCATATTCCATGTCATTGGTATCAGCAAGTCCATTAGCATATTACATTATACATGACAGTCCCTGGTTGCAGGCTTCTCCGAGATGATCTGACCAGAACGCTGCTGATACAGATAGCAATGCCCTTGTTTAATGAAAGTAAGTCTGTACTTTTCCCCAGGCAAATGGAATATAAGGCATAGCAGGAAGCATGGTGGAGAAGCTATTCCTAATGGAGCATACCCTCTAATTATTTTATTTAAAATTACAGGAGAACTATTCCACTGGTTGTAAAACTACAAAGTTAATGACCGAAATCATTTAAACTTTGAGTACCTTATGAAGAGTGGATGCTTTCATTTTTCAGCATATAAACCTGTAATTTGGCTGCTCCATTGCAGAAGCCAGTGTTTTAACTCTAACAATTCTCGCAAACAGTCACTGTCTTACTTCAACCATCTTGTCTATTGTGATATAATAGCATCTAAGCAGGTTTCTGTGGATTACAATAGGTTTGATTCAGACATAATTTGCTATACACAGCTACTTCCATGTAATTATCACCGTAAAGCAAAGAGCCGACTGACCCAGAAGTGGAAGTGCAGCGGGCTACCTAGATGCCAAACCTGTACAGGCTGCCGTGCAGAGCCGTATAGTAATGTTCTTTACAGTCTGCGCTGAGACAATACACATTTTATTCTTCACCTTCTGTTTTAGCTAAATACCCAATTATTCTTCGAGACATTTCTACAATCCCAGATAGAACCCTAGTCCTTGAAATGAAACACGTGCGCTGTAGTCAAAGCATTACAACTGATTAAAAATAATAGTAATAAAACAAAAAACAAAGCAGAAACACAATTTGTAAATGTTGGGCCCCTTTTCTTAAACAGATCTACGATGATTAAACAAAATAGCAATCTGTGAAGCAATCACAGCCAATCTGCTGGCATGTTGGAACACAATTATCTCATTTTCTACAATAATTTCCTGAACTAGCCTGATTGCTGTTATTTCACCATTTTCTTCTTTATTTTTCTATTTATTTATTTTCAGGCGAGTTCCTATAACATTTTTTTTTTTTACTTTCTTTGCCTCTGATTTTATAATGTATATATAATTCCAAAGCTTAAAGCTTGTTGAGAGAGTGAAACGGAGAGCGAGAGTTGTTAAATCTGTAATTGATCCATTTGGTAGCAACCTTGACCTACTTCTGTGTAAAAATCCCTCCAAGTATAAGTTGGTCATCTCATAGGGGACTCTGCTTAAAAAAAGAAAAACTGGAAAAAAAATTACACTTACTTTAAAAGGAGGGTGTACCCTAAAGGCGAAATGTTAATGGAATGTAATCCAAGTTTTACCAATTTCCCTCAGAAATTGACATAGGATAGAAATGATTGGACAGGTTTTATAATTAGGTTTATTTTACTTATAGGGTGTTATTTGCCTAGTTTCTGGTGATACTATGTTGACCTAAAATTTGTTTAAAAAAAAAAAAAAAATTTATTATTATAAAGATGATTCGTGAAACTATTTATTACATTGGGTCCCAAAAAATATATATTATGAAAACACTTAAAGCCATGAATAGACAGTAAAAATGTGAACTGTAATTCACTTCAGCACCACTGTGAGACTAAAGTTGATTAGCATGTAAATTTCCCAAAGTGGTTAAATGTATTGTACTTTATTTCTGCTTTAATTAAACACGTTGTAACCAGGAATAGCGCCTAACAATTCTATTTTACATAACAATATGTAGCACTGCCCGCTCTCCGCACACCATTATTTGAAATGACTTGTAAGAAATGATATCTATCAATAAACATAGTTGATTAGCAATTAAACTTGAAGCATCGTCTAATTAAAGGGAGAAATGAAAAATATGACAGATGTTTTTCTTCTTTATTCAATGATGGCATATAACTTATGTGTGACATTTTGTCTATTAGGCGTACTAGCGCCAATATGAATCGATCTGTTTTCTGTCTGTTTGTTTCTAAGTACTGTAGGGTGTGAGCATTCATTTTAAAGACCCCCATACACATTACAAATTTGTTGAATATAGTGACATCATGGACATGTTCAATTTTAAAGAGGTTGTCCGAGAACACAAAGGGGGACATTTATCAAACCCTGTGTAGTGGAAGAGTCTTGCAGTTGCCCATAGCAACAAATCAGATTGCTTCTTTAATTTTTAAGAAGCCTTTTAAAAAATGAAAGAATATGATTGATTGCTATGGGCAACTGCACCATTCTTTTCACACCTTTTCTACACAGGTTTCGATTAATCTCCCCCAAAATGTTTAATATTTAGCTGTCAGTGCTTTAAAGGGGTTATCCAAGAAAGGAAAAACAGAGCTGATTTCTTTTAAAAACAGCTCCCCGTCTGTCTCCAGGTTGGGTGTGGTTCTGCAGCTTAGTTCCATTGAAGTGAATGGAGCCAAGTTGTAAAACAACACACAACCAGGGGACAGACGTGGAGCTGTTTTTGAAAGAAAAAAAGCTATTCTTCTATTCTTGTGATCCCCACTCATCACTGCTGCTTCCTGGTTCCCATGACCCGACTCCACAGGAACAAAACACTTTTCAGTTCAGTGACTGAGGCGGGACACTGCTGCAGTCACCGATTGGTTGAGCAGGCAGTTTTTGTGGGGTCGACACACTACAGGAACCAAGAAGCAGCAGTGACAAGCAGGGACCTGGCCTGGAGACAGCAGAACAGCAGCTGCGGGGATCAGGGTAGCTGAATATGACTTCTTTTTATGTTTAAGGCACCCCAGTCAAATATGATACATTTTCAGATAGGTCAAATGTTATTGTTTATAGGGGGATTATAGAGATGGCAGCTGTTAACCAACAACTGTCTTATGTGTATGGCTACCTTAATGGCCCATGTCACGTTCACCAATATTGTATTGGAGGCCCTGCAGGCCCTACCCATAGGCATTCTCTGTATTTGTATATGTTAACTGTTTGAGGAATGGTTTTCTACCCTAAAGGCAATGCTGTAATAAGGCACGCAATAGTCCTACATAGGTTCAGTATAAGTCCATAGAATTCTGTGGGCACCACATTAGCTGTACAACAGATGACCATGTGCATGATTGCTTAAGGTCTGCATACATTTTAGGGAATAGTCAACCAAACCTGCTGAATTCAGCAGAACCAGATGACTGTCTTTTACTGTATAAGAGGGGCTCTTCTGACTCCTCCAGCAATGACCCTGCACTTCTTTCCAACACATGGACTGTCCCCCATTTGAGAGTCTGTTACTTGGGGTGGACTGCCAAGTAGGCAGGGACAGTGGTCAGGGGGAGAGCAGAGCCTCAATATTCCCTGCCTGATGTGACATTCCACTTGACAAAGTGCGCTGCCTTGATGAGTTGCTGTGGACAAAACACTTTTTATTTTTTTATCTCTATCAGCAAATAATATATATGATATGATATATATATAATATATATATATATATATATATATATATACGGTATTTAATATATGATACAATGTATGTCGAATATATCATTATTTGGGAAATTCTTTGTTTTGGTCAGGCTTCTAAGGCCTTGGTGCCTTGTTCTACCAGTAAAGCATAACTTATCATTCCTTAGGGACATCTCTATGGCGAGAATCAGTGGTGAGATAACTTTCTTTTGAAAGGAGGCAGAGCAGTGATGGAGATAGTCTTTTATGAAGTAGTACATAGTCATGGAGATCTATCTTTTTAATATATCTCAGCCCTAATCTGATTAATCAGTTATGACTTCTTCTTTTCAGCGAACAGCTCGATTCACACGGAAGGCTTTTTTTTAGCGTTTTAGTATGCTTTGATTAACCACCCGTGTCTTCTTTTGGAAGAGAAGCTATGAAAGACTTCAGTTTTTCTGTTTGCTGTATTTCGAGGATTAATGGGAAAAAGTCATGCTTTGTCACAAGACAGTTTTTCATGTTAACAGTTGCAAAACAAGGAGTTGCTCTCTCCTGGGACTTTTTCCCTATGAGACAGTGATGTCCTTCAAGCCTTTGTGAAATGTGGATATAAATCAGAGTTTCAGACGTGAATTCAAAATTACAGCATTTTCTAATATACAAACAGGCTTAACTTTCGTGATTTAAATCCATCAAGACTAAACATAAGCTGTCGTTCACACCATTGAATGTCTCCCCCCCCCCTTTTTTTTATTGGTTCAAGATCACCGCATGGTTTTTCAAAAGACTAGATTAGAAGTTATGTGTCCCTCAGCTTCTTTCACAGCGTCATGCCCAAGGGGTTCTTTAATAGGCATTAGTTAGGCCTGAAAATTGAGAAGACGTTTGTGAAGCCTATTTGATGTCTGCTACAGAATTGTCTTTTATATTTTTTCCACTGGGGGGGAAAGAAATCTTCTTAGGAAAAAAAAAAGCCTATAATCTCCCTCTATCTTTTAAATAGGGATGGCAGAGGTTGGTGGCATGGGGGTCATATCCTCAATGTAAGCTGTCAAAAGCATTTCAAAATGGCTGAATAGAAATTTAAAAACTTGGAAATATTTATGCGGAAATATTTTGTTTTTCAGAAACGTTCGAATCACATCGAAAATAGCTCTATACCTGAGACTGAAAACTATTTTTATAGCTACTGACATTTTGCCTTTTAGAAAATGTATTCCAACCGGGATAAAACGCGAGTAATTAATGTCTATAGAGATTAATTTTGGTTGCTGCGGATTTCTTCTGAATAATAAAAATGTATTATCTTGTAAGTAAAAATAAATTGGGCAATTGTGACTGTTGTGTTACATATTCTGGCTTTACCAGAACCCTGCAATCTGGAAGATCTCAAGGATCAGTGCGTAATAGAACTTTAAAAAATGTATTAAAGACTTGGTTTCCCATGAGAACCCCATCTGCTGTATTTGTAAGATGATAGGTGCTACAACTCATATCACATAAGGGATTCATTTTGACTTCCCAAAGCGCAGGAGGTAACACTCTTATGTGGTTATAAATATCTTTCAGAGAGTTAATTACTGAAAAATGTGTTACAGTAAACATGGGAATGTTATAAGGTGATGAATAATGTTGAGCGCGAATATTCAAAATGCAAATTTTTACTGCGAATATTGGCACTTCGCGATTTCGTGAATATTTAGAATATAGTGATATATATTCGTAATGATGAATATACATATTTTTTAATGCAAATTATTTATGAAAATTGTCATGCAAATTTATGTGGATATTAGCACTTCCAGACTGGACACTGATCCCTCCCTTCTTTTAGGTGAAAGATATAATTGCACATGCGCACAATGCAAATTTCATTAAGAATTGTTGCAGGGAAAAAAAAGAACGATCATAGCGAATATGCAAATTTCGTGAACATATTTTTCACCCATATTTTTGCAAAACATCGCGAATTCTAATATGGCCCCTGCCGCTCATCACTAGTGGTGAATACAGTAGACTTGTTCCTTACACAATAGGAAATAACATATTGTTTCATTATAACAAAATAATATGAACACTCCTATTTTTTACATATTTAGGCCCTATCGCCTGCAATGCCCCCTTTTTATCAGTCATGTAGCTTATATCACTGTTCATAAATGTTAGTACTAGATTATTATTTGTGGCAGTTTTTCATGTTAACAGTGGCAAAGCAGGAGTTGCTCTCTCTTTGGACTTTTTTCCTATGAGACAGTAATGTCCTTTAAGCCTTTGTGAAATGTGCATATAAATCAAAGTTTCAGACCTGAAGTTCCAAAGTGGAATGATTGTTGGTGTGCGTCTGGTAGGGGTGTCTGGGACCTGAATTACTGGGTAATGGGTCTACTGTTCCCCTTATCACATCTTTATATACAAAGACCAGCAAAATATCTGTACACAGAAGTAGCTGTGGTCGAAGGTCAAAACTTGATGCGAGGGAAGGAAGAGCCCTTTGTGGAACTGTGGCCAAAAAACACAATGATAGTGGTGCCTTTAAACTTGCATTCAACTCTGCAGTATTTTTTTTTTTTACTACAATTCGACAAAGTTCTCTGCTGTCCCTCGTGTGAAGCATTAACTCTCGACCACAGCTACTTCTGTCTGCAGATATTTTGTCAATCTTTTTATATCGAGATCTGATCACGTAAACAGTAGTCCTCAACACAACCATCAACTCAGTAGTCACAGATTCCCCTACCAGGTGGGTAAAAACAACCATTCACATTTGGAACTCTGTCAGGTCGGACATATTACACCCCTAAAATAAAATAAACAGATAATTAGAACAAATAATAAAGTTTACCAACAATGATATAAACTATGACTGGGAAAAAGGGAAGCAACAATGGTGATGGTAAGAGTGTTTTAGGGGTTTTCTAGTTTTTTTTTTTTTTTGTCCAACCCCTGTAGGAAAAAGGGACATAAAGAAGAACCTCATGTCTTGATCTTTTCAGTAGCCTGTAGTAAATTGACAACATTATCATAAACATACAATACATACAGACAGGCTTCTGAGCCTCCCATTTATTGTCCATATGTATTCTTGTGGTAAGTCTAGGAGCTCCCAAATATTAGGATCATCTGCTACGTATATTCACCTAGCCAAGTTTTGCTTAATGTAACTGAATATACAGTATTCCTCATGCTACAAGTGCTGTCTAAAACATTCTATGCTTATTCCATGAACACATGTAGAGACACAGTAATCTATAACTTAAAGCATTAGAGGTTTAAGTCCCTTAACAGAAGCGAGGAGCGACAAAGGTGCAGGGGATACGTCTTGGAAAGAAGCCATGTTTCCAGGTTTAAAAAAGGGGGTCTCTAAAAGGTAACATAATGAAATCTCACATTCTCTATCATCATATATATATATTTTTTTTAACTTTTTTATCCTTATATGTGAGGCGCTTTACGTGAACATTTCTGTTGCCCACCGATATATATCTCGAAGACGTATTTCATTAGAGTTTGGTTACAGCAGTTATCTAAAGTACAGAGATAAAATGATACCAGATGACCCAAAGGGACTGACTTGTGTTTGTTTTATCCATTATATTTTTCGGCTCAGTGTTGATTGTCTTCCCTACCCTCTGTTTGAAGTAGTGAAATGAGAAAAGACAGAAGGTCAGGGTCCCCGGGGATGGCTGATTCTGTACTAGTCGGTCAACTTCTTTTTTAGTTAGGCAACTGGACTGAGAACTTGTACCTGGAATGTGAAGCCTTCTTTATTCAATGTAAGAGAAAGAGTCTGTACTGTTTAAGGCTATAAGAGTTCCCCCAACTAGTGTGCCTCCAGCTGTTGCAAAACTACAACTCCCAGCATGCCCGGACAGCCTTTGGCTGGACGCACACTGGTTGGGAAACACTGTTCTAGTGTTACAATACCTAGAAGTCCAGATGTTTATGAAGGCTTTCCTGGCATGCAGGGAATTGTAGTTTTGCAACAGCTGGAGGCACACTAATTGACAGATCCGTAATTTGCAGCTATTGGACCTGGATGCAACATCTGCAACAGGGCCCGTGTACCAATTATAATACTAGTCTCTTGTGGGGCAGATGTTGGGCCCCTTCAGGCACCAGGGCCCAGACGCAAGTGCTACCTCTTCACCCCCTATAGCAACGCCCCTGCTGGTTCGGAAACACTGCTCTAGTGTTACTCTACCTAGAAGTTTAGAACTTCACATACTTTATTTTTGCATAAATATTTTCTGAATTTTCAAGGTTGTGTGATGTGTTTGCTGCATTCATTTCCACGTTGAAAGTGAATTTTTTGTTTTGGCATTCCATACTGCAAATGCGATTCCAATGCAATTTTTGCAATCTAGGAAGCATGTACGTGACTAAAAGTGTGTGTGTAAACCAATGTTTCCTGATCAGCATGCCTCCAGCTGTTGCAAAACTACAACTCCCTTGTGTTCTATACTGTATGTGTTTGTCTTTGTAAACTTGAATGTGTACATTTGTATACTGTATGTGCTTGTCTTTGTATACCTAAAAGTGTGTGTGTTTATATAGTGTAGGTGTTTATCTTCGTATACATGAATGTGTGTGCTTCTCTACTGTATGTGTTCGTCTTTGTATACATGAATGTGTGTGTGTTTCTATACTGTATGTGTGCTACTTTGTATACATGAATGTGTGTTTCTATACTGTATGTGTGCTACTTTGTATACATGAATGTGTGTTTCTATACTGTATGTGTGCTACTTTGTATACATGAATGTGTGTTTCTATACTGTATGTGTGCTACTTTGTATACATGAATGTGTGTTTCTATACTGTATGTGTGCTACTTTGTATACATGAATGTGTGTTTATATACTGTATGTGTGCTACTTTGTATACATGAATGTGTGTTTCTATACTGTATGTGTGCTACTTTGTATACATGAATGTGTGTTTCTATACTGTATGTGTGCTACTTTGTATACATGAATGTGTGTTTATATACTGTATGTGTGCTACTTTGTATACATGAATGTGTGTTTCTATACTGTATGTGTGCTACTTTGTATACATGAATGTGGGTTTATATACTGTATGTGTGCTACTTTGTATACATGAATGTGTGTTTATATACTGTATGTGTGCTACTTTGTATACATGAATGTGTGTTTATATACTGTATGTGTGCTACTTTGTATACATGAATGTGTGTTTATATACTGTATGTGTACTACTTTGTATACATGAATGTGTGTTTCTATACTGTATGTGTGCTACTTTGTATACATGAATGTGTGTTTATATACTGTATGTGTGCTACTTTGTATACATGAATGTGTGTTTATATACTGTATGTGTGCTACTTTGTATACATGAATGTGTGTTTATATACTGTATGTGTGCTACTTTGTATACATGAATGTGTGTTTATATACTGTATGTGTACTACTTTGTATACATGAATGTGTGTTTCTATACTGTATGTGTGCTACTTTGTATACATGAATGTGTGTTTATATACTGTATGTGTGCTACTTTGTATACATGAATGTGTGTTTATATACTGTATGTCTGCTACTTTGTATACATGAATGTGTGTTTATATACTGTATGTCTGCTACTTTGTATACATGAATGTGTGTTTCTATAATGTATGTGTGCTACTTTGTATACATGAATGTGGGTTTATATACTGTATGTGTGCTACTTTGTATACATGAATGTGTGTTTATATACTGTATGTGTGCTACTTTGTATACATGAATGTGTGTTTCTATACTGTATGTGTGCTACTTTGTATACATGAATGTGTGTTTATATACTGTATGTGTGCTACTTTGTATACATGAATGTGTGTTTATATACTGTATGTGTGCTACTTTGTATACATGAATGTGTGTTTATATACTGTATGTGTGCTACTTTGTATACATGAATGTGTGTTTATATACTGTATGTGTGCTACTTTGTATACATGAATGTGTGTTTATATACTGTATGTGTGCTACTTTGTATACATGAATGTGTGTTTATATACTGTATGTGTGCTACTTTGTATACATGAATGTGTGTTTCTATACTGTATGTGTGCTACTTTGTATACATGAATGTGTGTTTCTATACTGTATGTGTGCTACTTTGTATACATGAATGTGTGTTTCTATACTGTATGTGTGCTACTTTGTATACATGAATGTGTGTTTCTATACTGTATGTGTGCTACTTTGTATACATGAATGTGTGTTTATATACTGTATGTGTGCTACTTTGTATACATGAATGTGTGTTTATATACTGTATGTGTGCTACTTTGTATACATGAATGTGTGTTTCTATACTGTATGTGTGCTACTTTGTATACATGAATGTGTGTTTCTATACTGTATGTGTGCTACTTTGTATACATGAATGTGTGTTTCTATACTGTATGTGTGCTACTTTGTATACATGAATGTGTGTTTATATACTGTATGTGTGCTACTTTGTATACATGAATGTGTGTTTATATACTGTATGTGTGCTACTTTGTATACATGAATGTGTGTTTATATACTGTATGTGTGCTACTTTGTATACATGAATGTGTGTTTATATACTGTATGTGTGCTACTTTGTATACATGAATGTGTGTTTCTATACTGTATGTGTGCTACTTTGTATACATGAATGTGTGTTTATATACTGTATGTGTGCTACTTTGTATACATGAATGTGTGTTTATATACTGTATGTGTGCTACTTTGTATACATGAATGTGTGTTTATATACTGTATGTGTGCTACTTTGCATACATGAATGTGTGTTTATATACTGTATGTGTGCTTCTTTGTATACATGAATGTGTGTTTCTATACTGTATGTGTTCATCTTTGTATACATAAATGTGTGTTTCTATACTGTATGTGTTCATCTTTGTATACATAAATGTGTGTTTCTATACTGTATGTGTTCATCTTTGTATACATAAATGTGTGTGTTTATATCATGTATGTGTTCATCTTTGTAAACATGAATGTGTCTGTTTATATACTGTATCGGCCTCATTTACTAATAGTGGAGGTTTTTTTGTTGTCGTTTTTTTCGTCTTTTGTCTATATTCATTTGGTATTTACTAATGTGGCGATGGAGTAAAAATTTTAGGCACGAGAATGTTTTTTTTTTTGTCTGTCCCGAAAAGGACAAAAAAATGCGGGAAAAAACAAACCCACCTCCTCTTCTGGTCTGAAAGAAGCGAGCGAGAGAGACCACACCACAGCAAGCAGCAATGAATAAGCAGGACATTTCAAATGCCTTCGCAGAATTTCTAAGAAGCCATTTTCCCCAGGATGGGGAAGATACCCCTCAGCATCCGACTTCTCCCCTACCATGCATGAGTACGCCTTTACCTGAAAGCAAATGTAATCTTTCCAGTCAAGTTGCAGTGCTTACTGACTCGGAAGGGGATGGAGGGGATGACTGAGATGAGGATTTCCTTCCCCATGATGATAGGGGTCGCAAACAACGTTTCACACCAGTAGAGAATTTTTTTTGGGTGAAAGAGGTAAGCCTATGAATTATGACATTTCTTAGCAGCTGAGAGTCGCATGCTGTTGCATAAGTACAACTCCCAACCGGCACAGCCAAGTACTTATCCAACAGCTGAAGACTGATAAAGAACAGTACTAGCATTCACTTTCACAGGGCAGACATGTCCAAACTGTGGCCCTCCAGATTGGGCAAAACTAGAACTCACAGAATGCCTCCAGCAGGCCTAGACAGTCTTTTGCTGGGCATACTGGAATTTGTAGTTGAGCAACATCTGGACAATTTGGACATCACTGGTAAGGTGATGTTTTTAGTCATGTAAGAACCAATTGCACTTTGTGATACAAACTTTGTGCATAAACTCAACTCTCAACATCCTAACACAGCCAAAGGGCATGCTGTGATTTGTAGTCCTAGTCATACAGCTGTTGTCTAACTCCATTTTCCAGCCTTCACTTTGTTTACCCCGGCAAATTTATTCACACTTGGTTGCACTTTTTGGAAAATTTATAAAATTAACTACAGAATATATGTCCGGATTACAGGTAATTAAAGTTGAACAAGCTTTTTTAATTTAGTTTAACACTATTTAAGCATATTAGCCATAATATTTATGCTTGGGAAAAAATACTCCATTTTACCAGTTTTTACACCAGCCTCTGGCAGTCGGGTTTTCTAAAATCACTCTTCTCTGTTTTTTTCTCCGGTTTCAGACAATAAACCGTGGGTTTTCTGGAAAATGTTGGGTTATGCCCCTTTTTGGAGAAGCCACACCCCATTGTAGGGAATTCTAAAACACTGAAATTGTCTGCTTTTTTTAGGCGCACGATAGGCGCGTGCCTAAAATATTGTCCAAAAACCAAATACAAAGTGTCGGTTTCAGCTTAGTAAATAAGGGCCTATGTATTTGTACTTGTGTGCATGTCCATGCAAGGGTCCTTTTATACTGGCAGACTAATGTCCAATATAGCAGATCTATGCCCATTTACAAGACATTATTGCATCAGTCACATTATTTACATAGTCACATGTGTGGCTGACCAACAATCCCAGCGATTGGTCGATAATCACCCTATGTTATAGTAAAAAGTTAACTGTCTTGTAACCTTTAACCCAAAGTCATGTTCCAGGTCTATTCAGTAATATATAGCGATCAGTTATTAAGGGTACTTATTCTGATTGGGTGACTGTTACTAGTGGGGTACCACAGGGGTCAGTCTTGGGTCCTGTTCTATTTAATATATTCATTAATGGCCTTGTAGAGGGGTTGAATAGTAAAGTAGCAATCTTTGCAGATGATACTTAACTCTGTAAAGCGGTAAACACTATAGAGGACAGTGCACTGTTACAAATGGATCTGGATAGGTTGGAGGTTTGGGCTGGGAAGTGGCAGATGAGGTTCAACACTGATAAATGTAAAGTAATGCACATGGGGAAGAAAAATCAGGGCTGGGATTATGTATTAAATGGGAGAACACTTGGGACAACTGACGTGGAAAAGGACTTAGGAGTCTTGGTTAACAGTAAATTTAGCTGTAGTGACCAGTGTCGGGCAGCTGCTGCCAAGGCAAATAAAATCATGGAGTGCATCAATAGGGGCATAGATGCCCATGACAAGGAAATAATTCTACCACTGTACAAATCACTAGACAGATCACACATAGAATACTGTGTACAGTACTGGGCACCAGTGTACAAGAGAGATATAGTGAAGCTGGAGAGGGTTCAAAGACGGGCAACCAGAGTAATACGGGGAATGGGAGGACTACAGTACTCAGAAAGATTATCAGAATTGGGGTTATTTAGTTTAGAAAAAAGAAGGCTTAGGGGAGACCTAATAACTATGTATAAATATATCAGGGGACAGTACAGAGATCTCTCTCATGATCTATTTATATCCAGGACTTTATCTATAACAAGGGGGCATCCTCTACGTTTATAGGAAAGAAGGTTTCTACACCAGCACATACGGGGGTTCTTTACTGTAAGAGCAGTGAGACTATGGAACTCTCTGCCAGAGGAGGTGGTTATGGTGAACTCTGTAAATGACTTCAAAAGGGGTCTGGATGCATTTTTGGAGAGTAATAACATTGCTGGTTATGTATATTAGATTTATAGGGACAGAAGGATGATCCAGGGATTTATTCTGACTGCCATATTTGGAGTCGGGAAGGAATTTTACCTCTAGTATGAGGGTTTTTGCCTTCTTCTGGATAAACTCAGTAGGGACTCATTAGGGTCATAGGTTGAACTTGATGGACTCTGGTCTTTTTTCAACCTTATGAACTATGTTAGTTCCCCTGCATTGTTCCAGTTCTATCTGCGCTGAGTGCCCCTTATCATAGACATCGGTCATGCTTTCACAATCCTTCCTTAATATGAGAGTTTTCCTGCTTGTTAGCATGTTAATTCAATAGAAAAGCACCTACAAATGCAATTTCTTATCTGTTTGTTTTCCAAAACTCACATCTGTGGGCTTTATAGTATTAATATAATGCTGTTTCTTTGATCCTATCTCCACCTTCCCTGCATCTGGTTTCATAAACAGATTTCCATTAAAATCCTTGCTTAAAGGAACAGGCGTGTTTCTTCTCTGAAGAAAGTTTACACACTGGGAGGAACACATAACTGTATAATTTATCTATGTCGTATCTATGTCATATCTATCTATATCTATCATCTTTCATCTATCTTTTTGATTTCTATCTATCATCTATCTTTTTTATTTCTATCTATCTATCTCTAGTCTATCTATCTCGTATGTATACATCTACCGTATATATCTATCTATCTATACATCTATCTCGTATCTATCTAGCTGTCTGTCTGTCTATCTTTATCTGTTTATCTATCTCAAGTATATCTATCTATCTACCATTCCATTCTTCTATTATATATCTACCCACCTACCTACCAACCAACCTTTCTCATATCTGTCTATCTACAATACAAAAAAGAAGCGGCACATGATATGGTATGATCCGTGCAGGGTGCAATCTATAGTAAGGCTTAGGTTGGAGTGCTGCTGTGTAACTTCATGTGGATATCAATCTGTCTAATCATTCTTATATTGTCACATATTTACTGTAGGTATTGTACTAATGTAGGCTTTCTTGTTTTCAGTAGAAAATTATTTTAAAAGCTCAACAATTCCTGTTGTTTTCTGTCATTTTGTGGAATATGTAAATTGAATATAATATAATAATAATAAAAATAATAATAATAATAATACTAACAAGAACAACAATAATAGTATTATTACCAGTAGTAGTAATAACAATATTTATACAATTAATAATAGAGAGGGGCTTTATAGTGATAATTAATAATAGAGAGATTCTTTGGAGGTTAGCCCAGTAGAGGGCACTGTCATCAGATATGTCGTTCACATTCATCCTCTATAAACATACACTGTAATAGCACTGTAATATAAAACATAATTTTGAAATGTATCTGGGCGAATGGCAGTGTAGTGTAAGATTTATGACCGAATGTCATACTTCAACATTACAACATGGAAAGCTGCTGAATTTTGATCTGCGTATTTTTTCCTTACTGATATATGTTTATGTAAAGCACGCTCACCCTTCCTGGGAGAAAGCATCGGCTGCAGATGCTCTCGTGCACAGGGAGGATTCTGTCAGCATGTGAGAGAGAGAGGCATACTACACATGTGGGGAATCACCAGCATTTTCAGTCATTAATAGCTTTCTAAGCCGTGACTTAACCAAAGAAGAATGCCCAATCTTTCATCCCCTCAAAATGGGAAAAACCTGTTCAGCTATCTGGTGGCGGGGCCTACAGTCATGAGACACTGGTGCATGCTAATGCCGTCCCTGTATGGAGAGGTGTTAAAGGCTCCGATACATCTGTGGAGCTGATAATAGGGCTCGGTTCACATTCACCTCCAGCAGTATGGTTACTTGAAGGTTCGTATTGTGTATTATGGGTTTGTATGTATGCTGAATTACACTTGGTAGGGCCAGAAAGTGATATAAAATGGAAGTATATACTAAGCAAATATACTGTCTATATATATACACCAACAAAAAAGAAAACTAGTAGTGAAAAATATATATTCTATTTAACAAATATAAGAATGACAGACGTTTAAAACATGAAAGAATAAAAACAAGGCACTACAAGAACACTACAAGAACAAGGCACTACAAGAACACTACAAGAACAAGGCACTACAAGAACACTACAAGAACAAGGCACTACAAGAACAACTGCAGGGGAGTGGAGGAAGTACAGCAGGCACAGATACATGGAATGCAGGGGAAAGTATGTCATAAATCACAGTAAGAGATTGTAAAACCAGAATGTATGTAATAGTTGATAAACAAATAATATTCACAAGGTTAATAGAAAGCTATAAGTAAAAAGAGACCATAACATCCTGCCATGCATTTCCTACCTACCAGCTCCAACCCCAACGCACGTTTCGCTTGTGCTTACACGCCTCCTGACGTTGGGGTTGGAGCTGGTAGGTAGGCAATGCATGGCAGGATGTTATGGTCTCTTTTTACTTATAGCTTTCTATTAACCTTGTGAATATTATTTGTTAAATCAAATATATATTTTTCACTACTAGTTTTCTTTTTTGTTGGTGTATATTTATATCTCATAAACTAGTGGTGGCCCTTCCCCTTGTGGCTAGGCCCCTCCCATAGGCTTACATTGAGGGGGCGGAGCATGACATCACTATACTCCAGCCCCGTGATCGGCAGTCATCAGACCCGGAGCGAACATGCTCCGGGGGCTGATGGTAATGGGGTGCTGCATGAAAGATCATGGGGTCCCCAGCGGCGGGACCCCCGCGATCAGGCATCTTATCCCCTATCCTTTGGATATCCTTTGGAGTACCCCTTTAAGAGTATATTGTATAAAAAAAAAACTATGGAGGAGATTTGGCAAAACCTGTCCAGAGAAAAAGTTGCTGACTTGCCCATAGCAACCAATCAGATCGCTTCTTTCATTTTTCAGAGGCCTTATCCAAAATGAAAGAAACGATCTGATTGGTTGCTATGGGCAACTCAGCAACTTTTTCTCTTAACAGCTTTTGGTAAATCTTCCCCTATTAGTTTATTGTGCTTATATTATACTCTGAAAGCTATACTATATGTTACAGCACCTTATATCATATATTCAGTGTGTGAGCCAATAGACTGGTCACTAAACTGAAACATTTTGTCAGGACCAATACTGGAATCTGCCTTTATGTCCTAGATGTGATTTACATACTAATAGTCTATTAGAACCTATAAAACGCATTGAAATCAATAGGTGTTTATTGCGGCCATTCATTTCAGTGAGTACTCTGCAGGCACCCAGAGCCATGTGCCAGCCAGGATTTGGTATTATTAGTCTGGGTTCACACATTGTTAAATAAATAAAAAAGAATGGTTGTAAAATAGGTTAAAAATTATTATTTTTTTTATCAAATGCTGCGTTTACACACTGAAAAAAAAAATAGGTATCCCAGCTTTTTTACACAATGTGTGTGCTGACTGACACTTTTAGAACACATCACTAGTTAAAAAAAAAGCCACTTTTAAAACTTATTTTTTGGCAGTTTTATTTTTGTTTTGATTTGACATATTTTATATAAGTAATAACCAAAATGTAAGGTCTGCTGTATACATTGACTCATAAGGCTAGGTTCAGACTACGGAATTTCCGCCTGCAATTCTGCTTTGAAATTGCAGGCGGAAATTCCACTTGCTAAAATGTATAGTGTAGTGAATGAGTTTCCGTTCACAAATTCCCACTTCGGAATTTGTGAAGCGGATTTTGTGAACTGAAAATCTGCTTGGAAATTTCTGCCTGAAGAATGGCGTTGCTCTTTCTTCAGGCGGAAATCCGCGAAGAATACATTGCAGTCTATTGGAGACTGCTGTGTCCGCGCGGTCCTAGCGCTAACTGATTCAGTCAGTGCTGGCCGCACTCGGAATCTCCAGGCAGAAATTTTCTGCCTGGAAATTCCGTAGTCTGAACCTAGCCTAATAGGTTCTGAAGAGTTGAGCTTCCCAAAACACAGAGCTCAGTGACTCAGAGAAGAGCTCTATTTCTCAGTAAGTAGGCTGACCTTACATTTTTTCCCTTTTGTCAAACCCCCGTCCAGATGATCTATTTATAATGTTCTTTATGAAAGCAGAGCTCAAATATGGATGAATAATATGAATTTTTACCTTCTGCTGATCCCCCAATGTCGCTGATATTGGTTTCCCATTCTCTGGCCCTGATCTTCTTCCTGGTATTCACACTGCGCTCATCTAAATGCCAGCAGCAGCAGCAATGTCCCACCTTTTCCAGCATTAGGTTTATTATTTTACTAGCGGTAGCCGGGCATTTAGAATAAACAGTGGTCCCTCAACATACGATGGTAATCCGTTCCAAATGGACCATCGTTTATTGAAACCATCGTATGTTGAGGGATCCGTGCAATGTAAAGTATTGGACAGTGGTCTTCAACCTGCGGACCTCCAGATGTTGCAAAACTACAATCCCAGCATGCCCGGACAGCCAACGGCTGACCGGGCATGCTGGGAGTTGTAGTTTTGCAACAACTTGAGGTCCACAGGTTGAAGACCACTGATATTGGAGGTTATACTCACGTGTCCCCGCCGCTCCGGACCATCACCGCTGCCCTGGATGTCGCCTTCCATCGCCGTCACCGCGTCCCCGGGGTGTCCCCGACGCTCCGGCAAGGCCTCTGCTTCCCCGGCATCCTCGCTCTCTGTCGCCGCCATCACGTCGCTACGCACGCCGCTCCTATTGGATGACGGGATGGCATGCGTAGGGACATGATGACGACAATGGAGAGCGCCAACGATGCAGGGGATCCTGAAGAGGATGCGCCGGAGCCCCGAGGACAGGTAAGTGATCGTCAGCGGACCAGACGGGGCACCAAAACGGCTATCCGGTGGCAGCTGAAGCAGTCTGTGCTGCCGGATAGCCGTTTATGCGATGGCCCCGACATACAAAAGCATCGTATGTTGATGCTGCCTTCAACATGCAATGGCCTCTGAGAGGTCATCGTATGTTGAAATGATCGTATGTCTGGGCCATCGTCGGGGGGGTCACTGTAAATACATTTGGCTGGAGTACCCCTTTAATATGGAACCGAAATATAAAAGTGTGAATAAACTCTTAGGCACATGTCACCTTCTAGGAACTTGTCATTGTCCTTTTGTACTAAGAGATACTAATTACTCCTCATTTTCATGATGTTCTCATATTAATCAACTTTTCTTTTCTAAAAAGTCACCTGTCGTAGAATCCCATTACTGAAGTTGCATTGTTCCCAAATTACCGTCAGGAATGCATCTGGAGCCCTACCAAAAACTTGTTATAATTGCTCACATGCAAGTAAAAGCTTTGCTCATGTTTTCATTATTTGATGCAAGGGATTAAGTGTGATTACAAGGATGACATTGCAGCTTCTCTGCTAATAGGTAAATCAGTGTTTATGCCAAAACTGCTCTGAATTCTTTCAGGGAGAAGGCTTTGATACGGTATTGTGGCATACGGCTAACTTCTATGTGGCACTGATCACTAGGCTTAAAAATGACTGTGTATGGGAAAAGTCGAATATTAATCAAGTCTAATTGTTGGCAACGACGGTGGAACACAAAAGGTCGGAGCCGCGCCGGTTCTGCTTTGTGATTAGTGACTTTTAGTACCGATGTAATTGCTGTAAATTTAAGGGCATTCATGTTTATGGAATCTCTGCAGGAGAACATTCACTTAAGGCTATGGGTGTAGATAAGAACGTACAAAGGCCATCATTTAGCTACCTGCTTGTTTATGGTCCCTACCAGGGCTCAGAGATATATTGAACAGGCCATACATTTCAGGGACACAGCTACATTTACTGCCTGCTCAGAATGGAAAGAGGGCAGAAAGCTGCTCCCAGATACCACTGATAGCAGCTCATTTTTCCTGAGCACAAATGGATTGGGTAATGGACATGTCAAAATCCAACAAGCCTGACCCTTCTCTACCCCGGCATTTGACATTGGGGAGAGTCAGGCGGCCACCATGAACACCAGGGGGTTGGCCAATCCCACTAAAAATAGTGACATTAATCTAATGTGTATGGCCAGCTTTACTATAAAAGAAATTGGGCAATAGATAGCAAAACAATAAAAGAACAAAGGAAGCATTATTCACCTTAGAAATCCTCTACCATTCCTGGTATTTGTTTACCTTGCTGTGTCAATGATGTGACCGGATGTAATGTCATTTCTGTAGCTGATCACAGCCTCGGCATTGTATGGCAGAATGCTGAGTGACTGGCTGCCATGGTTTCACTGGTAAATGGGCACAGCATAATGGTTAGACTGGTGCAGACCACTGAAACCAAAGAGGCACAATTTGTTGCAGACTGAAAACAACACTTGGTCGGATAGTTGGACCAGATATTGTTTTCTGCAGCACTTCGAAGTAGAAAGAAAAGTCATGCCCAGCACAAGTCTGAGGCCCCAGCTACTATTTTTTTCAGACATTACAATGTGTCAGAAAATGGGGCACAAGGGTTTCATAAATCTGCTCACACAGTGATAAGTACAGTGATAAATCTGCCCTATTGTGAGAATTATGTGTAACAGGACTACATTGCTTTTTTTTTTACATTGAATGTTTCAGGCCAGTTCTTTTTCATCTACTTCTAGGCTATGAGCGTACTAGGTTTTTGGGCCATAATGTGGGCCGTATAATGGTCACAATTGAATTCAATAGGAAAACATTTTGACATATTAATTTGATGTCTGTAATTGTTATAGACATAAAATGAATTACCAGGGACTTTAAATGCCAACTTACATCTACATTTTGGCATGCATTTCAGCATGCATTTTTGGGCGTACACATCCCAAAAAAGTTACTTCCCCGTCTCGGAAGCAGCACCCGGCACAAAATGCCGGGGGCTGCCCTGAGATGGCTGGGGTCGCCAGCGGTGGGATCCCTGTGATCATACATCTTATCCCCTATCCTTTGGATAGGGGATAAGATATATAAACCTGGAATACCCCTGTAAGGAGTAAGAAGAGTCTTTTCCTCTAGCTGTACAGCACTTGGCTGCTCTGAGGGCTTGAAATGGTAAACTTCCTAAATTATAATGGATTGTGTCATTCTTAGAAATTTTGGGAGTTAATTAGGCAGCCGAGCAATTAACCAGCGAGTATATATTAAAAAATGATGTGCGCACCGCTAGCAGCGCCCGGTATGATTAAAAACCTGCCCGTCCTCTTCTTGTTCTGAGAGCCCGGCTGCTATCAGTTCTTGGTAGGGAGAATAACATGTAGCATCCTGCTTAAAGTTCACACTAGCAGGAGTGCTCGGTTTTAAAATTCATAGTGCTTCCTAGTTATTTACAACCCATCCTATTACTGCTCAGCAGGCTCATGTATCATTGTGCTATTGCACTTTCACTCCTACTAATGAAAGAATTGTGATACACATTACCAATCCCCTGCTGTTTGCATTAGAGGAGGTATCATTTTCCTTCATCTTGTCAACGTATGTAGGCGGTTGTAACCCTTGCAGTACTTGAGGGACTTCTACGACTGACACTATAAAGCAATTGAGGCCAAAGTCTCTTGCTGCAAGGAACCTGATAAAACACCTCAATTCAGTAAATGTGCCCCTCTGGGGTGAAGCAGGCCATTCTTGGAGACACCCTATTTCTGTCTTCAGGCACCATGGTAATAATGGGATACAGAGATGAATTACTGTAGATGCTCGATGGCTGGCCCACTAAGGATTAGTGCTATCAGAGCTGTAATTTCACCCTCCTATCGGCAAATCTTTCAAAGCGCAGTTATTATATGGGGCTGAATTATCAAGCGGCAAGATTTTCTTTCTTTTCAGGCCTTATGATCACATCAGGCTTTTTAAAATTGACACAGCTCTAAGAGGGAATGCTTCACACCAGATAAATCCACATTGTGATGACCTGGGGATTAGGCCTTCTTGTGTTGCTGTTCTCCGAAGAAAACTGTTTTGATTTCCTCTTAGATGCTGTAAACCTTTATGAGAAATGTGTTATTCTGCTTCTTGTCTTACTGACATAGGTTAGTGGAATTTTACCCGCTTGACCCCCGTATGTTATATTACACATTATGCAGGATGTTTAGATAGAGATGGCTGTCCATTCAAATCTGCATTTAAGCTGCACAGAATGGGTCTGATTTATCAATATACCGCTGCTCTAAGATGGTACAGAAATCTGTTGAATGGGGGGTCACAGGTTGGTTTCACAGCTGAGAATGTTGTTTATTATGAATATATACCATTGCTTTTATCTAAGTAAAATGTAGCCACTGGCCCCTATTGACTTGGTGGAGGCCAATGTCCTTTTGGCTTTCATCATATGGAAGTAGAATGCATCTTCCTATACAGTCTATAAGGTATACATTTTTTGCAATTGTCTACGTTCGACATTGTTAGGCTATACATTTGTAGATGTCATGTTGGAAGTACACATTAGGGAATACTCCTTTCGATGTGTACAATAATGAGGTGTAAACATATCCTCATCCTGAGTTTTTACAAAATATAAAAACCTGCCCTTTTAGTAGTACTTATAAATCTGCCCCCTTTGTCCCATTTAAACCAGTAGTGACTTTTACTGTGTTCGTTTTATAGTGTGTAAACATGGCCTTTAGAGACGAGCGAACTTGCAGTAAATTCTCGGCTCGGCAGTTGATGACTTATCCTGCATAAATTAGTTCAGCCTTCAGGTGCTCCGGTGGTCTGGAAAAGGTTGATACAGTCCTAGGAAAGAGTCTCCTAGGACTGTATCCACCTTTTCCAGCCCACCGGAGCACCTGAAAGCTACATTAGCAGGAAAAGTCATCAACTGCCGAGCCGAGAAGTTCGTGACGAATCAAATTTACTGTAAGTTCGCTCATCTCTAATGGCCTTAGTCGGCCTATACATTCTACTTCTACCCTAAGTCTTAGTGTGTAAACACCATTGACCTTATTTATAAGTGGCAGTTTTTAGTGTAAACTAGGTCTGAAGTGATAGCACATGCCAGTCTTGCACAAGTATTAGAGACCTTTCTGAGCATTTTCCAGTTTAAAAAAAAAAAAATGTAATCTAATTTTCTGTGTTTAATTTGATGCACTACACTCCAGCAGTCTTGTTTTTTTTTTTATTGATATATGGAATGCCTTAGTTAATGTTGGCCATTGTCTTCAGTGGGGTCTATTACAAACTGGATGTAAATAACTGATCATAGATAAGTAGAAAATTCCTCAATATATAATGAACACTCATTTGAGGCATTCTAGATTGTATTCAGCTATGAATGGGCTATACATTAACTCATATTATGTCTTACTATGGAGCCAGATCTACCAATATATTAAATACCTTGAGGCACTTCTGTCCTTAAAAGCCTTGAGAGCAATTTCTGACCTTTAATGTCAGGAAAGATTTATTGTACATACCACCCACAGTGCATGTATGCCGTACTGGACCATACCACATCCCTTGATGAAGGCCTAGTCCAGGCTAATACTAATGGGCTTATTTGTGGAGAACACTAGTAAACAGAATGACAGTTCATGTAAACCTCAGTTCACATTAGTGACAATTAGCACTCTTCTGTAAACGGGCCATTCATTCCTAAACTCATTTAGTTAAGCCTTTTATTGATAAACTTGAGGTCATCACACTACTGGTTCAAGTAGCACAAATGGGCCTGAAGTAATAACCCTCCTGGTAGAACCTTTGATCAGCCTATTACAAAAGCAAATATCTGACAGCTAGTTTTTGCTTGAAGTGCTTTTGCCCGTTGTTATTCAGAGTCAGTCGTGTCAATGGAATTGGCCATCTTCTGGTCTGATCCATGAGCTCATACTCTACTTACCAGCCCTCTGGGAGCCAATGAAGCCATCACGTCATGTGCACATTCATTCCTTTAAAAGTGAGATATTTGCTAATATGTTATTTCTTGATGGATGATGATTTACTTGTATCCATTCACTAGAGAACTACTTTGCATCATTTTTTTCCCGTGTCTATAAGAATCCCTACACCAGCTTAGTGTTCTCCCCAGGGAGACCACATTACCCCCTTTTTTATAGGCGTTGCCTGATTTAGAAAAAAAAATGATTCTTGGTCTCTCTGAAGGACATATTAAGAGTTTAAACTACATAGACATTAGAAAATCCCCCGTTGGTTCTAAAGTGTCCATCTCCCTCAGTTTCAAAGTAAAGTCTAAGTCAAATACAGTGAAGGAGTTTTAGCATGCATGGGATAGGGATAAGGCTATCGTTTATATAAGATAGGGCCAGGGACTAATCATAGTATTTAGAATGTTGTGCAGACTGGTTCTTATCTGCTATGATTCTATAAGGGCTATATTCACTATAGGGGGTATTTATGAAGCATTTTACCCTGGTTTTCTTGTGTAAAATTAAGACAATTTTACACAAGAAAACCAGGGTAAAATGGAACACGTCACTGGATTTACCCTGAAATGACAGCTAATCAATGGGCTCATGTAGAAGGAAAAGCTGTGATCATTTTTATTTTTTAGTGATTTTAAAATGTAACTGAAATTTTTGCATCAGAATTAAAAATGTCACTTATGGATAAGGTTTGTATAAAACCTGAGCTCACTGAATATGTTTACCTATGTGATCCTGTCTTTCGCTCCATTATAAAAGATGGCAGATTTTATGTAATACGATTTGAGTAGCAAGAACGGTCTTAATCTGATTATTGATCTAGGCACTGAGCAGATCTTGGCAAATTATGAGCAATGGCCTTTTTCCTGACACTAATGGGACATTTTTTATCCTATGTTTATAATGGAGCAATGTTTCCATTGACGCTCATTAGTGTTATCCAATTATTTACATTAATCTTCCCCTATGATATATATTAAATTTATAGGTTTATAGTGATGAAACAATGTGCTTTCGGCTGCTTCCTATTAAAGAGAATGCGTAATTAAATAAAATCATAAAATAAAGATGGTCATCATGGATGATGGGTGTCATAAACCAGCCTGTTGGATGGCCCTGACATATATCATCGAAATGAAATGCAACAGTAGACACTCATAGCCTTCATGTGTCACCGTTATTACTGTTTCTCCCTGTAGAACTATCAACCGCCTCCACAGATACAGCATTAGGTGGCCTAGATCAATATTAATAAGAATACAGCCTATAGAAGGCCCAGGCACCAGGGGCAAATACTGACTGGAGTAATAAGGTTACATTCGATAATGTTACCCATATAATAGAATTAATAAATCACGGTGATGTGTGCTTTGTAGTGTACCATATTATTTACATACTGTAATAGTGAATGTCTTCATATTTTATAACACAATATGCAGATATTTTACTATAACTAATGCTATAGATTTATCACATTAGCATTTTTATACTTTTTCTTTCATACTATAGAATAAACAAATGTATTAAAGGACATAAGTCAGAAATCAGGATCGGCATTTCCATAGGTTCAAAGTCTATAGTTTTTTTTTTCAGCACAACCCACAGATGCTTGGTTGGAGGACATTGGAGGCCAAGTAAACAACGGGAACTCTTTGATGTTTTCCTCAAACCACTCCCAAGGTTTCCCAGCAGAACATTGCTAAGAGCCACAGCCTGCGGCGGTTTACCTTCTTCCTGTAGTTCATCCCCCCCCCCCCCCAGGCAATGTACACACCATGATATAAAAGAAAACATGATTCATCAGACCAGGCTAGCTTCTTCTATTGCTCCATTATTCAATTCTGATGATGCTCACATTCATATCATAGACATTTTTGGCCATGCTAATCTCTGTATTGTTCCAGTTTTAGTACATGTGTTGCCGAAACAAGCTTTGGCAGCACATATCTTAAAATTGGAATGATACAGAGAAGATAAGCATGGCCCCAGCGCAAGGAAGACACACAAATTCGTGAAGTGCTCCACATTTTTGGCTAAGATAACAGTCAACAGGTACACTCTGTCTGGTCTATGGCTATATAGTTCAATACATAGAGATACACTGTGTTTTGACACTTTTAGTTTTCAGTAACTCTTCAGGGGGATAAGACCACATATATTCGCCCTTCCTTGGACCATTTTTAATAAGTAACCACTGCTCACTAGGGACAACCCATACATCTATTTTGGAAATTTTGAAATTTTCTGATCCAGTCATCTATCTTGGACCAATTTGGATCTGGTCCTTATCCTACCCATTTTTCCTGTTCCAACACATGAACTTCTAGACCTGACCACTTGCTTCCTAATTTATCTGACCGTGTACCTGTTACTAATTTCACATGGTTTTGTGTATGTTTTTAGGTATAAAGGGTCCATTGACCAACATCACATGGTTAAACTCTATAGTATGTTTTCACAATGAACAGATTAAAGGGGTACTCCGGTGGAAAACTATTTTTATCAAGACAACTGGTTCCAGAAAGTTAAACAGATTTGTAAATTACTTCTATTAAAAAAAAATCTTAAGCCTATCAGCTGTTGTGTACTACAGAGGAAGGTGTATAGTTCTTTTCTGTCTGACCCCAGTGCTCTCTGCTGACACTTCTGTCCATGTCAGGAACTGTCTGGAGCAGGAGATATTTGCTATGGTGATTTGCTCCTACTATAGACAGTTCCTAACATGGACAGAGGTGTCAGCAGAGAGCACTATGGTCAGACAGAAAAGAACAACTCAACTTCCTCTGTAGTATACAGCAGCTCATAAGTACTGGAAGGATTACAATTTTCATAGAAGTCATTTAAAAATCTGTTGATATGAAAAAAAAAATTCCACCGGAGTACCCCCTTTAAGTTCCATAATGATTCTTATTGACCAGCTGTCAGAAGCCTTTTTTTTTTTAGAATCCACCACTGGTCATATGTGTAAGGCTGGGTTCACACTCTACGGTTTGTAATTACGGTTCCCGTATACGGCTGGGAGGAGGGGTGGGCAGGGCTTAATCGCGGCGCCCGCACTCAGCCGTATTCGGAAACCGTATTTAATGCATGTCTATGAGCGGCTGAGGGCGGGCGCCGCAATTAAGCCCCGCCCACCCCTCCTCCCAGCCGTATACGGGAACCGTAATTACAAACCAAAGTGTGAACCCAGCCTAAAGCAGTATATTGGAAGCAGAAAGAAGTGGAGAGGACTGGGAACTGAAAACTATCATAATGGCAGTGTCGGGGATCAAGGCAGGGTTATTTTATTTTTATTTAAAAAAAAATAAAAAAAATAAAAAAAGCTTTCCCCAGGAAAACCAATTTAATTGCATTTATCTAGAAACAGTTAAAATGTTCAACATTTATTCCAAATTAAATGTCCTTGAGAATCTTTCCATTTACTCCAGTCTTGAAACACATGGCACCTGTATTTCACATTAAATGTTAGTTTATTGTAACCATTACCAGGGAATTATAATCAAAATGAGATGGTTTCACACCGAAAAAGATTTCTTGTTGTTAACGTACGTTTCATCTGATCTTAATGCTGACATATTGACTCAAGCATATTACTTGTGTAGATGATCTAGCCCAAGGCTGTTTGATATGCAGATTTTCTTTTCTTATTCCTTTTTTTAGTAGTGTGCATGGAGGAGAGAGGAGGGAGGGATGAGACAAACACGGAGCCAGTTCAGCTGTATTATAATGTGTCTGTCAATTTGAAATAATTACACTGAAATCACTGAGCTGAGGATTTATTATTTTTTTAATAGAACTCATCACAGAAACACTGATGCCTGCCTCTTGAATCAGACAAATAATATCTCCCTGGCCTTCCAGTCCCGTCTCAGCCGATTTGTCAAAGATGGCACAAGTGGTCATAAGCTACAAAGCCAAGAGTGATTGCTCGTAGTGATCAACAACCAGCACTTAAGTGCGGGGACAAAAAAAAAAAATAGAAAATCTGCAATAAAGACCATGTAGGTATTCCCCAGGGGAGATGAGTGCTGATTCACTGGACCTTTTGCTGTTTTTCTTCCTTTTTCCCTCCTCTCTGAAACATGGTCCTGCTGAGCAAAGATTTATTACTGAATTGCTATAAAGACTGTCATTTCAAAGAGGCATGTCTGGAAACGTGTACTCAGAAAAAAAGGAAAATGTGATTTCTAATATTGCAGATGATATTAACTTAGTCGGCACGGTCGGTTGCAATTATGAAAAGCCGTGGCCCTGAAATGGAATTCTTGAGCAGATTTCTTTTTCCCACCATTCCAAGAGTGGGCTTTATGAAAAATCGACTAGAAGTCCTTGTTACGAGGATTCTCACAATAGCACAGCCACAATAGAAGAAGATTCATAATGTAACTACTAGAGATGTCGGAGTGCAAAAGATTGTCATTGTCCCGAAGCATGCGTCGCCCTGAGCCGCTCATGTCAATAATAGACTCTTCTCAGCCTAGGTGTAGATATTTACTTTTGCAGCGGTTGTTAACAACCTGGATTATTGCACCAATGACAAATCTTTTTCAGGTCTAGGAAGAACATCGGAGGCTTTGTGATAAGGTCTTGGGAAGTTCATTTGCATTGGTCCGCCGGGAGACCTAAATGCTGCAAATTAATCAAATTTCAGGTTAGAATAGAAATTTCACCTACTTAGGAGGCTGTGAAAGGCGCTCTGAAAGAGACTATCTTAAGTGTATGAAAAATAGGAGTTTATGAGGCCGGGGAATTGTGCAGCTTGACTGGACCTGCATGCTGCCATTGATGAAGAAGCTTGCCTGTTTTTTCTTCTTTGCTCTGTAAGGTTCTTTCATTGAGTCATGCTAGGGAGGTTGTAAATGAGCTCCTCACTGAGACAAGGTTGAAGGTCAAAGTGTAGTGCCAGCTGCCCAGCCTGCCATAGAACAATGATGCATCCTTTTACATTGAAGAAAGGAACATTCCAGGATAATGTTGTATTGGGCTCCCGCTAATCTTTTTTTAAGTTAATGTCACAATTCGTTCTGAGCAGGATTTTTATGGTATCTCCAGAAATTAACCTTGTTACTCCTATTTCCCTTTAATATGCTCCTCGGTTTACTTATTTCCTGTTTGCTTGTGAAAGGCATCTTTACTAGAAGTCAGCATCCTGTGATTTGTCATCTTAAATTATCTTCTCTTCTCCCTTGCAGTGATTTAGTGTTTGTGACACTGAGTGGCTATGCAGACGTTCTCCTCTGCTGTTATTTTTTGCTATACAGTAGAGTACTTAGAATGAAAAACACTACCAAAAGAGAGATACAGGGGAAATCATAGACAATGATGGTGTCACATGACGGAATTGTGATAGGTGTCCCTGCACCTTCTACATTAATAATGTCATTTTTGCAATACATACATATATATATATATATATATATATATATATATATATATATATATATATAGATTAGTTAGGAGTAGCCGTATTAGTCCAGTGATGCAAAAAGCAAAATCATCGGTAGTTGCCTGCATATTTTGTGAGATAGAACCTGTGTTTTCTCCTTGTGAGCTCAGAAATGCTTATGACTTGATAAAGGGAGGAATCCCGAAAGCTTGTCTCTACAAAATCTTGTTAGTCCAATAAAAAAGGTATTACAAGATACTGCAACTACCGATGATTTTGCTTTTTATATATATATATATATATATATATATATATATATATATGCATATAATTTAAGCCACTACTTCTCTAGTATGATGAGGCAAAATGTGTCTCAGTCTGTAGTGTAGTTGTCATGTAACACTGATGTTCAAAGTGTAAAACTGATGAGAAACACGTTCCAAGTTCTCCCATGATTTAAATATCATATGTAAATGTTTGTTCCCAATGGTAGCTACAGACTATTGACTGACCAAATGTATTCCATAATTTTGGATTTGGTCGGTTATAAATAAGTGTATTTTACCGAATTTGGCCGATCATTTGCTGTTTTGTGCATGCTCACTGTTTTTTTTTCTTCAAATACCACCGTTGATATGCCAGCTTAGTCTGCCATGTTCCTTATGGGATTATTCACAAAAACAATCTAAAGGGCAACTGGATGGCTCAACATAGGGAGATTAGTTTGTGGGCACCATTGGTGTTCACTAAAATATTTAAAGGGGTACTCTGCCCCTAGACATCTTATCCCCATCTAAAGCATAGGCGATAAGATGTCTGATCAAGGGGGTCCCGCGACTCCCGTGATCTCTCTGCAGCACCCAGCGTTCATTTGGAATGCTGGTTGCGGGTGGCTGGGGCCGTGACGCCCCTTGTGACGTAACACCACACACCCTCAATGCAAGTCTATGGGAGGGGGCGTGGTGTTGAGGGGGTGTGGTGTGATGTCACAAGGGGCGTGGTCATGTCGTCACAACCCTGCGATGTCCACTGCAAGCATTCGGAACAAAATCTGATGTTTGATGCCTTAGGAAGCTGCTTTAAGAGGCTGTCTGAGGGGAAAACTCTCTTTTTGTAGAAAGGCCTCTGGTTGCTGCAAAAATTTAAATAATCCATTCATGTCCTGCCCTGATCCCTTACTGATGCTGTCTGAACAGACAACACATCATCCTCAGTCCTTTCCACTTTTTCCTGTTTCTGGTGAGATATCTATTCTGTGTGAACTAGCTGCTAAACCAATCACTGTCTAAGACAGTTCACTGCTACAGGGTCGGCCTGTCATCAGAAACAGGAAGGAGAAGATCGGGAACTGGGTACCGTTAAAACAGCAGCAGCAGGGGACCAGGGCAAGTGAATATGGTGAATTTTTTTTTGGAAGCATCCAGGGCGATTTCTTTCAAACAATAAAAAGTCACATTTTCAACCAAAACTTAAGCCAAACTTTGCTCTTGTCATATAAACTTCTTCATGGGAATATATAATGTGTATGCACTTATTGAACATCAGAATTGCTTCTTTCTTAACTTTTCTTCATGGTAACCAGATGTTGAATGTTGCTTGTAGAAAAAATTTGGATAGAAGAGACACCCTCATATACTACACATAACTCATACAATAAAGTTGCTGCCATGATGCCCTTTTACTTTATTTATTGTATAAAATATACAACTACATTTAAAAGAAACATAAACCTACTATTACATTGTAATATAGTTTCATGACTGCCAAATTTCTGATAGAGTACAAGGTAATCTGATGTTGGCATTCAGTGTTGCCACCACATGAAACATTATGCTACATGGTACAGTAGATCCCATAAATGTTATATTATTTTAACTAAGCAATGATATGGCATTTACTTCTTCCACCAATGCACTCATAGTACACAGAGGAATGTTGTTCTCTTTGTATAGTAGCTCCTATATACACTGTTTATGTTAATAATTTCTGGAACAACAAAGTAAAAAGCCTTCTGGGTGTAATCTGCTTTTATCAGAATTCAAACCACAAATAGTTCTATTCAATATGGGGACGGCCTACCACATCAAAACCCCACACAGTCCCATGCTGAATACTAATTTAGAGACCTACAAGTAAACCAAGGCATGGACACGGGGGAAGGAAAGGTTGCAGAAATTACTAGAACTTTAATTATAACTTACTAAACCGTGTAATTTTTGCATGTTGATCTTTCAAGCCCATTTTAAATGCCAGTGTTTGATGATGAAAGAGACGTTGTATCTACGTTTTAAGTATGTCCGTTCAAGCTGAAAAAAATAAAAATATTCCTCTCAAGGCAAGGAAAGAGTTAAATGGAACTGTATTCATACCTTGTTTTAGGTGATTCAGAGCTTGTTGAGAATTCTGATACTGAGTAGGGATTGTAGAATGCAAATGGCATTAATACATTTAAGTGGACCACAAAAAGTAATTCTACTTTACTTATGCCATGTCACCATGTCACCTTTGTATGTTGCCTCCTGACAAAATGGATTTTTTCTGCTCAACCCTTTTGTTTTTGGGGAGATAAGTAGCTACCAGAGCTTTCTGGCAGCGACTTATCTCCACTTTTCCCATTCACAACACATAAACCTCTGGCCAAACCAACATATTGAAGGAATATGGGCACCTTTAGACCTTTTATCCCACCTTTTATCCCATTCTGTAACAGCCCCTTTTGACATTTGGGCTGACATTGGTTAACTTAAATGTCACCAGCTATCCCTTTGGAGATCTAAGGTAAAAAATGCCTAATTTAGCTAGCATATTAGATGGATGTCAACTAAACTGATGTCGGCCTACAGCTATCTCTTCTAATCACTCCATACATGTGCATGCTCAGCTCAACACAGTGTGCATGTGTATCAGCGGGGAAGAGTAAGCTGCTGACAATGGCTTATCTCTGTGAGAACAATGGGGTCAGGCAGTTGAAATCCAGCTGCCTGATCTATATTTCCCTTAAAGGGGTACTTCGGCGCCAAGACAGCTTATCCCCTAGGATAGGGGATAAGATGCCTGATTGCAGGGCTCACGCCGCTCGGAGCCACCGTGATCTTGCACCCCATTACAATCAGTCCCCGAATGTTTGCTTCGGGTCTGATTACTGGCGATCACGGGGGCGGAGCATTGTGACGTCACGCTCCGCCCCCTCAATGCAAGCCCTCCCATAGGCTTGCATTGAGGGCGCAGAGCGTGATGTAACACAGGGGCAGAGCCGTGACATCACAATGCTCCGGCCCCGTGATCGCCAGTAATCAGACCCGAAATTTTTACCGTGAATATCGGCACTTTGCGATTTTGAGAATATTTAGAATATCGTGATATATATTCGTCATGTCAAACATTACTTTTTTTTCTCTCCAATATATGTGAATATGCAAACAGCTGTCATGCCCCCTCCCATAGGCTTGCATTGAGGGGGCGGAGCGTGATGTCACATGGGGGCGGGGGCGTGACATCACAATGCTCCGGCCCTGGTGATCCCCAGTAATCAGACCCGGAGCGAACATGCTCTGGGTACTGATTGTAACGGGGTGCAGCGTGCAAGATCATGGGGGTTCCCAGCAGCGGGACCACCGCGATCAGGCATCTTATCCCCTTTCCTTTGGATAGGGGATAAGATGTCTTAGCACCGGAGTACCCCTTTAACATCGGAGAGTTGTGATGCCCCCATACCCAATAGATATTTAGCTGCTCCAATATGTGCATGGCCAGCTTAAAATGAGCTTTTTTGGCAAATAATAAAAATATATTACCATCCACAAATAATATTGCAAACAAATAAAAGATTAGATTAGTTTTCTCAATAAGTCCTACCCAGAAACATGCAGCTTAGTGGCATATCTAGCTCTATATACTGCCGTCTTTAAATGTTATACCTTGAAATATTTAGTAGGACAACATTTTATTTCAGAAGCTGTTTTATTCTAAGGGAGTAATACGTTAATGTGTCATATATATGTGGCTTGATGAATAATCCTCTTAGAGCAACAAATACAGCAGATGAGAGATAGGTATTGCTAGTGATAAATGACTATCACTTCTGATGGATACAAACCATATGAACAATCTCTAAAGAAAACACATCAGCGTGAAACCACATTTTAAAGAAACAAAAAAAAAATTCTGATGGAACAATATGGTTTATATAAACCATATTGTTAAAAGCCTTTGCTTGGTCTAAATATTTGGTAACAGGAGTGATAATGGTCTAATGTGCACCCGTTATCTGAGATATTTCTGCAAACATATGTAGTTTAAAATAATTGAATAGCAAATTGTTTCAGTTTATATAGTTTTAATTATAAAGTTGTTTAAACAAAATGCAATATATTAAAATTGTCCCCACCCCCTACATAATATTGATAATTTTAGATTGGTATTTTAACATCAATATTGCTTCAATCCAGTATGCATCATGATGGCAGAAATAGAGGGAGATACATATATATCAATGCAGTTGCCAATTTAAAGAGGACGCCCTGACTGCAATGCAATTTTTACTCCTTTTTTCCCAGATAGACTGAATAGTCTGATAGGGGCGGGAACTTTTTTTGCAAAATTGGGTGTGAATGCTAGGCTCAAGAGGCTATGATTAGAAGGCTAAGGGGACGTGAATCATGTTCAGGGGGTATTTGATTATTGAAGTGTACTAGTCAGAAATATAAAAAAAAAAAAAACTCCTGTCTTATCAATCACCATATGTAGCTCATGTCTGAGAGGTTTTAATAAATGTTTGCCATTTTTTTTCCTGTAATGACCTTTTGTACTGCTTACTAGTGTTCTGTTCACTGGTGAGGAAGGGGATGTACCCTCCAGCAAGCGTGACATTTGCCTGGGTCTCTGTACCCTTCTTGTCCTGATACTCCCACCCGTACTTCCTGTATTTTGTCTTGGACCAAGACAAGCAGTGTAGTGCTGGAAGGACAAGCCAGGATTCTGACCCAAACAAGGACACCTAGTGGTAGAAACGATAATGATCATTTAATAACAAATATTTATTCTTTATAAATAGCGTTCGTTACAAATTACAATTTTTTTTTAACTCAGCCTCATGATCCCACTCCCTGGAGCCTAGAATTAACACCCTATTTTACAATAAAGTTTCCATCCATCTGACTATTTAGTAAAAAAGTATACTAAATACCCTTTAACTCAGGGCACCCCGAGACAAGAGTAGGATTTAAAAACAAAAAAACAAATCCTCAACCTTTTTAGACTGATCTGATCCTGTGACATCAAAAATGGTGGAGAGCCATCTACTGATGACTTCAATGAGAAGCCTAGTCCGAACTCAACGTAACTAGATCATGACTGTGTGATGATCCAAGCATCTAGTGACACTGCATATGCTTAAAGGGGTACTCCCCCCCCTAGACATCTTATCCCCTATCCAAAGGACAGGGGATAAGATGTCTGATTGTGGGGTACTGCTGCTGGGGACCCACGTGATCTCCCTGCTGCACCTGGCATTTGTTTAGAGCGTTTAGGCTTGTGACGTCACTATGTGTGGTTATCCTCCATGTAATGAGCTAGTAAACATAAAGAGAAGCCATGTAATATTCCTATATATACATATATATATTTTCATGGACACAGAGGTATATTGTGGTTCACTGAAATAAAGGGCTTGGACTGAGCTTCTTTGTCTAATGCAGTTACTTGGCATGCATTCCTTACATAACTTCCTTATATATAATTCACATTCTAGCTTTGTTGTTCATCTTTTAATATAATACAATGGCTCTTGATTTTACACCCGTATTGTTTTTACTAGTGCCAAAACCACACACATATTTCTGTGAAAAGCCAAGTATTGCGTTACATTTCCTCTACAGCAACAATTAGTTCCAGTATGGACTCTCTTTGTGGCTTTCTCTTGTAATCACGGCGAGATGTCCTAGGCCTCACAAATGACAAGAACAGCTCCACTTTAGTAACCTCGGGGCTAGTTTTTTTTATCCCATAGGTCAAATGTGGCAAACAGTAAAAGAAAAGAAAATAGTAAAAGAGGATGTCTGTGTTTTTCTTTCGCCTTTTCAATCCTACAAGGCCGAGCCAATCGCCTTCAATAATTCTAATTGCTGTTACTTCACCCTTTTACACAGACGTATGTCTCTCATTTCCTTCTGTCTCTTCCCCAGTTGTAACTAGATAACTCAGAAGCTTGGTTGGGAATTTAGTGGAAAAATTCCCTTTGGAAATATATGCAGTTTTTTTTTTTTAGCTTCATTACAACATGTCGGAATAGATTAGCGCTAACTTGTTTAACATATGACTGAAATGTAATTACATAGACTTATATTTGGACTTCCAAAATGTCTCTCGTCTTTGTAGCAATAAAGCGTCTCTCCAGGAGGCCTTACGACACCGGCTTTGATATCAGGACATCTTTAGTAGCCGATATTATATACTGAAACAAAACTGTCAGTTTTTTTTTCTATCTAGTCAATTTTCTTTTCACTTTATATCGCTGCACAGCTCTCCTCGGTGGAGCTAGGCAATAAACCATGCCCAATTTTCATTAGATCTAATTGTCTCATGATGAATTCCAAGTAGAGAGCAAACTGGAACATTCTTTTTGGCATTTAATATGTTCTTGTATTTAAAAATCTCTTTCATCAGCTTTCCTAGCAAATTGTCCACAAAGCCTTGTAAAGTGGCACAGTATTTCCTCTCTCACAGTTCTGGAGAGCTTTTGACTTGTGTTTTTTAAGGATCAATGTCCTGCTCCATCTTTATAGATGCGGCTATTAATAAAATGAAAAACTACTACATAGATGGAAGGAAAGCTGGAATTTTCCAGTTCACCCAGTGCATCTTCTCTACTGGCAGGACTTTCTTCCACTCTTTTTACTACGGTCTAAAACCTATTTATAGAAACTTTAACAGGGCCCTTCAGGGTATTCTACATGGGATATATGGGGCTCACGACTGACCTCTTGTTTATTCATCTGAAAAAAATTAAGAAGGCAAATATTGGGCAAAATGGACAACAGCCTGATGGCCATTGTTGTCATTCTTGTAGTTCATTTCACTTTATTGATCCATTTTTAGGATCAAAGGCAAAAACACACTTAGTTTTTGATGCTGTATCTGCAATGAATTCTGCATCAAAAACGACACTGTGTCACTTTAGAAAACTCTGCCCCCATTGACTTCATTGGGAAATGGGGAATCATGTGAAAAAGAATTGAATGTCCGTTCCTTTTCATGTGGTTATGCTCTGAAGCTCCCATTAAAGGGGAACTCCGGTGGAGAACAATTTTTTCAAATCAACTTGTGCCAGAAAGTTATACCGATTTGTAAATTACTTCTATTGAAAAATCTTAATTCTTCAGTACTTATCAGCTGCTGTATGCTTCACTGTCACGATGCCGGCTGGCAGGTAGTGGATCCTCTGTGCCAGAGAGGGATTGGCGTGGACCGTGCTAGTGGACCGGTTCTAAGCCACTACTGGTTTTCACCAGAGCCCGCCGCAAAGCGGGATGGTCTTGCTGCGGCGGTAGTGACCAGGTCGTATCCACTAGCAACGGCTCACCTCTCTGGCTGCTGAAGATAGGCGCGGTACAAGGGAGTAGGCAAAAGCAAGGTCGGACGTAGCAGAAGGTCGGGGCAGGCAGCAAGGATCGTAGTCAGGGGCAACGGCAGAAGGTCTGGAAACACAGGCAAGGAACACACAAGGAACGCTTTCACTGGCACTAAGGCAACAAGATCCGGCAAGGGAGTGCAGGGGAAGTGAGGTGATATAGGGAAGTGCACAGGTGAACACACTAATTGGAACCACTGCGCCAATCAGCGGCGCAGTGGCCCTTTAAATCGCAGAGACCCGGCGCGCGCGCGCCCTAGGGAGCGGGGCCGCGCGCGCCGGGACAGAACAGACGGAGAGCGAGTCAGGTAGGGGAGCCGGGGTGCGCATCGCGAGCGGGCGCTACCCGCATCGCGAATCGCATCCCGGCTGGCAGCGGAATCGCAGCGCCCCGGGTCAGAGGACGTGACCGGAGCGCTGCCGCGGGGAGAGTGAAGCGAGCGCTCCGGGGAGGAGCGGGGACCCGGAGCGCTCGGCGTAACAGTACCCCCCCCCTTGGGTCTCCCCCTCTTCTTAGAGCCTGAGAACCTGAGGAGCAGACTTTTGTCTAGGATGTTGTCCTCAGGTTCCCAGGATCTCTCTTCAGGACCACAACCCTCCCAGTCCACTAAAAAAAAATTTTTCCCTCTGACCTTTTTGGCAGCTAAAATTTCTTTGACCGAGAAGATGTCCGAGGAGCCGGAAACAGGAGTGGGAGGAACAGATTTGGGAGAAAAACGGTTGAGGATGAGTGGTTTGAGAAGAGAGACGTGAAAGGCATTAGGGATACGAAGAGAGGGAGGAAGAAGAAGTTTATAAGAGACAGGATTAATTTGACACAAAATTTTGAAAGGACCAAGATAGCGTGGTCCCAACTTGTAGCTAGGGACACGGAAGCGGACATATTTAGCGGAGAGCCATACCTTGTCTCCAGGGGAAAAAACGGGGGGAGCTCTTCTTTTCTTATCCGCGAACTTCTTCATGCGTGAAGAAGCCTGTAAGAGAGAATTTTGGGTCTCTCTCCATATGATGGAAAGGTCACGAGAAATTTCATCCACAGCGGGCAGACCAGAGGGCAAGGGAGTAGGGAGGGGGGGAAGAGGGTGACGGCCGTACACCACGAAAAATGGGGATTTGGAGGAAGACTCAGAGACCCTGAAGTTATACGAGAATTCGGCCCATGGGAGGAGATCTGCCCAGTCATCCTGGCGGGAGGAAACAAAATGTCGCAAATAATCACCCAAGATCTGGTTAATCCTTTCTACTTGTCCATTGGACTGGGGATGATATGCAGAAGAAAAATTTAATTTAATCTTGAGTTGTTTACAGAGAGCCCTCCAGAATTTAGACACGAATTGGACGCCTCTATCCGACGCCTCTACGCCTCAATCTGCCTCTACGCCTCAATCTGCGTAGGCAACCCGTGAAGACGAAAAATGTGTACAAAAAATTGTTTAGCCAACTGAGGCGCGGAAGGAAGACCAGGAAGAGGGATGAAATGTGCCATTTTGGAGAATCGATCAACGACCACCCAAATAACAGTGTTGCCACGGGAAGGGGGTAAATCAGTAATAAAATCCATACCAATCAGAGACCAAGGCTGTTCGGGGACAGGCAGAGGATGAAGAAAACCAGCGGGCTTCTGGCGAGGAGTCTTATCCCGGGCACAGATAGTGCAGGCTCGCACAAAGTCCACAACATCCGTCTCCAAAGTCGGCCACCAATAGAAGCGGGAGATGAGTTGCACAGATTTCTTGATACCCGCATGACCTGCGAGATGGGAGGAGTGACCCCATTTGAGGATTCCGAGGCGTTGGCGAGGAGAAACAAAGGTCTTTCCTGGAGGAGTTTGCCTGATGGAGGCAGGAGAAGTGGAGATCAGGCAGTCAGGTGGAATGATGTGTTGCGGAGAGAGTTCAACTTCTGAGGCATCCGAGGAACGAGAGAGAGCATCGGCCCTAATGTTCTTATCGGCAGGACGAAAGTGAATCTCAAAATTAAATCGGGCAAAGAACAGAGACCACCGGGCCTGGCGAGGATTCAGCCGTTGGGCAGACTGGAGGTAGGAGAGGTTCTTGTGGTCGGTGTAGATAATCACAGGAGAACTTGATCCCTCCAGCAGATGCCTCCATTCCTCAAGTGCTAATTTAATGGCTAGAAGCTCTCGATCCCTGATGGAGTAGTTCCTCTCCACTGGAGAGAAGGTCCTAGAGAAAAAACCACAAGTGACAGCATGCCCGGAAGAATTTTTTTGTAGAAGAACAGCTCCAGCTCCCACTGAGGAGGCATCAACCTCCAATAGGAAGGGTTTGGAAGGGTCAGGTCTGGAGAGGACGGGAGCCGAAGAAAAGGCAGACTTGAGTCGTTTAAAGGCGTCTTCTGCTTGAGGAGGCCAGGACTTGGGATCAGCATTTTTTTTGGTTAAAGCCACGATAGGAGCCACAATGGTAGAAAAATGTGGAATAAATTGCCTGTAATAATTGGCGAACCCCAAAAAGCGTTGGATAGCACGGAGTCCGGAGGGGCGTGGCCAATCTAAGACGGCAGAGAGTTTGTCTGGATCCATCTGTAGTCCCTGGCCAGAGACCAAGTATCCTAGGAAAGGAAGAGATTGGCATTCAAACAGACATTTCTCAATTTTGGCATAGAGTTGGTTGTCACGAAGTCTCTGAAGAACCATACGGACATGCTGGCGGTGTTCTTCTAGATTGGCAGAAAAAATTAGGATATCGTCCAGATATACAACAACACAGGAGTATAACAGATCACGAAAAATTTCATTGACAAAGTCTTGGAAGACGGCAGGGGCGTTGCACAGTCCAAAGGGCATGACCAGATACTCAAAGTGTCCATCTCTGGTGTTAAATGCCGTTTTCCACTCGTCCCCCTCTCTGATGCGGATGAGGTTATAGGCGCCTCTTAAGTCCAATTTAGTGAAGATGTGGGCACCTTGGAGGCGATCAAAGAGTTCAGAGATGAGGGGTAAGGGGTAGCGGTTCTTAACCGTGATTTTATTAAGACCGCGGTAGTCAATGCAAGGACGTAGGGAGCCATCTTTTTTGGACACAAAGAAAAATCCGGCTCCGGCAGGAGAGGAGGATTTACGGATAAAGCCCTTTTTTAGATTCTCCTGGACGTATTCGGACATGGCAAGAGTCTCTGGGGCAGAGAGAGGATAAATTCTGCCCCGGGGTGGAGTAGTGCCCGGGAGGAGGTCGATAGGGCAATCATAAGGCCTGTGAGGAGGTAGAGTCTCAGCTTGTTTTTTGCAGAAAACATCCGCGAAGTCCATATAGGCCTTAGGGAGACCGGTTACTGGAGGAACCACAGAGTTACGGCAAGGGTTACTGGGAACCGGTTTTAGACAGTTCTTGGAACAAGAGGACCCCCAACTCTTGATCTCCCCAGTGGACCAATCCAGGGTAGGGGAATGAAGTTGAAGCCAGGGAAGTCCAAGGAGAATTTCCGAGGTGCAATTGGGGAGGACCAAAAGTTCAATCCTCTCATGATGAGATCCAATGCTCATAAGAAGGGGCTCCGTGCGGAAACGTATGGTACAGTCCAATCTTTCATTATTTACACAATTGATGTAGAGGGGTCTGGCGAGACTGGTCACCGGGATGTTGAACCTGTTGACGAGAGAGGCCAATATAAAATTTCCTGCAGATCCAGAGTCCAAGAAGGCCACTGTAGAGAAGGAGAAGGCAGAGGCAGACATCCGCACAGGCACAGTAAGACGTGGAGAAGCAGAGTAGACATCAAGGACTGTCTCACCTTTGTGCGGAGTCAGCGTACGTTTTTCCAGGCGGGGAGGACGGATAGGACAATCTCTCAGGAAGTGTTCGGTACTAGCACAGTACAGGCAGAGGTTCTCCATACGGCGTCGTGTCCTCTCTTGAGGTGTCAGGCGAGACCGGTCGACCTGCATAGCCTCCACGGCGGGAGGCACAGGAACAGATTGCAGGGGACCAGAGGAGAGAGGAGCCGAGGAGAAGAAACGCCTCGTGCGAACAGAGTCCATATCTTGGCGGAGTTCCTGACGCCTTTCGGAAAAACGCATGTCAATGCGAGTGGCTAGGTGAATAAGTTCATGTAGATTAGCAGGAATTTCTCGTGCGGCCAGAACATCTTTAATGTTGCTGGATAGGCCTTTTTTGAAGGTCGCGCAGAGGGCCTCATTATTCCAGGACAATTCTGAAGCAAGAGTACGGAATTGTACGGCATACTCGCCAACGGAAGAATTACCCTGGACCAGGTTCAACAGGGCAGTCTCAGCAGAAGAGGCTCGGGCAGGTTCCTCAAAGACACTTCGGATTTCCGAGAAGAAGGAGTGTACAGAGGCAGTGACGGGGTCATTGCGGTCCCAGAGCGGTGTGGCCCATGACAGGGCTTTTCCGGACAGAAGGCTGACTACGAAAGCCACCTTAGACCTTTCAGTGGGAAACAGGTCCGACATCATCTCCAGATGCAGGGAACATTGGGAAAGAAAGCCACGGCAAAACTTAGAGTCCCCATCAAATTTATCCGGCAAGGATAAGCGTATCCCAGGAGCGGCCACTCGCTGCGGAGGAGGTGCAGGAGCTGGCGGAGGAGATGACTGCTGAAGCTGTGGTAGTAACTGTTGTAGCATAACGGTCAGTTGAGACAGCTGTTGGCCTTGTTGCGCTATCTGTTGTGACTGCTGGGCGACCACCGTGGTGAGGTCAGCGACAACTGGCAGAGGAACTTCAGCGGGATCCATGGCCGGATCTACTGTCACGATGCCGGCTGGCAGGTAGTGGATCCTCTGTGCCAGAGAGGGATTGGCGTGGACCGTGCTAGTGGACCGGTTCTAAGCCACTACTGGTTTTCACCAGAGCCCGCCGCAAAGCGGGATGGTCTTGCTGCGGCGGTAGTGACCAGGTCGTATCCACTAGCAACGGCTCACCTCTCTGGCTGCTGAAGATAGGCGCGGTACAAGGGAGTAGGCAGAAGCAAGGTCGGACGTAGCAGAAGGTCGGGGCAGGCAGCAAGGATCGTAGTCAGGGGCAACGGCAGAAGGTCTGGAAACACAGGCAAGGAACACACAAGGAACGCTTTCACTGGCACTAAGGCAACAAGATCCGGCAAGGGAGTGCAGGGGAAGTGAGGTGATATAGGGAAGTGCACAGGTGAACACACTAATTGGAACCACTGCGCCAATCAGCGGCGCAGTGGCCCTTTAAATCGCAGAGACCCGGCGCGCGCGCGCCCTAGGGAGCGGGGCCGCGCGCGCCGGGACAGAACAGACGGAGAGCGAGTCAGGTAGGGGAGCCGGGGTGCGCATCGCGAGCGGGCGCTACCCGCATCGCGAATCGCATCCCGGCTGGCAGCGGAATCGCAGCGCCCCGGGTCAGAGGACGTGACCGGAGTGCTGCCGCGGGGAGAGTGAAGCGAGCGCTCCGGGGAGGAGCGGGGACCCGGAGCGCTCGGCGTAACATTCACATGAAGTTCTTTTCTTTTTGAATTTCTTTTCTGTCTGACCACAGTGCTCTCTGCTGACACCTCTGTCCATGTCAGGAACTGTCCAGAGTAGGAGCAAATCCCCATAGCAAATCTCTCTTGCTCTGGACAGTTCCTGAGAGAGCACTTTGGTCAGACTAGAAACAACTACACAACTTCCTCTGTAGTATACAGCAGCTGATAAGTACTTGATGCCAATAGACAAAATACGTTTTTCAATCAGCTCATTATCTAGTGAATTATCCCAAGTCCACGGATATCCCACAGGTGCAGTGGTCAAAATTAGACCAAGATTCAACGTTTAAAAGCATACAAATGTAGTGGTCTCAAGTAAAGACAGTGTAGCTTGATGCGTTTTGAGGTGTAACCATTAGCCAATAGGCTTATAGGAACTTCACCACGGTGAAGGTAGTGCCCATGTGAATGTATCCTTACAATGTAAACTGAGAAAAGGAGTATACTCCAACTTAGGGTGTGGCATATTTGACTGTATAGGCATACAGTGGCCTATGTCACCCATAGACATCCAGTGTAAAAAATATATATACTACACAGTATACATTTTTCTATTATATAACATTCAGTGGAATAGCAAAGTCTACTACACTGTACTATAGTTTATTGTCTGCTAAAGTGTGTTATTAACAGATAGATCTCATTAATCTTTTATGTTTTTATAAACATATATCTTTATTGACACTTTTCACGCGGTAAAACATGCAATGTGTGACCACACCAGCTTGGTAAAGAAAATGATAGTACCAAGTAACCTCTGAAGTATCTGGGGTAATGTTAACTTTAAACATAAGTTACACCACTACGTATTCTCCATGCAGATCAAAACCTTTATTTTTTTTATTTTTTTTTTATATCTAACCCCCCCCCTCCCCCCCCCCCCTAAAAGGACAGACCATTTTATCTTTTGTTTGAATTTCCAAGAATTTTGACTCCTTCAAAGATAAAGGAGACTATAAGGTCACATGTGGATTTATGTACGGCTCTATGCTGACTTATGAATATGTGCTATGATGTCATCCATCTGACGGTTTTAACTTTGCAGCCTCAAACTGTTGAAATACCAGGTCAGCACCATTCTAAGATCTTAAAAGGCCTTGGACCACCCGCTAGAAAAAAATATATACCTCTTGTTGACATTTAAGAGACTCTAACCAGCATATATTTCAGGACAGAGAGGGAGACATGACATTAACACTTATATACTGTGTGTTTGCCTTTGCCTCGGTCATGTATTTTATTTTATTTTTTTGGATTTGTTTTCTTGTCACTTTAACTTTTTACTTACTTTTTGTCTTTCCCGAAATGGTTTCTTAAAAATATTGATCCCACAGTCAGTTCTCCCAAGAATTCAAACACTATAAACACTATTGAACTCATCTTTAAAGAAAGTTGGCGGCCCTATTCAGCCCGAGATTATGTGCCAGGCAGTGGTGGCATTACTGATCATTACTTTGCCAGCCATATGGGTGCATTCAGCAGCATGGTGGCTCAGTGCATAACACTTATATAGTATTGGGTTCCTGGGCTCAAATCTAACAAGGCAATATATACAAGGAGTTTGGTGTGTACCCCATTTTTTTGTGGGGTTCTTCCATATTATACAAATTTCCCCCTACAATCTCTATACAACAGAGCAAAATATGTTAGTGCTATATAAATAATAATTGGATGAGTCTATTTTGGTTTAATCTGTGATTTTGGTGAATAATAGGTAAAGCTAGCTTCACACCTGCATCAGAGGCAGTCGGAAATTACTCTCATGGGTACTTCCCGAGAGAATTCTGTTTTGTCATTTAATCCCAGTTAGTTCCTAAAACTTTGTAACTGGAGTAAAAACTAATGTTTAGGGATATTTACCTGAAATGGTGGTGTGAGCGAGCTTCTTTGCATATTGCCTCTTCCCAGAGTGCTAATGGACTTTGACACCCCGCACACCAGTAATGGTGTCTCATAACTCTTTCTTCAACAGCAGACAGAGCAACTCCACTGCATGCCAGACACCAACGGAGCCCGACAGACTCCACTCATGTTAAAGGGGTTTGTTGGTTTTCCCATACAGTGTCTGTTTGTTGCACCTGATTTGCTCGGCCAAAAACTGCATGCTACGTTTTTTTGTTGTTTTTTTCCGATGTGGACCCAGCCCAGAAATCAATTTTCCCATTGTGGTTCTACAGACTGATGAATCTTAAAATCTATTTGCTAATCTCTATTTAGCCCATATTTTATTCATATTTACCTACTGTCCTATTCAGACTCGGTATTCCCCGGCTTCCTACTGGTAGGCATCCGCGTAAGCACTAGTGACCCTTTAAAGGTCTCTTATACCCAGTCCATTAAGTGAGTTACATCTGATCATAAGAGCACGCCGACATTGATAGATGATACGGCCGGGTTGGTCGGGCAGATGAGGGGTTAAATCCGATTGCCACCTCAGTGCACAGCTCTCCTTAAAGATTATTATTTTGCCATGCCTCGCCTTTTGTCTCCCATTCTCCACTTCGGTTTGTTTATTCTGTATTGCTAGATTACACAGTGAATTTCTCATGCATGACAGCACACATATTTTTTTTTTTTATCTGTTTTGAAGAAAGAAGCCTTCTACGTGATAGAAATCGGTTCACAGGAATATTGACCTCTCATAAATAGCGGATGATTAGGAAATGCTTGGGCAGCAGACTCTATAATTAAAACAGAATAGATTAAAAAATAAAAAAATATATATAATTGACCGGAATAAAATAGGAACGTTGGATGCGGAGCGGTCTACCTTGTGTGGACAGCTCAATGGGGGGGGGCTAAATATATTCTAGGAAGATATCTTGTAGGACTTCCCCGGGAAGTGCAAATGACTTGTGCAATATGTAGACGTATATTGATCTGGTGGTCTTTGTCTTCCCGGCGGGAATATTGCAAAAAACCTTTTATGCTAATGCTACATTCCTGTGGTCGGCAGGGCCGGCATATACGCTGAGGCTCTAGAAAAGCTTCCGTCTATCTTTTGGGAATATTTATGGTCGCCTATACACTGTACATTACTTTTTTTTCTTTTTCTCCCACTATTAGTGCCGTCCTTACAGGGGATAGCAGAAATGTATACTTAGCGCTGAATTCGGCGGCAGCTGAGCCGTACAGAAAGCTGGGGATTTTCACAGTTGTGGAATAATTATCTCCAGTTCAGTGCCTTTAGCAGCTGAAAGTAAAACCATCTATTACTTAACCCCTTTACTGCCTCTGGGTATTCCCTTCATGGGTTCAAGCATCAAAGCCTCTAAGACGGAGATCAACGAGTCTGATGAGGTACTTGTTTAGCTTTAATTTATGACTGTCCTCCAAGAACTTGCACAAAACGATTGCATTTACTGAGGAAACTCCCCTAGACTATAGGAGGTGTAGTGCTAGCAGTGTCATTGGTGGCATATGTAACTTCTTAGGGTAGTGTTTCCCCAGCAGGGTGCCTCCAGCTGTTGCAAAACTACAACTTACAGCATGTCCGGACAGCCGGGCATGCTTGGAGATGTAGTTTTGCAACAGCTGGAGGCACCCTGCTTGGGAAACACTGTCTTAGAGTTGGTTACTACTCCCATTTGTCTTATACTATAAACGGAAGTAGCGGAACACAGAGGGATTGTCCACACAGAGGGATTTCCGAGCAGAATCTGGCGGAAATTTTGTTGCAGCAGAGTCTTACTGTTTTCAATGGGATTCTGCTGCACCGCGCACACGACAGAATTTCCGTGGCAGAACCGTTTGCCCCAAAGATTCTGCCATGAGCGCGGTGCAGCAGAATTTCGATTTCAGCCTCCGCAGAAAGAATTGACATGTCACTTTTTTTACAGAGCATTTCTGAGCGGTCCTAGCGCCAGCATGTTCTGCCGGTGCATGCTGTCTGCAAAATGTCTAAATGTCGAAAATTTTCCTACCGGACATTCCGCCGCCTTAGGGTACATCACACAGGGCTGTTATGCTGTGGATTTGTGACCTGTGTAGATTTTGGTATGAATTATGTCAAAGTTGTAGAAGAAAAAAAAAATAGGATAGTTATCAAAACCTGTGCAGAGGAAAAGTTGAGCTGTTACCCATAGCAACCAATCTGATCGCTTCTTTCATTTTCAAAAAGGCCTCTGAAAAATTAAAAACAATCTGACTGGTTGCTATGGGCAACAGCACCACTCTTCCTCTGCACAGGTTTTGATACATCTTCCCCAATGTTTTTGAAATTGGCAGTTGCAGATTTTTCTTTGTCGTTTTTATTACATTTCAGGATTTTTTTTTTTACTATTCTAAACCCATGCTGTAACATCTTTTTCATAAAACCATAAAATAAAGACTTTTCTGGGACATGTTTTCAGCCATATTTTTAGGCTCTGGCAGAAGCTGTAGCTCCACAAAAAAAAGGTTTTCTTAGTTAAAGTTTACCCGTTAGATCCAACAATTATTTTTTTTTAAATATATCACTCAGTACGTAATCCTGACCATGTACATCTAATTTGTATGTGTCTAGCACCTTTATTTATTTTTTTATTACACTTAATTTAGCTCACTAGTCTGAATTCCTCTCAAAGGGAGGGGGCGTGGCCTCACTGGGCAGGTCTCCGCCCCCTCCCTCAGTATGCTGTCTGCTCACATCTCCCCTAGCATTAGCAAAACTACAACTCCCAGCTTGTCCTCACTGACAGTAGCGGGACACAAGCTAACAGTGGAAGGATTTTTCCTGCAGCAGTGAGCCCTGCACTCACAGCTGTCAATCAAGGAAGTGTGTCCATGACATAGGTGATGATGCATGGACACAGCAGGACTAGTAGGTGTCCAAGCAGGCAGGGGGGACAGTTGTTTGACTGGCTTTTTCATTATGAAATACTGAACATTTTCTAATGAAAGCAACTGCAAAACCTATTGGTTTTGCATGCTTTACAACATATCAAAAGTTTTTGTATCTGACAGTGCCCATTTAATCTAGCAGACCAATAATGGGCGATGTTTACTTACATGCAGTGCGCCAAAACATTGCAGGGGGAGATTTATCAAGACCTGTGTAGGGGAAGAGTGGTGCAGTTGCACATGTCAACCAATCAGATCGCTTCTTTCATTTTTCACAGGTCCCTTTAAAAATGAAAGGAGCAATCTGATTGGTTGCCATGGGCAACTTCACCACTCTTCCTCTGCAGAGTTTTTGATAAATCTCCCACTGCAGATGTAAATGTTCCCCAAGGTCTTTATGACCTTGATTCATGATATTGGACATTAGAGGAGGCTCACTTAGCTCAGTATCCCCCTCTATGAGCAAGAATGTGGAGATGCGCTGTATAAGAGACTACCATTCTAGCAGGTCTGAACCCCCTTTGTATTACAAGGATGGTCACGCCATGCAACACTGCATCACCCTTGTAGCAGCCACCGCAGGAAAAATGTCTGGCTGGTGTTGTTAAAATCTATGGTTGCCAGGAGCAGGACTGGGACAACCAGCTGATCACCGCTTCATATTCTACTGAAACAATGTTAACCAGATGTTGGTGAGAACCTTGAGGCAAAGCTCCTCATATGTACGGATGTAAGTCCCTGTCTACTCTGCGAAATAGAAAAAAAAATTATTTAACATATAAATAAAGTACCGAGAAATGTGAAACAAACCCTTCTAACACGAACAATGTTTTATTCTTATGTTAAATACCAGTGCTCCGTTGCACTTTTACATGCTGCAGACCTCAGCTTCAGCTGACATTTTTATTATTTTCTTATACGTTTTGGTAACGTCCTTAGAAAATGAATTGATATTGTGTTGAGGTTTTTACTATTTCCTCTGTTTCCTGAAGTACACCAAGTCTAAAACTTTATAGATTCCCACATTGTACTTTCTTTCCAGTAAACCTTTCCAACTGTTTTACCTCGACGTCCTTTTAAGTCTATTACAGTACCAAAAATGTGATTTGATTTTGCCTGGAAAATAGTCAGGAATTTGAGTCTAAGCTCTTCTTTACCTACTTAACCTTGTCTGAAAGTGGATGCCCTGGAGACTGGGAAGATATTGGCCAGTGTGAGATGGTTTATACGTTTTCTATATGCCACTTGATTCTAAGCTGACATTTATCCCTGTGTGAATTATGTTGTATTACCATTACTCCTGTCACTTTGCAGATCTAGGCCCCCGACCTTGATTATGAGCTATATTATAGGAACAGCTGGAGGAGGCTTTACGCTATCACAATTATAAATCAAAGAAAATACAAGGAGAACCCAGAACATATATTTTATAGTAAAGAAGAAAAAAAAATACTGTACCCCATCCATAACGGCAGTGCTGATCAATTTCCACTTCAGAAGTCCTGCGTGCTTGAGATGCAAATAGTTTCGCACAGTATAAATTCAACGTAGACCCAATAATGCCAAGCATATTTTCCACTTGTTATGCTATAAATATGTAAATGGTTTCGCTCTGCTCATCTCTACAGAATAGAACTCAGGTCAGGTCATAGCATTGGTTTTGTAACAATGCCTGCTTATGCTGAATGTGCATCGGCCATTTTTCTAATGTGATTTTTGATAGAAGCCAATGCTTCTTTGTATGTGGCATGCATATGTAGAGAGCCGGAGGCTTGCATTTTGTTACATGCAGATTGGAACATGAAACAAGAACTTGGGTTCATAAAATGGGCTCACGCTCGCTGCCCATTATTTACATTGAAATAAAGTACAAAAACATAAAAAGACAGAAAAGTAATGTATAAAAAATATCGACCGTATTTTTTTGCCGTATAAGATTCACTTTTTCTTCCCCAAAACTGGGGGGGGGAAGTTGGTGCGTCTTATACGGCGAATACACACACCTATCGCGGCGGTCCCTGCGGCCATCAACGGCCGGGACTGATCGCGGTGATGCCCTGTATTAACCCTTCAGATGTGGCGATTAAAGCTGACTGTCGCGTCTGAAGGGAAAGTGACACTAACCCGGCTGTTCAGTCGGGCTGTTCGGGACCGCCATGGTGACATCGCGGCGTCCCAAACTGCTTACAGGACACCGGGAGGGAACTTACGTGCCTCCTCGGTGTCTGCTCCATGCTGGGGTCCCCTTCATGGCCGGCGCTCTCCTTCGTCGTCATCACGTCGTCGCGCACGGCGTCCCGTCATCCCGTCAGGAGCGGCGTGCGTAGCGACGTGATGGCGGCGACGGAGAGCGTGGATCCCGGGGTAGAAGACGTCTGGAGCGTCGGGGACACCACAGGGATGCGGCGACAGCGATGGAGCGACATCCAGGGCAGCGGTGACGGGTCAGCGGTGACGGTGACCTCCTATCCAGTGGTCTTCAACCTGCGGACCTCCAGATGTTGCAAAACTACAACTCCCAGCATGCCCGGACAGCCGTTGGCTGTCCGGGCATGCTGGGAGATGTAGTTTTTCAACATCTGGAGGTCCGCAGGTTGAAGATCACTGTTGGGTTCAGAATATTTTTTTCTAGATTTTGCACCTTTAAAATTGGGTATGTCTTATATGCCAGTGCGTCCTATAGGGCGAAAAATACGGTATGTTGAAAGGCACTAAGTTAAGTGCCACAGCCTCGCATTTACTGGTTATATGTTTGACTCCAAATTACTTTATTGGTTGCAGTATTGTGTTATTAGAGCCAGCACTTAAGGTTATAACCACAGACTTAGTAACGTGGAGGCCTGGTGGTGACCTCTTTTATCATGTAAAAGAATTTTACAACACAGCTAATAGGATTAAGCAATTAGTCTTCCCAGTTGTTGACCTACTACTCCCAGTTTGTGCATCCCACACATACCATAAGTGTATGTCAGGAGTGGTACTTTATTGGCAACTTGAGAGCTGCAGATGGCCAAGGCTGGTAGTGTAATAGCCCCACATCTGCATCACTCTCACTATATATGGTTAATAGGCTGCAGTCAAAGAGGGATTTATCAACACCCAGGAATGAGCTGCTGTCCTCCCATTCGTTTTCAACAGAATTAGCAACAGGGCGTACTCCCTTTTGAGAAATCTGTATCAGAAGCAGAACAATGTAAGTTATTTTCTTTTTTCTTTGTATTTTCAGTAGACAGATATAATTTCACAATTACAGCAAGTATCAGTAAGTTTTTGGAGGCGTCGGGTAGGCCTCTTGCTGGGATACAGACAAGCACCTTCAACCTTAAAGGGAAACTCCGGTGGAAACAAGTGGAAAATGAATGTTTTCAAATCAACTGGTGCCAGAAAGTTAAACAGATTTGTAAATGACTTCTATTTCAAAATCTAAAGCCTTCCAGTACTTATCAGCTGCTGTATACTACAGAGAAAATTGTGAAGTTGTTTCCAGTCTGACAACAGTACTCTCTGCTGACAACTTTGTCTGTGTCAGGAACTGTCCAGATTAGAAGCAAATCCCCATAGAAAACCTCTCCTACTCTGGGCAGTTCCTGACACAGACAGAGGTGTCAGCAGAGAGCACTGTTGTCAGACTGAAAAGAACTTCACCAATTTCTTTGTAGTATATCTGTAGTATACAGCAGCTGATAAGTACTGGAAGGGTTAAAATGTGTAAATAGAAGTAATTTATAAATCTGTTTAACTTTCAGGCACCCGTTGATTTGAAAAGAAAATGTTTTCCCACCGGAAAGGGATTTCCCCTTTAAACTTGATGAAATTCGGACTTTCAATTAAAACATAGTCAATGATTACAGGGTTATTCTGGGGGCTATTTTTTTATATGTAAATGTGCTAAGGCTGAGGGGAAAAAAAAACCTTGGATATTCTTCCTTTATCGTTTCCGCCATTCTAAAAGTGCCCAGTCCTGCTTCTTCACACTTCCTAGTGTCTGTCTTAAAGGGATACTCTGCCCCTAGACATCCTATCCCCTATCCTTTAGAGATGTCTGATCACAGGGATCCTGCCACTGGGGACCCCTGCGATCTCTTCTGCAGCACCCCAGACATCCGGTGCTTGGAGCGAACTTTGCTCCGTGCTGGATGACTGTTGATGTGGGGAGGGGGCTCATGACATCACGGCCACACCCTGCTCATGATGTCACGGCCATGCCCCTTCAATGCAAGTCTATGGGAGGGGGCGCTGCACCTGATGATCTCAATGAATGCTGGGTGCAGCAGGCAGAACGTGGGGGTCCCCAGCAGCTGGACCCCCACGATCAGACATCTTATCCCCTATCCCTATGTCTAGGGGGGAGTACACCTTTAACTTGAAAAACTGCCTGCCACAGCCATTAATTGGCTAAGTGGGCACTTGGGGTCAAGACTATCACTAGGAAGAGTAGCAGGACTGGGCAATTTCTGAACAATAATGCCAATGAAAGGTGAGTACAGGGTTTTTAAAAAATTATCCCAGCCTGAGCTTATTTACATCTTAAAAAACATTGCCTGGACTACCTCTATAAGTCAAATAAAGGCAACATCCATTAGAGGACATATACAGGGAATTCCCTGATCAACTCTTAACAAATAGCCACTGAATCTTTTCAACATGCTTCCTTCCATAAGAAAGTGACATTGTATAGGCATACACATGAAAAATGATGTAGTTATAAATCTAAAATGGATAAATTGACGATTTTGGAACACAGAAATATGCGACAGACTCAAAAAGCAAAATATTCCAGATTATCTTTAGGCATTGGTCACAGTGTTTACTGATAAATGACCAATCAAGGGCTGAGTACCTGTGTGTACGTAGCTTATCACACATGTCATCTGTTTCTCAATGGAGAACAATAGAAAACCCTTTCCACCTAGCCAAGTTTTCTGCGGTCCACTTAAGATCCATAACACACTTGACCTTTATTTGAAGGGAAGATATGTTATTGCTTAATCCTTCAAAAACCTCCAGCAGATAAGCAAGATTAATAGTATAAAACATCATACAAGGTAATCGATAAAATCACATAGAAAAGAACTTGGCTGCAAAGTAGAATTCTAGAAGGAAAATTGAAACAAAACGTAATAAAGCGGAATTCATCTAAATCTACAAAGCTATTAGAGACACTGTTATATTTAGCTGGACTATCCATTCGGGCTCCTGACAACATCAGTATCTCAGGTGTGGGACCTTTATAAATGCTATAGCACAGAGGTACTACTGCTTTTTAACACCCTGCTCCTTTATATATTAGCTTGGTGGTCTCTGGATATGTATCTAGGCCGCATTGATTTAGTTGAGACAACCCACTGCACCAGCTAAACTGAATATCTGCAAGATAGGAGCCAAAAGGGTATAGTAAATGGTCCCTGCGCCTGATCTTTCTCTCACCAGACAAATGCCATCGGGAAGAATCGGTATACCCCATACACATTAGATGGTTGGTAGGTCTACCAACACATGTCTGGTGTGTATTGGCCAACATTTGGTCATAGACATTTAGTGAACAATTCTCTGGCATTTAGAGATTTTTGAAAAATAAAAAAGTGACACAGCTGTTACCTGTTTAAAATTAAAGGGGTACTCTGCGCCCCAAACATCTTATCCTCTATCCAAAGTTCGATCTCGGTTGCGGCACCCTCTGGCGATGTAGAGGCTTGTGATGTCATGGCCACGCCCCACTCATGATGTCTAGGTCACGCCCACTCAATGCAAGTCATACCCCCTACCATAGACTTGCATTGAGGGGGCGTGGTGGTGACCTCACGAACGGGGTGTGGCCACGATCTCATGAGCCTCAGGCACGGAACCCGATGCTCTAAACGAATGCCGGGTGGAGCAAGGAGATCACATGGATCCCAGTAAATAGACCCCTGCAAATAGACATCTTATCCCCTCTCCTTTGGATAGGGGATAAGATGTCTAGGGGCAGAGTACCCCTTTAATTTCATTGGTGGTCCATGGCATCAGGCTCACAAAACTAGGCATTTGTTTTGGTGTATAAACTAAGGCCATGGCTTCTGACCCTGAAAACTGACCCCCCTTAACCCATGTTGATATTGTAATGGACATGCAAATAAATTAACTAATTAATTTGAATATCAATAAAAAAAAAAAAATCACAAGGGGTGGGGGGTCGTCTACGTTATCAAAACAAAGGTTTACATTGATTAAGGGTCTTAAGTCCTATACAGCCATGGCCTGCTAATAGAAAGATAGATAGATAGATAGATAGATAGATAGATATTGAATAGAATTTTTTAAAGAATGTAAACTGGAATAAGTAAAAGCATTCCAGCAATATGCTATTGCTGTATGATTTCACCAAAATCCTATTCCCAGCCATTTGCGTAGTGTATCATATTCAAAGACATTGTTCATAAGTAATGGTCGCATGCATACACAATAACTGGAGTGTGCTCGGATGTGAACTCCTTTCTGCTTCGCGGTTCCATCCATCTTGTAATACAAAGAACAAGCAGGAAATATAGAGTGAGACTGGTGCTTTGTGCTTGCTTAGTCCTTAGCAAATAGCAATTTGTCACCATCTTTGACTTGAAAAGAGCCCGTTCTCCGACATGTGAGTTACGCACTGCTCCCTGCTGACACACCCAGTCACATGACACAGCGAGCCATGAAAGAGGCCATTTTTTTTATATACTTAATACCCTCCTTATAAAGTAGATTATACTGCACAACAAGTTCTGTCACTTCCTTGCACCTTCTAGAGATATAAGGCGAAGGTGTGAAATCTAATTAAAATGAACCGGCTACAAGTATAGTGAATATCTCATGTGTCTAATATTTTCGGCGGGGTATTGGAGTACGGCAAGTAAGCGTGGCATTAACACCCCTGTATTACACATTCAGTGAAAATGAGTCATTTATCTTCCTTATGAAAGGTGTACACAGTTTCCCAGCCTCTGCTGTTCACCAGCCTGCTGGATCCTGAGCTAAAATTCATCATGTGTCACTTGTACACGAGACAACTTAATTAAACAACAATGATAAACTAATTAGGATTCCTAAAGTTCCATTGCATCGTTCATTGTAGCGACAAAAACAGTGAAAACAAATTTACATTAACATTCTATAAGTTTCTTTACAGCACACATTGAGGAAACAAGAAGTTACTTCCCCTTTGTTAAAGGGGTACTCCGGCACTAAGACATCTTATCCCCTATCCAAATGCGGCGGGACCCCCGTGATCTTGCACGCAGCACCACGTTAGATTCAGTCCCCGGAGTTTGTTCGCTCGGGGTCTGATTACTGGCGATCATGGGGACGGAGTATTGTGACGTCACGGCTCCGCCCCCATGTGTCATCATGCTCCTCCCCCTCAATGCTGCATGCAAGATCACGGGGGTCCCCAGTGGCTGGACCACCGTGATCAGGCATCTTATCCCCTATCCTTTGGATAGGGGATAAGATGTCTTAGCGCCGGAGTACTCCTTTAAAGGACTTTATATAATGAAAGATAGATCGTTGCAGAGCGAAGTAAAGCGACTACCTTTTTCTGGGCTATGTGAGGTACTACAGCTCAGCTATATTTACTTGAATGAACCGAACTGACTCAAGCTTAACACAAGGCTTAAAGGGGTACTCCTGTGGAAAACACATTTTTTCAAATCAACTGGTGCCAGAAAGTTATGCAGATTTGTAAATTACTATTTAAATCCTTCCAGTACTTATCAGTTGCTTTATAGAGAGGACAGAGGAAGTTGTATTTCTTTCTGGAGTTCTTTTTAGTCTACCACAGTGCTCTCTGCTGACACCTCTGTCAGGAGCTGTCCAGAGCAAGAACAAATCCCCATAGCAAACCACTCCTGCTCTGGACAGTTTGTGATACAGACAGAGGTGTCAGCAGAGAGCACTGTGGTCAGACAGAAAAGAACTCCAGAAAGAAATACAACTCTGTAGTGTACAGCAGGTGATAAGTACTGGAAGGATCAATATTTCTTAATAGAAGTAAGTTACATATCTGTTTTACTTTCTGGCACCAGTTGGTTTGAAATTATTATTTTTTTCCACCAAAGTACCCCTTTAACAGGCAGGAGTAGTGAATTTGCTGGGCAGCTTCGGATTTGACATTGGGGTGCACACCCTAAGAGATGTCATGGTCTTTACCTTAAGGCCGGGTTCATGTGGCTGTAAAGGGGTGGAATGTCTGCATGGAAAACATGTGCAGACATATCACACATTTCACTAATCCGACAGGCGCTGAGACCATTCTGAAATGTGTCTCATAGACTTCAATGCATTTCCTTTTGAAATCTGCAGAAAGAATAAACAGAAATAATAAATAAATAATTAATATATAAGAAAGAATAGATATGTCTGCAGATTCCGGAATCAGAATTTCTGCAGCAGAAATATTTGGCGCGGAAATTATGCTGTGTGAAAAGCGCAGCAGAAACCCATTGAAATCAATAGGACTTTGCTGCAGTGGTCCCGTTGTAGCAGAGTCCCATTGATTTTAATGGGATTCTACTTCACTGTGCATGCAACCCCAGGCTGCTAGGGCCAAAGTTTCAGAGCAACAGCTAATGTGTCCAAGTGTCATATCATAGAAGTAGGCACAAGACATAGTCAAGTAGTGTTGAGCATGAATATTCAAAATGCAAATTTTTACCGCAAATATCGGCACTTCGCGATTGCACAAATATTTAGAATATAGCGATATATATATTCGTAATGACGAATGTTTTTTTTTGTTCTTTATAGTTCACGTCACAACAATGATGTGTACTGTGTAAAAAAAAAAAGTGATCATCCCTCCCTGCTTCCAGCTTGTGGTCTAAAGATGGCTCCAGTATTATTTACTGTGTGAGTCGGTGTGGAGCGTGAATATTTCGTATATGAGAATATGCAAATATTCGCGAATATTTGAATATTCTCCCTCCCTTCTTTTAGGTGAAAGATATAATTGCGCATGCGCACTATGCAAATTTCATTACGAATTTTCGCATGGAAAAAAAAAGAGAACAAACATAGCGAATTTGCGAATTTCTCGAACATAGAATGAATATTCGTCCATATATTTGCAAAATATCACAAATTTGAATATGATCCCTGCTGCCCATCACTATAGTCAATCTGCCATCAATGCAGGCGGAGTCAGGTCAACAGGCAGGAGGTCAGGACGGGTAAAGTTTGGTCAACATGAATAACAGGGAAGACTTCAGTCAACAGGGTCAGGGCATGCAGTAAAGGAGAGAATGGGCAGGAACAAGTCAGATGTCCACCCTTACACATAATGGGGTCTATACAACATTATTCCAGACAACAATTCCTGACCTATTCTACCTAAACAGTATTACTCTTTGGGTCTTCATTGGGTGTTGAAAGTTTATAGAAATGTTTAAATGGGCACAGCACATGTGTGAACGCAGCCTAACAGGAAGATCTATGTTTCTGTACATTATAAGTGGTGGATGTAATTATTCTAAATACTGACACTCTTGTTCTAATGTATACACACAGTAACACCTGTGCACTGTCCTCCTGTGACTTGGGAACAAATCCCATAGTGCTCGCTGATATAAGACATGGAAATGCTGTAGGTAACCACCCATGTATTAAAAAAAAGCCCCGGGGGTTTGGAGAGCTTTCAAAGCAGATGATCCACCTTTAAACATAATTACGTTTTGTTATCTAAATAGGGCTGACATTGTTTGCTGAATCATTTCATAATATGTAAAACTTTGGTGGCATGGCTCATGTACCTACAAAATTGCACGCTTAGTGCGTTTTTACTTTCTGCATTGATTTGCTCTTAAAGGGGTTCTCCGGTGCTTAGACATCTTATCCCCTATGCAAAGGATAGGGGATAAGATGCCTGATCGCTGGAGTCCCGCTGCTGGGGACCCCTGGGATCTTGCACGTGGCACCCCGTTTGTAATCAGTCCCCGGAGCATGTTCGCTCCAGGTCTGATTACCGGCGACCACACGGCCGGCGGCGTGTGACCTCACGCCTCCGCCCCCGTGTGACGTCACGCTCCGTCCCTCAATGCAAGTCTATGGGAGGGGGCGTGACAGCTATCACGCCCCCTCCCGTAGGCTTGCATTGAGGGGCGGAGCGGGAGATCACAGGGGGGTGGAGGCGTGACGTCACACACCGCCAGCCGTGTGGTCGCCGGTAATCAGCTCCGGAGCGAACATGCTCCGGGGACTGATTACAAACGGGGTGCCACGTGCAAGATCCTGGGGGTCCCCAAGCAGCGGGACTCCTGCGATCAGGCATCTTATCCCCTATCCTTTGGATAGGGGATAAGATTTCCAAGCACCGGAGAACCCCTTTAAATTATCGTCTAATTTTGCGATATTTGTATGTTGTTGCGCAGGCGTCATCATTTTCTGATGTTGTGGGCTTCTAGGGGTCTGGTTAGCAGTTGCACAGGTTGGTGTGCTGAATTTATCACTTGCACACATTTTTTTTTTTATCACAAATGTACTTTAGTGGCCAGCTAATGCAGCAATCTGTGTCATTTTTTTCGCACTACCCAGGGGCTTTCTGTAATTTGCATAAATGTATTCCACATAATACATTTTGCAAAGCAACTGTGAAAATCACACACTTGCGAAGCATTGCGCAAAAATCTGTGCCAATTATAAGAGCTGAGCTGCACATGCTGATGATAAGTCGACTTAACAGAATTTGATTATTTTAAGGGCTTTTCCAGAATTTAGTTAATAGTACCCTTGTCAATCAGATATTAGGCAGAGCTGTTGCACCAGGATATACACACTGAATATAGCTGTAAACTCTGATTCTGTTCGCCACATAGTGGCCGCAGCTGGTTACTGCAGCTCAGCTCTTATTCAGCTGGTCAGTAATAACCCAGGACGACCATTACGCAATGGGCAAAACACACGATCACTGTGTACATTTGATCACCCAATCACCCAGATTCTGCAAAACAGCCGAATGGGTAAGGGTGGAGGGGATTGCTGCAGTGTCAGACTCCTACCAATCATCTGTTGATGGTCTATCCTAAGGACAGGCCATCAGTAGGTAAGTCCTAGAAAAATCTTTAAAATCTGTGCATGGAATTTGGAGTTTCTTATTGCAAAAGCAGGGCTTCACTTGTTATAAGATAAATAAATAAATAAATACTAAATCTAAAACATGACATGTCAAGACTAATAGAATGCTATATTCTGTATACAAAAGCAGGGTTCCGTTGTTATAAAATACATAAATAAAATAGATAAATTAATTAAAATTAAAAAAGTAAATAAAAAAATACATAAAATAAATAAATTTAAATAAAATAAATACAACAAAAAATTGATAAATGAATCCTAAATCTAAAACATGACATGTTGCTTACTGTAAAATCAAGGCTAATAGAATGCTATATTCTGTATACAAAAGCAGGGCTTCCGTTGTTATAAAATACATGAATAAGTAAAATAAATAAATTAAAAGTAAATAAAAAAATACGTAAAATAAATAAATTTAAATAAAATAAATAAAATTAAAAATAGATAGATAAATAAGTAAAGAAATAAATAAATATATAAATACTGAATCTAAAACATGACATGATTCAAACTTTAAAGGGGTAAATTACTTTTATAAAAAAATCTTAATCCTTACAGTACTTATTAGCTGCTGAATACTACAGAGGAAATTCTTTTTGGAACACAGTGCTCTCTGCTGACACATCTGTCCATTTTAGGAACTGGACAGAGGAAATGGATAGAGATGTCAGCAGAGAGCACTGTGCTCGTGATTCAGCAGAGAGCTCTGTGTTCCAAAAAGAAAATAATTTCCTCTGTAGTATTCAGCAGCTAATAAGTACAGGAAGGATTAAGATTGTTTAATAGAAGTCATTTACAAATCTGTATAACTTTCTGGCACCAGTTGTTTAAAAAAAAATTCCACCGGAGTACCCCTTGTTAAATTTTATAATCCTCCCAGATCACTGCCCCCATGATGATAAACCACCACTTCCCCCATGATGATAAATCCCCTGCCTTTATTTTTTTTTTTAGTTTTGTACCTTGACATTGCTCTGTATTTTCTGCTCAGTCAGATTCAGATAATGGTAGAATAGGTCGGCACTGCAGAGTTAGTTTGGTGCACGTGGACAAAAGATAAAACTAATAGGGAAAGAAATCCCGACACTCTGTGGTGGTTTTTGATGCTTTTTACTTAGTTTTTACTGCATATACAGCGTATACAAGACTTGTATGCGCTGTATATGTATACCCTGTATATGCAGTGAAAACAAAGTAAAAAGCATCAAAAACAACCAAAGAGTGCTGGGATTTCTTTACCTAGCAGTCAGATTCACAGACTGGGAAGGGGTGTTCCCCAGCAGGCATGACATCATCTGAAGCCATACAGGGGAGAACTTCCTCCCCCACTCTGCTACACGCAGCCCAGAGCAGTTCAGTGTGTGAGATTAGCTATGATTGGCTAAGGCTGCACACACACCCCTCAGCATTTCCTGATTTTGGACTTCTGCCAGGCCAGCAGGAGTCCAAAGTCTGTGCAAGAGATGAGGAGGAAAATATGCTCTGGACAAGAAGGGAGACACCTAGTAGCAGCTTTTTTTAAGCACAAATAAAACATTGAAAACTTTTTTTTTCAAAGTACATTAGAAATATTTTTTATTTGACGTAAGGAGTGCAATAGCAAAATTTAGTTTTAATGACAGTGTCCATTTAAAGTCAAGGCTAACAGAATGCTGAACAACTTCTAGTGAACTTATAAAAAGTTATTATTGTCCTATTCTGTATGTAGACAAGGTAATTAGTACTTGTGGTGAAGAAATACAAAAGTCAGTATGCCCTGCCAGCCCCATTTACAGTCATCTTAGAAGATCACATAAACGTTTTGGTATAGGAGAGTATATTTAGTTGTAATTACTGTATACATGTAATTGATCTTTATAGATGTATGAAGCCATTCGCAGAAGATACAGTAATACGAGGCAGTATACGGCAGGACTGGGCATGGTTAATTGCCCTCATGTTGGACAGCTTGAAATTGTGAGCAATTATAAGCTTATTGTGCTTAGAACCACCTCTGGTTTGATGCCAGTCGATGGGTTGTTTAATGTGTGTTGCCGACTAGCTACAGGAAGCTTTTAAACCGCAGGATTCTGACCTACGCTTACAGTAATTAATAGTCTGGGAGTAGCGCAACACAATGCAAAAATATTCGGATACAGAGCCTTTCTGCCTAAGCGGAGTGCTGATTTTCTGCATATTTACCCCCTGTATGTGTGTGATTGAGATGAACATCATTTCCTCTGCCTGCCAGCTCTTTGTATGAAGAAAGAAGGCACCATGTATTGCTTTTTCAATTTCTGTGTTTGCCGAGCGCAGATCTCCCAGCATCCCTTGCATGGTGGTGGTTTCCATTAGAGATGTGTACCTTGTTTAGAGTATACATTTATCTGATGTAGGAAATTGTCCCAGAATATAGTGCAATATAGGAACTTGACTAGACACCTATGGTGTGAATGTGTTGACAACGTGTTGATTGTTTCCAATAGAGACAGTACAGTAAAATTGTGAATATAAGTCTAAATCATATATGACGAAGAAGTGTTTTCCAACTGGTGTGCCTCCAGCTGTTGCAAAACTACATTTGTGTTTCTCAACCAGGGTGCCTCCAGCTGTTGCAAAACTACTATTCCCAGCATGCCCAGACAGCCAAATGCTGTACGGGCATGCTGGAAGTGGTAGTCTTGCAACAGCTGGAGGCACACTGGTTGGCAAACACTTCTCAAAATCTGCTTGCCAACCACATCTACTGAAAGCTTATACTTAGCATTGACTACTATTTTAGTAAATTCATATTTTTGATATTACTTCTGATCTCCCCCCTACGGAAGGCTGTCTGGGCATGCTGAGAGTTGTAGTCTTGGAGTCTTCCAGCTGGAGGCACCATGGCACACTGTTATAGAGGTTGCAACTCAGGATCAGCCCAAGATAATATAGTATTTTTTTTACTTTTACATAATATACATGTATAGAGAAAGTAATTATTAAAACAGTAGAATCAAAATGCATGTATTTATTTATTTATGTAGTTATTTACTGTATATACTCGAGTATAAGCAGAGTTTTTCAGCACGATTTTTCGTGCTGAAAACTCCCCCCCTCAGCTTATACTCGAGTGAACTCTACGCCTGTCAATCCCTTCTCAGTGGTCTTCAACCTGCGGACCTCCAAATCTTGCAAAACTACAACTCCCAGCATGCCCGGACAGCCATCGGCTGTCCGGGCATGCTGAGAGTTGTAGTTTTGAAACATCTGGTGGTCCGCAGGTTGAAGACCACTGCGGCCTTCGTCATCATCCAGACCCCCCTTTAGTTTTCTACTCACCTCCCCTTGGTGGGAAAGAAGGGTGAGCTGGTCCGGGCCATCTATGCTGCAGGGACCGTCAGGTGGGGAGGATTAGTCGTTCCGGGCTGTCCATCTTCACCGGGAGGCCCTCTTCTCCGCTCCGGGCCGGTTCCGGACTAGTGACGTTGCCTTGACGACGACGCACAGGGACGTTCATGCGCAGGGACGCTGCGCACGGACAGGGGAATGATGACAGGGTGAAGATGATGGGGGTGTTAATGACGGGGGTCTGGATTATGACAGGGGGGGGGGATGATGTATGTCCCACCCTAGGCTTATAGTCGGGTCAATAACTTCCTGGGTTTTTGGGGTGAAATTAGGGGCCTCGGCTTATATTCGGGTCGGCTTATACTCGAGTATATACGGGTATTTATTTTCTTTGACATAAACCTTTTACTTGAATTGTGCAAAAGGCTAGCAAAGAAAATCTCATTCCTCAAGCCTGCTTACTCCAACATTGCCAACAGACCAATAGAATAGATCCCTGCAACCTTTCCTCCTGCTTAGAAAGCATAGGATTTAAATAGCACTGTCATTAAAACTAATGTTTGCTATTGCACTCCTTATGGTAAATAAAACTACTGTTAGAGGTGTTGGTCATGTCTTTCTTCTCATGCAGAACATGTGCATGCTCAGCCAGGCCGAGCATGCATGTTTGTATGGGAATCAGGAGACATAGCTATTGGTCAAATCAATGTTTGACCGGCAGCCATCTGAACTGCATTAGGGTAGAGTCACATGGAGTACATACACAGAGTATTTCATGCTACCCAGTCACAGCAGAGAGCTTACTCTTGTGACTGCCATTGGTACGGATACGGACGTGTGGCCCTACCCTTAAAGGGTTTAAGGGTAGGGGAGGGGTTACCTAAAGTGTACCTGTTAAAAAAAAGAAAAAAAAAGTTTGCCATGCCCAAGGGACATGTCAAAAGTTCTAATTCTAATCGGTAACTAGAATAAGAGTGGACAGAAGCACGCTGCTGCCCGCTTCTCTCCTCTTTCTCTATTTATGTGAGCGAGACAGTCTCTTAGACTCGCAATATAGGACCGCCTCATTCATGTCACACGAATCCGGGAGACAGCATACTAAGCGTACGCTTCTCTTATTCTAGCAATCAGGGTCTGAACACTTTACGACACATGTCCTATAGCTTTGTCACTTCAATGGGCAAATTTAATGGTGACAAATTCCCCAGTAATATATTAAAAATCCCCTACAGGGGTAATACAGGAGGGACACTTTTGCTTAGGACACTGCTTGGGAAAGTACCACATGTATCTGTAAACAAGTGTCGTCTTACATTTATTTATCTACGTTTATAACTAAAAAATGCAATGGAATTAATCCTTTTATGCCGTCAGAGCCCTACAATGGTTGGCATCTATATGAGTAATTTGGAGGTCATTCCTAAATGGTGTCCTGGAGCCCCGGACAGCTGCTGTTACTAGACTTCACTATTCATAGTACAAGATTTTCCTTTCTTTGCCATCAGATAATTGTGTGGTATTTAGATTCCTGACTAACAATCAGTATTACGGTAACATACTGTGTCCTAAATAAATATTATGAGTACTGATCTGTTCTGTATGAGCTGAGATAGTTTGGAGAGGAAATGAAATACCAGAAAATGCCAAGCAATCTCAAGGGGGAAAACAGTTTATCTTTGGCAGTGGATGAAGTCTTGACATGCCACTAATGTAAGTACCAGATCTCATTTCAGTGGATTAGAGAAACTGACAGCATGTCTTGAGTTTTATATTCACATTTCTTGTATTGGTCTCAGTGCATGCTGAGATTTGTAGTCCATTAGCATCAGCTAGACAGAAGGAAAACATTTCATTGTGTGTGCCAAAAATGACAGATTCGGTATACAGTACACTCAGCATCCTGGCAGTTACATAAATAACAAATAAAAACATAATCATAATGATATAAATACACTATAAGAACATCTCATATTGACATAAAAAAATGCATTGGTGTTACTATAGTTTTATTCATTATCTTGGTGTTTTAACTGTTTATGTACTGGTACCCCGCTTCAACCCTCCCACAACGGGAGTGACACTCAAGCGGGTGCAATTTTTTTGTTTTGAATATACGCTCGCTATGTTATGTTTGTATCACCATTTGTCATCTGATAGAAAGGCTTCTAAGCCTTGATATGTGTTATGCTGATGTTTTTTTCCTGACAAAGCTGCATTATATTATATTTACAAGTGCATTCAGTGGTCTTCGATGTTTCTCCAAGGGGTTGGGGGTGGGTGGGGTTGGTGGCTCGGGGGGGGGGGGGTTCCTCTTCCTTTCCTGAGTTTTGCAATCCGGCTGGAATTATACCTGTCCCCGGAAGGCTTCACCACTATTACTATCATGCCTGCAAAAGTAGTTGTTTTTTTTTGTGTCTTTCATACAACCGACATAGGAGTGCAGTAAGGGGGCATATCTTATGTTGTTAAAGTCTGTATACCTTTGAATTACCCTATGAGAAGCTCTGCCTTCTTTTTAACTATATAGACATGCATGTTTCAGGGTAGGGCCACATGTAATGGATCTGCAGCAAATTTTAGGCTGCAGATCTGCCGGTGACCCTACAGTTTGCCTCCAGCTGCTAACCCCACCCCACCCCCTCGTGTCCTGCTCGCAGCAGAAATCCGCCTCTACGAGCAGCCACCCAGGGACCTGCCATGCACACATTCATCATGAGTACACTGTGCATGCACGCAGCGACTCGCTCTTCCCTGTGTGGTGAGCGAGGTGGTGGGGTAAACAGCTGGAGGCACACTATAGAGTCAGATCACCTATGGAAAATACACTGCGGATCTGTTCCATGTGAGCCTCTTCCCTAAAGATGTTATCCAGGATAAGGAAAACAGAGCTGATTTCTTCCAAAAACAGTGACACCCCTGTCGTCAGGTTGTCTGTGGTATTACAACCTGGCTCCATTCACTTCAATGAAACTGAGCTGCAATAACACACACAACCTGAGGACAGGGGCACTGCCATCAAAGTGTAAGTTCTCATAAGCTTAACTTCACAGACTGGAATAAGACTGCTGGAAGCAACATGTCTGTCACTATAAAGTACTGCTCCCAGCGGGGGCAGCATAGCAAGCTTGAAAGCTTCCCTTTATATGAGTGTTTACCATCCAACGTGCCTCCAGCTGTTGCAAAACTACAACGTCCAGTTGTAGTTTTGCAACAGCTGGAGGCACATTGGTTGGGATACCCTGCTTTAATTCATCTTGCCAACCACATCTACTGGAAGCTTGCTTTTAGCATTAACTACTATTTTAGTAAATTCATATTTTGATGTTACTTCTGATCACCCCCCTCCATGGGTCACAGAGTTAAGTTAGAAAGTTATGAGCTGAGAAAAGTAAGGGTTAATATGTCATCTTTCTCCAGTGCTTCTCCAAGGACACAAGACTTTCCCTATACCACTATTCTCCTTTCTGAATCAGAGATGTAACCCTCAAACCTGAGAGGGCTCGTAAGAGTTGACTATATCCGACAAACCCCTTAAAGCAGTTGTAGAATGAATAGAATGGGGCAATCAGAAATACTATTCAGTGGCTGGGAGATGGTATATGTAATATCAGGAGGGGCTGTAGAATTATATATTGAGGCAGTACAGTATACCATGTTATTAGATGGTCAGAGTCACATTTCCTGCCCAAGGCAATTTAATATGTGAAGCTTGTCCGGTGGGTTGCTGGCCACTAGAATATATGTGGTCTATCTATAATTTACCAACAGAATTTTCGTTGCGATTCCAAGCTATGAATCACAGACAGCCTTGTAATAAATCCAGACTACTCAACATCGCTTTCTCCCCGGGTTCTTTGTGCTGCAGGTAAAACAAAACTATAAAGAATAAAACAATTAACAGTGAAGGTTTAGACGCTGGCAAAACAGATGGATTCTTCTACATATTTTTTTAATTTTTTAATTTTTTTTCCCTTCTCATTGTCCTATGATAAAGCTTGTCTTCATGGTTTGTGCATTTTTACTTTTCTAGAATGTGGAGTCGTGAGTTATAGCATTTAGCCAAAACAAAACATTTGTAAGAAAAAACTAAAAGTTTACAGTACTGCGGTATTCATTCTCGCCGCCTTTGTACTCGTGCACTTCAAAGTACAAACATTCCCATGTATTCATGGGAGAGCGGCAGTCTCCTAGGAACTAGTGTGTGTTGCGGTGTCAGAGGTGCGCTGGGGATTGTGCTCCCTCCTTGTGTCCCCCGGGACCACTCGTCCTTGTTCTCTCTGGTTGTCAGCTGCTTAGGGTTGCCGTGGACACTAGGTTACAGAAGCTGTGCGACGCTTACTTCAACTCTCGTAACATAAAAAGACCTCTTGTGAGCACATCCTCTATAGCATTCACTTTTATTCAGTCCGCTTCCTTATTCAACCTGTTCAGCAGCGCTCATAAGACACAACTTTATCTTCCAGCATCCATTTCTTTATGGAATCAGCTTAATAAATATTGCTTAGATCCATCATTCAGCTCATGCCCCCCCTAGTAGGAAACACATGTTAGTTTAATGCAAAAAGAGAAAAAAATGGAATGTAACACTCACCCAATTGTTGCAAAACTTGAGGAATCTTTATTTCAAAAGCATCGGTGAAGGTAACAGGCAGGGATGGGATGGTGAAACAACATGGGCTCCACTGACTTCAGAGGAGTGGCGACGGCCGTCACTTCTCCTCCAAGCTCGGAGGAGCCCATGTTGGTCGTCGCTGTCCCTCTGAGCTCCGAGGAGCCCATGACGGCCTCCTCCTGCCCCCCGCCACCCTGGTGCCGAGCTGTTTTTTTTTCTCTCTGCCAGTACATGTTAGTTTAGGTTTACTATGAAGACATTGGAGCACATGGTGACATATATGCTATGAGTTTCTGGAGTATTTAATGTTTTTGTCTATTACCCCTCCCTTCTTCATAACTGATCTATATGATGGTATCACCAGTGATGTTAGTGTATAGTGCATCTCCCATCTTTACTCAAGATATGTAATGTCAAAAGGTAACCAAATCAGACTATAGAAACATAGAACGTGTCGGTAAATGAAAAACATTCAGCCATAGAGCTGCCCAATATCCTGACTCCTATGAATAGTCCCTGGCCCTATCTTATATGAAGGATAGCCTTATGCCTATCCCATGCATGCTTATTCTCCTTCCCTGTATTTGCAGCTACCACATCTACAGGAAGACTATTCCTGCCGAATTTCCCTGTTTAGTAATGTCCTGATCACACAATGGAAATTCTGTGTCGGAATTTCTGAAAGAAAATTCTGTGTGGATTCCACTTTCAGCAGACTCCTATTGATCCCAATGGGTATTCTGCTGCTCTGTTCACACATTCTGATGAGGAATTGAATTCCAGCAGAAGATTGAAGTCCTGTTTGTCAATGGAACTGCGTTTCCAGTCCATGATCTACTGACAATATTTAGCAAGGAAATTCCTTGCTGAATTTCTTCAGTGTGAACATACCCTAAAGATTGTTCATCTTCCTGACAGTTCAACTACTGGGACACAAAGTAACTCTTACTGGTAACCTCACTAGGTGCCAAAATCTAAATCTTTTAGCAGTGCCCATAAATCTTTAATAATTGTTGGCTGAATGTTGATCCCACTATACACATGAGTGTTCATGTGTTCTATTTGGAAAGAGAATGGTAAGCTACTTCCACACTGTTCTGGTGGCTCATATCTCCAGGAACAATAGGATTTGGGAGTTGAAATCCAACATGCCCAATCTTTCTCTCCCCCTGATCTGTTGGGGGACAGGCAGGAGGCACCAATGGGCAGTACACATTTTTTCTAATGTGTATGGGGCCCCTAATGTACAGTAACTTATACACAGATGGGGAGAATACAAAAACAACATTTTTCTTTTGGTCTTATAGGATCGAATCTCAGGATCCCAATTCTACAGGACTGTAGCGTTAAACACTGAGTCACCAGATTGCTCACCATTATTATTGTTTCACATAATAATAAATACATCATAATTCCATTGTTTGGGATCAGTGGGTGTGCAGTCACTTTACAAGTAATCCTTTATAGAAAAAATAATTTTTCACTGAATATCTCTGGCACATTCTAATCTCTGACAGGATATAGCTAGCTGTGTTTATCTGATCAAATGCCCTTTAAGCACAGATGTGTCATTTTGTCAGCATCATTGACCTTCAATAGGTGGGTCAAACAATAGGGAGGGAGGAACAGCACTGGAATGTCTATGGAAACCCCTTTAACCACAGTTTCCTCTGGTTATCACTTGGTCAACCAACAGATACCACCTCAGTCATAAATCTGAATGTTTACCGAAACTGCTGTCATATTTTGTTATTTTTGTGATATCCATTACTTTGGAAATCCCAATTTTTCATCTTACATCTACAATCTAAAATGTAAACAGTTTAGTAGTTTTCACTTACAAGCCAGAGAGGTGTCCCATGGCTGTATTTTTGTGTCTATTTTGGCCACAAATCCTGGACTGACTATGAGTCTAGTGACCCACATTGATCTATGATACTTTTGGATTGGACCATTAGACCTGTGGTTGGTCTGGGATTTGTGGCTTTAATACCTAGACAAAAAGTCAGCCGTATTATGCTCATCTTAACCCAGTCTTAGACCCAATGATAAGGCATATACTCGTTTAACATAAAATAGAATTCAAATGTAACACATTTTCAAACAACAAAATTGTAACTTCCTATAGCTCTACAATGCACAGTTATGAAGGTCTTGGATGGCATCTATCTGGTAGCTATTTTTTTTAACTTTCAAATTCTAGTTATTTCCCATTGTTTGTATAGAGAACAATATGATCAAGGTGTCAGAAACAAAACCTAATTTCTATATTCTTTGCACCATGTAACATTTTAGCAAAATAAGTGATTTCTAAAGCAGGCAAAATGCAATCTGCTGTCTTTTCTACTTTAAGCTGGTCACGAAGCCAATGAACTCTTCTACATCTCCTGCTAGAAGTCTCCCAAGGATATCTCAATGTAGTGTGACCCTTGCAGCATTAATGAGGTTTAAATTCCATTTTTTTCATTACTGTCCCACTGTGTTTCTGTTGCACTTTCTTGGGTACAGATGGTTTTGATAGTGGAACCATTGCTCACTCCAATGTTAGGAAGTTATTTCTGTACATGGATAGAATATAGGCAAATAAAGCCAACAACAGAAAAATGCTACACCATGCTAAGACAAAGAATAACATACCATAATACAATGTCAACAAATAAAATTATAACACCTGCATAACATCATACACTGTAGATTGTTATGTAGTTCTAGATTTTAATTATTGTAGATAAAAAGAATAAATGGAATACACACACTCAGAAACATTCTTTGGGTGTATTTTGGGCTGTTTACAGCTGAAAAAGTCCCTAACAACAAAGGGTACCTGTCACATCTTTCCGGCAGCAGGATATGTTTAAAGATACGGGGCAGTATTGAAGCTCTGAGCCTTACCCAATCAAAGGACTCACTCTCAGGGCAAGTAGAAAAGAACAAAAACTAAAAAAGTTTTGAAATGTCAAACATTTTTAATGGTCGGTCTGAGTGTTTCCACCTCATCCGATCACAAGAACAATTCACTTAATGTCTATGTAAGCAAGATGGTCCCATTGAACTGTTTTATGAAATTGTCTTAGGTACCTGACACAGAGGTAGAGAGAACATGCTAAGAACGCACTTCTCCCAGTTTGTTCTAGTGATTGGTCTGGGCCTGAACAATCAGACCCCGACCAATGAAAACTTTTCCTATGTTCATTTAATTTTACAGCCATAACAATTTTTAGTTATAAAATTAAGATATGTGCACAGAGAGCTGTTTACCCATTGCATTTAGTAAAATCCAATGGAAAAATTAAAGTTTTGTTCAGGAAATTTTCAATGGCCCATGTATGTTCCAAAAAACATCCCAACAACTATGTTGAATTCACTATGTACTCTTTAAAGGGGTACTCCGGTGCTTAAACATCTTATCCCCTATCCAAAGGATAGGGGATAATATGCCTGATCGCTTGAGTCCCGCAGCTGGGGACCCCCAGGATCATGCACGCGGCACCCCGTTTGTAATCAGACCCGGAGCGTGTTGGCTCCGGGTCTGATTATGGTCGACCGCAGGGCGGGCGGCGTGGGACATCACGCCTCCGCCCCCGTGTGACGTCACGCTCCACCCCTCAATGCAAGCCTACGGGAGGGGGTGTGATAGCTATCACGCCCCCTCCCGTAGGCTTGCATTGAGGGGCGGAGCGTGACGTCACACGGGGGTGGAGGCGTGACGTCACACGCCGCCGGCCCTGCGGTCACCGGTAATCAGTCACGGAGCGAACACGCCGGGGGTTCCCAGCGGCGAGACTCCCGCGATCAGGCATCTTATCCCCTATCCTTTGGATAAGGAATAAGATGTTTAAGCACCGGAGTACCCCTTTAAGACAGTAGACAGTATTAGTTTATATAGAGACGCCCACATGTCGAATTTATATAGATCTCTATGCTCTTGTTCAACGAAAAAATCAAAAACTTCCAGCTCAAATAAAAAAGAGGATAAAATGCAAAAATATATTAATACATGATTAAAATAGTAGCAAAAACTAATTGTATAAAAGCTAGGCAGAAATGCAGACACATTCTTTACTGGTTCTTAGTCATGGCACAGTAAAACTTTCAGGAAGCTCATCAGAACTGGGCGTTTCTGCCGAACTTTTATACCATTTGTTTTTTGCTACTATTTTAATCATGTATTAATCCATTTTTGGATTTTGTCCTCTTATTTCTTTTTCATGAGAGCTGGAATTTTTCGATTTTTTCTTTGAATCTGTTCACACCTGGTATGCGGCCTGGATGTTTCAGAATTTGCTATTGCAGTATTTGGCAATGATCTGGTTATCTTCTTGCCTATGCCCTTGTGCCATATCTAAGGTGGGGTATGTAATGATACATCAAGAGAGTGAGGGTGCCACCTGTTGTCTATTAGTTTTGTATAAGTTTGTTTAAATCCCCTATAATGGATAGATTATTACAGTATATTTATTCTCTCCTGATAGACGCATACAAGTAATAGAATGCCATCAACAATTCTTTTCTGATGAATTAATATTGAGTTTCACAAAGCTGCTGGTTCTTGGCAAATGTTTTTCCAATAGCTCTTCCCCATCATTGGGTGGTCTAGCATATTTTGATGAACACTGTGGGCTTAGATGAGACAGGAAAGAATAAAAAGTTTCAAGTTCAGTGTCATGCCAAAGAAACATAATGAAAAACTGTATGCAACAAATAACACAGTCGTAAGTGTTCTGAGTAAAGGTGGGATTTCGCCCAATCAGCACGCCAAACGCAATACAAAAAACACTAAAATGGTCTGTGTCTGTGCTACTGCAGAGCGGCACAATGTGTCGCACATTAAATCCAAAAGACGAAGATGTTCTTCCATTTTCAGTGTGGTGAAATTTTAATAAGTACTGAAGTTTTAACACATCTAAAGTTCTTTTAGTGAAGCAGATTAGAGGCATTGAATATGATTTGACCACCATGAAGTTATATTAGTTTTCTTTATGTCAATGCCCCTTGGGACCGTACAGTTTTAATTAGATTGCAAGAGAATGACAAAATCCAGCCTGGCTTAAGAAAAAATATAAAGAATGTAATCTTATTGGTAATGGTTTTAATCCTTAATGCCTTGATATGTGAGCCATTCTCATTTTCCTACTATAAGGATGACTGTCAGCACCAAATCGGAGAGCGCAGTGGGAAGGTGACCTATAGCTGGCACACTCCATGTCATAGATCATTAATAAGTATATTTTCATTTGTTGTAAAACCATTGTGCTGTCTTTATAGGAGACATTACGTAGGAACACTCTGGCTTTAATTAGCTTCATAATAATTCTGAATTAGCTGGACATCCCTATGAAGGAGACTTTTTTCAATCCTATTTCATCTTGCTTCGGGGTATCAATAATTAGTTAAAATCTGGTGGTAGCATCCATAGTCATTCTGACAGTTCTTTGTTTTCAATTAGCCCTTTGGGCATCAGACAAAGCCAAGTATTGGTTTGTGACGTCTAAGAGATTATTGTTATACTGTGCCACATGAGTTTGTTCTTGTTAATCCATGAATACTCTCGAGATTAGAAAAAAACTGAAATATTTGTGCCGAAGAACCCTGGCACAACTTCATCCTAACATTGCTCCTCTGTGTGTTCTCTAAAGTCATGTTCACACCTGCATTGTTCATTTTCACTGTTGTGATCGGCTATAGGTGCAGAACAATGAAAAGGTGTCAGTGCTGGAACTATATTGGGATCTGTTGGATTCTATCATGATGTCCAACCTTTAATAGAGATGCCCAATAGAAGAGAACAAAGACTAATCTATTCTAAAGTGAACAAAACCTAATCCAAAGCAAATAAGAAGTAAAGGCCATGCTTACCCCCTTACCTGTTAATTCCTGTTTATTCCTTTTTATACTATCTTTAGATCTTTCCAATATAAATCCTAGGTTCTCTAGCACTGAAAGTACATGATAAATATACATTTGCATCCGCTCTAGAGACTGGCAGTTGACATTGTGAAACAGGCAAATCTATAGTCATCTATGTAAAAATGGCCTCCTATTTCTATAACCCCCAAATATTCTCCATATAGAATAGATTCCCATAAGGTTCTTGATTTTGGAACTCATGTTTTTGCCATGTACCGTATTTTTCGCCCTATAGGACGCAACGATGTATAAGACGCACCCAATTTATAGGTGCAAAATCTAAAAAAATAAAGATTCTGAACCCAACAGTGGTCTTCAACCTGCAAACCTCCAGATGTTGCAAAACTACATCTCCCAGCAAGTCCGGACAGCCGTTGGCTGTCCGGACATGCTGGGAGTTGTAGTTTTGCAACATCTGGAGGTCCGCAGGTTGAAGACCACTGGATAGGAGGTAATACTCACGTGTCCCCGCCGCTCCGGACCCATCACCACTGCCCTGGATGTCGCTCCATCGCTGTCGCCGCGTCTCCGTGGTGTCCCTGACTCTCCGGACGTCTTCTTCCCTGGGATCCACGCTCTCTGTTGCCGTCATCACATTGCTACGCACGCCGCTCCTATTGGATGACGGGACGGCGTGTGTGACGACGTGATGACGTCGAAGGAGAGCGCCGGCCAAGCAGGCGATCCTGGCACGGAACAGACACCGAGGAGGCAGGTAAGGTCCTGTAAGCGGTCCCGAACAGCCCGACTGAGAAGCCGGGTTAGTGTCACTTTCCGCGATCGGTGATGTCCTATATTATCCGCGGGTTTCGACCGCAGGTATTTGCCGTATAAGACGCACCAACTCACCCCCCCCCCAGTTTTGGGGAACAAAAAGTGCGTCTTATACGGCAAAAAATACGGTAATTTTTATCATTTTACATCAACCATTGAGTTTTATGTACCCTAAGAATTGTAAAGTGCTGCTGATTATGTTGCTGCTAGATAAATTATTATTTCTATTATTATTATTATCAGTTGTATTATTAACTTTTCTCAAACAAACACTAGAGCTAAAAATTTAAGGGGTGCTCCAGGAGAAAAAAACATGTTTTCAGATCAACTGGTGCCAGAAATGTATAGATGTTAGTAAATACTTCTATTTAAGCCCTTTAGTGTGTATTGCTGTTTTATGCACTGGAAAATGTCATGTAGTTCTTTCCAATATTACACAGTGTTCCCTGCTGCTACCTCTGTCCATGTTGACACTGATCATATTGGACACTGTGTTGAATATCAAAGAGCTACACAACTTCCCCCAAATATACAGCAGCTAAAAAAAAGTACTTGAACTAGGATTCATTTTTTTTAAACAGTTAATTTTCAAATCTGTAGTTTCTGACACCAGTTGATTAGATTGTTTTTCCTCATTTTGAATAACCCTTTAATGTTTCATACAAAATGTGTTAGTCCAAACCTTCTACTACCTCACTGAAAGAATCCAGACTCTATAACCTTAACGGATTTTGAAATCCTGATGACGCCCCTAAATTCATCAAAAGAGAGAATTATTAGTCAGGGCCAATTAACTATCTCCTTCAAACCTCAAGTATCTTCCAAGTCATACATTTAGTATTGATATAGCCTTTTGATATAAGATATAATGAAACGCTATTGATAATTAAGATCTTAAAATATCCATTTCCCAGTTTAATTGGTTTTATCTTCCAGTGCCATAACAATCTATTCTGTACAGACAGTAATATAGATAATATTTTGCGATCGGAATTCAAGTCCAGCCACATACTGTCATCTAGCAATTAAATGTTATTTGATAGTTGAGTCTGCAGCTCAGGTGCCGAAGAGTTCCCGTCTCTGGTTGACAGTCTTTATAGCTTCATAAAATGAGTCTCAGAGGAAATCTGGGTATGGAAGTTTTTTTTCCGATTGGAAATGCCTAGAAATAAAGTGCACTCTGTTATGGTCAGAATCAATGCTTGTTGTATAATGAATATGTCATCCAGCTAAGGGAAATACTTAACTCCTTCTGTCAAGAAATTCTAAGAAATCTCATTATTCAGGTGAACTCTGATATATAAATATATGATTTTAATCCCTGTCCTAGGAGGCACAACTCAAAACGGTGAGTGATCGGAGATCAGAAAGTCACTTTGTTGCTTCAGCATTTGGCTTAGAATATAAGTGATGATATCATCAAATCTACTAATTGGGTTTCAGAAAATATATGACACGTTGACTATAGACCTCTTAGATAATGCATAATTTATTTTTATTCTTTGGAATACAGTCAGAGGCTTTATAAGAATGTGTCATTGTGTTGTACATCAGATTATTTAGATGTACTGTAGAATAGTTATTTATGTGGTTTACCAAACTCCGCTTTTAACAAATGTCTACTATTTGCACCTCAAGCCTACCTTGACCAGAAATGACACCTAATTTAGTCCCTTACTAGCCAATAGAGATGATTGAACAGACTATATGATGACAAATGGGATTGCTAAGTGGGGCACTGATCAATAGCGAGTGCTGTCCATTTAGGTAATGGACATCTTTGTCATATCAGCTGTTAAAGTATTCTAAGGCGATGGTTCCCTATGGGTCTACAAAGAAGAAATCATCTACTACATGTAACATTACCACACGCCCTTGATAGGTTGGTGCGTTTCGAGATCTTTTATATTGAGCTGCTCAGAGCAATGACTGAAAAGTGTTATGAGGGGGAAAAGTTCTGCTATCCGTTTTGTGTTTTGCATTTCTCTTGAATTTAAATTAAAATAAACATACATACACACTTTAAAACTGTATTTTATATATAAATATATATATATATATATATATATATATATATATATATATATAATTTTTTTTTTTAATGCCTTGTATGTTCTTTGTTCAACAGGAGTACTGGTCCTGCTTCCAAATCCTAAACATTTTGCACAGGATTCATTTCCATACCATTACTTTCCCCAGGGTCTAATAATGTGTGTTTGTAAATGTGCTCTTCTTCCTAGACCTTATCATGCAAGCATATCACAGCATGAGGCCACAACTCTTAATGACATATATTTACATTACACTAGGAGAGCTATCTCATTTCAAATGTGATTTTGGCCCTGGGGCTAAGAAGCCTAGGGACCTTTTGTAGGTAGAAAGGCCAATGTATTTTGTTACCAACCCGATCTCTTGAGTAAGTAAGTTTGACTTGAAATAGTCAAGATTTACCATAAACAAAGAGAAATAAGAAAATACATATTTATAAGGCTGTGGGCAGCTAGCGTTAGCGGTTTTTATTTTCTCCTGTTGAAATTGAATCTTTCTTGTTACACCTTATAGGCTTTTGTTGATTACAACATTAATATAATCATCTTTATGAGATTCAACACCAAATAGGCTAATGTAATAACATAAAAAGTAATAGTTTCAATTTTTATTTTTTTTATTTTAACTTTATACAGAGGAAATAAAGTATTTATTTTGTAAAGATTTAAAGAAAGTTGCTTTATATACATTATGTTTAGATAGGGCATGGGTAATAAATCGGTACGCTAATGGAAAAAAGTAAAACTTCGGTTTATTGGTGTAATTAATTAGGACAGCGCCAATGAAATGTTAAGTAAATGGACAAAAGAAAATGGAAAAATAAGGGGAATATATTTTCAATGTTTCATTTGCATTCATTCTTTTTGTAGTTCATGTCTAAATGTATCCATTACAGTTTTTTAGCATTAATATAAAATGAAATGTTTATTTGATTTGATACTTTGATAGGTTGCATATACTGTCTGTATCTGACTAGGATACCTCAAAATCAATGATCTTATTAAATCAAAATGATAGATCAAGTCGTAGAAATACATTTATTTTAATGTGACCTATTAATCCATATGGGTACTTTAAAAATAAAATGTATTATTGGCATTGCTGCCTAATGTAAGCTCAACCGTGAGCTTAAAGGGGTACTCCGCTCTTTGACATCTTATTCCCTATCCAAAGGATAGGGGATAAGATGTCTGATCGCGAGGGTCCCAACGCTGGGGACCCCTGCAGCACCCCAGACATCCGGTGCACGGAGCGAACTTTGCTCCATGCCGGATGACTGGCAATGCGGGACAGAGGCTTGTGACATCACAATCATGCCCTGCTGGTGACATCATGGCAACGCCCCCTCAACGCAGGTCTATGAGCCGTCATGCCCCCTCCCATAGACTTGGAATCAGTGGGTATTGCCGTGACATCACTAGCGGGGCATGACCGTGACGTCACAAGCTTTCACACTGTACCCGACACTCTAAACGCTTCAGATGCCTCAGATACAGTTTACGTTCAGAAGGAGTGAGCAGGACAGTCTGTTGGATGCCAATTGATCCTGAGGGACCCCATTGACGTCATTTTGTCTGGTTTTCATCTAGGTTCCATCTTTTTGCAGAATTCTAATGGACATGCAGCATTTTATTGTCCCATTTGTTTTTTGTTTTGTAACAGAATCTTCAACTGAGGCCATGAATAGAACCTCCAATACAGATGTGAATGAAGTCTGACCTGATAATTTAGCAGTTTTAAAGGATATGGATAATGCAATTTTATATTATTTTATTGCTCGTTTCTTTTCTGCAGCATAAATTGTTACATATAGTGTAGTTTGCTCTCTTTCCATCAAAGCTGTATGGCGGTTTGGTCTCTACCTCTATACTCTTCTCTCTTGAGTGATCTTCTAAGCTGATTTATGACCAGTTTAAAGATAGAAACAATTTTTTCTTTTATTTATATATTTAGTGTTTTGCAGAACTTGTCCTTACTCAAAGCGATCCCTGGCCCCATTGGGGATCACAGTGTAAAGGCGAGTTCACCTATCAGTATGTTTACAGAATGTACAAGGAAACCCTTGCAAATGTTGTCTTTGCTGGCATATGAACCCCGGACCCCAGTGGTACAAGGCATTGTTAACCACTTAGCCACTGGGCTGATCAACTTTGCTCTGGTCATAATCAGTTTTGTACAATGTTCAGGGCAGGAGAGAAAGAGGCTGGAGACTGAGCTATTAGGTAACTGAACCAGACAGCAGCCTGCATTTTATGTCAAAACGGGCAAAAGAGCAAAACTGAGCACTTTTTTTCCCGAACATTTTTTTTAGGTCTTGACAAATATATTCCTTATTGCATTAATTGCTAAAACTATTTAAAACCTAATTTATTTACTATAAAAATGATACCAGAACATTGACGAAAGATATGTATTTGATAATTTTTCATGACACCTATACATGTTTAGGATTGAGGTTACTCAGTTTTGTGACACACATCACTATAAGACATGATCAATAAGTCAGTATATCTCTGCTGAATCACCAGGATATTCTAATTACTATTTAATGTAATGACTGACACAGTTTGCTTGGAGTAAACCGCCTAAAAAGCAATAAACAAAGGCTTAGGAAAGAATATATTGATTGTATCTACAAAATCATCGGTGTAGTTGCTGAGAACACCTCTTCCTTTTCTAGTGACGTTGACAAAATTGATTGAATTTGTTTGAAAAATAACTTAGAATATGAAGGATCAGAAGAACTCTTTTACTCATGAGTCTGGCTGAATATTATGTGATTGAATCCCATAAGCACATTGATTTGGCTATTGTGTGAGGGTTACAGCCATAACCTTATATGTGGTAATTCTCTGGTAGAGGACACGATAATCCCTAATTCATTCATTCTATTACATATTTCTCAACTGAATTTAGGAGTCCTAGATTTACACTTGTCAACTTTGATGAGATATTTAAACTACACGTTGCTATTGATTTCTATGGCAGCTCATAAGAAAGAAAATCTCTACCACAATATTTTTAAGCCACTTTGTACCTTTATAGGTTTTCTTTAAACAAATCTAATGTAAGGTGTTACCTGTAATTAAAACTAATGACACATATTGGTTTGCAGGAATATTCGCAATGCGAATTTTATTCGCGAATATCGCATGTTCGCGAATTCGCGAATATTCGCGAATATAGCACTATATATTCGTAATTACGAATATTAGTTTTTTTGTTGTTTTTTTTTCACAGTACACATCACAGTGATCACCCCTCTCTGCTTCCAGCTTGTGTGCTGTAAAGAAGGCTCTAATACTGTGTGAGACTGGCGTGTGAATTTTCGCATGTGTGAAAATTTGCATATGCGACTTTCGCTTATGCTAATTTTTGTATATGCTAATTTTCGTATATGCTAATTTTCGTATATGCTAATTTTCGCATAGGCGAAATTTCCCCTATGCGAAAATAAAATGCGAATATTACGAATATGCGAATTTAGCAAATATATGACGAATATTCGTCAATATATTCGCGAAATATCGCGAATTCGAATATGGCCTATGCCACTCAACACTAGATAAAACCTCTAATATGAAGGAATCTGTCAGCTTTATATCATGCTCACTGCTGCAGACATGGCAACATAGGGAGATGAAACTTATCATACCCATCTCTTAGCTTATGGCTGTTTGCAAAGTTATAAAGTCATGTTTTCCTTTCTAGTTCAAGAGTCATGGAGACTGCAGCATGCACACCTGTCCTCATGTTGCATGTGGTTTTGTAACTTAGTTACATTAAAGTGAATAAAGCCAAGTTGTAATACTACACACAACCAGATGACAAGTGAGGCACTTTTTTTAACCCCTTAATGACCACAGACGTATATTTACATCAGTGGCCGGCTCCTGTTATGTGAAGCGCACTCAGGAGCTGAGCGCGCTTTGTACCTGCTGGGTCCCGGTTGCTATCAGCTATCAAATGCTTATGATTGCTATCAAATGATTGCTATAAATAGTCCACTATGGGGACTATTAAAGTGTAAAAGAAATATTAAGTAAAAGAATTTTTAAAACCCCTTCCCCCAATAAAAATGTAATCCATCCGTTTTTCCCATTTTACCCCCAAAAAAGCGTAAAAAAAAAACTAATAAACATATTTGGTATCGCCGTATGCGCAAAAGTCTGAACTATCAAAATATATTGTTAATTATCCTGTACAATGAATGTCGTAAATGTCACACTTTATTCCCCCCCAAAAAATAATAAAAAAATGTATAAAAACTAATATATAAGCACAAGGGGTACGGATAAAAACTACAGATCACGGTGGAAAAAACTTAGCCCTCATACCACCCCGTATGTGGAAAAATTAGAAAGTTATAGGTGGTCAAAATAGGACAATTTATATTTAGTTGAAATAGTTTGGGATTTTTTTAAAGCGGTAAAATTATAAAATGTCATATAACATGGGTATCATTTTTATCATATTGACCTACAGAATAAATAAAACATGTCATTTTTCCGTAAAGTGTACAGTGTGAAAATAAAACCTTCCAAAATGAGCTAAAGTGCAGATTTCTTTTCAAACTTTCCACAGAAATAATATTTTTTGGTTGTGCCATACATTTTATAGTAAAATGAGTGATGTCATTGCAAAGTGAAATTGGTGACACAAAAAAAAAGCCCTCATATAGGTCTGTGGATGGAAATATAAAAGAGTTATGAATTTTGGAAGGCGAGGAGGAAAAAAACGAAAATGCTAAAATAAAATTGCCCTGGTCCTTAAAGGGGTACTCTTAATCAACTGCTGCCAGAAAGTTAAAAAGATTTTTAAATGACTTCTATTTAAAAATCTTAATCCTTTCAGTACTTATCAGCTGTATATGCTCAACAGGAAGTTCTTTTCTTTTTGAATTTCCTTTCTGTCTGACCACAGTACTCTCTGCTGACACTTCCGTCCAGGGGATTTGCAAGAGAGAGAGAGAGAGAGAGAGAGAGAGAGAGCTGCGGTCAGGCAGAAAATAACTTCTCGTCTTTAAGGAGAGGCATAACTTTTAATTTTTAATCAACAGACCCATTTGAGGACTTTTTTTGTGTGCAACCAATTGTACTTTGTAATGACACCTTTCATTAACCATAGAAATATTGACAATAGAACATGATCACGTCATCTAATCGCTGATGTTCGCTATCACCAGCGGGTCCCCAGCAGCTGATAGCAGCCAGGACGGGCAGACTATGAAGCGAGCGCAGCTCCTGCACTCGGTGCACCAGGAAGTACAGGTACATCCTACGTCCTGCCTGAACTATGAAACAAATGCCAGGCAGCCAGGGTGTACAGATACGCCTTGCATTCTCTAGTGGTTAAAGGGGTAATCCTGTGGAAAACTTTTTTTTTTTAAATCAACTGGTGCCAGAAAGTTAAACAGATTTATAAATCACTTCTATTGAAAAATCTTAATCCTTCCAGGACTTTTAAGGGGCTGTATACTAAATCCAAAAAAAGAAAAGCAATTCCTCTCTGCTGACCTTTGCTGTCCATTTTAGGAACTGTCCAGAGCTGGAGAAAATCCCCATAGCAAACATATGCTGCTCTGGACAGTTCCTAAAATGGACAGCAGAGGTCAGCAAAGAGCACTGTGGTCATGAAATCAGAGGAAATGCATTTCTTTTTTGGATTTCTCTTTAGTACGCAGCCCCTAATAAGTACTGGAAGGATTAAGGTTTTTTAATAGAATTGATTTACAAATCTGTTTAACTTACTGGTACCAATTGATTAGAATTTTTTTTTTTCCCACTGGAGCACCCCTTTAAGTGTGTATTTAGAGAGAGCTGTCAAGCACTAAGAAGGGACACCCACCTGACTACTTAGGCTAGAATGAGCAAAAATGTATATGAATAAATGACAAATTATCCTGAAACTTTTATCCCATAACTATATAAGTGACGGGTTCCCTTAAAGTAATGATGTGTTGTTACTATAGGATAAATATGTTGGGATCATACAAGCTAGGATATGAGGAATGCAATCAGGATTTAGTCAAGATAGAGTTAATGGACATTAATAAATCTCCATGACAAGTAATTTAAATAGATCTATTGTATTTATATTATATATTTATTATATCAATTGAATTATTGCATTCTAATTAACTATAATTCAGTATATATATATATATATATATATATATATATATATATATATAATTTAATGTGTAAAGTACACCAACATGCTTTTCACAAGCTTGTCATCCTGAACACGATTGTGGTGTCAAGGTTAAACGCACCTGCATGTGTCTTCACATACCCCATATGTTAAAAACACTAACACCAAGTCATCTCTCTTTGTTAGGTTAGAAAACTTTAACCTCAGGCTATTTCTACAGCTTATACTAATCTCTTAAAAGGCTTTCTCACCACTTTCATGCATATTTTTACTACTCTTTCTTTGCTAACAGGTTGGCAAACCTCATCATCACCTAATTTATTAGTTGCTAAGGTAACAAGCAAATCTGCAATTTGAGCAGGAAAACCCTTACACTGTTAAACGTAAGCCGCATTTTATTTCATTAACCACACATATGTGTATGCAAATATTCCTGCGTTCAATGTTTATAAACGCCATAATGGCAATGCCTGGAGTCCCACTCAAGGCCCTGAAAGAGTTAAAGGGGTACTCCGCTGGAAAAAAAACTTCTTTAAAATCAACTGGTGCCAGAAAGTTAAACAGATTTGTAAATTAAAGTGGTACACCACTGGAAAAAAACATTTGTTAAATCAACTGGTGCCAGAAAGTTAAACATATTTTTGGGATTATTTCTATTTAAAAATCTTAACCCTTCCAGTACTTATAATCCACTGTGTGTTCCAGAGGAAGTTATTTTCTTTTTGAATTTCCCTTCTGTCTGACCACAGTGCTCTCTGCTGACACCTCTGTCCATTTTATCAACTGTCCAGAGTAGGAGCAAATCCCCATAGCAAACCTATCCTACTCTGGACAGTTCCTAAAATGGGCAGAGGTGTCAGCAGAGAGCACTGTGGTCAGACAGGAAGGAAATTCAAAAAGAAAATAACTTCCTCTGGAACATACAGCAGTACTGGAAGGGTTAATATTTTTAAATAAGAAGTAATTTACAAATCTGTTAAATTTTCTGGTACCAGTTGATAAAAAAAAAAAAAGAATGTTTTCAGGGGAGTACACGTTTAAAAGTCTTAATCCTTCCAGTGCTTATCAGCTGCTGTATGCTCCAGAGGAAGTTCTTTTCTTTTTGAATTTATTTTTTGTCTGACCAGACTGCTCTCTGCTGACACTTCTGTCCAGGGGATTTGCTCCTACTCTGGACAGTTTCTAAAATGGACAGAGGTGTCAGCAGAGAGCACTATTGTCAGACAGAAAGGAAATTGGAAATGAAAGGAACTTCCTCTGGAGCATACAGCAGCTGATAGATACTGGAAGGGTTAAGATTTTTAGATAGAAATAATTTTAAAATCTGTTTAACTTTCCGGCATCTTCTTTAAATTTCTTCATTCAAAAAAAAATTATAAATAAAAAGTTTTCCAGCGGAGTACCACTTTATGGATCATTTCATCATTACTCTTACAGGTTAGGCTCACTTGTTGCATTTGAAGAACAATTTCTGCTTTTTGTGGCATTTTCCTGGTGATTTTTTTATACTTATTTTTGAGTAATGTACAATAAAGAGTGCAATTTTGTGATTACTATATGGCGTTTTTTTCAGGCATTTTCTATGGGTTAAACTTTAGGTCTTGAGAATACTTGGGAAAAAAATAACTAAATACCGTATTTTTCGGCGTATAAGAAGCACTTTTTCTTCCCCAAAACTGGGGGGGGGGGGGTGAAGTTGGTGTGCCTTATACGGCGAATACCTGCGGCCATCAACGGCCGGGACCCGCGGCTAATACAGGACATCACCGATCGCGGTGATGCCCTGTATTAACCCTTCAGACGCGGCGATCAAAACTGACCATCGCGTCTGAAGCGAAAATAACACTAACCCGGCTGCTCAGTCGAGCTGTTCGGGACCGCCGCGGTGAAATCGCGGTGTCCCGAACAGCCTACAGGACACCGGGAGGGACCTTACCTGCCTCCTCGGTGTCTGCTCCGTGCCGGGATCTCCTGCATGGCCGGTGCTCTCCTTCGACGTCATCACGTCGTCGCACACGCCGTCCCATCATCCATCATCCAATAGGAGCAGCGTGCGTAGCGACGTGATGACGGCGACTGAGAGCGTGGATCCCGGGAAAGAAGATGTCCGGAGCATCGAGGACAACACGGGGACGTGGTGACAGCGGTGGAGCGACATCCAGGGCAGCGGTGACGGGTCCAGAGCGGAAGGGACACGTGAGTACTACCTCCTATACCAGTGGTCTTCAACCTGCGGACCTCCAGATGTTGCAAAACTACAACTCCCAGCATGCCCGGACAGCCAACGGCTGTCCGGGCATGCTGGGAGTTGTAGTTTTGCAACATCTGGAGGTCCGCAGGTTGAAGATCACTGTTGTGTTCAGAATCTTTTTTTTTCTCTAGATTTTGCACCTTTAAAATTGGGTGCGTCTTATATGCCGGTACGTCCTATAGGGCGAAAAATACGGTAATAATTAATAAATAAATACATAAAAAAAATAGTTACACAAAAAGCTCCACAGTGTATGTAAAGGAAGATTATTAGTAATTGCTTAATTCATGTTAATCCTACTATTACATCTAAGGGCAATAATAAATACATTTATCAATACAAACCAATAGTTATTTTGTTTTATTCCTCATAACAATTTGTTACATACTACAAATTCAAGTTGTATTCCATTGTTCTATAAAAACACCTCAAGAATCCCAGCACACGTAGTCTATCTGTCCATCTATCTGAATTTAGTTTCCAGTCGAGTTTTACCCTTTTGTTTGAGAAAAATCCTTCCGTTTCCTGCCAGCGATGTCGTTTTACAGTCTCTTCCAGTGCACAGACGATGATTTCACCGAAGCCATAAGAATATGATATTAGCTCATCTATGCTCGAAAGTCACTGTGAGATGAATAGGTACAAAATATCCCGAGCTCTAAATCTGGCTGTAAGTTTGGAGCCGCTGCTTTTTTTTTACAACTTTGAGCTATAAACACATTTCCTTGCACTGGCTACAATATGAGATACTTTTATTTCTCTTCCATTTACATACATAATAGGCATTTAAACCTCATTTGTTATTACAAGGGATTAATTTTAATAGAGAAATAAAGCAGAGGGATGACAGAGAAAGCACCTTAAACCTTCTCAGCTCGACAGCAAGCTTGTAAAATGCAAATACTGAGGATGAGAAGTTCTACATCCTCTTTCTAATTGGAGCTTCATTTAATATTGCTGTACTGTATTCTCTTTTAGAACCCCGCCAGGAGCTATATGTGAGAGCACAAGCAGAATGCCTTTAAAACAGTGCGGCAGAGCAAAACAGGCGAAAACAGCAACTGATCATACGAGCAATAATGCATTATTGTGTATCTGGATGGAAGCTACTTTACAAGACCCTTAAAAACAGCAGTCTGCAATATGGCATTGGTTGCTGACTGTTTTTATCCATTAAAATGCTATTCTACTTACTGCCACAATTTCAACTACCAATCTGGACACCAGATATATCCCTATAAATTCAGAAGCTACTTATTCGAGAATAGAATGCCAGTAACATTCAGGAAATAGAGAATGCAAGGACCCTATGACATAGGGAGGTTATCAGCCAGACAGGCACTGTGTTAGCTGGGTTCACATATATCAGTCGTCCGGCACAGTTTCCTTCCGGCGTGCACCGGAGGGAAACTGATGCTAGAACTGATCCCATTCATTTGAATGGGACAGTTCACAATCATCCAGCGTCTCAATTTTGACGCCGGATGGTTGGACATGCCGGAGGGCACCGGACAGGGGAACACAGCTTCCTGCGTTCCCCTGTCTGTTGCCCAGAAACAATGGACGCTGCATCACATATAACTGATGACAAGTTGTCATCAGTTGTGGCATCAGTTGTGTCGAGATTTAGGCTGAGTTAACCTAACGGATGCCGGACATATGTGAACCCAGCCTTAGGGTACGTTCACACAAGGGAATTTACAGCATATTTTACGCTGCAAATCTGCTGGTGAAGGACCGCTCTATGCTGGCTTTACCTGTTCCTGCTGGTAGCTGCAATACACCGCTACCAGCAGACACCCTGCGATGTGCGAGTCGCAGTATACTCGCACATCGCGGGAGCTCTATGCCTAGCTCAGAGCAGGGAGAGCGGCCGCCATGTGCGAGTACGCCGCGCAAATCGCTGCACTGTGTCTGCTGGTAGCAACGTATTGCATAGAGCGGGGCCTTCACCAGCAGATCGCAGTTAAATACGCTGCGAAAATCCGTGCGTGTGAACGTACCCTAAGGCAGGGTTCTCATATGTCCGGCATCTGGCATAGGTGAACTCAGCCTAAATCTCTACGCAACTGATGCCGCAACTGATGACAATACGCATCAGTTGTCATCAATTGTATGGCATCTGGCGTCCATTCTTTCTGGCAAGCTGCGTTCCCCTGTCCGGTGCCGTCTGGCGAGTCCAATCATCCGGCGTCAAAATTGGGACATTGGATGATTATGAATTGTCCCATTCAAATGAATGGGATCAGTTCTAGCATCAGTTTCCCTCCAGTGCACGCCAGAGGGAAACTATGCTGGACAACTGATATATGTGAACCCATCATTCAGCTGATGTAGGAGCAATTGCTTATGCATCAGCTGATTGCTTTGTTTTGGGCTATGTTCACACAGGGGAAAATGTGCAGAATGTCCGCCAGGAAAATCCGGGCAGAAATGACGCACATATGCATGTTCTGCTGGCGCTAGGACCGCTTGGAAATTTGCCACCTCGTTGGATGGCAATGTTTTTCCTAACCTATTCTGCAGAAGTCAAAATTGGGAATTCCACGGCAGATCTTTCCACCATGTGCATAGTACAGCAGAATCCAATTGAAATCAATGGGACTCTGCTTCAGCGGAATTTTCCGCTTGGAAATTCTGTTGTGTGAACATAGCCTTGGTAGGTTTAAATCCTTCTTTGTCCCTGTGTATAAGGCGATAATGATGGAAGAAAAGGGCTAATCAAAAGATCATCCATGCTTCTCGGCCTCCACAAAAGTTTAGCCTTGGAATAATCTCCTTAAAGAAGAACTCCGATGATGCTCTGGCGGCAAACTTTCTTTTTACATCTGATTTGTCTCAGGATTTTAATTTACCATAGACTTGCATGGGACTTCTGGCAAATCTATATCCCACTCACTGTAGTACTGGGCAAGTCTTAGACAACAAAATTGCCAGGAGATTTAAACAGGTATCCTGCATCATCGGAGTTACACAGTAAACAGCGCTGGCATTTATTTAGAGCAGTGGTCTCCAAACTGTGGTCCTCCAAATGGTGCAAAACTACAACTCCCAGCATGCCCGGACAGCCAACGGCTGTCCGGGCATGCTGGGAGTTGTAGATTTGCAACACCACGAGGGCTGCAGTTTGGAGACCACTGCTTTAGAGCATACAACGGCCACCAACGGCCAAGTATCGCCTGATCTAGCACTGGATAATGTTTAGAAATCAGTTTTGTTTTCCTTGTTTGTTAAATAAAGAATCTGACTTGTTTATAAATATTATCTTATGGGCTCATTACGGGCACAAAACAAAAAGTTTAGCAGGACATTTACCCATGTCATATTGAATGTGTGACTAAAGGACGATTGTCACAAAGGGTCGGGAGAAGTTTTTGGCTAAGAGGGGGTTCTGAGACTCAGGAAGGATTAATTTGTTCACTGGAGCGACTTTTAATGCCTCAGGAAAGACCAAGGTCAATTGGAGGTTAAACATGCTGTCATGTCTATGTACAGGTAGAAAAGTCAAAGGTAATGTGTATATAGAAGGTTGCACGTACGTATCCCTATAACAGCTCTGCACAACAGGAATTTGTAATACATTGCTCATCATGAGCCTTATTATAGCTTTGCATTAATATGAAAAATTGCGACATTTTCCATGAGATACTGTATTACGGAGGTAATATAGTGCTATATAGAGGCACCATGCAATGGCATCTCTGTAGTATTAAGGAGTACCTGTCATCAAACCATATTTTCTAAACTAACTCAGATTATATTCCCTAACTACTCCTAACACCCCTCCTGCCCATAAAAAAAAGTTTCCAAGCTTTAAAAAGCTCAGTATCATACCTTTGCCATTGCTCACATTGTGTGAGCTCCCAGCAGGAGAAAGTGGGCGTTCCCCAGCAGACGCAACGTCACTGAAACCTTGCCCTGCACGCACTTCCTGAGTTTTGTCTCCTGCCAGGCTGAGAGGAGACCAAACTAACTGTTTGACTTGCTCAGGGAACAGAACAGAGCCACCTAGTGGCAGTTTTTTCGATCACACTAAAAACATATAGGGGGACATTTATCAAAATATTTAGAACCTTTTTTGCATACAAAAGTCGCACATTTATCAAAATATTTCGAGCATTTAAGCATTTAAATACATTTTTTTTAATGTACAGAGTCGTTCATGCGCCTAAGCAAAACGTTACAAACAGCCTTACCTAAGGAAATGTCAGTTTTCACTTTGCATTGGTTGGGAATTTATCAAGTTCGAAAGTCGTAGGCAAAAAACAGTTGCAAACCCCTTACAAAAAGTTGCAAGTCTACTCCAGGTCTGACCTGGAGTACTAAACTCCTGTATGTGAGCAAATAAAAAAAAAAGTTGCAAAAAAGTCTCACAAAAAACTCAGCTACAAATTTTCTTTTTGGATTCTGTGCTCCAGATGTAATATGATAAATATGTAGCACATAAGCAAAAAAAAAATAAAAATAAAAAATGACTTCGGAACTTGCTTACCAAAGCAAACAATGATAAATGTCCCCCATAATGGTCAAGAATTTTAACAGCAAGTAAATAGCAAAGTCTCTTATAAATACATAAGTAACAATATATTAAAAGTTTAGTTTGGTGACAGGTACTCTTTAAAGCGTACTCCCGTGGAAAACATTTTTTTTTTTTTTTAAATCAACTGGTGCCAGAAAGTTAAACAGATTTGTAAATCACTTCTTTAAAAAAAAAAAAAAATTACCCTTCCAGTACTTTTTAGGGTCTGTATACTACAGAGGAAATGGTTTTCTTTTTGGAACACAGAGCTCTCTGCTGACATCATGACCACAGTGCTCTCTGCTGACATCTCTGTCCATTTTAGGAATTGTCCAGAGCAGCTTATGTTTTCTGTGTGGATTTTCTCCTACTCTGGACAGTTCTTAAAATGGACAGATATGTCAGCAGAGAGCACTGTGGTCATGATGTCAGCAGAGAGCTCTGCATTCCAAAAAGAAAATAATTTCCTCTGTTGTATTCAGCAGCTAATAAGTACTGGAAGGATTGAGATTTTTTTTTATAGAAGTAATTTACAAATCTGTTTAACTTTCTGGCACCAGTTGATTTAAAAAAAATGTTTGGACTTAAATCATATATAGTAACACACACACAAATATATATATATATATATATATATATATATATATAGATGTTTTAATATATATATAATGTTTCCTGTGCTACATATACCCTATACTAATTATTTTGTATTGTTTTTACTATATATTCCATTTTTTCAACCAATGTGCTTATAGAGAGTACACCAATACAATGTACCTGATACAATTTCTACCCATCCCTGTGTTTCTCTGCATTACTCTTCTCCAGTTTGCACCACTTCTGGAATCACTGGGTAATCTTTTCCTTTGTAATACAGTGTTCTCACTAATAAATTTCCTTTCTAAGATCATAGACCTAGTTTTTGACAGTTCCATCGAGCTGCTAACAACTCAAAGGTTTTTCCACACTTTCTTAACTAAGAATTTATGACAGTACATTGGATTCTACCAGCAAATAAATTTGTGTGAAAACATCCAACTTTTAAAGAACAAAAGTTCCTCAAAGTGCAGCTATGGATTTGAAATGTTTAAGCTCAAATCTATGAATGAAGGAAACTTAGATAGTAATATACAGTGTATCTACAGGTTTAGAACCAGCTCCATTTAATATCATGGGGACCTTATATATAAACTCTATTAACACAGATTTTATACTTACCGCCACTTGGTGCAGTTAACACCTCTGCGGACAGATTCTAACAATGTTTAATTTATTTTTCACTTTTCAGCCTTTCCTTCTAATGTAGTTAGATAAATCTGTGATAACAAAGAATCCAGTGTTACATTCCAAAGGGATTAAAGTAGCACTATGGGAATTGTTTTTGCTTATATAATGCAACATAGATTATCATTAGAGAATAATGTAGAGGTTTTTGTGTATGTCTTGTCCTTACCTGTTTTAGCTGATGTGGCAGTCATCTGAGACCAACTTAAATACTTGGCTATACTCCAGCAACCATGGCGACACGTCCTTGCTGGCTCCGCGTCATCTTGTGTTCCCGGAGTGCTACGGGATTTGTGTGGTTTTGTGGTTCTGTGATGTGTTGCCTGGAGAAGGAAGTCGTGGCATGGGCGCACAATGCGTCCACAGGTGGCGGTCATGAGAGGGTAATACGGACCCCTATATCAGGTACAGTGACCCCACTAGACACCGCAACCCTGTGATCAAGCATAACGCAAAACACGCGATAGGGAAACATTCTGTATGACCCACACGTATTTTGTGCTGCACTGGGGGGACCTTTTCTGCTTTAGTGGGGGGTATATTGTTTGCCAGGCATTTACATTCAGTCATCTGCCCATACGTTCATGGAGATAGATGCATTTGGGGCCAAAAGGGTGTGTGCAATAGATCCTGAGGTATGAAAAATGTACTTTACTGTTATGTTTACATGCACTGCGGCTCTGTTTATATACCCTATATAATATATAACCTTTAAAAATACTTACCCCTGTGCCTGTATGATTTGCACTGCCTTGATTACATTTTATTTGGCATCCCGGGAGGAACATTTTCCTTTATTCGCCCAGTAGACCTCACCATTTACCTGTGGGTACTTTTCTGCTGTGTTTGTTCTGTGCTTTTTATTGTGTATTTTTTTGTTACTTCAATAAGATTATGTTTGCTTTATAGCTTTTTCAAGTCTAACACTTTCTTTGTAGGATATATATATATATATATATATATATATATTCATATGGGTAGCATATACCACGTTGGCGATCGTTTTTTGTAGGATTATATCCAGCAACCGGAAGCTTAAACTGGTGAGACTCATAAGTGGGTTGGTGTCAGTTCACACCACATGCAGTTTTGATGCATTAAACATGCTGTAAATTGCAAAAAATTTTGCACAATTTTTGCTGAGTTTAGGGGAAAATCACAGTAAAACAGAAAAAGAAATGGCAACTTGTGAACACAGCCTCTGGGGAAATATACATCTACTATATATCTATTATAATATTCAAAACCTGTGCTTGGGCCCATGCTTGCCATTGGAGTAATTCAGGAAGCTGGTGAACTAGTTTGTTTATTTTTTCTAGTTGGTCCTCCTTTTGACTAATGGATCATATACCTATAGTACTCTCCTTAAAGGGGTACTCCACTGGCCAGCGTTCGGAAGTAACCACACCCCCTGTGATTTAACAGTCACGCCCCCAATGCAAGTCTATAGAAGGGCTGTGGCTGTGACATCACAAGGGGCGTGGTCAACCCCCGCAGCAGGAAAACAACGTTCAGAAAATTTACTTTCAAATTCTGGCCAGTGGAGTACCCCTTTAAAGAACATCTCCAGCTTTATAAAAATGTCTTTATGCTCCCCTGAAATAGCCTGTTGTTTCAAAGTAAAACAGTCAATTAAGATGGTGCTGGCATATTCTCATAGTTTCTAGACGTCCTATAAAGTTTATTGACTAAAGTTCTAATATTGTTTTATTGATAATTATTGTTAGTTTTATTGTTGCGGCACATTAATTTCAGCAATGAAACTCAGGAATGACTTGACATATTTTAATAAAAATGAAGTGCTCCCCAGCCAAGCTGACACTAATGTCTTCATATCCTTTACAAAATAACGGATTTGGAATTGTACTGCATGTGTTTACTTTGCAGTCTCTGTTAAACAATTGTACAAAGTGACAACATGATATATTACCATTAGAAATTGCAATCACCCTCCTTCATGCTGTAACGTTAAATTATAATAAGAGGCAAACAAGGATCCATTCCAATCCATCATCACAGTTAATCCGAAAAGGATTAGGCAGATTTAAATGGTATCGTAAAAATAATAAGATAGATTCACACAAACATTCATTGATTTGATAATTATGGCCGGGCATCCTGCGCCTTGCCTGATATTTCTATGATGTCTGAACAGATTTGTCTGAAGCAGACAATGCCGGCATTTGTGGCTTGCACTTGAGTGCTATATATAGTGGGACTGATTGTTCTGTCCCAGTAGAAGCCTATCTACAAACAGAGCACTCCTCTTCGAGTATACGGCGTGGAGTTCCATTTATAGTGTCTTAAATGATAAACCAGCTGTAGTCTGTGCCATATCAACTAGGCCATAGAGAGGAGCCCAGCGAGAGGACTGTACATGAGAACAGTTATTGTTATAGCAAAGTGACACGAGTGATTTATGAAGCGCCAAAATGGCTTGGCTTTGAAAAGGTTCTGTCTCTACATCTGTCTTTTGTGGTTTTTTCTGTTGTCTTGGCGACATGATGTCCCCATAGGCCCTTGAAATAGTTTTGTGGTCCTGCTGAAAGTGATTGGAACTCCCTCACCTTAATTCCCCCCCCCCTCCCCCTTACTATGGAAGCTTAAGACAAAGCCTATGAATGAGAAATCAAGGGGGAATGGGCGAATAAGTCGCTGGATTTTGTCACTGTTGCACTCACTTCATCACACCTGACACGGGCTTAACAGAACCCACAGTTCAAAGGAAAAACAGGCTTCTCCTGGTATCATTTAGCCGCAGGTTTTAGACTGTCAATAGAAAACCATTCCCCGACGTGCCTTCTTAAGAACATATTTAAATTAAGTTGTTTAAGAGGTTTCTTTTTGGATTTGGTTGGTTTATAGAAGTCTGGTAAATAAGTCTGGTGACTACTCAATGCATATTTCCTCTGTTAAGGGACATGGATACTATATGTCTCTGTGTCTTACATGCTTTATAAAGAATGCCTGAGAACTGCCAAATATAAACTTTAACTAAGCCGGCACAATTTTCATCTCCCAAAAAAAGGCTTTTTTTTTTTGCCTCATTTTTCTTGTAGTTTCAACGCGCTCTTAGCTCAAGAAAGTTATGGCTTACATTATCTTCACAACCTCTACAATACCATAGTTAGCTCACTTGACAACTCAAAAAGTGGAGTTCTTGCCGTAATACCAGGCTGCGGAACGTAAGGCGTTGATCTTCGTATGCATTCCTCCCGATCTATCCGGAATAATTCACCTGGAGACATCAAAAACTGGAGGCAAGACAAAAAAAAAGGGCAAGTCATCAATAATGTGAGAAGCCCCCCTCCCTTCCTTAGCGGTGTGTGGATTTAAGACATTTCACTTAAGCACGCTATGCAGGATGCTGTATAAACATAGTTCATGGATGGGTAATTTGTGTTTATACATACAGTCTCTGCCAGCAATCTCAAGATCAATTATGCACACCCCTTCCCTACATTTAGAACATGGCCATTTATTATGTTAACTCACGATGATATCACTAGCTTCTGACTGTTTAGGGAGATTAGTGATAGAATTCATTAAAGATTTACACGCATCTAGGAGTCTGGCAGTAAGGAAAGCATTCAGCTGTCAATCATACTCCGCCTTCTACCTACCTCATTTGCAAATTTATGTTCATTAACATGTGCTTTACATTTCCTTCTATGTGTTTTGTAATACACTTTTACAAGTTTAGCGCATTCTTGTATGACAACCGGCAACAGCTGATTTATTAAACTCTTATGACAAGTTTTTTGTGATCTAGTTTGTTTCGTAAGGAACTTCTGCATACTGTATGCTAGCAGATTTATTTCCATGTTGTGCAACTTCCCTTTAATCCCTTTCTGACATTTGAAGTACTTGTACTTCATAAAAACAGGAAGGGAGTATAGAGGGGGTTCGGAAGCTGAGCTCAATCCATACATGGCAGATGCCAGCTGTCTATTACAGTGGCCAAGATAGGAGATAACTACAATCCTTGCTGTTAAGCCTTTTGATATCATGGTCTATAGCAAATGTGGCATCTAGGCAGTTAGACAGGCTGGGTGGTAAGCCTCTAAATTCCTTCAAAACTCTTGGATAGATGCCATTTGGGCCTGGTGTTTTAATGTTAATAAGGCGGAGCCAAACTTCTTTTTTGGTTAAGCAGGTGAGATTTGCTGGAGAATTTACATGATCCCTTCTCATGTAATCATACATTGTATTTCCCTGTGTAAATACAGTAGAGAAGAAGGAATTTAGTAGATTGGCCTATTCCTCATTCTCCTCCACCATTACATCTAGATTATTTCTTAGGGGGACAACATTTTCAGTTTTAAGTTTCTTATTATTTATGTATGTTTATAGAATATACTGGTTACTTGTGTACCCTAATAGAGGTTGAAAACCCAATATTTTTGTGTATGCTGCTATTGGACAATATACCACCCATAGATAAACAATGATAAAACCATAATATACAGTGGTCCCTCAACATACGATGGTAATCCGTTCCAAATGGACCATTGTTTGTTGAAACCATCGTATGTTGAGGGATCCGTGCATTGTAAAGTATAGGACAGTGGTCTACCACCTGCGGACCTCAGATGTTGCAAAACTACAACACCCAGCATGCTGGGAGTTGTAGTTTTGCAACATCTTGAGGTCCCCAGGTTGAAGACCACTGGTATAGTAAGTTATACTCACGTGTCCCCGCCACTCCAGACCATCACCGCTCGGTGCCCTGGATGTCGCCTTCCATCGCTGTCGCTGCGTCCCCAGGGTGTCCCCGACGCTCCGGCAAGGCCTCTGCTTCCCCGGCATCCTCGCTCTCCGTCACCGCCATCATGTCGCTACGCACGCCGCTCCTATTGGATGACGGGACGGCGTGCGCAGCGACGTGATGACGATGATGGAGAGCGCCGACGATGCAGGGGATCCCGAAGAGGACGCGCCGGAGCCCCGAGGACAGGTAATTGATCGTCAGCGGACCACACGGGGCACCGTAAACGGCTATCCGGTGGCAGCTAAAGCAGTCTGCTCTGCCAGATAGCCGTTTATGGGATGGCCCCCGATGTACAAAAGCATCGTATGTTGATGCTGCCTTCAACATGCGATGGCCTCTGAGAGGTCATCATATGTTGAAATGATCGTATGTCGGGGCCATCATTGGTCGGGGGGGTCACTGTATAGCCAACAATGCAAGGTGGGGTAAAGTGAGAGCATTAACTTTGTGATATGTGTTTACAGAATTTATTCTTCTCTTTTGATAATCTTTGAATGTCTTCATCTGTGTCATTGCCTGCCCCCACTCAATGACAAGACAGTGGGTTTCTGAGAAATTAAGATTGCAGATGAAGGAGTAGTAAAGGACCCTTGACTTGATATTTTAGTACACTGGAAGACAGAGTTTAATAGGAGAGCTGTTAAATAAAATACAGTAGTATTACAGTGTGTTATGCAGAAGGAAAGTGAATGTCAAGCCGAAGATCTCGTGCAATAAAATCTTCAAGTTTTTCCATAATCATGTGCAAATACAGGTGCGGACAGACAGAGTGCGCGTTTAAGCCTACATAGAGGCCTTACTCATACATTTGAGTATGAGTAAGACCTCTATGTAGGCTGAAACGCGTCACTTTGTCTGTCCGCACCTGTATTTGCACATGATTATGGAATAAACTTGAAGATTTTATTGCACGAGATCTTCGGCTTGACATTCACTTTCCTTCTGACAAATTGTCTACGGTGAAGTCCGCACCTGTCCGGGCCAAGAAGAGCTGCCATTTGGGTGGGCTGGATGCACTTTCTCTATTACAGTGTGTTGTTTCAGTTTTCCTGGGGGACTAAAAGTATTAAGTAATAATAATAGTAATAATATATATATATATATATATATATATATATATATATATATATATAAATACTAAAGCTATAATTGGTAGTGCCACATCCAAAAATTTCTAATTGAATGATTAGTTTTTTTTACAAACAGTGTGCCTCCAGCTGTTGCAAAACTACAGCGCCCAGTTAAAGGCTGTCCGTGCATGCTGGGAGTTGTAGTTTTGCAACAGCTGGAGACACACTGTTTGGAGAACACTACATTAAGGGAATAGCCGCATTCTGCAATCATTAATAATAATAAAGCTCTACAACAGGCACCAGTAAAACACTTTAGTCGCCTGTTCTGGCACAGTCGAAAGTATATTAGTCACATTACACCATGACCGTATTTTATTATTGTTGGAACTTCTTTGCCTACATAGCAAAGCAATGCTGTGTGCGGAGTATTTTCCCTTAATACTGAAGGTCCTTTATTTATTTTTTTCAACTTTTCATAGAATCTATGAATATTTCGTTACAATGGATGCCGATAAACAGAATTCTGTCCGGACAGGAGCTACCAAGCTAAAACAATTGCCCGGAGTGACTGGGCTGAGCCACTTCAGACACCACTTACACATTATTTGCTCAAACTAAACAGCAGGTGCTCTGTGTCTGTTGTCCCGAATACATTTATCACCTATCTACTGGTTAATGTATAATCGGTGCAGGCCTCACTGGAAGAACCACCAATCCCTGCCTTACCGATCCCTACTCCGCTGTCAGCCCCATAATATAGAGTGGCCGTGCTTATGTTAGACTACCATTCCAGTCGTACTGCTTCTCACTACGGTCATATGAATGAGACCGAACAGGGTATTCCGTGTTTTAATGTTGTTTGTTTATAGTAAAATACTGTATATATATATAAAAAAAAAAATATTTAAAAACATCTAAAAAGATGGCTTGTATAATGCCAGAATAATACTAGCTTATCTTAGCAATGACAAACATACAGGGGGCCTTCATCATGTGACATTTCTTTTAACAGTAGTGAAAACAGCAAATATATACACAATTTTTTGCACAAGCTCCAGTTGTGTGAATTTTTCCTAGCGGGCGACGGCTGGGATTGGGTTAGCGGAAAGGGGGTGTGTTGTTGGGTGACGGGGTGTGACTGCCACCGCTCACCAGATTTATGGCAGTTTACACTTACAAACAAGCGTGAACTGCTGTTGAAACCTCCTCAGGCTCAGAGCTAGCAGAGATATCGGCATGGGCACAGAGACTGGCTGAGTTTACGTAGAGCCCTGGTGGGGCATTTATTAGACTGGTAAATACCCCCCATAATCTTCACTTGTGATCTGGCATATATATAATGTTTCATTAAGCTGTTATAAAGTTGTGTAATATCAAATATTTAGGCTGGAAAACTTAGGCTAAGTTCAAACGGCTGATTTGCTTTGACCTATTCAGGGTCTATTCGGCTCTTTTTTTTGTGCCAGATGGACTCTAAATGGGTCTGAGCGCAACTGACACCGCCAGGTCCTGACTGAGCCTATTGACTTGAATGGGGACCGTCCAGTGTCCGGTATATTGGGAGAGTTAAATGAAGAAAAAGGACCAGACATGCAGTATTTGTTTTCACTGCTCAACTCCTATCCTTCCAATAGATTGAGCGACGGAGATCCCTTTTCGGCCATGTAAACTCAGCCCAAGATGCGATTTGCTGTCCAGTGACCCATGTCCCCCTGTTGCCCCATCCTTACAGTCTATTTTCCTATCTCAGACAACATGACTGATGTCTTGTTTAGTCATTTCAGCTGAAGATGTTTTTGAATACACAGACTTAACATCTATATTATTCTGGTCAATCTGATGTTTCATTTTTTTTTATATATAATAATTATATAGAAGATTATCCAAAACATCTAAATATGTCAACACCATTAGACACATTGAAAATGGAGAGCTGCAAGTTACTCCTAACTAGAAGTGTGATAACTGAGTGTTAAATATTAAAGGTCATATTGCCTTTTATTATTATTATTATTATTATTATTATTATTGGAATATGTATATTTTTGCCTCTGACTTTTGTGGCTTCTCTTTGGAAAAGATGCATACATGAAGATGTAATTACAAATATCTGTAGAAAAAAATGCATCTATGTATTTTATGGCAATATACACGTAATGCATTGTAAATTGGTTTTTAATACTTTTTTTTTTTTCAATATGTCACATTCGAAGAATGCCTTGAGCTACAAAATGTAATGAACATCATAATGACAGCAAAAGATAAAGAAAAACATTTTTCATATCGAGGGTAAATGTACCTAGTTTTTAAAGGAAATCCACACAAGTGATGTTGCTACAAATAATCATTTGAAGGTATTTTGTTTGCTCTTCAGATAGGTTCACACTTATTTTAACCTTTTCTTCACCTATTTATGTGTTACCTTATTTGCTTTTGGTTCTTTTTTCAGCTGTTTAAGGCTCAAAATTAGGCTTGGACTGGGCCTTCGACTGGGCTTGCACACCAAAATTGCACAAATTAAAACCAAAATATAGCTAATAATATACTCAATCAAAGTCTATAGAAAAGTAATGGCACCATTGAACTTACAACCTTTTTTTTTCCTTTTTTTAAAACACTGTACACCACTGACAGCCCCTTTCTATAGACCGTTTTATTGTGCATATTATTAGATTTAAATAACATCCATTCTTTTATACTGGTTTTATAATCATATTTTGGATTGACTATTTACACATATGTATGTAAATGTTTGTAGAAGTCCTCACTGGAAAAACATGGGATAAAGTAATCATCATAGAAGAAGCCATTTTGAATGTAGATTTGAAGGGGCATTAAATGTTTGTTTTTCCCCTTTGATATTAAAGTGCACAAGGCACAAAATAATCACTGAATCATTTAGATGGCCCTTTACATCTGTCATTAGTTGGCTGCACATCCCCTTTTACACGGAGAGATGTGCAGTCAATGAACAAGGATTTTTTTTACTTGTTTTTAAAGTCAAGACCATTTGCTTGTTTGTCCGCTGATCATTGGGCCTACTACCAGGGTTGCCATCAGGACACTACTAGTGATACTACTCTCAAGGGCCTGGGCATAATAAAATATATAAAGATGCTTCACCTCTATGACACCCTAAAATTCCTGATGGCGGTCCTGCCTACTACACGGTTCCGCCAATAAACGCCAAGTGAAATGGGGCTCATACATAGCTAGAAATAGCTACCAGTAGATTTAGGTTAGATATAAAATATCGGTACTGCATGAGAGGTAGCTTCAATGTTCTAAACAGGGAAGTAGCTACAGTGGGTGAAGTGGTCCTGGGTTCTGGAACCTAAGGGGAACGAAGAGCTATATAAGACGGTGCTAGTATGATAGCTGGCACACTATTTCATTCAGAATGCAGCAAGAGGCATGCTGATAGCACATAACATTGGCATTTGTGGCCAGTAGCAATAGGAATGCTTCCTAATGCCTTGCACCCAACACATTCCATTGAAACAATCTATGAAACCAGGAGATCCCAGTAATAGGGGCTTAGGGAAGTTGTGGAGGGAAACAAGGCCAATTGTGACGGGGATTGGAGGCCAATGTTTAACCCTGAGTTCATTTTCCTGCATATTGACCATCATGTGATATACAAAAGAAACAACATGATCCTCCAATTTGTAAAGCAGCTGAAATAAAGTTCATCAGTGAATGAGTATTTGTGATTTATAGATGCCCTCCTGTGGTTATAAATGCTTCGTTCATATGGATCCAACAAATTAAGCAATCGCTTATCCACCCGTGATAATACTATTTGTATTTGTCTTCATTAATCCCGTAATACTTAGCAGGGTCAGTCATTTTGTACTGTCCAGATGTCTGTAATTCCCAGACTTAAAAGTATTAGATTTAATGTATTTAAGAAATTATATTCCATCTGTAACTGATTCTCCATCTGCATTGCCACGTCTCCAAATGAGAATGTACCACTATTGGAAAACAAGTAACACATTTTTTTTTATTTCCTTGGATTATATTTTAATATATTACTTTCTGTCCAATGTAAAAAGAAAACAGAAATTCTCTTTGAGCGCAGGACATAAATTATTTGCAAGTTGGCTGTCGTAAAACTGTGGGATTCTGAGCAAAACCTTATTTTCAGTGGAAGAGTTCGACTCCCTGTATGTAATTGAACCTTCCGGATACATCCTTAAATATTCCAGGATTTATAGGGAGGTTTCATAAAGCTGAAAATAAGGATGGAATAATATGAAAACTAATAATTTTATTCATTTAGTACCTCTCTCAGGAACTGTTGAAAAAAATATGTCATCAATTATGTAGCACATACATAACCTAGCCTCTGGAGACCTAGAGAAACCCATCTATTGTCTACACGGATTGAAGATTTCATTGTAGTCCTGAAATAATACAAAAGAGCCAGAACATTTTACACTTTCAATAGGAACAGTTGGATAGGAATGTAGACTCCAAAAAACACTTCATTGTAGGAATATTTACAGTTGTAAAAGGTCTTTGATTACCAAACAGCTCGATATACAGTAAAAAATAATCAAACACCAATGTGAAGGACCTTGGGGCCATCAGATGCACCCTTCCCTGATAATTGCCATCCACGAAGGGCAAGATGTTGCAAATATGTCAGGTGTAAGCTTCAGCCGAAACCTGCTAAGATTGGAGATAACTCTAACCTCAGCTGTTTAACCACTTAAATGCTCCAGTCAATAGCAACTGAGGCATATGTCACCTAATTCCAGCCCCCCAGATATTATTGGGTCATACTGAGCAGTCAACAAAGCTGTTGGGGGCAACTTGAAGTCACCAAGGCTTGCCATTCCATTAGTATTCTAGTGTTTTGCACTACTGATCATGCCCACTATTAGTCAAGCATCATAGCGGGACTGAAAAATAAGGTAAACAATGTTTTAAAAATATAAACAAATTAAAAGTTCACAAATGCTTCCTTTCCCATTTATAATATAAAAGGTAAAATAAACAATAAACATAATTGCTACGGTCACATTTCTTTATTCTAAAAAAGTTTGAGCCTCACATATGTCATGTTATTTACTCTTCAAAGTGAAGCCTATAGGAAAAAATGTATAATGTGATCATTTATGTTTTTGGTTCCTTCATTCCCCCCCCCCCCCCCCCTAAAAATAAGTAATCAAAAGTGATCAAAAAGTTATACATAGTCTAACATGGTACAAAAAATATAGCTTGTCCTGCAGAAAAATGTAAACTCTTAAGGACTCCCTTCCATGACATAACGCAGAGTCACGCGCTGACCCTGCATCATAGCAGGTCGGTCCCGGAACCTAGCAATGGCCGGGACCCTTGGCTAATACTGGACATCACGATCATGGCGATGCCCGATATAAACCCCTTAGATGTGGCGATCAAAGTTGATCTCTGCCTCTTAAATGAATGAAAATGCTTCCCAGAGGCTCAGTAGGTCTGATCAGCTGAGAGGACACGAGGAGGGTCTCTACCTTCCTCTTCTTTGTCCGATCGGCGATTCATTACTCCATGCCAGTGATCTAGGCTAAAGCAATGGAGCGCTGATAACACTGATCAATGCCATGCTATGGCATAGCATTGATCAGTATATTCAATGAGAAGATTGCATGTTATAGTTCCCTATGGGGGCTATAAATGTGTAAAAAAGTTTTAAAAAGTAAATAAATGTGATTTAACCCTTTCCCGAATAAAAGTTTGAATCCCCCCTTTTCCCATTTAAAAATAATATGTAAACAGAAACAAATAAAAACATATGTGGTATTGATGCATGCATAAATGTCCGGACTATAAAAATATAATGTTAATTAAACCACACGGTCAATGGCATACTCGTAAACAAATTCCAAAGTCCAAAATTACGTATTTTTGGTCACTTTGCCTACCATAAAAAATGTATAAAAAGTGATCAAAAAGTCCCATCAAATAAAAAATTGTACTGATTAAAACTTAAGGTCACAGCGCAAAAAATTAGCCCTCTTACTGCCCTGTATGCGTAAAAATAAAAAAGTTATAATTTTCACCTCTAGTAAAACAAAATCAAACCTATATAAGTTGGGTATCATTTTAATCGTGTGGACCTACAGAATAAATATAGGGTGTCATTTTTTACCAAAAAGGGCACTGTGTAGAAACGGAAGCCCCCAAAAGTCACAAAATTGCGGGGGCTTTTTTCAATTTTGTCCCACAAATATTATTTTTTTTGTTTTGGTCGTCAATTTTTTGGCAAAATGACTGATGCCATTACAAAGCACAAGTGGTGGCACAAACAACAAGCCATCATATGGGTCTGTAGGTGCAAATTGAAAGGGTTATGATTTTTAAAAGGTGAGGAGGAAAAAACAAAAGTGCAAAAATGGGGTTAACAGTGGCAAAAACAAAGCCTTGATAAACTTAATGTTACCTTATTTGTCCTGACCCTCAGAATATTGTTTTATATACAAAAGTTAAAGAGTTTTAAAAGTTTTCCAATACATTAAATGGTACATGAAATGATACCATTAAAATATAAACTTGTTCTGCAAAAACAAAAAAGAAGCCCTCATACTGCTGTGTTGATAGAATAATAAAAAAGTTATGGCTCTTGAATGGAAGGGATGAAAAAACCACAGTCTCTAAAAATGACTGCGTAGGAAAAGGTTTAAAGGGATAAAGGTGTATATTGGTAATGTACATGCTGTATCATTTACTATGCCCTTTGTAAGGTATTTACAACAAGAACATCTGGTAGAATAAAATATACAAGACTGACAAGTATTACTAGTCATAGAGGAAGGATTTCCATATCTTGCACCGATGAATGCTAACAAGCCTGAAATAGCTGCATGTTGGGAAAAAAATGTTTCTGTCAATGTAAATGTGCTATACATTAGTGGTTCTGACTGGTTACATAACCACTGGGGCGAAAAGGAATGATTTGTACGACTCCGCCCACTATATGAAAATGGAAACCGCAGTGCTGTGTGCCAAAACCATTCATGTGTTCTCGTCAGTATAATATTTAGTTATCCCATATAATTTTATCTGCCAAATAAATTCCTATAACAAACTTTTCTAGTTCCTGTGGCATACTCAACAGTGTATATCCTCAGATCCCTGATCCTCCAGCTGAGAAATGTTGTGAAACGTCTTTGGGCTTGGTGTACACAAGGCATTTCATTAGCAGTACCACCTCTTCTTACCACTACAATTTTTCCACTATCTTACAAATTTCCTGTAGACATTGTGCAAATTTTTATTCTGGAGGACACATTTAATATTTTAAAGTGTCCAGGTGGTAGTATAAAATAAATAAAAAAAACTGTACTCACCTGCTTCCGATCCCATTCTGACAATCTCCACTGTCAGCAGTTCCTCTTTCTCCTCCATACTGACACGTAAGAAATTCCTGATTAGCCAATCAGGACAGAGAAGTGCAATGACACCATCAGAAGGGCATTGGCGGAGGAATTGGCGGCAGATGAGTACATGCTTTTTTAGCAAAATGATTTTCCCAGTAACTGAGGATCCCAGAAGGGGGAGTCCCAAATACCAGATATTTATGGCTTATACTATATACCGTATTTTTTGCCCTATAGGACGCACCGGCATATAAGACGCACCCAATTTTAAATCTAAAAAAAAAGATTCTGAACCCAACAGTGATCTTCAACCTGCGGACCTCCAGATGTTGCAAAACTACAACTCCCAGCATGCCCGGACAGCCAGCGGCGGGGAAACGTGAGTACTACCTCCTATACCAGTTGAAGACCACTGGTATAGGAGGTAGTACTCACGTTTCCCTGCCGCTCCGGACCCGTCACCGCTGCCCTGTATGTCGCTCCATCGCTGTTGCCGCATCCCTGTGGTGTCCACAACGCTCCAGACGTCTTCTTCCCCGGGATCCACGCTCTCAGTCGCCATCATCACGTCGCCGTCATCACGGCGCTATGCACGCCGTGATGACGTCGGAGAGCGCCGGCCATGCAGGGGATCCCGGCCTGGACCAGACACCGAGGAGGCAGGTAAGGTCCCTCCCGGTGTCCTGTAAGCTGTTCGGGACGCCGGGATTTCACCGCGGCAGTCCCGAACAGCCCGACTGAGCAGCCGGGTTAGTGTCACTATGGCTTCAGACGCGGCGGTCACCTTTGATCTCTGCATCTGAAGGGTTAATACAGGGAATCACTGCGATCGGTGAAGTCCTGAATTAGCCGCGGGTCTCGGCTGTTGATGGTCGCAGGGACCGACCAGATAGGTGTGTGTGTGTATTCGCTGTATAAGACGCACCAACTTCCCCCCCCCCCCCCCCCCCCCAGTTTTGGGGAAGAAAAAGTACGTCTTATACAGCGAAAAATACGGTATATTCCACAATTGTCTATGAGACGTCGATGACTCATACTATGTATATTCCATAATAGTCTATGGAAATAAAACCACTATGGTTTTCCTCACTAATACAAGCAATTTAATGCACATATGGCGTACAATTTTATATATACAGTATAATTAGAAGAACAAGAGACATTAGAAAAATGGCCTCCAGGCAAAACATTACTCCATCATGCATTTTATATCATAAAAACTATTTTTGATGTATACAGTACAGTGTCAAAAACATGGAGAACCATTGTAAAAATTTTGTATTTAGGAATTTTATGACAGACAGTAATACTGTATCCTGCAAAGAGTGAAAAAATACAACATAGTATTAATACTCAGTAATAAGAGTGAAATAAATAATCAATGCCTAATGCATAGCAATGATCATATAGGACTGAGCCTATTTTTTTCTTCCTACCAAGAAAAGACAAAGCTGCGGTACGTCTTGGTAATCTTTCTGTAATTAAGCCATTTATCATTAAAAATTAGGTTAAACAATTGAGTTGACTGTCATCTTGTTTCCTCTGAAATGGAAGGAGACCTGCTTACTCTACAGTGGACAGTTGTGGAGATATATGTTTTGCTAGGTGCATTGTGTGACCTTACAAACTACACTGAAATGAACACCATTAGTTGCAAAAAAAAGCCGTAGAACACGAGCACTTTTATGTCAATACAGGAAGGGCAGATTTATTACTTAACGTCATGTTAGATATATGAGCATATCAATGAAAACAGCTAATTCCAATTAGCTAGAAAGGAAATGTTCTACATAAAGAACCTTATAAAAACCGAGGACCCATCTATCAAATTGTACAAATCAAAAAGTCTATCCAAACAAAGCTAAATCATTCTCCAACGAAAATATATGCGGTATACTAACTCTCTTTTAAGACTAAAGAAGCAATAGTTTAGTCTAATGATCTATCTAATCTTCTAGACTAGAAACAGCAGCCACTGAGGAGAGTCACATACCTGCATCCCTGTTATACTGTAGGTCTAACAATGAAAGGCTTGTTGAGGAGTGGGGGTACTCAAAAAGCAAAATAGAGGGTCCAAACCAACAAAAAATAAACTATACCTGGAATGTTCTATTGATCCTGTTGTTAAAGGGCTACTCCTCTGGAAAAAAAAAAATAATAATAATAATCAACTGGTGCCAGAAAGTTAAACAGATTTGTAAATTACTTCTATTTAAAAATCTTAATCCTTCCAGTACTTATCAGCTTCTGTATGTTGCAAAGGAAGTTCTTTTCTTTTTGAATTTCCTTTCTGTCTGACCACAGGGCTCTCTACTGACACCTCTGTCCATTTTAGGAACTGTCCAGAGTAGGAGCAAATCCCCATAGCAAACCTTTCCTGCTCTGGACAGTTCCTAAAATGGACAGATGTGTCTGCAGAGAGCGCTGTGGTCAGACAGAAAGAACTTCCTGCGCAACAAATTTTGGCGGATAAGTACTGGAAGGATTAAGATTTTTAAATAGAAGTAATTTACAAATCATTTTAACTTTCTGGCACCAGTTGATTAAAATAATAATGTTTTCCAGAGGAGTACCCATTTAAATGAACTCTGCAGGGGACAAAGATAGAACACAGAGAGTGGGGGCAGGGTATATCTAGTGCTATGTTCAGGAGAGAGAGCCTTAACTATGTACTAGAGATGAGTGAACTTACAGTAAATTCGATTCGTCACAAACTTCTCGGCTCGGCAGTTGATGACTTTTCCTGCATAAATTAGTTCAGCTTTCCGGTGCTCCGGTGGGCTGGAAAAGGTGGATACAGTCCTAGGAGACTCTTTCCTAGGACTGTATCCACCTTTTCCAGCCCACGGGAGCACCTGAAGGCTGAACTAATTTACGCAGGAAAAGTCATCAACTGCCGAGCCGAGAAGTTCGTGACGAATCGAATTTACTGTAAGTTCGCTCATCTCTACTACGTACTTTCACCCTGTGCCTAAAAGGTAAATCAGGGATTTTCTCTTATTTCTTGCCACCCAAAAAGTTCTAGGTAGCTGACCCTTGTTTTTATGTCTACAGTATGTACATAGTGCTGCCTATTAAATGTGATCTCCCCCTTCCTTTCTTTAGTCTGCAGGCTTGTTTTCATCATTATCAGCAGCAGCAACAGTTCATTGATTAGTTTAACCCTTTCCTTGCTGTGCTGCATCTGTTTCTTTCTGCTTTCTGTTCACATAGCACTTTGCAAACCCAGGGCATTAATAACCCCCTGCCCCCACATGAAATTTACTAGCACTATGTCATGGTATGGAAGGAGGAGATTGATTGATCTAAGTCATAGGATTGACCAGACAAGTAATAGAAAGATAACCCCTATCAGAGTATTGCTGGCACACAGTCCACCTCCGGCCTTGCCCTTTGCAATGGAGAAAATGAGAAATAGTAGCGCACTATGGAGGGCTGAATAACAACAGTAAAGGGTTTATCTAACATAGCCATGATGGTTTTGAATATACAGGAACACTGAAAGGCCCATTTACATTGGTCAGTTATCAAGCAGAATGGATGTTAAAGGGATATTTCAGTGAAAAACTATTTTTTTCATATCAACTGGCTCCAGAATGTTAAACAGAATTGTAAATCACTTCTATTAAAACATCGTAATCCTACCAGTATCTATCATCTGCTGAAGTTGAGTTGTTCTTTTCTGTCTGACAACAGTGCTCTCTGTTGACACATCTGTCTGTCTCAGGAACTGTCCAGAGTAGGAGCAAATGCACATAGCAAACCTCTCCTGCTCTGGACAGTCCCTGAGAGAGAGAGAAAGCACTGTTGTCAGACAGAAAAGAACAACTCAACTTCAGCAGCTGATAAGTACTGGTAGGATTAAGATTTTTTAATAGAAGTGATTTACAAATCTGTTTAACATTCTGGAGCCAGTTGATATGAAAAAAATGGGTTTTCACCGGAAAACCCCTTTAATCAACAAATTAATCAATTGCTCAGTGCTCTTTGAAAAGAAAACTTCACACTGGCCTACACATATTGCATAAGAAGGATTGTTTTTGCAATTGTTTGCCCCCTGTAACAGTAGCACCATGTAGACAAGTGGTCTCAAACTTTGGCCCTCCAGATGTTGTAAAACTTTGACAGCCAACGGCTGTCCGGGCAGGCCTGCATGCTGGGAGTGGAAGTTTTGCATCATCTGGAGGGCCACAGTTTGCTAATATAATACCATGTATATATTTTACTTACGCATTCATACAGCAAAGGTCTATATTTCTTCTGTGTCACTTGGCCATGAATGCCACCTCACAGGTCAGCTTTAGCTTGTCTCTAGATTGAGCCGTCCATAATTAAAGATTAAATTACTTTTTCTATTCACTGACCTGTTGCTTCCTGTCTGTCTTAAAAATGAAGGCTACCTGACGGCTTACGAAAGGGCCGTTGAGATCTATGGTTTCTCTGTGGCTGTACATTGTATAACCTCAACACAGGGCATGCTATGTCAGTGCTTGCGGGGAGTCTACGAACATGAGCAATTCGATGCCAATAAATAAGAGACAGATTTATTACGTTGTGTCACATTAAATATATTAGCATACCAATGAAAGCGGTTAGTTCCAATTAGCTGGAAGGGCAAAGTTTTATTTCTTTCCAGATATAGGACTGACACATTTTAAATTCTCTCTCTGTAATCTCCCAGGATTAAATAAGTACCAGGCTCCGATGAAATCTACCACTCGGTGACTATACAGCCATTATGATCCAACCAAATGAATATATATATTATTTTAAAACAAGTTCCACCATTATAATCATGCCTTCTATTCCGTCTGGAATTGTTCCACATCTTTGGGGCGGTAGGGGGGAGGGGAGGGGCTCACAGCATTCGATTACTAGGATAGTTAAAGAAAATACCAGTCAGGCAATATGAAATTGTTGAAAATATAGAATTCTTTTTACACCCAAAATGTATTGAAAAGCAGGTCCTCCCAGGAGGTAATGATTATTTCATTGGTGTAAGCTCTCTAGCGTGGATGCTAAATGCCGGAGTAAGGTGAATAAAGCTTTGTTGCACAACATGTTTTATGTGTGTGGATAGTTGTCCAATTTTCCTACGGGCTCTAATTGACAAAGGGGGCATAAACGGCAATGGCTGAATCGGCTCGCTTCTTTTTAGATTCTTCCGAGCTTATGTAAATGCTGGATTGGGCTTTCATTAACTCTTAGGCTCTTGAGGTTGGCGTCCCTGTTGTAGAAGTTTGAGGTATTGAAAGGTCACCCAGCACCAAAGGGTTAACCATGGTCAGCTCTCTCAACTTCCTTGGAAGATGTATATGCATTATTAAGGCTCATACACACACAAGGCCTGTCAATCACTGCGACCTGCCACGGCCCTTAACAAGCCTAGCAAACAAGAGAAGCAAGGCTGAAAAAGAGGCCTTTTTTTTGTTTAATCTGTTTTGGTATAGGAATTCTCTAATTATTCACAAGAGTATGCAAACATTGAAAGAGCATGAGGGACATTAAGTGGGGCCACTGCTTTTATGGCTAAATTCTTTTCTGTCTACATAGATGGGCACTATATTCAGCCGTTCAAAGAAGTTAAGCTTCTCTCATAAGACAACAACTCCCCTCAAACAAATATAAAATAAAATAAAAAATCCCATCTGGTTGTTCAGTGTCTGAAGTGCGAAGGGTAGAAAAGAACTGACTGATTTGTATTCATGCAAAACAAAAACTACATGTATATGTTAGCAATATTTATGCCTGGTCACAGCATTGAAATCAGGTTAGTATGAATTGTCTCCTTGTTCATATCATTAAGGGGCTTGAATAATGAGTTTCTAAGCAAATCTAATATATTGACAATGTTTGCAACATCTCAAACAGACAAGATTTAGAGGGCATTATTACAGCATGCATACAATTACCAAGAACCCTTTAAAAGCTTTTACAAAGGCTCCCTTCTCTTTTTTCAATGCACTTTACCCTACACTTTATCCTTTCCATGTACTCAAAGAAAGAATGATTTGATTTGAAGAGGGTGGGAACCCAAACATGGAACAGACAGAGCCTTATAGCGCTTAATGGTCATGAACCACCACAACTATTTTAGAATGGTACATGAACATAGCATGTCAGAAGTGGATATTTTATTCTATTGTAAAAATTGGGAAAATAAAGGGGTTGCCCCATGAGGACACTTTATCAGCCAATCGATGCTGGTATTAGGAGCAAAATTCTGGGCAAAAAGTTGATCATTATCATTTTAAAGAGGGTTCGCTAGGGGGAAATTAACATTTACACGCCAATCTTCAGTATAATTCTACTGCTGTAGGATTTGGGAGATACATTACAGGGCACATGCTATAGTTCACACCAGTTATTGGCATAAGCTTTAGTAAATCTACCTGGTTGTGGAGGCCTCACCCTTTTGGGCTAAACCTCATCTGTGTAAAGTGGTAAGGGCGGTGTAAACTTGAAAAAACAAAAAGTCACACTTTTCGTGCACACTAGACCTGGTAAAAACTGTATGATAATTTTCCCTTAGCATGTGAGTAAAAGGTGTTTTATAACTCTGCAGCTAAGGGTACACTGACTGCATTCCAGTTCTCTTAGACAAGACAAAAATATTATCTTTACCAACACCCTATACAGATGATCATGGAGGCCATAGCTTGATGGGGAGGTTTCTGACAGCTTTTAGGAGGATTTGATAGTTGCAGAAATATCTTGCAGTTTACACAAAGTCAGCCACACTGGAAAAACTAATGTGTAGAAAGCTCAATACTGGTGGTCACACGACTTAGCTGCCCATAATGAAAAGATTCAAAATTTAGTTTTCTGCTTCAGCAATTTATAGAATATTTTGTGTATAGATTTTAGTGTTTTGAATATCTTAAAGGGGTTGTGCACTGCCCTGCCTTTCGGAGCTCCGCACGCAGCGTCCGGAAGTTCATTACTCCGAACGCTGTGTGCGGGCTTCCGTGTTCGCGGCCGCCGGGCGTGATGTCACGCCCGGCGGCCGCGAACACAGAAGCCCGCACCCAGCGTTCGGAGTAATGAACTTCCGGACGCTGCGTGCGGAGCTCCGAAAGGCAGGGCAGTGCACAACCCCTTTAAAAAAACTTAAAGAAATGAATAGGGTAAAGCTTCACATACTCAAAGTTTGGTTTAGTTTGAAAATTGTCACTTTCCTTTTCCTAACTTTTAATCGATAATATGTCATTCAAGGGATAGCTTTCCCTTAGGCCTAGTTTCCATGTTATTATAAAACAAACTCTACTGTATGAAATGTTTTTAGAAACTGTAAACAGACCTTATCCATTGAATTGCCTTGGTATAACTCACTGCTTGCTAGTTAAAAGAAGCTAAGTGCAAACACCATTCACTAATAGCTATTTTAGTAATATTGTATTACTATTATGTGACCCCTTTTTCCCATGCTTTTTTTTTATCACCCACATAGTCTACTTGACCTAATTTAAACAATATAGCTTTATCTGAGTGAGGGGAAGCAATGAAGTGCAGTGGGAATCACTTTCTGTAATACATAAAGTAATATTTCTTTAAATACAACAAGCCATCTATCTATTTGGCAGTTTTTTAAAGACTCCCAGATCCCTACATATATTATTGCAGAAATTAGAAGATGCCAATATCTTTATACACCTGAAGCAACTTTTCCCTATTTTTTCCATCCACAGAGTCATATGAGGATTGGGTTTTTGTAGGGCTATTACTTTTTAATGGCATCCTTCATTTTACCATATAATATCCATGGACTTTTCCAGGCAACCAGAGCACTTTGAAAGTGACATTACTTTATCCAGACTAAAACAATCAATGGCCAACCTTGGGATTGGCTACATTTAATTTTTGCGCCATTTTAGTCAACACCTACCACAACACTACTATCAAGTGTAGACAACCATTATACCTTTTATCAAGGTCTAGATACAAAATTACTTGAAACCTTGTAGGTCACCTTACTGTAAATATTTTCCATAGGAGGCTAAGACAGCAGATTGCCATTCCACAGCATTCTTCACACAAGTGGTAATGCAGTACCTGGCTAAATAGTCTCACCATAAGACTAGATGACAACATCTCACTTTACTGGTTACATTTAGTGATATTTTATTTTTCAATAATGATCACTTTATATTGATTGAGATATATGGACCATAATAAAGGTTTGCCTCCAGAAAACACAGGCCAATGCTTGCCTATAGTCAATTTATGGTATATGAGTGATATTGTAACATGAATGACATAAAAGTGCAAACCCAACCTTGAGAAAATTTGGGCAAAAAGTCCAACAAAAAGATATTGATACAAATAAATGGTATTTTTTTAAATTTTGATAACAATGATAAGATAGTGTTAGTAGTCAATATACTGTAGTTAGAATAGAAATACTGTAGAACAGTGAAAACAATCATAGCAGGACTTCCATATGTTCTATTATTTATGACTCTCTTCTTTTCACAATCAGAATTCTAGATTTTCAATAATAATATATCAAGCATTGTCATCCAATGTTTGCAAGCTCCTCACGTCAGCCGGCCTAAAGTGCTGAGTAAGCTTTCAGCAGCACTCCGGTGCATTACCGAAGCATCGGGACATTCAGAAAGATCCAATTTAAAAAGATAAAAGTAATGGAAAAGATACATATTATACTATAACCACACCGAGTAAACTGTGATGTTCGGCGATTACAGCAAACTGTTCAAACTTTAACATCTCCTGACAACTGATTTTTCCGAGCACCATTATTAATGCTTGCAGCGAGATGACACGGCGAGGAGGGAAGGAACGCGGCACAGGAAGCATTGGTAGTTTTTCAGCTCAATACAATGAGGAGAATAAAAAAATACATTTTATTCCAGACAAAACAAAGACTCTCCTTTTTTTTTCTTCTCTGAGACATATCCACTGGCAAAGAAAACACATCACCTCACATATAATGTTCATCTGTGTAGACATTTCCTGAAGATGAATCCAAAGAGGAGCTCCCAGGTGAATATTACCAGCTGTATTTAGGCTAAAGGAGTAGAACAAAATCTTCATTGATTGAAGAAATGTCGTTTCGAGCAGTTTAGCTTGGCCATGTTCTGTAAGGCAAATCTATTTTCTCTGATAGGGTTGTCATATTATTGAACACTTTTTCATGCTGAGGTTGCATTTGCTTGAAAGCATGAGAGGATAGCCGGGCTTCAAACCTATTAAATAAAAGTCTAGCTTGCTAACTATAATACATCAATAAAATATGGGAGAGTTTTTTACTTGGCGAATGAATTTGCATTTCCATGATGAAGGAAGAAAAAGGAAAAAGCACATGGGAATAAGCATATTCAAAGCAGATCTCTAACACCACCTATAAGAGGTAGCTTTATCTTCAAGTCAATATTTCCGCCTTTAAGAAGCCTTTGGCTATGACTTATTAGGCAAAGGCAGAACCCCAAAATAGCTGTCTACAGATGTGTAACTTCTCTGTGTGAAAGAATTTCTGGTCTCATAAATCCCCAGTCATGATGTAAGGCTTCTTAACACCTTCCTTCTTTGGCGATTTTTCATTTTTGCACTTTTGTTTTTCCTCATCACCTTCTAAAAATCATAACACTTTAAATGTTCCACCACCTAAAAATCCATATGAGGGCTTGTTCTTTGCGCCAACAATTTTACTTTATAATACTATTAATAATTTCATTACAAAATCTATGGTGAAGCCAGAGAAAAATAATTTGTTGGGCAAAATTGAAAATTTAAATTTTTAGCGGCTTCCGTTTCTACACAGTGCAGTTTTCGGTAAAAATTACACCTTATATTTATTCTGTAGGTCCATTCGGTCGGAAGGATAACCAAGTTATATAGGTTTTGATTTCATTTTACTACTAAAAAAAAATAACTACGTGCACCAAAATTTAGACGTTAAAAAAGTTCCTCTTCTGACCCCTATAACTTTTTTACTTTTCTGTATAAGGGGTGGTATGAAGGCGTATTTTTTGCGTCATGATTTTTATCCGTATCATTTTTGCTTTGATCAGACTTTTTTGATCACTTTTTCTAAATTTTTTTATGGCATAAAAATTTACTTAAAATACGCTATTTTAGACTTAGGATTTTTTTTTACATGTATAGGGGACTATAACATTGCACACACTGATTTCCTACACTGATCACTGCCATGCAATAGGCATGGCATTGATCAGTGTTATCACCGCTCAAGCTCCTGCCTGGATCTCAGGCACGGAGCAGTCATTCAGCGATTGGACAGTGAGGAGGCAGGTAGGGATCCTCCTCGCGTCCTGCAACCTGTTCGGGATTCCGCAATTTCATCACGGCGGTCCCAAACAGCACCACTGAGCTAACTGGCAATGTTTACTTTTGTTTTAGACACGGTGATCAAGTTTGATCGCCGCATCTAAAGGGTTAATGCCGGACATCAGCCCAATCGGCCATGTCCGGCATTAGCCATGGGTCCTGGTTGCCTATAGCAACAGGGACCCAGCGGGTATGATGCATGAACGTGATACCTCGGGAGCCGCAAATGGACATTAATCAACGCCCATTAGCGGTAAGGGGTTAAGTGTACCTTTAGTTAACAAAAACTTTTTATATAATGTAGATATTAACATTATATGTATATTTGTATTATTCATTGGTTAAAAAATGTGTATATTTTTGTCCCTACAGCTATTGTTTATGTGTCTCTATGAAGGGTCCAAATACAGGGTGGAAGTGTGGGTGGAAAAGCAACGCTCTATACATTGAGGATAAGCAGGGCTCTGTACACTGAGGACAAGAGGGCTCTGTGCACTGAGGACAAGAGGGTTCTGTGCACTGAGGACAAGCAGGGCTCTGTACACTGAGGACAAGCGGGGCTCTGTACACTGAGGACAAGCAGGGCTCTGTACACTGAGGACAAGAGGGCTCTGTGCACTGAGGACAAGAGGGTTCTGTGCACCGAGGACAAGCAGGGCTCTGTACACCGAGGACAAGCAGGGCTCTGTACACCGAGGACAAGCAGGGCTCTGTACACCGAGGACAAGCAGGGCTCTGTACACTGAGGACAAGAGGGCTCTGTGCACTGAGGACAAGCAGGGCTCTGTACACTGAGGACAAGCAGGGCTCTGTACACTAAGGACAAGCAGGGCTCTGTACACTGAGGACAAGCAGGGCTCTGTACACTGAGGATAATCTGGGCTCTGTACACTGAGGACAAGCAGGGCTCTGTACACTAAGGACAAGCAGGGCTCTGTGCACTGAGGACAAGCAGGGCTCGGTACACTGAGGACAAGCAGGGCTCTGTGCACCGGGGATAAAGCAGGGCTCTGTGCACCGGGGATAAAGCAGGGCTCTGTGCACTAAGGCTCTATGACACATTCCCAGCTCACACATAAGGATGATTGACAAGCCAGGAGCCTGCACAGAGCCCTGCAGGTACACTTTAAATGAGTCAAACATTGATTTGAAGGGAAAGCTACCTGTAAAAAGTGGTGTCAGAATGCTAATTTGCATATTATTCTTTCTGGAATTGCCAGTGGAGCAAACATTACCCTTTTAGAAAGAAAATTAAGTACTTCTGTGCACAGTAGATTGGTGGTGTTACACAAGTGCAGATGCACATGAAATCATGTTTTCGGGTTCTTAGATTATGGTTTCATAGATGAAATGTTGGCAACATAGTAACCCCTGTCATTGCATCAGGCATATCTATAAACAGATGCAATGGAGGTAATAGCCTACAGATGTACTAAGCTCCCTTTGTATAGATGGCTTGCTATTTTATTAGCGTGACGTTCTATGGTGCACTATGCATGTCATGATAGAGTAGAGCATCATCTGTACAGACAGTTTTTGCTAAATGATGTTTATGACTTCAATAGTCTGTGAATAAGGCGGTTTAAAAATAATTTGGTGTCTTTTCTATTTTTGTGATGTTGCTTTAGAAACAGGTAACTAGAATGTTGAATATGTAATTAGTCTGTTGTTTTTCTTAGTTTTATAGACATTCTGCAGGTAAAATTAAGATGTATGCACCCAAAATGCACAATATTGTAAAAAAAAAAAACAGACAGTATAAAGTGCTAGTAGAAAATCTAAAATATGTCATTGACTGCAGTGGTAACATATTACACATATCTTGCATAATATTATAAGTAATACATGGCCGATATTTACATTAATGGCTTATCATGTAATTATAGAGGGAATTGCTCTTTGCTATTTGTATTCCCCTTCTGGATAATAGGAGGGGTCTTATTCTGCAGTATATGGAGTACAATATATGGGCTGTTCCTTGTCTTTGGCTGATGTCTTTAGATTGTGATTTTTAACATGTCATACTTTTCATTATTCTTGTCTGAAATGCCATCCTCTTGTGCATTCAGCTGAGTTACTGAGGTTAAAGTGTGATGAAAAAAAATTCCAGCAGAGAGCAAGGTGCAGGTATCATGCAGACGAGATGAGAAGAAGAGCGATAGAGATCATTAGTACTCCGCCATCTTCACTGCTTTACATTTCCTAGGCCTCCATTGATAATAGGATGAATAACAAATGCCTGTTCTTAGGTTCCACCTGCTTCAGGAGAACAATATACAGTATACTCGTAAATAATGAAGTTTTTATAAATCAATGCATTATCTAGAGAATCCAGCTGAATGACTGCTTTAGAAGACGGGTGATCCAGATTTCGAATTTGATGTATTTTTCAGTTTTTTCTATTTGTTTATTCTCCCTGGCGCAGGGAATCTGATATTACTATATTTTTAATGTAGAAATATCATGTTGGTTTATTATATACCAGAGGACATTAATCTTCAACTAGAAAATGTCCTTTGCTATTAGTTTTGTCTTGGCTTTGATAAAATCTACCATATATTCCAGGCATGCTCATGTTTTCTGTAACCTAGTGATACAGTATTGTAGTTTTCAATGTCAAAGTAAAAACTTGGCAATAGCTTGGATCAAGGCTTGCTAAACAGGAAACAACCAGTATTGAGTGGAGACAGCTGTGGGGAGGGGTCTTGACAATGAAGTGGGGGGAAGCACAGGTCTGGTTGGGACAAAGGGAAGATGTGGCGTTTAATCATATAAGGCATTAAGTAGAACTATGTAGGTATTACTGTAAGACTCAAGGCAGTAGGCTGTAGCACTCAAGGTAGTAGTGGATCTGCTGGACCTGTGTGGTAGATGACGTGGGCCATGCCAAGAAGCGGAGTATAAGGTGTCAGTGGTTTTCACCAGAGCCCACCGCAAAGCGGGATGGATTTGCTGCGGCAGGCGGCACCCAGTTTGCTACCCCTGGCACGACTCGACCACACAGGCGGCTGTGGAGATTCGAGGCACAAGAGAGATACGGCAACTCATGGTCTGGATAGCAGAAGATCAGGGCAGGTGGCACAGATGCAAAGTCAGGATTGTAGCAGGAGGTCAATAGGCAGGCGGCACAAGAGCAAGGTCAGGTCACAGAACAATGGGGTCAGGAACACAGCAATGCAAGACTACAAATGCTTTCTCTAGGGCAGTAAGGCAAACAAATATCCAGCAGGGGTTAGTGGGAGGTGCTGATACTTATAGAATAGGTGCAGGTGTAGATGATAATTATGGGCGCACTGGCCCTTTAAATCTAAAAGCTCAGGCGCGCGCGCCTGAGGAGACGGGGCCCCCCCGCTGGAGCTGTGAGAGGGCCAGAGGGACAACAGAGAACAGAGGTGAGTGACGGGCTGGGATTCGCATGCGGGTGCATCCTACGATGCGAATCCCAGCCCCGCCAGCAGAGGGGACATAGGAGGGGAGAGCTGACTTCCAGTGTATCTGGCCGGAGCGCAGAGCATAACAATTACCACCAGATTACAACATGGGCCCCAAAACTGTTGTGTGGCTGGATTACTGTAGTTCTACCACTGCTGTACCTATATGGGGGTAGAGGGTTTCTTTAAAGTAATAGAAGGTGTTATTCCCATCTTAAAAAGTTATCCTCTATCACAGCATAGAGGATAACAAGCTGCAAAATGGAGTTCTGACCACTAGGTCTATCACCAATCCAGAGAAGGGATGAACAGAGCCCATGTGTCCAATGCTCAATTTATACCATCCCCCCCCCCCCCCCCCCCCACGATCAGTTTGTTGTCCCTTATTCTCTGGATAGGAGATAACTTCTTAAGATGGAAATACTGTATCAGTAAAGAGAAAAGGTTCTGCAGTCAGTGAATGCTGTCTATTTTAGCTCCATTGAGTGGGAGTCCCCACTCTATGACAACCATGCCCCTCAATAGTGCACATGGACAGGAGTTATCTTCATGACACAGCCCCTTTAACATATGTCCTACATGATAATAAAAGATGCTAGTCAAACCCTGAAACCACAAGGATTGAATGAGGCAATGAAGTGGAAAGATCTGCAGGTAAATTTGCTGATGATATATTGTTGACATCTATCCCTGGTAGAGAGTAAGGTTGGGTTTACCTTTGTCCGGCAATCCAACATCATTCTTCACTGGAATAGATCAGGCTGCTGTATACAAGCTAGAACTTTTGCATCCAGTCCCATCAGTTGCCCCATAGACTAAAATGAAATTGGGTTTTTATCCAGCCATATAAATCTGCACAAACAGTAGCAGCAACAATCCAGTACAAAGGCTCCTAGTACTGTAATTCTTTTCTTATTTGTTTATCTACAGTTATGATGTATTATTAAAATATATATCAATTATAGTAGTAGAACATTGTCTTTTCATGTCATTTAAATACAGCATTAGGACATTTCTATAAATGCATGTAGGGTAAACAACTCATGCAGATTTCATTTAGCATTTTTCTCCATAGCACAAAGAATTTTGCAGTGTGTATGTGCTTACTATACTGTCTCAGCATAATGAAGTCAGTTCAGTGAGAATTGTAACTCAAATGCACAGAAAAAATGAGTAAAACATGGTAAAAACCAGAACCCTTCCCTTCAGTTCTTTGGTTGAACTTGATGGACGTATTTCTTTTTTCGACCAAACTTACTAGGGATTGACCGATATAGATTTTTTAAGGTTGATACCGATAATCTGTGAACTTTCAGGCCGATACCCGATAACTTATACCGATATTCCGGTATAAGTTATCAGCTATTTCTTCCCCCCCCCCCCGGCCCTGCAGAAGCTTCTGCAGATCAATGATTTAAAGCGGTCGCTTCAAATCAATGAACTGCAGTGGCTTTTGTGGGGCCAGAGACCGCCGTTGCCACCCCCTTCTCTCCTCCTGCCTGTCCTGGGGTCCTCCTGAGTCCAACCACCACTGCCGCTGCCCCCCCTGCCTATCCTCTGGCCAGAGACCGCCACCGCCCGCTTCTCTCCCCCTGTTGGGCCTGAGTCAAACCCCAGCCGCTGCCTGCTTCTCTCCCCCTGCCGGTCCTGAGTCCAACCACCGCCGCTGCCCCATTACCTCCCCCATCCTTGGTTTTATAATTGCCTGTTCCCGAGGTCCGCGCTACTTCTTGCTCCGACGGCGTCCTGAGCTGTCACTGTGCGCACTGATGGAGATGTCACTTGTCATTGCGCAGTGCAGTGCACAGCAATAGCGCAAGACGCCGCAGGAGCCAGAAGTAGCGCGGACCCGGGAACAGGTGATTATAAAACCGGGGATGGGGGAGGTAATGGGGCAGCGGCGGTGGCGATCTCTGGCCGGGGGTCGGGGCATTATCGCCATTATCGGCATGATAATAAAAGCTGCCATTTTTGTGAGAACAAACAGCCACCCAACATACAGACTTGGACCTCATAGCTGGCGACATTTTAGTTCCATGTATTCTGGTATTCTGATCCTGCATATTAGACACTGATGTAGAGAGGGTCATTCTTTATTGGAACATGTTATTGTGTCACAAAAAAAGAAAAGAAAAAAAAGAGTCAGATTTTTATCATGCAGCTGGATCCTACATGATTGCATTGGGAACAGAGTGTAAAAATTAATCACTTAAAGATGCAGTATAAATGCATTGGATTTAGGGCCCATACGCAGGCTTTTCTCTGGCAGTGTGTGTACTTTACCCTGAAGCCAGAGACATATCTCTTGCTTTCCAGTCAAATTTGTATGCATGTTTGCATTTCCCATTCTTTTATATCAAACAGACATATGAGCGCAGTAAAATCTCCTGTAATATATGGATAGAATATTTATGAAGGACTCTCTCAGTTCTCTAAACATGTAGCTGTAATGCTATGTGATAAACGCTTATTAGCCTTAAAGGGGTACTCCACTGCTCAGCGTTTGGAACAAACTGTTCTGAACACTGGAATCGGGAGCTCGTGACATCATAGCCCCGCCGCCTCATGATGTCACGACCCGTCCCCTCAATTCAAGTCTATGGGAGGGGTGTGACAGCTGTCACACCCCCTCCCATAGACTTGCATTGAGGGGGTGGGGTATGAAGTCATGAGGGGGCGGGGATATGGTATCACAAGCTCTCAGCGCCTGCTCCAGCATTCGGAACAGTTAGTTCCAAACGCTGAGCAACAGAGTACCCCTTTAACATTAAAACAATCTGTCCCCCTTCGTGCCATCAAAACAGTTCTTAAGGCATGAACTCCAAAAAACCTGTAAAGATATCCTGTAGTATCTATTAGAGGATTTGGAAGCCAAATCAATATTTTGAAGTCTTTGTTTTGTTTCTTATAATTTCTGAACAGTTTTGCATTGTTACTGGGACATTATCCAGCAGATAGGGACTACTGCCATTCCAACAGGACATATCCAGAAGCACCATGCTAACTCTGCTAGCTTACCTTATTCCTATAGTTAATTCCGGTACCACCTCTTCTCCATGTTAGCAACACATGTACCTTGCCATCCACATGGATCTGGCTACCTTGTCATTGATCTTCTATTGAGTTTTTGATGGTCACATGCCTATTGTATCCTACAGGTACTTTACATTTAGATCAAACCAGTTCGACTAGCTTCACTAGCCTCAGTTTACCAGTTGTGCTTTCTAGGTCCACTTTTGGTAAGTGCCTATCTCCATACAAGACCAGCTATTACACTTCCCCCGACTCATCATTTTCCTGCCCACAGCACATCATCTTCAAGAAGCATTATACAGAAAAGTTTTCCCAAAACCTTTTTCAGAAGAACACACCTGTATCCATATCAGATTTTTAGTCCTCTGTGCATATGAATAGTGCCAATTTTCTTTGAGAAAACCACTGGCATAGAAGTCTTCTTGAAAAGGACTCACTGTACAGTGCCATATGGAAGCAGTATTTAGTGGGCACAAAACACCTACAGTTCTATAGTCACTTTGTACGTGAGGCCAAAGTTAAATGGGTCTTAAAGGGGTACTCTGGCGCTAAGACATCTTATCCCCTATCCAAAGGATAGGGGATAAGATGCCTGATCACAGGGGTCCCGCCTCTGAGGACCCCCGTGATCTTGCATGCAGCACCCTGTTATAATCAGTGCCCAGAGCATGTTCGCTCCGGGTCTGATTACTGGGGATCACCAGGGCCGGAGCATTGTGATGTCATGGCCCCGCCCCCATGTGACATCACGCTCCGCCCCCTCAATGCAAGCCTATGGGAGGGGGCATGACAGCTGTTTGCATATTCACATATATTGGAGAGAAAAAAAAGTAATGTTTGTCATGACGAATATATATCACCATATTCTAAATATTCGCAAAATCGCAAAGTGCCGATATTCACGGTAAAAATTAGCATTTTGAATATTCACGATCAATACTATTTTCAGAAACAAAACTGTGCCGTACGCTTGGTTCATCTGTTGCCCATTATGTTTACATAAAGAAAAATGACCTTACATGACCTTCTTATTCCACAGCTTCACAGAAATTGAGCAAAACAACCATAGCAATCTCCATTTTACAGAGAATGTGCATAAAAGGGAGAGAATTACATCTCATTGGCTAAACTATGTCCCTAAGCAAGCACGGAAGTGAAATACAACTATTCAGAGAAACTGCTGTTACAGTGTGACTTGGCGCTGTAATTAACGCACAAGGGTTTGCGGAGATGGTACAGAATTTAATTAGACCCGAAAACCGTCCCCACCGCTGTTACTTTGTCATTTATCCGTAATGCAATGTTACAATGTGTTACTAAGGAGTACGCTGCCATTAAAGAATTTGGTGACAGCTGCTAAGGTGCTGTGATACTCGGAGCCTGAGGGATACAGTTGGAAGAACTTTAGAATCAATTAGAAAATAGTAAACGTTTAAATTCAAGAAAGTATTATATTTACAGAGGTGTACAGGGTCCGATAATAAAAAGAATAGAGACAGATGAAAGATAGACGATAGATAGATTAAAGATAGATGAAAGACAAATTAATAGATTCAATTAGATAAATAGATACATAAACAGAAATAAAACAGGGAGAAAATGAGATAAGTAGAGTTAGCATAGATGAATAGATAATAGATAGATGACATACAAATAAAAGTATAATCTGGTAGATATTTCTCATTTTGTGCTAATTTTAACCTGCTTCACAAGGGTGCATGGTAATACATTCCTAGTGCAATACAGACATATAGCAGGTGATATACCATCAGTATGGGATCAGTATTTCATCAGTACTGTATCTGTTTTTCTGTACAGTAAATAATACTGATGGGCAGTAATGCAGTATTACTTTGAAAAAACTGATGATAAACAAATGAACTATAATACAAATAAAATAAAGATGCAATATAGATCAAATACAGATGGAAAATCCGATTTTTCTGTGTTAGTTTCACTCCTGGCTTTGGTTAAAAATACTGACAATAATACAGTGTGTGAACATATCCCAATATTGGTTTATGGGTTCCAATGAGGAAATCCAACCAAAGGAAATCTTGCTGCAGCTCCATCTATATTGGAAAGCAAAGTTTTGTGGTCTTGCTCCTCAACCTCCGTAGGCGAGAGCATGCTAGCAGCGTACCTGGCATTGCCTGGTTTTTCTACCTATTGCTTGTGGGATAGGAAAAGCAACATAGGAGGATGCTCTTGTCCTCATATTGCGTCCTCATGTCCTACCTCATATCCCATCCTCATGTCCCTACCTCATATTTTGTCCTAATATCCTATCTTCTAATCCCGTCCTCACTTCCTATCCTCAGGTGGGGCTGAGTTGTGATAAGGAGATTGTAGGCTGAAATAGATGGGGGCGTGACAAACCTGCACTGATGCACAAATAGATTCAAAAAGAGAAGAGGATATAGCTTTGTTGGTGGGGCGTGGCTTTGCAGGAGGGGCATTACTGGCAAGCCAGACTGACACATTTACCGGGAGATGTGGAGTAAGGTGGGGCTGGAGCAAAAAAATGTGTTATCTGCCTTGAGCCGAAGCAAAAAAAAAGGAGGTGTGGCATGTGAGAGGGGCAATTCTTGTAAGCTGGACTGACACACTCACCAGGAGATACAGAGCGGACCTTGTGGAATAAGGGAAAGGAAGTCCCCTAGACTTGCATGGGACTTCACACAAAAACCCAGATAAAAGCCCAAAATGGGGGTGGGTAAGGGTTAATTTAACTATCCTGTATTTTTAGATGACATATAAGTAACATATGTACCAAATTTCATCGAAATATCTCCAGCCTTTTAAAAGTGATGCTGGAACATGCACACATACTGTACTGTACACACACATACACACACATACATACTGCACACACACATAGACACACATACATACTGCACACACAAATACACACACATACATACTGCACACACACATACACACACATACATACTGCACACACACATACACACACATACATACTGCACACACATACACACACATACATACTGCACACACACATACACACACATACATACTGCACACACACACAGACACACATACATACTGCACACACACATACACACACATACATACTGCACACACACATACACACACATACATACTGCACACACACACAGACACACATACATACTGCCCACACACATACACACACATACATACTGTACACACACATACACACACATACATACTGTACACACACACAATTGGGGGGGATTTATCAAAGCTGTCTATTTCCCACCTCAATATAAACCAAACTACAAAACATTAGGCGCCTAATTTATCAAAAGTCATACGGCAGACATCGGGATCTATGGTTTAAACCTGCTCCAGCATGGTCTGACATTTCAGCATAATTTCGCCCAATGCGGATTTTCACCAAAAAGTTGATAAATTCAGCACCAATGCATTTTTCCATCTGAAATAGCCTAGAATGCATCATGTTCCAAAAATCCTCTAAAGAAAAAGTCATGAAAAATGTGCATGTATTTAGACTTGCGACTTTCTGTGCAACAATTTTAGACAGAAAAAAAAGTCTGAGGGTGCGTTCACACGCTAGTAACTAGCAGCGGGTTTCCCGCTGTGAGTTACCGTACCATTGATTTAAATAGGTCTACAGACAGTCCGCAATAGTGTCAGATTTGCGGACTGTCCGCGGACCCATTCAAATGAATGGTAGCTAATTCGCAGCGGGAAACCTGCTGCAAGTTACTAGCATGTGAATGCACCCTGATTCCTTTGATAAATCCCCCCCATTGAGTGTTGTTTATAGTGATTTTACCATTGTTGCTCTGTGAAGCATTGCTTTGGGGTTTTTTCTTTACTAAAATGAAGAAAATCAGCCTTTCTGCATAGGCAGATTAAGCTGTGCGGCATATATATTTTTCAAGCATCCTTATAATCCATTTCCACCATACCAGCTTCCTAATAGCAATCCACAGCCAGGCAGAGAGCCTGTAATTCTATTTGTTTTGGGTAAATTTTGCAAGCTGCTCCTGATTCCACCTTTTGCATGGGCCATCTGTTGATGGTGCAGACTCTCAGCAGAGCAGTTTCTGTAGGCAATGAGAGGGAAAGGGATTGCAGCACGAGTGCTATTAGTAAGCAGATGCATGATATCAGTAGAGCCTTCCTTCAATCTGCCATCTCTCCGCATTGATGGAGTGTCATATGCCTGCGAGCCATTCCGTCCTAAGGCAATATAAAGTGCTCTCCCCGGACTCATTAATCAAATATCTCCTCTGTCAGCTGGTGGGCTGGTATTTGTGATGCACTCTTTTATGCCGTTGTCGGAGTGCCTTGCACTCTGTTGCACTGCTCATGCCATTTGTGTAGGCTTTTTTCGTGTGTCTCCATCTCATGAGCTGCTCAGTCACGTCTGTTCAGGGTCATGTGACTTGATTTAGAAAACAGGATACAGCTGCATTTGGTTACGCATCTAACCTCAGGACACATAAATAGGGATTTTTTTCACCAAAGATGTCAGCTATACAGTATCTCATATGGTAACAATGTTGTACTTTTCTTAGTGGGCAATGGCCAGCTGGTCTCCAAACCTTGGACCTCCAGATGTTGCAAAACGACAACTTTCAGCATTCTTAAAGCACAACTGTCATAAGTTTTAACCCCCATAAACCAGCCCCAGCTTGACAGTTGTTAGAAATAACAGTTAAATCATACCTTTTGCTGCTTTCTAGCAGCTTTAAAGGGGTATTCCAGGCAAAAACTTTTTTTTATATATCAACTGGCTACGGAAAGTTAAACAGATTTGTAAATTATTTCTATTAAAAAATCGTAATCCTTCCAATAGTTATTAGCTTCTGAAGTTGAGTTGCTGTTTTCTGTCTAACTGCTCTCTGATGACTCACGTCCCGGGAGCTGTCCAGCTCCTATGGGGATATTCTCCCATCATGCAAGGGATATTCTCCCATCATGCACAGCTCCCGTAATGTGACATAATCATTGAGCAGTTGATAGAAAACTTCAGAAGCTAATAACTATTGGAAGGATTAAGATTTTTTAATAGAAGTAATTTACAAATCTGTTTAACTTTCCGGAGCCAGTTGATATATAAAAAAAAGTTTTTGCCTGGAATACCCCTTTAATGATGCTTAAAAATGCTTTTAACGATAGTCGGCAACAGTCGGATAGGCGTGGCTATGCCCGCAGCCGCCACGCCTATCCCCTGTATGTCAGTGCTGGGGATGCTGTGTGATTGGTCCACAGGTCCCAGCACCGAGAGCCCTTATTACTGTACTGTACTGTAGAAGAATAAACAGCGCCCGTTCATATATGCACTCCGGTGATGCGGGCAGCCAGCACTTACAGCAAGCACTAGCTCTCTTTCTGCTAGTACTAGCTCCCTATAGCCCAATGCGCGGCATAGTGCTGTAGCGGAATGATCTGGCCGCCCGGTCTCATCTACTGCTGTGATGCACTGCGGGCGGACAGATCATTCCGGTACAGCATTACCCTTTCAATTTTGCTCCTAAAAATCCATATGATGGCTTATTTTTTGTGACACCAATTCTACTTTGCAATGACATCAGTCATTTTACCCAAAAATCTACGGCGAAATGGAAAGAAAAATCATTGTGCAAAAAAATGAAAGAAAAAAAAACGCCATTTTGTAATTTTGGGGGCTCCCGTTTCTACGCAGTGCATTTTTCAGTCAAAATCACACCTTATCTTTATTCTGTAGGTCCATACGGTTAAAATGATACCCTAGCTATATAGGTTTGATTTTGTCGTACTTCTGAAAAAAATCATAACTACATGCAGGAAAATGTATACGTTTAAAATGGTCATCTTCTGACCCCTATAATAGACCGGCCTTACTCTCTGTAGGTTGGTCTATATTGATTCAGGAAATAGACAACTTTGATAATTCCCATAACTTGTAGCTTCTAGGCCCCAATGAAAATCTGCGACAGGGCCCCATCTGCCATTTATAATACAATGATCTCCCGACCTACGATGGCCCCGCGGTACAATAATTTTAACATACGATGGCCTCTCAGAGGCCATCGCATGTTGAAGGCAGCATCAACATACGATGCTTTTGCATGTCAGGCCATCGCATAAACGGCTATCTGGCAGCGCAGACGGACAGCAGTTTAGAGTGTCCCGTGTGCTCCGGTGAGTGTCACTCACCTGTCCCTGCTGCTCTGGACCGTCCTCTTCGGGCTTCGCTGCATGGCCGTCGCTCTCCTTCATCGTCATCACGTCGCCGCACACGCCATCCCGTCATGAAATGCGAGCGGCGTGCACAGTGACGAGATGACGATCCAGAGCAGTGGTGATGGTCTGGAGCAGCGAGGACATCCCGGGGTTCATTTGGAATGAATTACCATCGTATGTAGAGGGATCACTGTACTGTTTTTTTTTTATTGAGCAGATAAGCTTTGGGGCCCCCTTAGACACCAGGGCACCAGTGCAACTGCTACCTCTGCACACCTTATAGCTATGCCCTTGCTGACTTCAGCAATGGGACAGACAGATGCACCTGTTCAGAATGTGACATCAATGTTTTCGGTGTGCCCATCCAAGCTTAGCCCTGAACATGGTGTGAATGAAGCCTTATCTGCCAGTGACACTTATGCATATCTAGCTGCCCACACCATTCAGTTTAGCGCATAGATAGGGTTGAAAACTGTCCCAAATTAGGGTCAATTTGGGTCAAAGTTGGTTTAGCAAAGACTCCAAATATATCAAGGTATTTTAGTTTCAGAAAAGACCTCAAGACATATAAGTTACTAATATAGTGTGCTCACATATTGTAATGGCTTCAGGATGCTTTTGCATGATTTACCCCTGACAGGAAGTTTTAACTGTTTCATTAACATATCTATGCATTTTCACTTGGGATATGTCATGGTTAAAAGTGTGTGTTCACTTCTGCTTGAGACGTTTTTATCTGGACCAGTGTTTTTTTTATTTTATTTATTTTTTAATAAATACATAAATACAAAATACATTAATACATAAAAGACATAAACAATAGTTAAAAATGGATATAATAGATTCTTTTAAAAGACAGACTGTTGTTCTTCAAAAGCTTTCTATTGTTTCCTGCATTTGTTTTTATGAAAGTTAAAAGCAAACAACAAATAAAATCAAAAACAAAAAGACTGGGCATTTCAACAGGTTTCAAAAAGTGGTGTGAACCAAGTCTTACATACACGAGCCTCCTCCAGAGTAAGAGGTTTAAAACAATGAATGTTATTAAAGATTAGATGCTAGAAGTCATTAGACTCCAGACACTGGGACAACAAATGTCAACGTATCAGCAGATCAGCCACAAAGGAGAGAAATACATTTTACATAGTTGTTCCTCTATGGACTCATTACATTTACAGTATTTCACATCAAATAATCACCAATCATTATAGTAACAAAGTATGTTCAATATCACAATTGCTATTATTCTTAATAAATTGCCTTTAGGGAGATCGGAAAGGAAGTTTAGATTGTTGCTTTTCGCGTTTCCATGGCAGCTATAAAATGCTGGAAAGAAATGTGTCTTGCTTCCTGTTTTCTAGCATTCAGACTAAACAGTAGAAGAATGATATAGTAGAGCTAATGTCATATCATGCCTACTGGAAGTATTAACCTCTTAAGGACGCAGCTCTTTAAGCCCCCGCTTTTTCTTCATCATTACATTCTGTAAGCGATGATGTTTTTTTTATTTTTCTATCAACGTAGCTGTGGGGGCTGTTTTTTCTTTTTTTTTTTTGTTTTAATTTTTTATTGAAAGTGGTTATTCCACAATTTAAAGGGGTACTCCGCCCCTATCTTATCCCCTATCCAAAGGATAGGGGATAAGATGTCACATCGCCAGGGTCTCGCCGCTGGGGACCCCCGCAATTTAGCAAGCAGAACCCGCCTGTAACTGCTTCCGGAAGCGTTGGAGGTTCTCTGGCTTATTCCTCCCGACCACGGGGAGGGAAGATCGTGACATCACGACTCCGCCCACATATGATGTCACACCCCGCCCCCTCAATGCAAGTCTATGGGAGGGGGCGTGACGACCGTAGGATAGAGGGATAACTAGGTTATTTATGGGTTTCAAATGCTAAGACCTCCGCCAACACCAAATCTGAGATGAAATGTCCCCCCGCAATAAAGTTAGTGCACCATGCATGTAAGTCCAATACTCCATGGATCATCAATATTTGGAAACCAAACACTGCTGAGCGCCTCTCCGTAGACAATGAATGGAGCATTGGCCCCATATGCTCGATGTATTCCCTTAATTTCGGGGACAATTTATTAACTCCCCCCCAAAGGGAGCATAAGCATGCAACCTTCTGATCTCTTATATAATACACTTCTATTGTTCTAAGTTGCTCTGTAAGATAAATCATGACACAAATAGAATAAGTATAAGTGATAACATTGCACAAACAGTTAATTTATCTGGCAGATTAAGTAATGAGCTGTAGCAATAGACCAATGTAGTTTGCTGCAGAGCCCTGTGTCTCAGCTCGAGCACTTTTATCGGGACTTTTATTCTGCTTGCAATAGGATGCACTTTCTCCTCGCTTTAACAACTTCCTCTCATCACCTACTAAAATTTCCTCAGCATTCTCCTAAGCCAAAACTACGACATGTCAGAGCTAGAGAAAGGACAGGGTATGGCGTTTTACTGGAGGTGAGAGTGATGAGAGGGTTTCTCTCAAATGCTTGACAGATGTTTGCAGCATGGATCATAGACTTTTCGAAAGAGGGTTGAGTAATATTCAGAGGGCGTCCAATGAGTTCAGACATGTGATGTAAAGGTGGCCTGGAAATAGGAAAGTGAAAAGATTAGTGCTGGACTAAGAAATGTTCGTAAACATAGAAATCCATTCACTAATGCAAGCATAACCTCAATAAAGTTCACAATAACTAATCCTTATGGTATCAAGCCTATTGAAGGTGTATGTCCATTAATCTCAGGCATCTTCACATTAAACAGAACTGACTTTGCTGTTTGGCACAACTTGTAGTGATACTGCTATACATTAAAGGGGTACCCATTAAAGGGGTACTCTGGTGGAAAACAGTTTTTTTTATCAACTGGTGCCAGATAGTTCAACAGATTTGTAAATTACTTCTATTAAAAAAATCTTTATCCTTCCAATACTTATTGGCAGCTGCATATTACAGAGAAAGTGCTTTTGTTTTTGGATTTTTTTTTCTGTCCACAGTGCTCTTTGCTGACACCTCTGTCTCTATGGGGATTTGCTCCTGTTCTGAACAGTTCCTGATACAGACACAGATACCTTTAAAGGGGTATTCCAAGTTTATACATATCTTATAATCCAATTTATAAGATGTATAATCGCAGGGGTCCCGCCTACAAGAAAGTTCTACCTGAAGCTATTGTATGATCTGTTAATTGAGCTCTCATTACACAATTCCTTTCGGCAGCTTCCCACAATGCGTTTTTTTTTCTGATTGGTTACTCATAAAAGTGGGCACACATGAAAGAATTAAGGATTTTCGACTCGATGAGGCAGAACTAAAATGTCATTTCTCATTGTATAACTGTGGTGTCAGTTATTACTGAAAAAAAAAATCCTCTTCTCAATCAATTCTGTTCGTTAATGGTTAACTGACATACAGAATAATTAGTGGGATTAAAAACTATTTCTTAAAGGGGTACACCGCCTGTAGACATCTTATCCCCTATCCAAAGAATAGGGGATAAGATGCCTGATTACGGGGGGTTTGGCCGCTTGGACCTCTTGTGAATTCTGTGCCCTCACGCCACGCCCCTTCCATTCATGTCTATGGGAGGGGGCGTGATGGCAGTCATGCCACCTCCCATAGACATGAATGGAGGGGGCCTGGCGTGACGACACTAGGGGCCTTGATCTCACGTTCCCGTCTCGGAGGCAGCACACGGCACAGAATGCTGGGGGCTGCATCAAGATCGTGGGGGTCCCCAGCAGCTTTGGATAGGGGATAAGATCTATAAACCCGGAATACCCCTATAAAGGGGTATTTCAGAGGGAAAAAAACATATTTTTAAATCAACTGGTGCCACAAAGTGAAAAATTTGGCATTATCCAACACAAAATAATTGCATAAATAATAATTTTAATTTTCCAAACAAATTATAGGACAGTGTTTTATCCTTAGTATGAGGCATCATGCACACTAGACCGCATAGCTGTGGGTAGGCGGATGTATAGTGACACACAGTTTCATATACTGGCACTATGGAGTCTCGGTACCTGTATGCCACCGTACCAAGCACTGTTGAGTGTCATACACATGTCCAAAGGTCTCTGCAGACAGCATCTGCAATATGCCACATGCCACAATATGTTTTCTAAAAATATTTAGATAAGTTTAACATTTTCCTATTAAGTTAGGGTGATACCAGCTATGTATTTTTGAGCTGTTTTCTTCTTCCACACTGTATAAAATTGTTGTATGTTTCTTTATGTTAAAGGAGTAGTCCAGTCCTGAAAAACTTATCCCCTATTCTAAGGATAGGGGATAAGTTTCAGATTGCAGGGGGTCTGACCACTGGGGCCACCCGCGATCTCCTGTACGGGGCCCCACGGGAAGGGGGCGTGTTGACCACTGCATGAAGCGCCAGCTGACGCGCCCCCTCAATACAATTCTATGGCAGAGCCGGAGCGCTTTCTTTGGCAATTTCTGGCTCTACCATAGGGCTGTATTGAGGGGGTTTGTCTGCCACCACTTCGTGTGGTGGTCAACACGACCCCTTCCCGTGGGCTGCTGGGTCTCCGTACAGGAGATCGCGGGGGGCCCCAGCAGTCGGGCCCCCAGCGATCTGAAACTTATCCCCTATCCTTAGTTTTTCAGGACTGGACTACTCCTTTAAGGGAAACTTTAATCAAACTTATACACAATGGGGGAGATTTATTAAAAACTCTGTAGAAGAAGACTGGTTCAGTTTCACATAGAAACCAATCAGAGGCCTTGTTAAAAATGAAAGAAGCAGCCTGATTGGTTGCTATGGGTAACTGCACCAGTCTTCTTCTGCACATGTCTTTTTAATGGCAAATTTCTTCAGTTATGAAACAATCCTTTCACTGCTAGACAGAACAGGAAAGCTATGGGACAGACATTATCCGAGCTGCAATGGAGGCCATGTTGGAAGTTAGACATATGGTCAGTAAATGGAGGTAAACTGTATCCCCGGCTCATTATCATATGCAATTTTCTTATTCCTGGCACCCCATTTAACTCTGTGGGGGTCATATAGTATGTGTGATTGCATATGCTAAAATAGCTCAGAGTACAAGCTCTGGGCCTGTGAACTTCTATGAGCCTAAATGATATTCAATCACTAGTCTCTCTATAGAGGCAAAGTGATGTTGCAAAGGTTAAGGCACAGGTATGGTAATGATTTAGTAAATCGGGTTAAAAGCACATGACATTAAATTGCTCTTACAGTAAAGTACCTCTATGATGAAAAAAGAAAACTAAGTAATTCTAGTAAATGACACCATATTCATTAACAAAAAAAAAAAATAAAAAAAAAACTTCTGTAAAATTCCTCAGCCTTAGTTGTGCAGTTGTACTGTAGATCTAGTCCATCTGGAGTAGACACAGGACTTCCCCAGTCTCCATGCCGTCAATGTTAGGATTAGAACCATCTGCGTCTGTTTTTTTAATCTTTAATAATAAGTTTGCTTTTAATTATCGAGACAGATACTCTTATGTCTATCTATGGAAACCCAAGTCCTCCGTAATGTCAGACAGACTTCATTTTTTTTAAAGTATTTAAAGGGAAAGAGTCCTTTAGGCTGTATGTGGGATATCTGCCCAGAAATGTTCTGCGAGAACATGTGAACCTACTCTTAGGATTTAATCCTGAAGTTGTAAAGTTTTCATTCTGACCACTACGCCTAAAAATAAGTTGATACTTCCTGTTCTGTACAGAGCACTTTCCAGCAATGTCCTCTTTATCATCACACACTGGATAACAGTGAAAAGCGACACCAGTAGATACATAAGATACATTCATTCAAGATACATACGACAATAGATGATGTTTGCAGCTCAGCCTCACCCTCTCTGAATAACATCTGTAAAGGTCACAAAGCATGCCCAGAAACCTTTCCCATTCATGTCAATAAGACAGCTTCAGTTTATTAAAGAATATATCTAAATGCTAAAAAACAAAACTGTCCAGGCAAGATGTCAGACCCCAATATAATTATAGTAAAAAAGTAAAGTAAAATTTTACAATTAGAATAGAAACAGATTTGAAAAAAAAGAACAAAGAACATGTTTCAGTATCGGTTTCTAATCAGTAAAAAAAATAAAAAATCTAGACAACACATTCACTTTAAGTCAATGGCAATGGCATATGATGGAAGCATCCATCATGGAATACTCCTGACGCCTATCTCTGATATGCCTAAAAAGAAAAATGTGACAATTCTTAAGTAAACCTACCTAAATTGTGAATATTTCAATTTAAGTCCAACTCTATATTTCTTTTATACAATGTATTGCTAATAAGCACCATGTTAATTGCCCTTGATACTTGTATCCATCACTATCAGGTTAGAACATGCTGAACTCATAAACCAGCTGAATATATTTAGTACTTCTCTCTGACTGTCTAAAACGATTCCCGTGAGTTCAAGAAATCTTTTATTTATCTCTAAGGCATTATTTGGGATTTTACTATTCCACCGTGCACAGGATGGCTATATTTTAATAGAGCACAAGAATAGGGAGGCAAAGAAATATAGTCTGGGAAGCTATAAGGATAAAGAATACCATTATAAAATCTAATGTAAATAATACAGGGTAGACAGACTGATGGGGTTCTGGAGAAATTAAAAGGGCAAATGCCTCGTTTCATTCCATTAAAATGGCTTTAATAAATAAGTTATGTGCTGAGGAAAGTCATATAGTAGTGTAACCTCTTACCACTGGTCATGCTTCCTTGACATTTCCCTTTAATGTAGTAACAGCCTGTGTTGTGTAAATAGGTCACATACTGTCCTAAAACAGCTTGTATTCCCCAGGACTATATGCTGGGTTAATGGACGGTATAACAGCGAGACAGTGAGGTAGTAGCTATCCTTATTTGTTAGGGTACTATCACCAAAATGCTTTGCACATTTAGAACTGATTGAACTTGCTTATTTCAGTAGGACCAGTGACTATCTAATGTTTATGGGGAGTTGGGGACCTCCTAACCCCCCCCCCCCTTTACAGAGGATCAGCTTACCGCTATGAGTCCATGGGAGGTTTCGTAGATGGATCATCAGAGGTGCTTCACCAGGCCAATTCTCAGAATGTTTTCAACAGGAATTTACAATAGGACTTCCAGCTCCAAGGAGATGTAACATCCTGAACTTTATTTCACCATAAGGATAAAAAACATCAATTAAAAAGTAATAAAAATGCCTGTAGAATCTACTAGTTTGTAGTCATGTCCGTGACCTCTTAAACTTTATCAAGGTAAAAAAGTGCAAACAAAAAAGGGCAATGCACTGTACTGGTTCCTATTTATAAACATGGCTTAGTACCTTTCGAAGTGCATAAGCATTTTTTGCACTTTTTAGTTAATCTGTTAGGGGTACTCCGGTGGGAATTATTTTTTTTTTAAATCAACTGGTGCCAGAAAGTTAAACAGATTTGTAAATGACTTCTATTAAAAAAAATCTTAATCCTTTCAGTACTTATTTGCTGCTTAATACTACAGAGGAAGTTATTTTCTTTTTGGAACACAGAACTTTCTGCTGACATCACGAGCACAGTGCTCTCTGCTGACATCTCTGTCCATTTTAAGAACTGCGAAGAGTAGGAGAAAATCCCCATAGTAAAGATATGCTGCTCTGGACAGTTCCTAAAATGGACAGATATGTCAGCAGAGAGCACTGTAGTCATGATGTCAGCAGAGAGCTCTGTATTCCAAAAAAAAATAATTTCCTCCTTAGTATTCAACAGCTAATAAGTACTGGAAGGATTAAGATTTTTTCATTGAAGTCATTTACAAATCTGTTTAATTTTCTGGCACCAGTTGAATAAAAAAAATAAAAATAATGTGTTTTCCACCAGAGTACCCCTTTAATGTGTTTTTCAACAGTATGAGGAAATACATGTTAAGAATTTACCTTTCTTTGGAGTTGGAGGTCCTATTGTAAATTCTTGTTGCGGGATCCGATATGTTGAGTTTCAATGCCCGATCTTATTGTTCTTTCTGAAAATAAGCCACCATCAGAAATGTCTGGCAGTGGCTTACTCCCACCTCTTAACAAAAAACATATACACGAGTATGTGTTCACACAATAGCTACTGAAGCTGTATGGGCAGTGTTACAGTAAGAGCTCTGTTTTTTAGAGCACCAAATCGAAATGTAAATGAAACAGCTATCGGGCATGCAGCACACTTACACTCCATTCAACCCTATGAGTGCTGTAGTCCTCTATCTCAGTTCCATAGAAGGTAAAGTGGCTGCATACATGCCTAACCATTGCTCCATTCAATTGGGGGACCCTGTTCTTGCATTCCCTTTAAGCCAGATTCATACTATATCCACAAGGAAATTCCGAGCGGATTCCACCTGCAGCAGCCTCAGCATTCCATCCATTAGTCAATGGGATGTTTAACTTTGCTGCTTGTTTTCACTGCAACTTCCACACAAAATAAGTGCAGATTCTTGAAAATGTCTACAGTGAGGATAGACTCCTAACTGTGTAAATGAAACATGTTGTTCAGGGGTAAATTCCATTAACTATATATCTGTATGAGAAAAAAAAAAAAAAAACTAGGTATTTGATACCGCAAAGAACCAAATTCTGCAAAGAACCAAAGAAACCCAAATGACTTCAAAAGCTTGAAACTCCTTTGAAAGAACACCTTGTCAGTGCTTCATTTTTAACTAAACAACTTAAAGGGGTACTCCGGTGAAAAACGTTTTTCTTTTAAATCAACTGGTGGCAGAAAGTTAAACATATTTGTAAATTACTTCTATTAAAAAAATCTTAATCCTTCCTGTACTTATTAGCTGCTGAATATTAATTATTTTCTTTTTGGAATGCTCTCTGATGACATCACGAGCACAGTTCTCTCTGCTGACGTTATTATAATAATAACACTTTAATTATTGTTGTCCTTAGTGGGATTTGAACCCAATTCCCCAGCACTGCAAGGCAGCAGTGCTAACCACTGAGCCACCATGCTGCCCTTAGGATAAATGGACAGAGATGTCAGCAGAGAGCACTGTGCTCGTGATGTCATCAGTGTTCCAAAAAGAATGGAATTTCCTCTGTAGCATTCAGTAGCTAATAGTACTGGAAGGATTAAGATTTTTTAATAGAAGTAATTTACAAATATGTTTAACTTTCTGCCACCAGTTGATTTAAAAGAAAAAAGGTTTTCACCGGAGTACCCCTTTAAGGCATTTGTGGCCTATTAAAGGGGTACTTCGCCCCTAGACATCTTATCCCCTATCCAAAGGATAGGGAGTAAGATGTCTGATCACTTGGGTCCTGCTGCTGGGGACCCCATGATCTCCTTGCTGCACCGGGCAATTGTTTAGAGCGTCGGGTGCAGCGCCGGAGGCTCGTGATGTCACGGCCATGCCCCCTCAATGCAAGTCTATGGAAGGGGGCATGGCCGTGACATCACGATTGGTCATGGATGTGACAAGCCTCCGTCCAGCATCGAAGTTCGCTCTGTGCACCGGATATCTGGGGTGCCGCAGCTGAGATTGCGGGGTCCCGCCGCTGGGACATCTTATCCCCTATCCTTTTCAATAGGGAATAAGATGTCTGTGGAGGGGGTACCCCTTTAAATACAAACGTCCTATCATTTTTAGCAAACAAAAATAAGTCTGTCAGTACATAGGAAGTGAGTCCTTACTCAGTGGCCATTAATAAACATAAGTAAATTCATCTCATTGTATCCTGCACTGAAACATGATTCATTGGTTCGGTGAATCAGCAAAGAAATCTACAAATCAGGTAGTAAGTGCAGAGAGAGATGAATGTTAATGCCGATCCTTGATTTGTTCTTCTCTCTTCCTACCTATGGAGAAACCTCTGCCACCACTGGAAGCAAAAAATCACAAAGCCTCCGACAATCAGGACGCTGGCATGTGATGAGCTGCAGGAAATTGGAGACGTTAATTGCAGCATCTGCTCGAAAATTTTACAAGACGGTTCGGGCTGCACTAAGGAGCATTTGTATAAAAAATGAGGCTGCAGTCAATAGGTTTGTACAGTGCCAAGTTACAGCTTACTTTTAGCTATCGATCTGATTTGCAGTCCCTGGACAAATTACTCGTACGGGAAAGTCTAAACAAACACATAAACACGTACAGAGACCTTTCGGTGCACTCCATGATATCGCCCATTGTTGGGAAATGCCGTGAGCAGACATTATGCAAAACAGAAGCTTTATTATAAGGGAAATCTGTTCAACGATCGTATTATTTCTAATAGCATACGATCTTAATCTGTGTGATGATGATCCTGATGATCATTGTTACTATTATAATCATCTCTCTTTCTGCGAGAAAACTGCATAATATCAATCACTCACCTACACGAAACAAAACTCTATTGGGTTTATGTAACTGCTATAACATTGCTGCAAAAGAAAAATGTAATAGTGTTGTAGTAGTTAGGAATGATGTACAGATATAGCTGGCTCCTGCTATCAACTGTATGCCAGCAACCCACCAGCATTACGTTTCCAAGGGTTGCTGCTTTAGTTTAATGTGATGCCACCTGCCGTGCCAACAAGATGGGCACTGCGCCTTCATTGCCTGACATCGAGCACTGCATTGCGTTGTAATATTCCAAAACAGAACATTGCAATGGGAAACTCCAATTTAAGTTAATAGGCACATTTCTAACTTACTTTTCCCTAGTTTCAAAATGCTGGCTCATATTGGACCAGACGTCTGCCTTACTGTACATGCTAATAAAAAATGATGCCTTATTTGACAGGGGGAGTGATATACAGTGGATTACTAAAAAGGGTCTAGCTCAAATGATTCGATGTAAACCACCAAGAGGTGGATTAAAGTTAGACAAGTGTCGAAAGATGCACTAAACCTAACATAGATCGTGAGTCATTGTAATACATTTGGTGCATCTAGACTAGTTCTAAATTTAGAGGGGTTGTCTGGGGAGAAGTTTTTTATTTTCAGATATTCCAAAATAAAAAAAAATATATACTCACAGCCCAATCTTCCAGCACTGTCATTCTGGTGACATTTGATCCCTGTTCCTCTCTACCTCTTCTTGCTCAGCGGAACATTGGCCGCAGCGGTGACCTGTCTCAGACAGTGATTGGCTGAGCAGGTAGTTCCTGAATGGTCGGTGCAACATCAGAAGTAGGAAGAAGCAGAGGGGATCAGGAACTAAGCACTTCCTTGCTTAGGGAAGGAAAACATGGACTATTTCTCTATTTAGGCTGCCTATCTACCCACAGCCTTCTTTGTTACAATGTCTTAGTATACATGAAAGCTTCCCTCTGAAATCCAACATATGGCTCTTCCCACACTCCAAGAAAACATGATAGTAGAGTAGCTAGCTGTTGATGAAATGGGCTGTCTGAAATGGGTAATTTAGAAAGCAGGGTCTCTATAGTCCTGGTCTGTTGACTCAGAGTGAACATAGATCTTAAAAGGCAGAATAATATATATATACGGTATATATATATATATATATATATATATAGAGAGAGAGAGAGAGAGAGAGAGAGAGAGAGAGAGAGAGAGAGATAGATAGATATTCTAATTGAATTAGAAAGTTATTAACCAATGACTAAGCTCTATGCAGGTAGCACACAACAACTTATTTAGAGGAATTACCTCATCCTAGACAATGGCTTTCAAAATATGTCTGATCCTCATATCATGTAAGTTTCCCCTTCTGGCACACCAAGAAAACAGCTGATATTGCCGGAATGGATGCCAAAGCAATATAGCCAGATCACCCACTGAGAAGTTGAGATACAATATCCACTTTTGATAAATTATTATAAAACAAATTCTCTTACAACAAGCCTCATTGCACAGGTTACTGTAAGAGCATGTTCACACTGCGGAATTCCTGCAGAATTCAGTGAGCGGAATTCCGCGCTGTTAACATTATGATCACTGTGAATGGGTCTTCCACGAGACCCGTTCACACTGCAGAATTTTAGTGGCGACAATTCCGCCGCTGAAATTGTTCAGCGCAAAGAAAGAACATGTTCATTATTTGCGCGGAATTCTGTGAGTACTGCATAGCCGTCAATGGTGACGGTGCAGTGCCTGGCGGAATCCTGCAGTGTGAACATACCCTAATGAAGCAGGAAACATATTCTTAGCTGACTACATTTGTTATTGAGAACATTTCACCAGTGATATTGAAATGGTCAGATTTAAGTCTTTGCTGCATGGAGCCTGAGGCTATTTCTGAGAATGCCTTTTTATATAATATGGTACAGATGGTACATAGGCACACGCTTACATGTGTGCTTGTGTGTGCCTGTGTAAGAAAATTAGATTGTAAGCTTCAATGACATTGTTGGTTCTTTATAATAGTCTTTGATTGAACACCCCACGATAAATAGGAAAAGGCATGGATTTAATAATAACAGAACATATGTGCAGAAACTGTTCTATACAGGCTAGTTTAACTCTTTCACAGTCCACTTGTTAAAGGGAGACCATTTTCAAGGGATTTTATGGTATAGACACACACATATAACTTTGAGTGGCTTCGCTAAGCCCTGTTAATTTCAGCCCCAAAGACTCACCTAACTTCTTGCATTTACACTCAGGTCTTGGCCATAGTTTGAGTAACCTACATGGGAACGAGAATTGGAATGTATCTCAAAAGGTCCAAACATGGTCATTTTTTTGGGACAGCACTACTGTCTGCAACTCTGGGGTACTGGGTTGGAATATGGTGTCTAAGTGGATTGTATTTTTGCCCTGTACCAGTGAGATCTTGGGTTCAAATCAACAGCAAATGTTCTATTTCCCTAACATAGAACAGAGAAATAAGGGACCTCTCAAAATCAATAGGCTCTCCTTGAATTACATTGGGCTTAGGTGATTTTTCTTGGTGCTCTCAGTTCTAGGTATATTAGGGACCCTCCTCTACTGACTCAGAATTCCGGAACAGACTATTTGACTATCAATGCTTTGCATTACTTGTACTTTCCTCGCTTACTATTGGGACAGCTCTCGAGGTGCACTTTATCAACGTCAGTAGAACAGAAAATTCTGGGCACCAGAGGTCCAATAAAACCATAGAAAACAACAATTTTTTCGGACATTGCCTATAACAAGCTCGATAAAGGCTATCTATGGCTAAAACTTCACATTTTTCTTTGATATTTGAATATTGTTCTTCTGGTGGTCAGGATTTTCCATCCTACTTAGGCTGCTCGATTATTTAAGTTTTCAAAACCAAACAACCGCTTTAAAGGGGTACTCCTCCCCAAGACATCTTATCTGCTATCAAAAGGATAGGGGATAAGATTTCTGATTGAGGGGGGTCTGGCCACTGGGACCCCCGTGAACTGCGTGCTGGCACCCTAGCATTCTAAACATTATGTTCAGAATGCTAAGTTCGGGCGGCCGTGGTCATGAGTCATGACATGACGCCATATCCCCTCCATTCATGTCTATGGGAGGGGGTGTGATGTCCGCCAGGCCCCTTCCACAGACATGAATGGAGGGGGCGTGGCGTGATGGCACGAGGTTCACAGGTGGTCCCAGCGGCCGTACCCCAATCAATCAAGCATCTTATCCCCTATTCTTTGGATAGGGGATAAGATATCTACAGGCGGAGTACCCCTTCAATAAATAGTTTTTAACCCCACTAATTAGTCTGTATGTCAGTCAATCATTAAAGAGCAGAAATGATTGAGAAGAGGATTTTTTTCAGTAATAACTGACACCACAGTTATACAATGAGAAATGACATTTTAGTTCTGCCTCATCAAGTAGAAAATCCTTAATTCTTTTATGTGTGCCCACTTTTATGAGTAATCAATCAGAAAAAACTCGCGTTGTGGGAAGCTGCTGAAAGGAATTGTGTAGTGAGAGCTCAATTAACGGATCATACAATAGCATCAGGTACAACTTTTCAACTTGGCAAAGGACAATTCCTCCTTTCTCGTAGCCCATTTTTTATTGCTGAGTATTTTACGTGGAGAACATGATGTAAGAAGTAGCATTCAGAAAGCCTGCCTCTTCATTGAAAGAAATCCTTAAAAAATATATTATAATCCATTTTAAACAAGCACTACACACCTGGCCTCATTCAAGAGCTTACGGCATTCAATGGCTTCACACGTAATGATTTAGTTTTCATTCAAAAATAATACTCCACACCGGAAAATTTCCACAAAGCTGGTGCACTTGATATGTTTTCTTTAGCCTATTATAAGGACTTCTGCTCTATGCATTTATATAATAAATAATGTGTTATAGATTACTGTGTATTACTTCTTTTCATCTATTAGTGTTTTATGGGATTCCTATAATAATGGTGATTATATGTGGTCAGGCGTATAACTATAGGGGGTGGAGAGGTAGCAATAGTCTTCAGCCCAGGTGTTTTCTGGCTTTTTCTGCCATGTAAGAAGACACCGGTGATATCAGTAATATATGGTAGGTGTGGGTCCTGTTGCACAATTTGGATTGAGGCCCTGGAGCTTTGAGATACACCTCTGTAAATAATCCGAGTATAAGGGTCTATTCACACGGCAGAATTTGAATGCAGAATCCACATGTGGAATCTGTGCGGAATTCCGCCTCAAATTAAAGCCCAATTCCACACAAAATCTGCACAAGTCAGAAACCACCCAAATAAATGCGGAAGCAGAATTGGTGCTGATGTGTGGAAAATCCTGGCGTGTGAATAGACCCTAAATATCCAAAGGATCTAATCTTGCTTGGTGCTGTCGCCATCCTACATTTGCTCCTAATGTGAACACTCTGTCTCCAGTTGTGTAATGTGAGGTTTTTTCTTATAAAGGAAGGGATTCTGGTCAAAAGAAATATGGTAAAGTATAGGCCCTACTAGATGGGCCTATGCACTCACTTCCCGAGCTTATTGCAAGGTACAAATACTGTGGCGGGAGGACCAAATGAATGATGCTGGATTGTTTGGGCATCCCTTTGCTGCCATTCTCCAGCCGCTCATCCCCTACTACATGTTGACATATGCAAATGACAAGCAATTTTTTTTTACAGGTTGAAACCAAGAAAGCGATAAACGAACGTTTGAACATTATTTCATGCTACTCTTTTTTGGGGGGCAAACAAAGAAAGGTTCCTATTCCTATTTGAGTACTTTTGCTGTCTATTCTCACCACTACCACAGCCCCACCTCTGGTCAGTGAGTAATTTTTGGTAACATAGAGGATTTAGTCAATACAGTTATAGAAGCATGTCTACCTCTATTTGTATTATTTGGTAGCTGAAAAGGAAAGTAAAACTTATATCAAACAAACATTTTATGTTAGTTGTCTCGAATTTGTTCTCAATAGTTTTTTTTATTTTTGATTACAACTTATTGCACCTATCCCAGAAATAATAGACCACCCAAGTGTTTATTTCTCAGTTTTTTATGCACTTTAGGCAAGTAGTTCTCATTTTTATGCACTCCGTCTGGCTCCTCATTATGCACGGCCTCCCTCCCTGCTCTCGCGGCATGGCACATGCGCCACTACCAGAGTACACCCGGAAGCAGCATCAGTTTCAGCCTTATGAGGCTGAAACTGACACCGCTTACAGGTGCACTCTGGGAGTGGTGCATGCACCGTGGTGAAAACCTGCCACAAGAGCAGGGAGGGAGGCCGTGCATATTGATGAGCCGGGTGGAGCGCCCGCCTGGCAGAAGATCACGTGGGGTGCCCGGAGCTCCGGTCCCAGCTCTGCCCATGCCCCAAGGACCTCATTTACATAAAAAGAAAAACAGCCATAACAGTGCCTTTCAGGACATTGTAAGTATCCTTTTGATCAGTATCACCCACACAACAAGCCTGTTTTACAGGTTAGTGCAGGTTATACTGATGGCAGATTTCCTTTAAAACTTCTTTTTACTCCTTAGCAGATACACCTATTGTTTATACTTTTAACAGATAATTGTATTTTGTTTTTGGCATACACCCCTCCATTTACATAAAGTGTGAGATTAATTCAAGTGTGAGTAATATTTGTATTGTTTCTGTGAACAATGTAAGCCTTTATTCTTTTTTTTTAAAATAGATATTTTCCAAGTAGTTATAATGTTCCATTGTATTAAGATATGACAGGTTGTTCATACTTTCCACAAAGTATAATAGAAATTACATTCATATTAACACTTCAGAATTTATTTATACAGAATTATGTTGTTTTTCATATTTAGAATTGTCTACACATTTAGGCCCTTATTGAAATGTAATCTAATCGTTGTAGCATATAAGGAGAACTCAAGATATATTGGATTTATTTCCATGTTCACAATTGTTTCAAATTAGTAGAGCGTAATAACTGAATAAAACTCAAAAGATAAGAATACAAACAAGAATGGGAGAAGATTTCAACCCTGACGTTTATACATTGTTGGAAGTAATGAGGGTTTTTAAACATGGTTGAAAGATGTGATCAGTCATTGAGCCTATTACACAGGGCGATAGCAGACTGTTCAGCTCGTATGTATCCGCATAATAGGGCACTTAATGTTTGTCCTTATAATAGGGCTCTTAATGTTTGCTGTGAACAATTTTTATTTTATGCTGAGTTCCCCTTTATGTCACTTTCAAAGTAACTGTCACGATTCGGCTTACGGGTTGTGGATCCGCTGTGTCAGCGAGGGATTGGCGTGGACCGTGCTAGTGGACCGGTTCTAAGAGGCTACTGGTTTTCACCAGAGCCCGCCGCAAAGCGGGATGGTCTTGCTGCGGCAGTAGCAACCAGGTCGTATCCACTAGCAACGGCTCAACCTCGCTGACTGCTGAGAAGGCGTGGGACAGAAGGACTAGGCAGAGGCAAGGTCAGACGTAGCAGAAGGTCGGGGGCAGGCGGCAAGGTTCGTAGTCAGGATGGATAGCAGAAGTTCAGGTACACAGGCTTTGGACACACTAAACGCTTTCACTGGCACAAGGCAACAAGATCCGGCGAGGGAGTGCAAGGGAGGAGATCAGATATAGCCAGGGAGCAGATGGAAGCCAATTAAGCTAATTGGGCCAGGCACCAATCATTGGTGCACTGGCCCTTTAAGTCTCAGAGAGCTGGCGCGCGCGCGCCCTAGAGAGCGGAGCCGCGCGCGCCAGCACAAGACAGTAGGGGACCGGGACGGGTAAGTGACCTGGGATGCGATTCGCGAGCGGGCGCGTCCCGCTGTGCGAATCGCATCCCCGACGGCCATGACAGTGCAGCGCTCCCGGTCAGCGGGACTGACCGGGGCGCTGCAGGGAGAAAGACGCCGTGAGCGCTCCGGGGAGGAGCGGGGACCCGGAGCGCTAGGCGTAACAGTACCCCCCCCTTAGGTCTCCCCTTTTTTTTGTCCGGTAACTGCCTCCCCTGGGATGAGGACACCGGGAAAGAATGGAGGGTTTCCTCAACGGCAGGCAGTGCAGCAGGAGTTGGAATGGGGAGGGAGGGCAGAGGGTGAAGCTTGGCACGGGGCAGGGTGACACAAGGACGGGAGCCATGAGGAGGCACAGAGGCTTGCCTGACGGGACTGGGAGGGGGGAAGAGGCACTTCCTAAGGCAGGCAGAGTCCCAGTTCTTGATCTCCCCGGTGGTCCAATCAAGGGTGGGAGAATGAAGCCGGAGCCACGGCAGACCGAGGAGGACCTCAGAGGTACAGTTGGGGAGAACGAAGAGCTCAATCCTTTCGTGGTGGGGTCCAATACACATCAGGAGGGGTTCTGTGCGGTAACACACGGTACAATCCAGTCTGACTCCATTGACCGCGGAAATGTAGAGCGGCTTGACGAGACGGGTCACCGGGATGCGGAATTTATTAACAAACGACTCCAAAATAAAATTTCCAGAGGCACCGGAGTCCAAGCAGGCCACGGCTGAGAGGGAGGAGTTGGCTGAAGGAGAAATCCGCACGGGCACCGTGAGACGTGGAGAAGCAGACTTGGAACCAAGAGACGCCACACCCACGTGAGCTGGGTGCGTGCGTGCGTTTCCCAGACGTGGAGGACGGATAGGGCAATCCACCAAGAAATGCTCGGTACTGGCACAGTAAAGACAGAGATTTTCTTCCCTACGGCGATTCCTCTCTTCCTGGGTCAGGCGAGACCGATCCACTTGCATGGCCTCCTCGGCGGGAGGCCCAGGCGTAGACTGCAAAGGATGCTGTGGGAGAGGTGCCCAGAGATCTAAGTCTTTTTCCTGGCGGAGCTCTTGGTGTCGCTCAGAAAAACGCATGTCAATGCGGGTAGCCAAATGGATGAGTTCTTGGAGGTTGGCAGGAATCTCTCGTGCGGCCAGCACATCCTTGATGCGACTGGATAGGCCTTTTTTAAAGGTCGCGCAGAGAGCCTCGTTATTCCATGATAACTCGGAAGCAAGAGTACGAAATTGGATGGCGTACTCGCCCACTGAAGAATTACCCTGGACCAGGTTCAACAGGGCAGTCTCGGCAGAAGAAGCTCGGGCAGGCTCCTCGAAGACACTCCTGACTTCAGCGAAGAAGGCCTGGACTGTGGCTGTGGCAGGATCATTGCGGTCCCAGAGCGGTGTGGCCCAAGACAAGGCCTTTCCTGAAAGAAGGCTTACTACAAACGCCACCTTAGACCGTTCTGTAGGAAACAAGTCCGACAACATCTCCATATGCAGGGAACACTGAGACAAAAATCCACGGCAGAGTTTAGAGTCCCCATCAAATTTGTCCGGCAGGGACAAGCGGAGGCTAGAAGCGGCCACTCGCTGCGGAGGAGGTGCAGGAGCTGGCGGAGGAGATGGTTGCTGCTGTAGCAGAGGCAGAAGTTGCTGTAACGTGGCGGTCAACTGCGACAGCTGCTGTCCTTGTTGGGCAATTTGCTGCGATTGCTGAGCGACCACCGTGGTAAGGTCAGCGAGACTTGGCAGCGGCACCTCAGCGGGATCCATGGCCGGATCTACTGTCACGATTCGGCTTACGGGTTGTGGATCCGCTGTGTCAGCGAGGGATTGGCGTGGACCGTGCTAGTGGACCGGTTCTAAGAGGCTACTGGTTTTCACCAGAGCCCGCCGCAAAGCGGGATGGTCTTGCTGCGGCAGTAGCAACCAGGTCGTATCCACTAGCAACGGCTCAACCTCGCTGACTGCTGAGAAGGCGTGGGACAGAAGGACTAGGCAGAGGCAAGGTCAGACGTAGCAGAAGGTCGGGGGCAGGCGGCAAGGTTCGTAGTCAGGATGGATAGCAGAAGTTCAGGTACACAGGCTTTGGACACACTAAACGCTTTCACTGGCACAAGGCAACAAGATCCGGCGAGGGAGTGCAAGGGAGGAGATCAGATATAGCCAGGGAGCAGATGGAAGCCAATTAAGCTAATTGGGCCAGGCACCAATCATTGGTGCACTGGCCCTTTAAGTCTCAGAGAGCTGGCGCGCGCGCCCTAGAGAGCGGAGCCGCGCGCGCCAGCACAAGACAGCAGGGGACCGGGACGGGTAAGTGACCTGGGATGCGATTCGCGAGCGGGCGCGTCCCGCTGTGCGAATCGCATCCCCGACGGCCATGACAGTGCAGCGCTCCCGGTCAGCGGGACTGACCGGGGCGCTGCAGGGAGAAAGACGCCGTGAGCGCTCCGGGGAGGAGCGGGGACCCGGAGCGCTAGGCGTAACAGTAACATATTTGCCAGGTTGAGTCCATCGAGTTTAACCTGAAACCCTACTGTGTTTATCCAGAGGAAGACAATGCCCCTCTTGATGCCAATTGCCCTATGACAGATGAAAAACTGCTTCCCGACTCCAATATGGCAATCAGGATAAATCCCTGGATCAACATTCTATTCACATAAATCTACTATCCATAACCTGTAATATTGTATTTTTCCAGAAAAACATCCAGACTTCCTTGAACTTGTTTATTGAGTCAGACATCAGAACATCATGTGGCAGAGAGTTTCATAGTCTCACTGCTCTTACAGTAAAGAATCTCCATCTGTGGTGATAGTGAAACCTTCCTTTCTCTAGACGTAGGGGATGCCCCCTTGTCGTGGTTACCGGCCTAGGTATAAAAAGATCACTAGAAAGATCTCTGGACTGTCCCTTCATATATTTGTAGATTGTGATCAAATCACCCCTAAGACGTCCTTTCTCCAAACTAAATAACCCCCAGCTTGATAACCTGTCTTAGTAATTGGTACTTTCGTAATTCATTTTATGTCAATCTAAATCCACCCAACACCATAAATGTCTGTTCTAATTCCGCCTTTATCAAAATGAACGAGTATTAAAAAATATCAATTCACTAAAACCAACCGAAACCTACAGAGAATATTTAAATAAAAAATGTAGCGAGTAAGAAAAAAGAGTAAAAGGTAAAATATAAAGTGCAAACTTGTTGGACATGTATATTATAAATGAGTTTGGAAACATACACCGTATATTTAGACGGAAAATGGAATGTACTTCTAATTGTTTCCTTATTGCAATCATGTAGACCTGTTCCTTAAAAAAAGGAAAACAGAAAATGACATTGTGAAACCAGATGATCAATCAAAGAAAGTAAAGAAGCTAAAGCTTTTATCTGAGAACAAGTAGGAAAGTCTACAGCCTTGTAATTTGTATTTGGCCGAGGAGGGTGATGACCTCAGGAGATCGCGCAAATTTTCTACAAATCATTAATCAACAAGACTTTATATCCCAAACCGAAGAACAAGAGTGTGCCAAATTAAAAAATAATTTATCTTTTTTTTTGTTTGTTTTTTACATTCTATTTTTGGTGATCCCAGTTAAAGCCTAACAAACTTGGACACACATAGATTAAACCTCAAATTTTTGAAGTTGTTCTATTTTTAAATTCTTAGACCTTTATCATCAAGCCAGGAGTACAAATATGTAGCAGTGCATAAATAAAGTCAATTGAGCATGTAAAAGTTGTTATACTACTCCACTACAGACATACTTTTTGCACTCAAGCTATATTAAACAAGTAGATGCATGCTTCAAAGCGTATCTGTCATATCACAGAAAAAAATAAATACTTATTTCTGTTACTCACTAGGTCATGCAGATGCTTTTTGTGATTTTATATGTGTCTAGCTTCTGTATTTGGCTTACAAATCCTTCTGTTCTGCTGCTCACTCATTATGACACTCACTGCTCAGGTAGGGGCATGTTCCAGGCAAGCACTGTCCCCGCCCTTACTCACCATGCATTCACTTCCTCCCTGAGTCTGCTCTGCTGGGCCTCTTCATCCAATCACTGCTGGCTGCTCTGTAACCCCTTCCTCTTTGTTTTCATGCTCCAGTCTGATAGACAGGACAGTAGTGAGTGCTAGTCCCACAATCACTTGAACTTTTTCCCAGCCTGTGCTTCAGCTGGGACAAAGATGCTGCTGCAGCCAGACAGGAAAATACTCTGGATTGTATGGGGACCCCTAGTGGTCTCATTTATAAGCCATTATTTCTAAAAAGAGGAAATCATATATATATATATATATATATATATATATATATATATTATTTTTTTTTTTTAATTAAGTATATCAAATATCAAATATTAGGAGTATATTACTATGTACAACATATTCAATTTTTTTTCATTCTGGCAGTGCCCATTAAATTTTTCCCATAAACTGAAAAATATGCTTATAAGATACATAACGTACATAGATGTAGGTGTAGATGTTTACCTTTAGTAGTTAGAGTCTAGTGCAAGAGTAAAATTCTATTAGAGCTTTTAGCAGCCTGTAGGGGTGTGTGAGGCAAATATCTCTTAACTTAGCGCTCATATTTTCTAAAGCCACATTTACAATTTATCTCAGCTTTTTTCCCTCTGATTCCATTTCCCTCAGAGGATCCAATTTTCATTTTGGCTGCTGCACAGGCCAATGCTGGCTGTAATCTTTTTTTTTTTTCTTTTTGCATGGGAAACCTTGAGTAAATTTAATTTACTAGTGTGATTCTCATATCCTGTTTCAATCAAGTGTAAAACTGAACAGTAATGGGACCTTGCTCAGGAATTCTCCAAAAATCATAAGAAGCGTTATTTCCAATCCAGGTCAAACTCTCAATGTATTCATCTTATGTACAAAAAAATCAATCAACCATCAGCCACAAAGAGACATGCATCTGATGCTTTTTTGCTCATCTTAAAGCGTTTGGGGCTACAAAAATGAATAAACCAGCTGAAAAGCTTCAGTGCTGACTCAAAATATTCCGAATTGATAGGGGAATGGTAGTGCCCCAATCTCTAGCTAAAAGCTTGAGTCTCATCGTTATTCTTAGGGCGTAGAGGATTAGAAGAGAAAGCTATATCTCATACTTGATGGCTCCTGTAGCTGTTCCCTGACACATCACAGGTGGCTGATTTTAGTTTCATGTGCGTAATAGACAAGACATGTCTAATATGGTAGCTAAACAATAGTTTGTAGTTTATAGACAACACATAAAGCATTCATAATGTATTTATTTAGTAACTGCCCAATGTAGGCACTGAGCACAAGTCTGAGGAACAAGGACTGAGGAAGAAAAAAAGGGACTTACAGAACTATTCCCATGCTTTGTAGTTACAGATGGAAGTTGTCAAGACTTCTGATATGTGTCCTAAGGTCTGACATAGACTTTCCATATAAACCCACTTAGAGTTCCTATTGAAATATATTAACAATTTCTCAAACCATTAATTCATTATGTGGTTTCTTTAGGATAAGGTCAGTCCCATGGTACTACTACCACATGTGGACAAAAACAAGCCCAGATATGCTCAGCAATGGCTACAAGTGTTTGTAAAACTGCTGTATTACCGGAAATATACTATGGCTATTGGGCACCTCTTGTAGATAGGGTTTTGTTGACATGCTGTAGATTCACCGAAGAACCTTACCCTAAAATTTTAGTTTACAGTGAGAGGTTGGTCAGGTTCTACATGTTTCTAGCTTCTTGTTGTTTGAAACAGTTGTAATGTTTTCTGCCAACTTGGTGCCCATTTAAAATAAATAAATAAATAACTGTCGACATCTTATAGAGATGTGAATAGTTTTAATCGGTCAGGGTCTGAATGTTCAGATTGTGACCGATAGCAAGAACTAACTGAGGGAAGTGCAAGCTCAGTGAGACAAACTTACAATGTAAGTCTATGAGTTTGTCTTGGTCAGCCACGGTTTTCTCCCTGCTTGTTCTAACAATTGGTTCGGGTCTGGGCACTCAAACCCTGATTGATCAACACTTTTGACATGTTTTTAGGACAAGTACACTTAAAGGGGTACTCTGCCCCTTGACATCTTATTTCCCATTCAAAGGAAAGGGGATAAGATGTCTGATCATGGGGGTCCTGCAGCGATCTCAGCTGTGGCACCCCAGACATCCGATGCACGGAGCGATGCAGGGTGGAGGCTCGTGACATCAGGTTCACGCCCTGCTTGTGACATCCTAGCCATGCCCCCTCAATGCAAGTCACTCCGTCATGCCCCTCCCATAGACTGGCATTGAGGGGGCATGGCCATGATGTCACGATAGGGAAGTTTGCTACGACATCACGAGCGTTCGGTGTTGCACCCGATGCTCTAACCAAATGCCGGGTATAGCAGGGAGATTGCGGGGATCCCCAGCGGTAGGACCCCCATGATCAGACATCTTATCCCCTATCCTTTGGATAGGGGATAATATGTCTAGAGGTGGAGTACTCCTTTAACAAAACATGTTGATGTCCTCAACTTATCTATGCTTAGCCAAAGCAAAAATTTATAGATTATGTCTCCTTTTCCATGTGACATGAACAATGAAAATGAAAGAATATATATATATATATATATATATATATATATACATATATATATATATATTTATGAATTTTTTTCATAATAATATGGTGAACCTATTTCTTTTTCTTTTTTTTTTTTTTTACAAAAAGAAATGTATACAGGTAATGATAAATCGTATGCATAAAATTCCATTCAAACCTTAGTTAGCAGTAATGTAAAGTTCTGAGTTTACCCAACAATATTTTAAGATTTTCATCACCCTGAATTTTAATACCGGAGACCCAAACCTTGTAGCTTAACATAGGTACCAAATCTAACTCCATTTGACCTCCTTTTTCATTTAATTCCAAGCAGAGAACATATTAGGTTATTCCACGTCTTGTAAATTTGACCACATCCTATTTTAATACATAGCCTCAAATGTAAAATTACAGGAAAAAAAATTACAAGCACATCTAGCAGAAGTAGACCGGATACTCTATAAAGCTACCAGGACAGACAATTTATATCAAACCATCTTGGGTTTATTCACCTGAAATAACACTGATATATTCACAGTATTCATGAAATAATACACCATACATGCGGTTTCGGGAGTTTTTTTTTTTTATATATAGGTATCGTTTTTTACAGTGAAATGTATTTACCATTACTATACTTTCGTCAGGGATATTTTACTAAGCAGGTTAAAAAAAGACACAGCTCAGCACGCTTGTATCAACTTAAATGGCTGTGTCTGTGAATCCTAAAGGTGCTCATGAGGACCGACGCTTACAGCTGTTCCTCTATGGTGTCTGGGTGGTAATTACCTTAATGATGAATCTATCTGACAATTAAAAGGAATGAACTTTCGATGCAGATTGACATCCTGGGAGAATGAACAGTCTGAAACAAGGCAGGAGTCAGCGATGGAATACTGCTGAGATCGGGATTTTTCTCCCTTTTTTATATGTGCTGTAAAGAAAATTAATAACTTTTACTTGGGTGGCAAATAATGTTATATAAGGCAATCCTATCCTATGAGGAAATCAATCTGTGATTATAGGGGAAAGGATATTACCGGCAACCTTTCGGTGACCCGACAACTGAGCTACTGTATTACAAGCGTAAAAAGTTAAAATAACCGGATTGCCACGTCTCTGCTGGGCTGCTCTACCTTTTGATCTTTGCAGTAAACATCAGGAGTTACAATTAACATTATTACATAGTATATCTGAGAAAAGTCTTTTACTACTTCTTGGTGTTAACCTTTACTTTGGTAGTTTTTGATTTCTTTTAGCTATGCGTCGTGTCGTATCTATGAATATATATATATATATATATATATATATATATATATATATATATATAAACTGTTATTAAAAATATTGGTCATGTTTCTCTAGGGGTTGGAGTCAAAATCTAAATGGATAAATATATAAGAGGGGATTTTATACATTTTTGAGACTGTTCTTTTTTGAATTTTTTTTGACATATTAAGCATTTGTGCTATTTTTTGCAGGTTATCTATTGATAAAAAAAAAAAATAGAGCTACCGTATTTTTCGCCCGATAGGACGCACCGGCATATAAGACGCACCCAATTTTAAAGGTGCAAAATCTAGAAAAAAAAGATTCTGCACCCAAAAGTGATCTTCAACCTGCAGACCTCCAGTTTTGCAACCTATGGAGGTCCGCAGGTTGAAGACCACTGGTATAGGAGGTAGTACTCATGTGTCCCAGCCGCTCCGGACCCGTCACCGCTGCCCTGGATGTTGCTCCATCGCTGTCGCCGCGTCCCTGGGGTGTCCCCGATGCTCTGGACGTCTTCTTCCCCAGGATCCACGCTCTCCGTCGCCGTCATCACGTCGCTGCCATCACGTCGCTACGCACGCCGCTCCTATTGGATGACAGGACGCATGCGTGACGACGTGATGACGTCGAAGGAGAGTGCCGGCTATGCAGGGGATCCCGGCCCGGAGCAGACACCGAGGAGGCAGGTAAGTTCCCTCCCGGTGACCTGTAAGCTGTTCGGGACTCCGCGATTTCACCGCGGCGGTCCCGAACAGCCCAACTGAGCAGTCGGGTTAGTGTCACTTTGGCTTCAGACGCAGCGGTCAGCTTTGATCGCCGCGTCTGAAGGGTTAATACAGGGCATCACCGCGATAAGTGATGTCCTGTATTAGCCGCGGGTCCCGGCCGTTGATGGCCGCAGGGACCGACCCGATAGGTGTGTATTCGCCATATAAGATGCACCAACTTTTCCCCCCCAGTTTTGGGGAAGAAAAAGTGCATCTTATACTGCGAAAAATACGGTAATTTCTTCAAATCTATTAAAGGAAAGCTGTCATCAGTGTCACCAGCATTATCCTGTTGGTTTCGACTCGTAGTGCGGGTGACACTGATTATAACGACACTTACCTACCTCTGATCGGTGGTCCCATTCCTCCGGTGGCAGGCTTGGTGCATGGGCAGAGCTTCAGGAACATGTTGACCTCACCACTGCTGTTTTACACGGCCTGCTCGCAGTAGTGGTGAGGTCAGCATGCTTCTGTCGTGCACCAAGCCCATTGCCAGATTGCAAAAGAAAACCGATGGATGGGACTACGGATCAGGGATAGGTTAGTATCATTATAATCAGTGCCTACTGCACTACCTTCCTGTACAATGAGGTGTCAGGTAAGTGCAGGTGACACTCAGGAATGTTTCCTTTTAATGAAAAAGCAGAGCTTATTTCTTCTAGAAACAGTGCCACACCTGTCCTCAGGTTGTGTGCTGTATAACAAATTGGCTGTGTTCCCTTCAATGGAACTGAGCTGCAATACCACACACGCTTGAGGACAAGTATAATGCTGTTTTTTCAAAAATAAATCTCTGCTGATACCTCTGTCCATGTCAGGATTTGTCCAGAGTAGGGGTAAAATCCCCATAGCAAACCTCTTCTGTACAGTTCCTGACACGGACAGAGGTGTCAGCAGAGAGAACTGTGGTCAGACTGGAAATAACTACACAACCTCCTGTGGAGCATACAGCAGCTGATATGTACATGAAGAATTAAGAGTTTTAATTAGAAGTAATACACAAATCTGTTTAGCTTTTTTGGTATGACTAAGGCTACTCACCGTGGCCAAAACGCGTCACTTGTTCTCCATGTTGGCTGATTGCTGAATAAATTTCCTGTATTTCTTTGATACTGCGCTGGACTTTGCCTTCTTTATCCATTTACTTCAGGAGACCTGGGTCTGGTCTCGTCCGTGCTGCAGTTTAGACGGTAGGGTGAGCTGAACCGATAGGTTTTGGTGAATACTGTTTAACTTTTTGGCACCAGTTGATTTGAAAAACATTTTTATTTCTCCCCAGAGTACCCCTTTAATATTAATCCTAAGCAACATGGAAGCCATGAGTTTGAATCCACACCTAACAGCATCACAATGAAGTCCATTTTTCCTGCTGTCAGTGTACTCCAACACATTATGATGTAATGATACACAAAGCACAGTATTTTCCAACCAGAGTGCCTCCAGCTGTTGCTAAACTACAACTCCCAGCATGCCCGGACAGCCTTTGGCTGTCCGGGCATGCTGAGAGATGTAGTTTTGCAACATATGGAGACACCCTGGTTGGAAAACACTGACATGGCATTTGTGGCTGCACTGTAGACCCGGCCCAGTCTAGATGAATATACAGTACACAGCTCTGCAGATTTTTCTGCTGTCATACGTATAATTAAAGACAATGATTGATGTTTTTACCTTAGATCAGATTTGCTATTTACAAATATTTTCCTTGTTCATAACAAATCCTTTTGAAGAAAAGTACCAGACTGACAGGTAGAAGGTACGCTTTAATGTATCTGTTGTCATTTCATACATTTCAGTGTATGGTACCTAGGATGTAATCTGGCCAGTTCCTTAAAACATCACATGAAATATTTTGATTATCTTTGGGAAATTTGGCATTTACACTGACTACTATAATAAAGTAGATGCATGTGTATATGCAATGTACAGTTGTGAGAACAGAAACGTAGAAACATAGACTGTGTCGGCAGATAAGAACCATTTGGCCCATCTAGTCTGCCCAATAATCTGAATCCTATGAATAGTCCCTGGCCCTATCTCATATGAAGGATAGCCTTATGCTTATCCCATGCATGTTTAAACTTCTTCACTGTATTTGCAGCGACCACTTCTGCAGGAAGACTATTCCATGCATCCACTACTCTCTCAGTAAAGTAATACTTCCTGATATTACTGCACAAATTTTGCCCTATAATATAAAACTATGTCCTCTTGTAGTAGCTTTTTTTGCTTTTAAATATGCTCTCCTCCTTTACCGTGTTGATTCCCTTTATGTATACAAAAGTCTCTATCATATCCCCTCTGTCTCTTCTTTCTTCCAAGCTATACATGTTAAAGTCCTTTAACCTTTCCTGGTAAGTTTTGTCCTGCAATCCATGTTCTAGTTTAGTATCTTCTCCAAACTCTCTCCAAAATTTATATATCCTTCTGGTGATACAGTCTCCAGTACTGAGCACAATAATCCAAGTGAGGCCTCACCGGTGCTCTCTACATTGGCATGAGCACTTGCCTCTCTACTGCTAATACCTCTCCCTTTACACCCATGAGCGCTTTCCTCTCCACTGCTAATACCTCTCCCTATACATCCAAGCATTCTGCTAGCATTTCCTGCTGCTCTATGAAATTGTCTGCCTACCTTTAAGTCTTCTGAAATAAAGACCCCGAAATCCCTTTCCTCACAGGTTAGGACTGTATCACATAGGATCTATTCTGTCCTTGGGGTTTTACGCCCAAGGTGCCTTAGCTTGCACTTATCCACATTAAATATCAGGTTCTTCTTTTTAAAATTTAACTATTTTGGTGCCAGAAGGCCAACATACACCATGTTATTCGGGGTTTATAAAACTTCCAAGTAGTACAAAGCCATAATAGGACATCTGTAGAAGTCTTTTGGTCCCTACTCTACCTTCTTGATCTGCCAAATTTCAAAGGAGTCATATGGAGGTATTTTATTAGATTCTGAATGCCCCAGCACAGCTATATTATGGACAATATCTATGGCTCCAAATGAAAACACCCTACTCAGTGGCTATGCCATCTATGTACAGGAGGCCTTAAAGGGGTATTCCCATTGTGACAGTCATGGCATCTCTACAGGATATGCCATTTATATCTGATAGATATGGGTGCAATCTCTGAGACTCACATCTATGTTGCAAAAGAAAAAATGATTGCTAGGACAATGGTATTTTTCAATTACCTTCCCAGCCTTCACACCATAAGAACAAGAAGATTACGTAGCAATCCTGATAGTATTGATTCCCATTGTTTCACACTATTAGTCAATTCTAATCACTATGGTCAAAATTGAAAATAAAACATTGAATTCCAGAATTCTCGTAGAACTGCAGCAGGTGGACTCATTGGCAGCCAAAGCAGATTATGGATTACGGTTTAATATTTGTGGCTATTGAAAACCAACTGAATAGATGCTAAGCTGTTTATATCCCCCCCACTATAAAAAAAAAAAAAAGGGAATGGCTAAAAAAGAAAATACCAACCAAGCCTGATGTCTAAATGAAGTAATCTCCACAAGAAAAGAAAAGATTATATTTGTTAAACTGTACAAGAAAAAACCCAGTAGATAATATGGCTTTGTTCACAGTATTGCATAAAGGAGATTAAAGACGGGAAACAAGCTGCTTAAACACTGTAAACTAATTAGTCCGAAGAATTGTTTTCCCGAGGTTCATGAGATATAAAATATTGGCACCAGTGCATGAAATACACTCTGCCTCACTGCTTTTTTCAATTTATTTTTCTGTTACTGTCATATGTGCACATAAAAGAGAACAGTCAAAATGAAAAGATGTAAGAGAAGGAGAGCAAAATACGACTTCCTTGATGGCTACCGCACATTGTCATCTCCAGTCTCTTGTGCAAATACAGCATATCTGAGCGATGTGTAGCTTTGTGCTAGTCAGCTGTATACTGAAGGCTGGACATGACTTTCTGGCTCTGGTAAACTGGATCCTGACGATGTTTGCAAGTTTCAGGGATGCCGGTCGCTGGCAGGCAGGAAGCGGCGGTGATCAGGCGCACATCTAATTAGCGCGTCAGCCTTCAGGAATTCATTGGGTTTTTGTTTGTAACTAACAGGCATTTGATAAAGACTTTAATACACCAGACGATCAGTGTCTGCTTTCATATCAAACCTCGCCTATACATGTCTGTGCATTGACACTTCCCTTTAATTGGGTTATCTCAGGCCACCAGTTAAGTTAAACAAACATTTCATGCAAACTTGTGATCTATTGCTATTAAACCTGTATCCCAGGAGGCCCACCATAGATCGTAGCCATGGATGTAGCCTTTTTAACTGATCATGTCGACAAGTCACATGTACAAGTATATATTTTTAACATGTTAATATAACTTTTTTTTTAAAGCCTGCTTCCCATCCAATACATCAATGCACTGAAATGCAGTTTCTGTCATGTATTCATCCACATCACTCTAGTCCTACTCCTGTCTGTTGAAATGACATGCAAGCATTATCCAACCATAGGGCGGCACATGAGCAGTCATGTAGTAGGGAGGAGTAAAAAAAAAACGGTCTAGTGGCTGTCAATCATAGGGGGTAAGCATAAGAAGCAAGCAGCCACTTAAACAGTGAATAAGAGGAAATGGGCAGGCTAACCCTGAGCTCTTGCCATGCTAGGGTACATCTCCTGGGCAGTTAAGCTTCATTTATATATTAACAAAAAGACATATCTTGGTGCTGGAAAGGACTATGGAGTTAAAAAGAAGTATGCCAGTAATCCCGATGAGAAGCCTTATCTTAATATTGATTTTTTTTAACTCCTTTTTAGCTGGTGACAGATCTGTCAGCCCTAATATTTTGCTGTACTTCCTGCTCTGTCTATGAACTTGTGCTGCCTGCCGAGACCAGTTTGCCCTCTCTGACCATGGATGTAGCTGCTATCCCAAGAGCTCAGCCAGTACCTGGACTCTTCTCTGCTTGTCCTTTCTGACACCAGCATCTCTTGGCTCACTAAACCCGCCATCAACTATACTGGAACTAATGCCAGACTTAGCGACCTGGTAGTGCCCTGTGAAGACCAGATCCTTATAGGAGAGGGTTAAACAGTGCCCACCATTAACCAGTCTTTTAAAGGGGTACTACCGTGGAAAACTTTTTTTTTTTTTAAATCAACTGGTGCCAGAAAGTTAAACAGATTTGTAAATTACTTCTATTTAAAAATCTTAATCCTTCCAGTACTTTTTAGGGGCTATATACTACAGAGGAAATGCTTATCTTTTTAGAGTTCTCTGATGTCATGACCACAGTGCTCTCTACTGACCTCTGCTGTCCATTTTAAGAACTGTCCAGAACAGGAGAAACTCCTCATAGCAAGCATATGCTGCTCCGGACAGTACCTAAAATAGACAGCAGAGGTCAGCAGAGAGCATTGTGGTCATGACATCAGAGAAATCTAAAATGATAAGCATTTCCTCTGTAGTATATAGCCCCTAAAAAGTACTGGAAGGATTAAGATTTTTAAATAGAAGTCATTTACAAATCTGTTTAACTTTCTGGCACCAGTTGATTTAAAAAAAAAATTGTTTTCCATGGTAGTACCCCTTTAAAAGCTAGGGGAAAACAATCTTTAGGTACTGTGATGTCAACCAATAGTGGCTATGAGCTAGCCAAGATAAATCAAAATCCACAGCAGGGCCCTACACTGGTACTCTTCTCACCTTACTACCAGAGCTGTTAAATGGGCACTATCATTAAAACAAATTTTTGCTATTGCACTCCTTATTGTAAATAAAGAATCTTTCTAATGTACTTTGTTTAAAAAAAAAAAAAAAAAGTTTTCCCTGTTTCATTTGTGTTTAAAAAGCTGCCACTAGGTGTCTCCTACTTGTCCAGAGCACATTTTCCCCTATCTCTTGCACAGACTTTGGACTCCTTCTGGCCTGGCAGAAGTCCAAAAATTAGAAAGTGCAGTCAGTCTGGAGCGCGTGGGAGGGGCAGCCTTAGCCAATCATAGCTCATCTGACACTGAACTGCTGTGGGCTTTGTGTAGCAGAGTGAGGGAGGACGTTCTCCCCTGTATGGCTTCAGACAATGTCACGCCTGCTGGGTAATGCCCTTTCCCAGTTTGTGAATCTGACTGAGACTGAGCAGCTGAGCAGAGAATACAGAGCAATATCAAGGTAGAAAACTAAAAGAATAAAGGCAGGGGTGGTTTATCATGATGAAGGCAGTGATCTGGGAGAATTATAAAAAGTGGGACAACTTTTGGACAGGAGCAGTTTGAAGGATGAGCAACGGGCTCATTGTTAAAGGCACAGTCCCATCCCCCATCCTCTGAGTAATCCATTGCCTTCTATGGTCAGTATTTAACTCTTGTATTGGAAGACTTTAAAGCATTGGCCTCAAACTGTGGCCCTTCAGATGTGGCAAATCTTCAACTCCCAGCATGCCCGGACACCCGTTGGCTGTCCGGGGATGCTGGGAGTTGAAGTTTTGCAACATCTGAAGGGCCACAGTTTGAGACCACTGCCTTCTGTATTTGTTCACATTCAAGACCTAATTGATAGAAATAGATCTGCCCTTGATTCTGTTCAGCATGCTCTGTGTTATGTCTTGCAGTCCAGATGGTTGAAAAATCATTAGTCCATTTCCATCTCTGCTTGGCTTGCCGGCAGTATGCTCTAGCTCATATTTATACATTGATCTATCATCGTTAGAATGCCTTCATTGTTTTCATATGACACTTGCACATATCTCCGTGAAGTGTTTAATAAAATATTCGCGCTCCTTGTGCTCAGATGAGGGTTTTCAATTGTACCTCCAGTTTAGAATAAAGTGATTTGATTTTGTAAAGATCAGAACATTAGCCAGAAGTGACATGTGTTGTTACTTAACAATAATAAAGAAGGAACAAAGAATTCATCATCTTCCAATCTGCAAACCATTAAAAGACTCTTGGAAATCCTTAAGGTCATTCAAATCAGAAAGTGCCTTACTTGCCTATATGGGACGGGCTGGCATTTTCTGCAGGTGCTGTCATGGATATAAGTATCCTGTTGCTGTACCTTTTCGGTACATCAGCAGCATTATAGACTGGGCTTACATTTTGTGTTTCATGATCTGTCCAAAAGGTATTTATTAAAGCCTCTATAGATCAGGAATTATCTCTTGCAAACTTGGACATCAGTATAGAAGAAGACTATAGAACATTACTAAGGTATTCCTTTGATACCCCAAAACTGCACGTCTACATATAACACAGAGCTCTAAAGCTGCTTATACACTGTAGATGACTATTGGCATTCCTTCAACTGACAGCTATTCCTCCTGACTCCATATATACTCTGATTAGCGAAGTGTATATGTGTTTTCAATGAGGAGATTGGAATAAGTCCCTGCCAGACTCCTCTGGCAGTGCCTTATCTCATATGGCAACAGAGGATCGGGCATATTGTAATTCAACAAACCTAATGCTCCTTTTCCTTGGAGGAAGATCTTTGGACCCCCATTGACAGAAAAATTGTTGGTGCCAGTCTCAACAAAATGTTGTTTTTTCTATCTTCAACAGACTTCACTTCTAAAAATAGAAGAGCATAGAGTGAAAGCACATTTCCAAGGATGGAGATCAACTTCCTCCATCTTCTACTGTACATTACCCATCAACTATTAAGATTTTTGTATTTCTTAAAGGAGTATTATGCTTAAAAAAAATAAAAATAAAATTCCATAGGACAGGCTGTGTCATTACCCGTCCCTAGAGATGCTTCTCGGCCAAATCGTTCTAGCTGTTTTCCCGCCGCAGACAGCGGTCATTTCGCTTACTTCCGTGTACTGTATGTGGGCCTGTGACGTCAGGAATGACGTCCCCCATGAGGCATTGCTCCTCTTCTTCAGCTCCCAAGCCCTCCCTCTCACTCCCCACCCCTCCCAGTATGCCCTCCGCTGCCTCCCCTGTGCCGAACCCCACCTGGAGCCACTATACAATGCAAGCTCCTCCCCCTCTGCCCAGCTCCAATAAGCTCATCATCGCTGCACCTGGCTCACACTGGGGAATATGAATATTCATATGTGGGAGTCACCGACTTGTGGGTGTGGGGACCGCATACAGCTAGGAGGATCCTGAGCATGATGACGATTTGTTCCCAAGATGGCCGCGGATGGCCCGATAATAGGGAACGAAAGTCATAATTCACTGTGAGCGGCTGCAGTTGTGGTTTCAGCGAAAGGCAGGGATGGCTTCATGCAACGCAACAGAGGCAATTTACTATCTTATATAAGTTAGGGAATGCTTGCAAATAGCAGTAAAATGTTTTTCTTCGGAAAACTCCTTTAAATTGGGTGTTAAAGGGGTATTCCAGCCAAAGAGATCTTATCCCCTATTCAAAGGATTGGGGACAATATGTCTGATCGCAGGGGGCCCACAGCTGGGACCCCTTACAATCCCCGTGCAGCAAGAACATTCTATGAAGGCTGCTGCTCCAGTCTCGAAAACCTCTGTATTTTTCAGGATGGCACGCTTCCTCATGCCAAAATGTCATCACAAGAGGAAGAAGAGGACTACAATGGGGAATGAAAGACTTGAAAGCAACAATGGGAAGAGTGAAGGAGGTCGGTATATAGGAGTCTTTCTTTTGCTTTATCAGGAAATGAGGGATGTTTTGTTATCTCTCAGCACTCTAGCACACCATTTATAGTCATGCGTTGGTTTACACTTTAGTCAGCAGACATATCTGTGACCATCTTGAATGGGTTCCAGGATTTTCTGCCATTTTATAATGTGCCAGAATAACAAAAGCTCTTATTATTATTTATAGAAGAAAATATACTTTCACATTCAGCCAGAGATTTAACTTATGGCTGCACTAAAACTCAAAATGCCATAAACTATGAAGAAATATTATGCATGACACAAACTGGGGTATTTTATGGTATGTAGCGTGTTTTACTATAGCTGTATTGTCAAGATCTTGTCACAGGCCTCTGATGGTGAATAAACAATGAACTATAACAGACATATTGTACGCCTTGACGCGAGCAGGCTTTTATGCTAATTCAGCTCACAGTCTACACTGGAAACTAGCGCTTTTCATCTTCATGGTGGATAGTTTTGTTGTACTTTTGGTGTTTTGTTTAAAATAATTTAGCGCTTAGTAGCCATAAACCTCGTTTTCAATGGTTAATATTTAGTTCATGAACCCAATATGAAAAGAAAAGCGCCTTGCTTGGTATTTATTTTGCAGTTGTAATGAGTTTATTACGCTGAGATGGAGGAAGACTGGAATATAGAATCATTGAAGCTGTTGTTATATAAATATAACATTCAGTAAAGTTTGTTATACTAAAAATTGGAATGTGTGGCTGGAATTACTGTACTCATGAAATGACTGTTTCTGAATTAAAGGGATACTCCTGTTTTAGGCATTTATGCCTAGATGTGGTTGCATGGCTGTTTTAGTAATGCTCATAGAAGTGAATGTACAAAGCCAAACACACATGTGGCAACCTTTCCATTTATGTGACAACCGGCGGCCACTTCATGCAGGGCTTAGGGGACCCCCATACTGAGCATGGGTGGTAATACCATTATAATGAAATCCCTTGTCTTATTTTGTGTATTTATATTACTTCCAATTTATATAACACCACCATATTCTGCAGTATTGTACATTTACATTTTGTTTAATTCCAAAGAGATTCCAAGCCTGAAGTCTAACTATACGATGTGCAGACTGCAGTTGCACCTAGGCTTTGGTGCCTGAGGGAGCCCCAGGGAACCTCTACCACGTAAGAGGACACCAGTACTATAAAAAGCACATGGTTGATTGTGGGCCTTGTTAGAGTTCTGTCTGGTTCAGAAGAGCTCCATTGATCCTATTCAATTGATTGATAGTTCCCCCATCCAGCCTGCATAACTGGGCATCAGTCCATGCCACAACTGTCAGTTGTGGCATCAATACTGAGCCAGATCACCAGACATATGTGACGGCACCATTATTGATTTGCGCTGGGGTCCAGGAGTTCCAAGTTTCCCCTATGTCTGGGACAATTAGTTCTTGGATTATAGTAATATGAAGGAGCCTATGAGGAAACCCACAGATGCAGAGAATGTTTCTTGAATCTTGTTTGTCTTTTAATATATCTCAGTTAAGTATGGTTTGGTTTTGGTATCAATTTTCACCCATGGCCCTTTCTGTTAAAATTATTGAGGCTGCTCTGTAAAATACTCAGCTATTGTTCCTGCGTCTCATCATATTGGCTTAGGATTTACGGCAATTCAGTTTCATCGTTTTTTTTCTAGCAGTGATTTATAAGACCGGCGCTATATGTTTTATGTCTCTGGATTGGAGCACTGCAGAAAATGTAATAAAAAAATAATGACATGTTGGTAAAAAAATGACAGGCTCATACTTTGCTACCTACTGTTGCGGAGTTTAACGCGAGCGCTTTTGCTGTGGCTACATTATATTGTGACATATGTAATGGAAAGCTTAGTAATGCTAGGTGATCTATAGCCTGGAAGATACATATTTTGTAATTCAGCGTGTCAATAAAAGCTCCCATCACATTTCATTAATAAAACGCTGACTAATGAAATACGAGGCACTCCACTTTGGAAAGCAAATGAAGGAGGCAAACAACTTCTCGCTTTTCCCCAAAAATAATTAGCTACTGAGGGACTTTTATAGATTCTATAAGGAAAGCTGCAGAATCCAGCCTGCTATATAAAAATTGATCAAAGCTTGTTGGTGAAATAACCATATATATTCCCACAATAATATTTTTACAGCTTTTTGTGCTGTATACATTTTCTTTACAATTTTATTTTCCAAATATTATACATAGAATTTATGAGTTGTTTGAGCTTAACAAATGTAATGCAGTCCTGAGCTGAATACGTTATTTTATGATGCCATATTTCTCTTTTCCAAACATCTGTGCAGATGCGGTATCTCCTGAAATTCACAGAACCTTTCATGGCTAATCCTGCATGCTGACCCTTGGAATGAAACCCTGATTAGACTTTGTTGTTACTCATTATGTAGCATTAGCTGAACAGATCAATGTGAGAAGTCTTTTCCAGTAGAGGAGGGGTTAATTAGACCTAGCAAGCAATTACTAGCATGTTATGATCATCTAAAATAGCAATGTAAATCCTCTGTGTATGATTTCTTTCCTTTCATGGCAGACCCTTCTACATTCTGGCACCAAAAAATAGGTTAAACTAAATTAGTTGGGTAGCGGTATTTCCAAGCAATTATCGTGCTTTTTTTTGCCAGTCTTCGGATAAATGGCGGACAGACACAGTCCTGGCATCAGATAAGTTCACTATATGGCTAGCCTTGTAAACATACATCTATGCTACATTTTTTTTGTAAAATAGGGGGCGCTTTTGAAGTAGAGCTAAATATTTGCAGGCCCAAGGGGTTGGACCTAAACAATGTTTATCACCTATCCATAGAATGATTGGTGGGGGTCCACCCAGTAACACCCCCCCCGATAATGAGAGTCCCCCATTTGAATGGAGCAGGGGTCATGTGTGCATGGTACCACTCCACTGTCTATGAAACAGAGGGAGATAGTCAAGTACAGTACTCAGAACCCCATTTCTTTTGGATAGCAGAGATTCCACCAGTCAGACCCACTGGGATCATAACCGACGGTATATTTTAACAGTATTGTAAGCTGTCATGGTATTGTTACAGATAGATTTTTCATTAAAGTAGATTATTTGAGCAGTAATCTTCTGAAATGTGCTAAACCTTCTGCTACTCTTGGGTCACATAATCAGGGCAGAGCCTTCTGGTGATCTTCTGGTGGGCGAGTCCAACTTTTTTAATAAACTAAATCACTTTTCTAGTAGGGATATTTTGGTAAAAAGAGAGATCAGGGGCAGTAGCATTGTGATGGACTTCAATACAGCTCCTCTAGTGTATCGAGTGCATACACTAAAAAAAAAAAAAGAAAAAAAAAAGCTTTGGGGAGTGTTTCAGTATCAAACCTATTCAAAACTTGTAAGGCATTGTTTACATTCAGCTACAAATGCTTGACATCCACACATTCTACAAATGCTGCATACTGCAACCCATTTTGGTTGCCAGTACTGTACTTGAGGTTTTGAAAAGCACCCAAAATTCATAACAAATACTCCACTTGAAAATATGGTCCAGTGTGACTATTAATGAACAAAAGTCAAATAACGCATGGTCTTAAATAACAGAGCATAATTCTAATAAATATAGGGCACAAGCCTAATAAATATAGGACACAATCCTAATAAATATAGGGCACAATCAAAATGAGCATAGGGCACAGTCCTAATAAATATAAGGAACAATCCTAATTAAAGGGGTTATCCACCATAAGAGGATTCTAGTAGGTACCTGGCAGACAGTAATGGACATGCTTAGGAAGGATCTGCTCTTGTCTTGGGGCTAAATGGCTATGTTGTGAAATTACCATAATACTGTGGCTAGCTGTTTGTGAACTGGCATTTCCTGTTTGACTTTTCTTTTTTTGACTACAAATCCCACAATTCCATCTTCCTCCTTCCCACACATCAGCCACCCCACCCATTGAAACATAAATGAGCTGCATCCATTTAAATCAGTGTGGTTTTTAATCAGGGTGCCTACAGCTGTTGCAGATTGATCTCTCTCTTACCAAGCGATCGCTCCATCCATTGAAGACATGCTCCCTGTCATCAGCTGACTAGTGAGTCAGGTCTTGGCCGCATTGCAAGCTGGGAAAAATCTGAGACAACAGTAATTTTGTATGCTGATAAAATTAAATATTGGAGTGAAAATCACAGAAGAATTGTGAGAAAACCGTCACACACAGGTACAGACACTATATTATGAACTATACTAACTTTATAGCCCCTGTAGCATAGTCAAATAAAAAGAAAAATGCCCCTTTAACATAGGACACAATCCAAATAAACATAGTGACCAATCCTAATAAACATAGTGAACAATTCTAATAAACATAGTGAAGAATCCTAATAAACATAGTGCACAATTCTAATAAATATAGGGCATAATTGTAATTAACATAGGGCATGATCCAAATAAATATAAGGCACAATACTAATAAATATGGGGTAAAATCCTAATAAACATAGGGCACAATCCTAATAACATAGGGTGCAATCCTAATTACCAATAAACAAGGTATTAACAGGCTATATAAGTTATTGCACCTTTTGACAGATTTATATTTCCATCTAAATATCCTATTTATTTTTAATTTTTTATTCTACTTAACTTTTGTGTATTTGGTTAAATCTCTGTAGCTTTCCATAGAAACAAAACAACAACAACAAAACAAAAGTTTTCAGGATATGTTAAGCTATTTAATTCATTCCAACTCCACATGTTACTTAGAGAGGTAACACCTCTGAACTTACTCTAAGTAATTGCTGGGAACGGTGCCCAAAGCTCAGCTTGCCTCATTTCTCTTGCACTTAGGAAAGGGCTAATTATTTAGAATGAGTAAAAATTGCCCTTGTAAATTTTTATGGGAGTGAAGTGTGTTTGTGCGGTTTTACTGGTCTGTATGGTGAAAGCTGTCATACCCCAGATAATCCGAATTATAGTATAAACATAGTAAATGGGAAACAGATAATGCTTTCATAGAAACATACTCCAAGGTATAGACCTTGGCCACATACTATCTTGCAAAATTTGACGTTTTGGTACTTACCTAATAATGATCCTTTGTGTAGGGAGTGTGGTATTAGAAGGTTTTTTTTCTTATAGAAAGGTTAATGAGCTAGACATTTTTTGCCTAAAGGTTCAAGTATTGTGTGCGGGTTGGTGTTTTGATCCATACCGTCAATATTTCAATACAAATATGTCCTACATAAAAAGATAAGACTCTGGTTCTCAACGTTGAAGCATTGGTTGTTTGTTAAATTTGTTTCCAGGTATGCGGGAAAGGCATGGTTAGAGCAACACAACCTTTGTGTCCCTTCTATAAATGTTTCATAGATGCCCTAAGGGTGGCACCACATATGTCCAGACTTTGAGCCAGATGACCATGCAAAACTGATACCACACCTAAAATGCATAAGTTGTGTATAGTACAAAGCCCTAGTTATTTCTGCAGGCTGGACAGAGGAACACTGCAAGGTGTGTTCCCCAATCCGGCCTGTCTGAGGATTTGGCATTCCAATTGAGGTGGGATCAGTTCGATTGTCAGTTTCTCTCTGGCGCTTCTCTACAGCGCCAGAGGTAAACGGAGCCAAATCGGTGAATATTCATGTATTGTATGAGGTAAAGGGAGTCTAGTATTGTGTCTTATCTCCCAGCAAACAAAAGGGGCCTCAACTCCCCACAAACTTTTTAATCTTCTTGATGGTTAACCTCTTAAGGACCAAGGACGTATGAGTACGTCCTTGGTCCCGCTCCCGTGATATAACGCGGGGTCCCACGGTGACCCCACATCATATCACGGTGGGCCCGGCGTCATAGTGAAGCCGGGACCCGCCGCTAATAGCGCATGGCACTGATCGCGGTGCCGCGTGCTATTAACCCTTTAGCCACGCGCTCAAAGCTGAGCCACGCGGCTGAAAGTGAAAGTAAAAAGTGACAGTTAGCTCAGTGGGCTGTTCGGGATAGCCGCGGCGAAATCGCGGCATCCTGAACAGCTTACAGGACAGCTGGAGGGTCCCTACCTGCCTCCTCGCTGTCCGATCGCTGAATGACTGCTCAGTGCCTGAGATCCAGGCATGAGCAGTCAAGCGGCAGAATCATCGATCACTGGTTTCCTATGAGAAACCAGTGATCAATGTAAAAGATCAGTGTGTGCAGTGTTATAGTTCCCTATGGGAGCTATAACACTGCAAAAAAAAAAGTGGAAAAAAAAGTGAATAAAGATCATTTAACTCCTCCCCTATTAAAAGTTTGAATCACCCCCCTTTTTTCATTAAAAAAAAAACCAGTGTAAATAAAAATAAACATATATGGTGTTGCCACGTGCGGAAATGTCCGAATTATAAAAATATATTGTTAATTAAACCGCACGGTCAATGGCGTACGCGCAAAAAAAATTCCAAAGTCCAAAATAGTGCATTTTTGGTCACTTTTTATATCATGAAAAAATGAATAAAAAGCGATCAATGAGACCTATCAATGCAAAAATGGTCCGTTAAAAACTTCAGATCACGGCGCAAAAAATTATTCCTCATACCGCCCCATACGCGGAAAAATAAAAAAGTTATAGGGGTCAGAAGATGACAATTTTAAACGTATTAATTTTCCTGCATGAAGTTATGATTTTTTCCAGAAGTACGACAAAATCAAACCTATATAAGTAGGATATCATTTTAATCGTATGAACCTACAGAATAAAGATAAGGTGTCATTTTTACCGAAAAATGTACTATGTAGAAACGGAAGCCCCCAAAAGTAAAAAAACAGCGTTTTTGTTTTTTTCAATTTTGTCTCACAATGATTTTTTTTTCCGTTTCACCGTAGATTTTTGGCCAAAATGACATCATTACAAAGTAGAATTGGTGGCTCAAAAAATAAGCAATCATATGGATTTTTAGGTGAAAAATTGAAAGAGTTATGATTTTTTAAAGGCAAGGAGCAAAAAACAAAAGTGCAAAAACGGAAACCCCCCGGTCCTTATGGGGTTAATAAGATACATGAAGTAAACTTTGAAGCAGATTTTTTTTTTTTTACCTGTGCCTTTATTTTTGAGTTATCCACTATCTCTGAATCTTTTGGTGCCTTATGTGTCTACTGGAGATCTTGATGTGAGTCTGATAGGAGTGAAGAGGGAAACTTATTTTTGTTCTACACATGCTGTAAGACTGAGCAAGTCTCAGAAGTCTGAGTGCCAGGGAGGAGTAACAGTGTAGGACTGGCCAAGATAACTCAAGAAGAAAGGCATCAGTAAGAAAATGACCTGCATTGCTATATACAGTACATCATGTATGGGACTAATGGTCAACAGAATAAAACATTTGTGGGAGTGCTTCTTTAAGAAAGTCAGACTATATATGGTATATATGTTTACTACTTGTATAATTTGTTTTCCCAGTTTTCAAGTATATTTACAGTATGTAAATGACATATTATCTGTTGTAGCTGGTGTGTATGTCAAATTCTGTATACCAGACCCCCCTCCCCCCCTAGAATATCTGATAAGCGTAGGTCTTGTGTTTTAACACAGAAGGTAAACATCTGGCAAAAAAGATATATGAATTTACAACTTGAGAAAGATTTCAGTGTCTGTTGTCTGGTCAGACATCAGGGATGTGCAAATGGTTTTGTCTTTCAAGGATTTGTAGAGATTTAACACCATCAACTTAGAAACCAAATACTTTCTTTGTGCAGAAGAGCGAGATTTTCATAGCGTTCTCTCACTCCGTAACCGAGTTTAACAGAACTGGCTGTTCCCTTTAAACTATTAGATCTATTGATATTGGAGGAGAGAATGATACAGGACTGATTCATGCCTAAAGACTTCAATTTACTTAAGCAAGTTATTAAAACCTGAGTCCGAGTAATTTACCTCTGAACTATTTATGAAGATGCGCTGGTGCAACCAGAAAATGATCATTGGCTTTGTCTCAACAGTAATGACATAATTACCTTTATTTGCATGATATTAAATAGAAGGAAATTAGGGCACTCCAGTGCTAAGTAGCCCATCGCTTCTTGCACTCAGGAAGCACTCTGAATAAAAATGCATTACATTCCCTTATTAGATATTATAATTTTTTTGTCTACATTCTGACAAACAACAGCTTATAGCTTTGTAGTTAAATTCTATAGTCTTTCATAATAATGTTCGTCAACTCAATTGTGTGAGACGACGTTTACTTGTTTTTTCTTTGTTCTAAGTCGTGTTTTGCTGCTGGAAACGTGTTTATTTTTAAGCATTTCAACATGTCATGCATTTTTCCACTAGACCTTAAACAACTTCTTTATGAACATAACAAGCAGTCACTGACATATTGGAAATCATCTGAAAGCTTTTTTCAAAGCATGGTACGCCTATGGTCCATTGACTCAGCTCCCACTACATGACTTTGGTTAATCTTTCACAAAGGAGTGAGTTACATCATAATTTTACCCTTACAGAGTACCTAGAGAACTATGGAGCCAAAATGTAACATTTCTAGTTTTATTGTCTGATAATTCAAAGCTATTATTGAAAAACTTATTGAAAAAAAAAAAAAATTAAAAAAACACTTATTATTCATTTTATGTCCACTGCTTTTGATACAATTACAAGCAAATTGGACAATTAATGACCCATTGTTAAGAATGCTGCCTTTCTTGGATCATAGGTGTTAATCTTTATTATACAGTATCTTCATAGTTTGGAGGCTTTCCCCTGTGTTCTTATAGTACCTGTTTCAATGTCCAAATGAAAACAGGCACTGTTTAAAAAGTTCTTCAGGGCAATACTACCTTACAAAATAGCTGTCCTCCAGAAGAAATTCAGCTGTCTCTTTAGTGTCAACTATAGGCAGTCAAATAGCCACATATAGGTTGCCCAATGGAGACAATGGGCTAGATGTTCTAATACGTAGACCATGTGAACATAAACTAGGTTAGTCAATAGAGAAATGCAGCAAAGGATACCTTGATAGTTGGTAAAGCTGAAGTTGTTATGTTAATCCATTAAAAACAGAATTAAAACAAACCTCCTCCAGATGCATGCAGATTAGTCAACTAGTTTCAAGCCTTGAATATGGGCTCTTCATCCATCACTAACACCCCATATTAGAAGAAACTAACTGTGCAAGTTTGGATTACCAATGAATTGGATGATCTACTCTACTATTATTCAGTAGTGGTGTGCTGTGGTTACACTTTTTTCTTTTTGGTTTATGTGAACATAGACTGAACTATCCAAAAATTTACCAAATTTATCACAGGGGCTCAAGTTGTTTTAATGATTCGGTTCCACTTTACACTGTCTAGTCTAAATATAGACAACCTACAAGTTGGTTTAATTTCAGCCAAAACTGTTCTCTAAACTACTCCACTTTCACACTAATCCACGCCCCTGTTGGCGCATGGTGCAAACAGGCCTACAAAGAGTCTAAAGCGCTTAATAAATGGAATTTAAGGCATGAAATATGGGGCATTTGCAGTAACAGCTGTGTCTGATTCGGGAGGGAAGCTATGCTGTATAAGTATCTTCTAAAATGCTGGTCACTGGAAAACCTCATATGCATGGTTTTCTGTGTGCAGAGGGTATTTATGGAATAAGCTTTACTAAACTATAAACTGGTGTTATTGTTTGATCTATTAATGTTCAATGAATGGATTAAGCTGACTATAGATTCAATACCATAAACCATACGCCATTGGTCTAATCAAGCCCCACCCCAATCAGTTCATTAAAAAGACACCCTCTTTGTGCAAGTGTGAATCTGAGCTAACCTATGACAGAAAGAAAGTTACACAATATACTATAGACATGTAGTAGTATTAACACAGAACTTTTTGTTACTATGTGTAATGACTCCTGGGCTAGGAACCAAATAAAACTGTTCTCTCTCAATAGACCCCTGGTGGTAGTCTGGGCACTGAAGCATGTAGCCTAAATAGTAACTCTAAGTTTATAATCTTTGTACAGTACGATGGGAGCTCCACAACATGATCATTATTAAGAATTAATTATTACGAGTTTGGAAGCCACAATAATCCAAATTTACAAAGAGCAAGATGTTGGGCTGAAACGCTTGGAGCGATTCCTTGTCTTCTTAGTGAAAATCATCCTTTGTTCTTCCATGTTCACGTTGTAAATATTAAATGTACATTTCCATATGGAAATACAAAGTGCAAGAGCTGCTTATAGGTAACCAGAGATCCCTGCCCGGAGCTGTATTAAAATTTCTTTGCAAAGCGGTGACTTGGAACCTGGAATAGATACTGTCCTAAGTGATGATATGCACATCCGCAGTCACACAGGGATATCTCCTTTGTAAGGTCAGGCTATCTACAATAGAGTACATGGGTTCGCTGACTTACTTTGTATTTTTTTCCCACTGTATCAAAGTTATTTGGAACATAGACTTTGACTGAGCTAACCACTTAGATATGCTACTAAGTAGCCCTCTTTGAATGTTATCAGGCTTCTTGAAAATCCAATTCTTTAGAAGAAGCTTGGGAAATGACCAGCACATCTCAACAGGTTACTGATGCATGCAAATATCCCAGCCTGCGACTAGATTCATTTTAATTTTGCTCTCAAGAAAAAAAATACGGATTGAGGTACAAATCTGCTGATGTTTCACGGCATGAATGAACCGAAGCCATGCTAAACTGCTGGACAAAAGCAGCTGTCTGATGTTAACACTATAGGGGCTTGTAAAGCAGCGTATTTAAACATGATCTCCTGGATCAGATTTCCTTTAAGTAGCTGAAACAAATTAAAAGAATATTGCCTATTCGAGGGTTCGAGATCAGTCAATGCTCTGTGGCTATCCATTCGCTAATTCAAATGAGTTTTTTTTTACCAGCAATTTCAAGGTTACAAATGTAAAAAAAAATTGGCCACTAATAAATGAGGGAATGTTAATGTTCCAGCTCCGGACTCGAGGGATTCCAGTATTGATGGAGTGGAAATAAAGAAATAAATATGAGGAGAGGAAATCATTTCTCCTCCTGACTGTGCTGGCACGTTGGAATTATCATTGCGAAAAGATGTGCTTAGCATTTAGTACACCATCTACCTGACAAGTGAAGAAATGCATGCTCCATTTGCTGAGAAATCTGCGAGGATAGATAAGCAACTTTCGAGTTTTCATCACCAAATACATATTTCTTGTGTTGCTGTAAACAGTAATGTAATCTGTTATTGTCTCCGAGGCGGTGCTCGGGGATAAAGGGGAGCGCGGCGCAGTGAATCGCTGGATGCTGTAATGATGAACGCTATATACATTCAATTATGGTACAATTGGGGGAAATGGATGTGTCTCACTCCCACACCTGACATGGTTAGAAACCATAGGACATTAAGGTACAGATGGTGTCGAACCAAGGTGTGGATAGCCCTCTGCTGAATCCTGCAGGGAAAGTACTGTATGAAAAGTTTCCCCCTTTCCATAGCATAGAGGTTGGTCTTCAAACAGTGAACCTCCCAGATGTTAAAAAAAACTACAACTGGCAGCATGGCCGGACAGTCGTTGGCTTTCCAGACATGCTGATAGTAGTAGTTTTCCAATGTCTGGGAGGTCCACAGTTTGGAGACCAAGGACCTAGAATAACTAGTGTGTCAGTGCATGTCCAACTGCTGAAATAAATGTCCTTTAAACAAATATAACAGAAGTGCGCATGTGGGCCCAGCACACCATTTGTTTTCTGGGAGGCTTCTGTACATTGCTGAGTTTAGTAAGGGTTAAAAGCTCCATAGGGAATAAAAGAAGCGCTAGATGGGGATTGGTTTAGGGCCCATTAGTCAGATCCCAACCAGTCTGCTATTTATCCTCTATGTTGATAATGAGACTACCCCTTTAAGGATACCACTCTTGGCATAGTAAGCACTGAAAGCAGTCAGAAACCTTAATATATCTTTATTGATGATGTAAAGATGTTAACTGTTTATTTGTTTTCCAAAATACACCTCAAATTGAATTTTACATCACCATTCACATTAATGTCCATGTTGAATTATGGTTGGCATGTGCTGTGTGTGTACATTGATGTGGGTGCTAATTGGGATCAATATGCATCCATATGAAAATGGAATGTCTCTCTGATCAAAAAGGAACCTGAAAGCAAATAGGTAACTTGAATCTCTAATGAAATTTATTCTGTAACAGCCTGGCCCACTTGCCAGAGTTGTGCACAGACATTTCCTCAGGAGCTGGCATCTTCTTTGTTTGACACCCACAGCTCAACTGCCAGTGGTGAGCCATGTTGAGTTTCCGCACATGCACCATGATTTGGCATAGCACGTGCAAGGTGTTTGTGATTTCAACACCTTACTTGTCAGATGCACTGTATGTGCGCTGCAAGGGCAGGCGTTGTGTCCCGGGAACATAGCAGACCCTGGCCATATCTCTTTGACACTACTGCCCCCCATAAAATAATTTTTAGTAAAATAAAGTCAAGAACAGCTTCTATAAAGGTATGCCATATGTCCTTACACTAACTTACTATATATTTGGCCATGCTGGTTGTTTTATATGCATAAAATGTGTACCCCCATCTGTCAATTAAATGCACTGTCACCCACTAGGGGCACAACACCACTGTGAGGAATGAAACAGCAGGGCCATCCAAAAGACAGGGGCTTAAGCCCCCTTTTCAGTCAATGTATGTATGTCCCTGTCATCTGCCATGTGCATTTTATAATGCTGGTGTATCCTTATGTGGCAAAAGGGTTTTAAAGCTCCCCTGGCACTATGGGCCAGGGACAATAGCTACCTCTGTAACCCTTATAACTTTGTCCCTACTTGGGATTAAAACATACTAAATCACAATTTATACAATTATAATTTTTAAATGTGTTTATTGAGTACAAAAAAAGAAGGATAAACCTGCCTTGTCCCAGGATCTTGGACCAATAATAGCAAGAAGCTTTAGCCACCAATATGTCACTGATGAGGAGAGGTGCACCATGGGAGTTAGTGTTAGGTCACCACTTTCTGAATGGATTTATGTTTGTGTAGGAGGATACACTGTTGCTGGTTAATGCGTTCAGAGACGCAGTTATATTTATAGACAAAGCATTTTCAGAGGATGAATTTCCCCCTGAGATGTTTTGTCTCTCTAGTACATTTTGTCAGGTTATTTGGATGATCGTCAAACCCCCTCCATTCTTTATTTTATTTACAGTAATGTTGTATATCAAAGCATACAATGTATCTCTCTACACTCTGATTTCTGCTCAGCATGGAGATCTCATTGCTGCCTTTCTTTGCTACCTTTCTTCTCTAATAATAAGCTATTCCTGCCTTTGATTTCCAGATATATATTTTCATCTAATGGATTTCATATTTCTCATAATGTACAGAATTTTATCAGCCTTGTATGGTAGTTCTGTTTAAACAGACTCACAATGGAATCAATAAAAAAGGGTTATGTCAAAGAGGGTAAGCTGGAATTTAGTTCCTACATTGCCTCAAGCAGATAAGTAGTTACCACTTTCAAATCTTTTTCAAGAACATGTAAAAGTATTTTGAGAGAAGCTCTGTCCTTCTTTGATTCTGACAATACCCCCTAGGGCCAATGAATAAATTACAGATTTTCTTTTTTTTTTTTTTTGGTTAATACATGTATTGAATAATTATCATTTTACACACTGTCTTTAAAAAAAAAAAAACTTAAGTAATAGGAGATTCTTGCAAAAATCATCAGGTAAACTGAAAAAACAAATCTAAAAATAAATTTATCCTGAGTAAAAAATAAAATAAAGATCAGTTATTTCTTAACACAACGCTGTTGGAAGAGCTTTTAGTTTCAAGAGTCATATCATACCTTTATATATTATAAGTTGTTGGAGGCTTTATTCCACCCAAAAATTACTTTTACGCAGTCCCATAGTCAAATCCTCATACACCGTGTTGCATGCGAGGTGAGTTTTTTTGAATTGATTCCTACAAAACCTGTCCGGCGTAATCAACATTCATGGAGCATGCGTGGAATCCCTACAAGGGTCGCCACTGGCAGGTGAGTCCTGTGCATTAGTCAGACATGGAATAAGCATGATGTCATGGAAAGAGGTGTAGCGGCCCAGGACACAGTGGGCCCCCAGGCCTCAGCTCTTGGATGGTCTGGGACCACATAAATGTAGCTCTTTTGGGGAGGGGGAATAAAGCCACCAATAACTTATATAATGGTATGAAATTACACCTGACACTGTGTTGGTGCTTTTATGCACTTAAACTACATAACAGATGCCCTTCAATGGACCTTCCTCCCATTAGCAAATAATGCCGTAGGTCTGACCAAATACTATATTCAGCCATTGTATAAGCATTATGGCAAACTTCTTATGATTTTAAATAAGGATTAATAAAGAAAGTTATTTAGAAAGTATGGTGGAACTATTTTATTGATGGTCTGACTTCTGGAGACCTCATGAATCACAGGAATGAATGAAAGAAGAAAATGTCTGTATATTTTCGTGCCATTTCCCAGTCCTAATCATGTATAGGCCCTGCTCCTTAGGGCCCTAATACATAGGCCAATTATTGGCCAAGAAGCCCAATTGTGCCCCATGTAATAAGCCCGGTGATTAGTTTGTCAACTGACTGCATCATTTTATCAGGTTATAAAAAATTTTACAGATAGGTATCCATACAGCCAGACTAAATAGACTCTAATTATCAAATGTCTTACAAAATAGAATCCCTAAAACTAGATTTTTATTTCTATTAAAATAAAAAAATAAATATAAACCAAGACTATAAGGCACATGTCAATAATTCATTACTAAGACCCTAAAGGAGAAACATCAACTTACAACCTCAGGTTTGATCTTCTGAACAAATAATCAAATAAATTACTTAGTGTAATGATCAGATAAAGATTGTATCTCATTCTCTCAGGCATCCCGTTGGAGGTCTAGGTTTGGCCACAGTGATGGGGACCCAATAGCCACTGAAGGATGACTTAGTTTCCACCTTGGATCTTATATGGTCACATAGAGATGCACCAATCCAACACTTCACTGTTTCAATGTAAATGCATGTTCTTCTCCCCAGGGATCAGGAGTGTATTTTTGTATCATAACTCTTTAACATAGTTTACATCATGCTTAGTGTCAACATTTATGTCATTTCAGGCATTTTCCAACTGCTGTGGGAAATTAAGAAAATCTGTTACTTAAAAAAAGCACAACCTAGTAAATAGCTATAAAATCCCATTGGAATCCCATATTATAATTAATAGTCATGTATTTCTCTTTCTCCACAGCGATACGTTGGGATAAAAAATAAGACAGTCTAAAATAAGGAAGTCAGATTGCATTTACTTATCTTTACTGAATGTAGATACAATGTGATGAGTGTTATGTCTGAAAATATTTGGACAGCCATAGAAAATGTCTTTGTAAAATGTCTGTGTGATACAGAACTTTAGATACATTTATAGATTTATTAAGTTTCCTGTGTCAAGTATTCTTATAGGCTCTATGGTACTAATGGAAAATGTCTTTCAATCTGTACACTGAGCCGAATGAAATCATCTAAAAATAGTCTTACGAGGAGCATTAAAAAGAGCCAGAGTAAAGTATGGCTTTCGATATGTGTTCGTGAATAAAAAGTAAAAAAATAAATCCTAAAGTGAACTTTAAAGATTGAATTAGGGAAATGAAAAGCCAAAGTTAATCATGGTTTTCTATATATGTTTGCAAATAAGAAATAAATCTTAAAGTGAACTTTAAAGCAATACTGTTATTATTGGAAACATTATGTTGGGCAGGGAACATAGAGGCAGCCTGCATTCTGATAAAGTTAGCAAATGCAACTTATTTTACATTCCTGGCAACCACACAAGTTATTATGATGAAGAAGATAGTAAAATTTTATTAGGGAATTGCGATGTTATAGTCACGTACAGGAATCTGGACTCTGTGAGGCCGCAATCTGTTTGGTGCAGATTAGATTGGGGTGTGGAGTCTAAGAAATCCCCTGGCTTTAACTCATAACCCCTACAAAGAGGTCTGGGCTTTTCTTCAGAAGGATTCCCAGGTTGCAGTCCCCAGAATTGTTACAGATTGGGGGCAATATTTTTCTAGAAGTAAAGAATGAAGCCAAGGATCAACATCAGAAATGTAATAAAAAGAACTTGGTACTAGGAGAAGCAAAACAGATACCAAGAAAAGAATGCAGCAGGAAAAGGTAGAAGCATAGCCAGAAAGGAGGTTAGAATTGGGGGTCAAAGGGGTACTCCCATGGAAAAAAAAAGTTTTCAAATTAACTGGTGCCAGAAAGTTATTCAGATTTGTAAAATACTTCTATTTAAAAAATCTTAATCCTTTCAGTACTTATCAGCTGTTGTATGCTCCAGAGGAAGTTATGTAGTTCTTTCCATTCTGACCACAGTGCTCTCTGCTGACACCTCTGTCCTTGTCCGGAACTGTCCAGAGCTGAAGAGGTTCCCTATGGTGATTTTCTCCTGCTCTGGACAGCTCCTGACACAGACAAAGGTGAACGCAGAGAGCACTGTGGTCAGACTACACAACTTCCTGTAGAATATACAGTGGCTGATAAGTCCTGGAAGGATTAAGATTTTCAAATGAAGTAATTTACAGATCTGTTTAGCTTTCTGTCACCAATTGATTTGAAAACATTTTTTTTCCACCGGAGTACCCCTTTAAGTCAAAAGACAAACAATTAGGCAATATACAGTGGACAGAGCCAGGGAAGGATACATTTCATCATCAAGTGGTATACTGAATTCAGAGGTCCCTTTAAAAAGACCACAGGGTCTCCATGCTATCTTCAAATACTAGCTCCCTCTACAGACAGATCAGAAGTCCACAGACCATGGCAGAAGCTAGAGCAGATGGTGAAGGTTTCTGATTGACTACCAATATGTTGCTGGTAAGCAGTACGTGGCACTTGAACTAGAAATGAGTAACATGCCACTCATGCGGTGACTTAAAAGTAGCCTCAAGAAGACAACTTCTATATATATATGGAGGTGATCAATAGGGTTACCCACCAAGAACTTGTATTCAGAACTCCTACAACTGATCATTGGGGGACTTTATTTTAGGTTTAATAACATGATTCTATCAGTAAAATGGCCTGGCACATTTATTCAATAGCAAAGTAAAAGAAAAATATTAAAGGAACAAAAACACACATAAAAAATTATTTCACAGTAAGTCTTAGAACATTGTGAAATTTTACCAAAGTGTTCCCTTCCACAAAATACATTAAGGTTTTCTAAAACTGCAGGACCAATAGGTCAAGTAGTACATTAAATGGCTTACTGAGCAGCTGCCCTGGGTGACCCTTTAAGTACTGACAAAACAAAGAGCAGATGACATTTGCCGCCATGTTCTGAGGACATTCAGAAGAGACAAAGTAGAGGGTGCCCGGGGCATAAAAAGGTAAAAAGAGCTAATATCCTAAGTAAATCATCCATGCTATATTGTATTTATAATTCCATTTTCTGGCACTTCTTATTATTTCAACTTTTTGGTGCAATGAAAATGTTGTTTGCAAACATTTCACCACACATAATCTTATTGCTAGAGAGAGTTTCCTAATAGCAGTTCCCATGTGTAAATTCTTGTTAATAAAACAAACCACTCTAAATTAAAAGAGAAATTAGGGTAATTAATCATGAAATTATTTGCTAGCAGGCATTTGTATAATTGAAGTTTAATAGGATATTCTTATTGTAATATGTGCGATAGTCACGTTACAGCAGATTTAGGTAATATTTTGTTACACATGAGACAACTCTTCTGCTGTACAGAGAAAAAAAATGGAAAAAATAACTTCTTACCCAAAGTAAGTGGATACAAATACAGTCTAGGTGGATCTTTTATCCAGCCCGTCTAAGAGATGATATGAATATCTATTTTGTCTCAGTCAAGAATTAACAGTGTGTGGATAGTCACTTGGGTGTGAAAGTTTGTGAGACATTTTGACCTTTCCCTGATACATTTTTTGAATCCTACTGAGTCTAGAGAACATCTGCTGAGGTTCAGAGACAATGGGAAGCAAGGCATTACCTTTTTAAGAGGATTTTTTCTCTTCATTCAGCACTTGCCTACTGGAACCACGCTACACCGAAATACCTGGTTTCAAAGTATAGCCGCATTTAAATGTAATTTAATTCCTCAGCAGCTTGTGAAATAATGTACATAAGTCTTGCTTCTTGACCTCCTACGATAACCTTTGCAGACAGTCAATCCTGACCACAGGGCTCTTCTTAAAGAGTTTTCTGAGCAAAGTCAGGACATGCCTGCTGAATGTATCTCTTTTAATGATTACATGCCCAGCATTGCTAAGTATATCTGTTCTGTTCCAGTTAGCAGCATCACATTTATCTACTGAGCAACAGGTCTGAAAGCTGTAGCAAATGCTGAGTGATACAATGCCATATACTTTCCTGCCATGTCCTTGTACTCTTTCCTTGTACTCTTTCCAGACCGTATATTTGTCTGGGGTTAGAATTATATGTAATCATAAAGGTTTGAACCCATTATAAAGTGATAATTGACACGATGGGTTTTTCTTTCTTTTTACAATTGTCTTATTCAATACTGATAATTCATTAGTCAGAAGAGAAGTTTAAAACAATGAATAATGTTGTGGGGTTACAATCAGCTCTAAGTGTATATTCACACAGTGCACCAAAAACAACGTGGTGTCATGTTAAAAAAAATCTGGGTATCTAAGACCTCATTAGAAGATGGGGAACAACCCAAAAAGAGAAGTGACATGACACATCTTTGAAAGTGTTTATCCTCTAAAGTTCCCACCAATGGAAGGCTACCCAACCCATACTCTTAGAGTACCATCACACTTACTGTGCCGTAGAGAAAGTCACAGTGCAGCACTTGAATACCCAAACATTTTTGTGCCAAGATGTCGGTGTGGCAGATCACTGCCTCTGAAACTTAAGGACCAAGCCCATTTTCACCGTAAGGACCAGAGCAATTTTAGCAAATCTGACCAGAATGAATAACTCTGGGAGGCTTTTACTTTTCATTCTGATTTCAAGATTGTTTTTTTTGTGACATATTCCACTTCAACATAGTGGTGAATTTTCAACGTTACTTTCATCCTTTTTTAGGGAAAAATCCCCAAATTTTATGAAAAAATTGAAAATGTAGCATTTTTTTTACTTTGAAACTCTCTGCTTACAAGGCAAATAGACATACCAAATAAATTATATATTGATTCACATATACAATATGTCCACTTTATGTTTGCACCATAAAGTTGACATGTTTTTACTTTGGGAAGACATCAGAGGGCTTCAAAGTTCAGCAGCAATTTTCCAATTTTTCTAAAAAAATTCTGAATTTTTCAGGGACCAGTTCAGTTTTGAAGTGGATTTGCTGGGCCTTCATATTAGAAATACCCCATAAATGAACCCATTTTAAAAACTTAGCCCCCAAAAGTATCCAAAATGACATTCAGAAAGTGTGTTAACCCTTTAAGTGTTTCATAGGAATAGCAGCAAAATGAAGTAGAACATTCAAAATCTTCATTTTTTACACTCACATGTTCTTGTAGATACAGTTTTTGAAATTTTGTAAGGGTTAAAAGGAGAAAAAGCCCCCCAAAATTTCTCTTGTGTAAGGAAATACCTCATATGTGCATGTAAAGAGTTCAGTCAGTGCAGTAGATTGCTCAGAAGGGAAGGAGCAACAATGGGATTTTGGAGAGTGTTTTTTTCTGAAATGGATTTGGGGGCATGTCACATTTAGGAAGCCCCTATGGTGCCAGAACAGCAAAAAAAAAAAAAAAAAGAAAAAAAAAAAAACATATGGCAACTATTTTGGAAACTACACCCTTCAAGGAACGTAACAAATAGTACAGTGAGCCTTAACACTCCACAGGTGTTTCACGACTTTTCGTTAACGTTGGATGTGCAAATGATTTTTTTTTCCACTAAAATGTTGGTTTTCCCCCAAATTTTACATTTTTACAAGGGGTAGTAGGAGAAAATGCCCCCCAAATTTTTTCCCCATCCCTTCTGAGTATGGAAATACCTCATGTGTGGATGTCAAGTGCTCTGCGGTCACACTACAATGCTCAGAAGAGAAGGAGTCACATTTGGCTTTTGGAAAGAAAATTTTGCTGAAATGGTTTTTGGGGGTATGTCCCATTTAGAAAGCATCTATGGTGCCAGAACAGCAAAAAATAAAAAATAACACATGACATACTATTTTGGAAACTAAACCCCTCAAGGAACGTAACAAGGGGTACAGTGAGCCTTAACACCCCACAGGTGTTTGATAAATGTTCATTAAAGTGGGATGTGAAAAGGAAAATTTTTATTTTTTACACTAAAATGCTGGGGTTACCCCAAATTTTTCATTTTCACATGTGGTAATAGGAGATAATGTCACCGTAAATTTGTAAATACATTTAGTTGGAGTAAGGAAATACCTCATATTAGGAAGTAAATTGCTCTGCAGGTGCACACAAGAGCAGAAAGAGCAGGAGCGCAGTCAGGGTTCTTAAGCCTTTACATGGAGCTAGAACAGCAGGACCCCCCCTCAAGGAGCACTATATGGAGTACACTAAGTTACTAAAGTGGGGTAAAGGGGGCCGTAAAATGATAAAATAGGTTACGCTCCCAGAATGATGACCCAGAGCATAGCCAAAACTAAAAAAATATGCCCACCCCAAACCCTATGCACTGAATAATCATTCTGGGAATGTGATGTGTGTGGCCGTCCCTAACCTGTTGAGTCAAATGCGCACACTGTTCAGGTGGAGAGAGAGCACAGCGCATTTGAGGCAACATGAAAAAAAGTCCCCGATGATAGTGACTCAGTGACCCAGTTTTGGAAAAAATACCCCCCAGAGGTCTTCTCAGGTTTTTTATTTATTTATTTTTTTTTTATGAAAGATTTTTAGGAGCAATTTAGTCCGGCCTGCTCTTTCCCGGTCGCCAAAGATCAGGACCTTTAGGACTTCTTCTTGGAACTGCAGGAATGTCCCTGTGTTTCCAGCGAACTGGGATAGTACAAAAGAGTTGTACATGGCGACCTGTATCAAGAAGAGCACAAATTTTTTGTTCCATACCCATGTTTTCCGCATGGCCATGCATGGCTTGAGGACTTGATCAGAGAGATCAACTCCCCCATGTACTGATTGCAGCCCAGAATACAATCGGGCTTGAGGACGATTCTTGTGGTATCTCGCACAGGGACAGGTGAGCTGCCGTTACCATGAATTGTGGACAGCATAAGGTCATCCCTCTTATCCTTATTCCTGACCAGCAACAGGTTTTCATGGGTAAGGGCACGGGACTCACCCTTGGGCATAGGTGTCTGAACAAAAGTGTGTAGTGTATGTGCTTGGTGTAACATATATATCGGTGTGTGATTATATAAAAAAAAAATGGGGGGGGGCCGAATGCAGTGCCCTGAAACCCTAATAGGTGGACCCTTGAGGACCTATTAGGGGGTCGGGGGGGGGGGGGATTTTTTTTTACTTCTTTTTTTACTTTACAATGAAGCTCACCCTGCACTACACAGCTTTTCTTCAGCCCTGATGGGCACAGATCTCCTCAGAGGGGGGTCCCATGTTTATTATCTCTGCTCTGCCCGCTGATGGAGCTCGGTGGGCAAGCAGAGCTGAGAGAAGGGGACATTTACCCCTCCTCTGCCGGCTGCTATTGGTCAGATGGTCATCCGACCAATAGCAGCGCTCCTGGGGAGGTGAAGGTATCGCCACCTCCCCCTAGCTACAGGAGGTGATTGGCGGTGTATAGTACACTGCGGTTCACCTTCTAATTCTGGGTCATTGGGTCACATGTCAATTCACCAGCGATCTGCAGTGATCGCCAACTTGGGGGGTCTCAGGACCCCCCTGGGCATTGTCACGGGATGCCTGCTGAATGATTTCAGCAGGCATCCTGGTCCGGTCCCTGTCTGGCATGCGGCGGGGACCAAAATTCACACAGGTGTACAGGTACAGCCTGTGTCCTTAACTACCAGGATATCAAGTCGTACCTGTACACCCTGTGTCCTGAAGGGGTTAAGGGTCATACTGTGGGGGTTGGCTACATCCCTTATGACATCACGACCACGCCCCTCAATGCAAGTCTATGGGAGGGGACGTGACGGCCGCCACGCCTCCTCCCATAGACTTGCATTGAGGGGGCGTGCTTGTGATGTAACAAGGGGTGTGGCCAACCCCAGCAGCACGAAAATAGCATTCAGAACATTTACATCCGAACGCTGGCCAGTGGAGTACCCCTTTAAGCCCTTTCTCCAGTTACATAACTAGTGTCTAAAATACATAATGTGGTAAAAGAGATGTCAGTTTTGTTTTGTTTTGTTTTTCCAGAAAATAAGCCTGAATCATGTCTCATTTGACATCTGCCTCAGTGTCTTCAGTTTGTTTTTGTGTCAAAAGTGTCTAATTATTTACATTGATAATTACATTCATATTTTCCTAGCTACACTGTATCTGATATTGTGTAAGATATCAGGTTAACAGAGCTATTCTGTGAATTCATGTATACAAATAAGTGATGTGCACCCAGGTTCAGAGGCTCCTATGTGTCCCATGTGTTTCCTGCTTGTTATAGCCAGTTCCTATTAAGGGAAGGCAATTAGTGGCAGGTTCACCGCAGCTGAGCTGAATCTGCAGAGAAAACCCAAGTTATTCTCAAGTGTTTAATGAGTCTTTCTGTGCCAGCTGTGCCTATCTTTATTAAAAGTACAAAGTGTCTTCACCTGGCATACACAATCTTCATATGCAGTTACATACATACAATACAGAGCGATTGAAAACAAACTGATTAATGTAGATGGGAACAAATCCTGCTTCAATTCTAATCTACGTGAAACAACAGTTACTGTAAAATCCTTAAAGCCAACGCAATCGGTCCTGCTGGTCCAACATGACTCAAATGTAAACCTAATTCATGTATAATCCCTAAGGTGGCATGAGTGGCAAATACAACTCAGCATGTCTTTAGAGATTTATTTAAATAAAAATGTCTCCTTATGTACATGGCATCCTCATATTTTAATAATGGGATCTATCTTTCCAACTTTAAGATGATTGTGCTCTATCACATGCTGCCTGCGGATTAACCTGCATTCTCAATGTGACAGGTTCCCTTCGAATGTCTTTACAAAAATTACATGGTTTTACAGTGGTCTCCAAATTAAGGCCCTCCAGATATGCAAAACTACAACTCCCAGCATGCCCGGACAGCCAACAGTTGGGAATTGTAGTTGCAACATTTATGAGGGCCACAATTTGGAGACCAATGTTTTTCTATACATTCATTTTCTGGTGTTCATTCCTTTCCAAAGCCCCTCATGCACCCCAAACTAAAGGGCTTTGGTAAAATGTCATTATATAAATGAAAAGTTTTTTTTTTCTTTCAAATCTCATTTACAAAAACCTTTATATAATGTGGATAATGACAACATATGTACATTTGTAATAAATATAGGTTAATAAAATGTGAATATTTTTGGGTTAAAAAATACTTCTTACTACTAGGAGTCCCTGACTTTCCAGAACACTATCTGGTCCCTGCAGCTTTTGCTTGTGTGTCTTGGTTGGGACAAAATACAGGAAGGGTAGGTGGGACAAGCTGGGCTCTGTGCAGGCCCCCGTGTTGTCATTCAGCCAGCTGTGTAAGCCAGGGGCATGTCACGGAGCCTCAGTGCAAAGAACAGCCAGTTGTCAGCTTTGAAGAGTGAGGGAAAATGTCCCCACATGAAATGTAAGGGCAAGCAAGAGAATGTCCCTTCCTACTCAGTGAACTGCATGTAGTGTGAGGAATATAAACAAGGCAATTAGGAGCCATAAAAGGATAACATTTAGGATCAGCATTAGTTAAGCAGAATTTTTTTTCCGTTTAAGCTCGTAACAGGTACACTTAAATAAATATGCTCTACAGAAGCTGTTGATGATGTGTTTTCCTTTAGCCCTCTCATGATTTTTATGCTGTCAGAGTAAGACAGGGATTAGGAAGGAAGGAAAGAAGCTGTTTGGCTTGCTGTGCCCAATGTAGTAGTGTACTTTTGCACCATCACAGGAACACAACTGCTCACAGTTATCTCATTGACATGTGACCCATATATAGCATTAGATTGATATTCAAACATTTCCTAATGTGTTTGGTGGAATTGCGTAAAAGGCAGGTGATTTAAGGTAGATTGCATACTTTGGCAGTTCCCATTAGAAAATGTGATATATGTATGTTTATTTTTGCACAGAAGCTAAAGGTACTGTTTAGTATATAGTTGCATTAAGTATTGATAAGCTTCCTAGAAAATCTATCTGCAAAACCTCAGCAAATATGTCTTTAACCTTTGATTCACACATTGATACTGAAGGCATATAAATCACGAGATGAAACACTTGCCTCTCACCTGCATCTTCCTTGTTACGGATTTGATTTTACAGTCAAAATGTCAATAAATCAGATACACTGATATACTTGCTTTGTGACAAGCGTCTATGGAGTCTCATTATTCATACATGTCTGTGCAGTATTACTGAATCAATTTGTGCAGTATCTATTTTACACTCATGGATAGTTCATGCTCCCTCATGAGCAGCAATAGTCAGCACGCAATAATGGAAGACTTCGAGCAGAAATGGATGGAGTAGAGATCTCATTGTTCTATGGCGAGAGATTATTTATTTATTTATTTTAGATGTCTTCTTCTTTATCAATATGTTCAAAGCAGCAGCCCAGCCGCAAAGCAGATACACTGAATCTTTACACATCAATCCTTTTACATTGTAACAGGCATGGTGTTAAATGAGGGGACACAAAGGTCTGATTGGAAGAAAAGAGCCTGGCCTGAATGTAATTGCTCACTGGAGGTAATTCTGTTTTAGACACATGATGACACACAAGGCTAATTTTTGCCTGGCCCTTTGCTAGAGTAAAGCAAAGGCCAGTGTTCCTGCAGTGGTGTTGATGGACTATTTTATTCTCCACTCTGCACCCTGCTTTAGCGTAGAGAAACAGGATTCCTTCACAATGAGTAAATAAATACTCGTTTGATTTATTTTAGTAAGCAGCATTCATAGATTGATAGAGCAATAAATAGTTTACGTTTTGACTCCAAGCAGTACCAATAGCAGTTAAAGAATCATTCCAGCAATTTTCTATTTTAGACAGAATATGCTGACTCTCGAGTAGTATTCTATCAATGTAATATGTTTAATCCCAGCTGAGTTGCAGTGATACATTTTCAACCCATTTATTATGGGCTGCTGTGCCATGTGATCCACATCCAAGGCAGTCCAGGTGTCTTGTTGTGTTCACTGAATGAGTGTTTCCTATGTGGCTAACTTTTTGTGAACTACTGGATTGCATCATCACTGTCTCTTAAATCCCTCCTGACAGGTCTCAGACAACACCTCTCCCTAGCCGGTGCCTCTCTATCCTCTGTATATACCATCAAACATAGAGTGCTGCTAAAGATATAATTTCTGTTTAGAGACCAGGAGTGCAGTTATATAGTAGGTGGACTCCTACAATGATTAGCTGCAGAGTTATACACTACCTAAACTTATAAGACCCAGCTATGCTATCTGTGAGCAGTCATTTACAAAAAGGCAGCCTCACATTGCTGTTTCCTGTCTCCTGCCTATAAGAGCTCAAAGGCAGAAATCTGTCACAGCCAAAAGGCAGGGAAGACAGGCTGAAGCTGCATCACATAAGAATACACTGAGGCAGTGTAAGTTAGTTCTATAACTTGCTGCACTCAGATAGGATTCAAAACACAAGTAACACTCTGTCAAATACCAGATAAATATAATTCTTGTTGAGTTATTGCAGAATAAATTATACATTCGTCTAACAATGCTATTTTAAAATGATGCAATTGAAAAGCTATAAATTCAGTGTTATCATTAATGTTTTTGAAAATGATGATTTAATGATTCATCGGTCATTTTGTAAAATGGCTGCCAGAAATAAATACACAGAAAGGATTGAAAAATTGCTAAATGACAATTACAGCAAAAAAAATTATTTCTATTATAGACATTAAAGGCACATCTAGAGGATAGGTCATAAATATCTAAAAGGATTTGATCTCACTTCAGGGGCTTCTGACTCTTGTCCCACCTGATGAAGTTGCCCTCTCCATATATTTCTATGGGAGTTATAAAAACACCTATGTAAGCATGACCCCTTATTCCCGTAACTTCTATAGGAATTCTTTGAGAGGATATAGCTTGGTGACATCAAATAGCTAAATAAAGACTATATTAGTCCTTTCCAAGCTTTCATATTATTACAGGTAAAACCTGGAAATGGATGGGGATATTTTTTATAACCTTGAAGAACTCCCATTGAGGGTAGGGTCACATATGCCGTATTTTGCTGCGTATTTGCTGCTGCGTATTTTCAATGGAGAGGAAAATACACAGGAGTAAATGCGCATCAAAATATGCTATGTATGACCCTACCCTTACAGTTTTAAAGGAAATGAAATAGTTTACAATAAAGAACAGTTTACAATCTAATTGATCATTTTTTTGTAATGAAAAAAGCTAACATTAAAGAAAAATCCTCCCACGCGTTTCTCCTGGAACAAAACTATTTCAACCCATTTGGGCTAATATATTCCACTGTATATTAAATACCAAATAAACTTTTTATTCACAAGTAACTCATCCTTGACAGTAAGATAAATGTAACTGAGATGACTCAGACAGAACCTTCCTATCCTGACAACAGGGAAAACTCATTTTTTATTGTCCGTTCTGTTATTTCACCTTTTTTTCTGCACGTAAACAGATGAATTAATACAAAGGCAATTTAATCTCCCTCTGCATTAAATCCATTAGCAGCAGGAAAAAGCCAAGGAAGATAGCTGTGGCTGCCTTTTTATTCCAGCAACAAGAATGTAAAAAATTTGCCAGATCAGATTCGGTCAAAGGCTAAAACATAGATGTGTTTAATGGATATTTCCTCTGTCTAACTAATAGACAGGTTGACATATTCCTTTTAGTTAATCTTCCTCAGCTGTGTAGGACAGGCCATGATTACTCTGCGCGGCTGGCATAGAATTTGCGTGGCTGGGTTAGAAAACCTAAATCCATTAGTACCTCCAACTAAAGCGAAATGTACACAACAGTATAATAATACAAATCGTGGAATTTTAAAATATTTTATTTTGAAACTGTTGCAAATTATATTTTGTAAATAGGGACAATGCAGTCAGATTCATCAAAACGTATGACACGTGTACAAAGTAAATAATATGCACTTCATTTATGTAATATTAGTATTATTGTTAGTATATTTAATTAAAAAGGCACAAACATAATCCAGAGCCTTGTACAAAGAGACTATTCATTTGCATGAATCCCTTGCCTCGGAGGAGCTTACAATTTAATTTGCCATACCACAGGAATGCACATGTATGCACTATGGCCAATTTCACGGGAAGCCAATTAAGCTGCCAGTATATTTTTTGAAGTGTGGGGGAAATCCACATGAAGACAAGGAGAACCTAAAAAATTACATGCAGATGTTGCCTGGGATCAATTTGATCCAGGGTTCAAACATTGTGCTATTATCATGTATAAATGTAGATAGAAATGGTGTTTGAGTTGTTATGTTAGGAATCATTTTTTTATTATTATATTTTTTTTACTTTTGGATTGTTCAAATATCTTCAAGTTAATGAACAAAATACAATGTAAACAATAGAATGATAATACCAAAATAATAAAGACAAAAACCCCTTCACTATTGATCAAATAGAATCATGTTCCCCTATATTTAATGTAGCAACTAAAAATGCTGTTCCTCTGGCCAATTCTCTGAAGATTTCTTATACAAAGTTTGAGTATGTATGGTTAGTGAGTTTAAACTTTTTTACATATTTTTTCTTGTATTTGGATATTTTTTTGTTGGTGATTGTATTAGGGTATGTTTACATTGAGGGATCGGAGAGGAATTTACTTGAGTAATGCTCTGGCGGAATTATTTGAACAGAATTTTCTGACAGATAAATGGGTTAAAGGTGTTATCCGGGAATAGGAAAAAAGAGCTACTTACTTTCGAAAACCTCTCCCCGTCTGTCTCCAGGTTGGCTGTGATTCTGCAGCTCAGTTCCATTGAAGTGAATGGAGCCAAGTTGTAAAACCACACCCAACCTGGAGACAGACGTGGAGTGGTTTTTGAAGGTAATTAGCTGTGTTTTTCTATTCCTGGTTAACCCCTTTCACTGAAAACCCATTCACCTGCATGTTAACTTTCATGCAGCAGAATTTCCCTCTGAAATTCCTGAGCAGAATTCTGGTTGGAAATTCCATAGTGTGAAACCAGCCTTAAAGTTTTGTTTACTTTAAAAAAGAAAATGGTCCACAATGCCCCAGCTGCCTGATCAGGAGCAATACCATAATATCTGTCAATCTGTAAAATTATAGCCATGTAATCACAGTATTAGCTTTGCATTGTTTGCTTAGGATTGGGAAGTACAAGGCTATAGAATGCCGTAGTTAACACTTCAAAGGCATTTGGTAAAAGGTACGACAATATAAACAGACCCTCTCATTTCGTGTTAAATTGCTTGCCAAAGAAATGTTATTGAACGATTAGATTGCTCTCACGCTAAAGAACGTATCTGCATGTAGTTTTCATTTTTATTCTATCTTTCAGGGGGCTGCGTAAACTAATCTGTCTCTTTGGGATGATGGAAAAATGTCCATTTTTCTAAATAACTAGCCTAAAAACATAATTGCTTTTGCACATTACGGCTCGTTCAGAATTACACTAATCATTTGCTGCTGGCAAAATAGCTGACAGTAGGTTGAAGTCATTATGTTCTGCAAGTTCAGTAGACAAAATAAAGCCAAACTATGTTGCTACTGATTGAGTGTTCATTTCTATGCAGACACTCTGTCTGATGCAATTAGTCTTTGACCTTTTATAGAATTTAAATATTGCAAAAGATAAGCTACACGTATACAATATTCATTTCATGTACATGCCAAACTTTTCACAAAATGGAGTTAGCTGTTAAGAAAAAAATAGACTGGCAATAACTGGTTCCATGCTCATATATGGGCTGGTTAAAGGTGACCAATAGCTACCTGTTCATATTTGGAAATTTTACATAATGAACTAACTCTCTAACCTGTTATCCTATGTTAATGTTCATTGGTTTACCTCAAGTACTTGCTGGAAGACTATAGCTGTTGTGGAATATAAGCTGAGAAAGGATTTATACTATTGATATAGTCTCCAGTCCAATGGGACAACACCTAGTCCTGGTCATCATGTTACGTTTTTATACTTTCTTTTACTTTTTTGTCCTCGTATTCTGCGATACACTCATCATCAGAATCTAATTTACTTATTAACGAGGTTACCCAGCGTGTACAAATGGAGGTGACCAATGTTGGATTGCCTGGACAGCCCCTGATCAGCTGATCATGCGGTAGCCATGCGAGTGCCTCAGCCTATTCAATGATGTTAATTTGCTCTTTTCCTTGCACTACTGTGCTATTTGTAGAGGAATCGCTGCTTAAATTGGGTAATATTAAAGTATTAAAGATGAGTACAAGAAATAATATGATGAGTGCAAGTAATATTAATTATATATATATATATATATATATATATATATATATATATATATATATATATCTCACCAACATATTCGGCTGTGCTTTACTTAAATTAGCCCCTTCCCCCTGACTCCTTTATACTGTTAATCATGAAAAATCATGTTGTGATGTAGTGGTGGTGCTGGGTTACTGCAGCTCAGAGACCATTCCCTTCAGTGGAAGCTGAGCTCCAGTAACCCAGCAACACCACTACACAATGTATAAAGCTGGGGCTTTTGGTTCCCTACACTGTTTACTTCTGGTGCATCGGCTGTGTCAAACAAGATACACCATTTATGAGTTTTCCCTCTAATCTTATGAAAATCTAGCATTTTGTCACAAATAACAAACTTTACAGCTATGTTAGTGATGTGCTAAAGATAGACACCTTGCAATAGACTTGACAAAAAAACTCAACAGTTTAAATTCATTAAACTTCAGAATCATTATTTTATTACATATTATATCATATATGATAAATAATTGATTAAAATATATATATAGTCATGGCCGTAAATGTTGGCACCCCTGAAATTTTTGAAGAAAAGGAAGTATATCTCCCAGAAAAGTATTGCAGTAACACATGTTTTGCTATACACACGTTTATTCCCTTTGTGTGTATTGAAACTAAACCAAAAAAAGGGAGGAAAAAAGCAAATTGAACATAATGTCACACCAAACTCCAAAAATGGACTGGACAAAATGATTGGCACCCTTAACTTAATATTTGGTTACACACCCTTTGGAATAACAACTGTTATCAGTTGCTTCCTTTAACCATCAATAAGCTTCTTACACCTCTCAGCCGGAATGTTGGACCACTCTTCCTTTGCAAACTGCTCCAGGTCTCTCGTATTGGAAGGGCGCCTTTTCCCAAAAGCAATTTTAAGATCTCTCCATAGGTGTTCAATGAGATTTAGATCTGGACTCATTGCTGGCCTCTTCAGAACTCTCCAGCGCTTTGTTGCCATCCATTTCTGGGTACTTTTTGATGTATGTTTGGGGTCATTGTCCTGCTGGAAGACCCAAGATCTTGGACTCAAACCCAGCTTTCTGACACTGGGCTGTACAGTGCGACCCAACATCCTTTGGCAATCCTAAGATTTCATGATGCCTTGCATACATTCAAGGCACCAAGTGCCAGAGGCAGCAAAACAACCCTATAACATAATTGAACCTCCACCATATTTCACTGTAGGTACTGTGTTCTTTTCTTTGTAGGCTTCATTCCATTTTTGGTAAACAGTAGAATGATGTGCTTTACGAAAAAGCTCTATCTTGGTCTCATCTGTCCACAAGACATTTTCCCAGTAGGATTTTGGCTTACTCAAGTTCATTTTGGCAAAATGTAGTCTTGCTTTTTTATGTCTCTGTCTTAGCAGTGGGATCCTCCTGGGTCTCCTGCCATAGCATTTCATTTCATTTAAATGTTGACGGATAGTTCGTGCTGACACTGATGCTCCCTGAGCCTGCAGGACAGCTTGAATATCTTTGGAACTTGTTTGAGGCTGCTTATCCACCATCCGGACTATCCTGTGTTGACAGCTTTCATCAATTTTTCGCTTTCGTCCATGCCCAGGGAGATCAGCTACAGTGCTCTTCTCCTCTTTCTGTTGTCCATGCTTAGTGTGGCACACACAGACACACAATGCAAAGACTAAGGGAACGTCTCTCCTTTTTATCTGCTTTCAGGTGTGTTACTTGCACCAGGTGAGTTTAAAGGAGCATCACATGCTTGAAACAATCTTATTTTTCCGCAATTTTGAAAGGGTGCCATTTTGTACAGCCCATTTTTGGTGTTTGGTGTTACATTATGTCCAATTTCCTTTTTTCTGCCTATTTTTGGTTTAGTTCCAATACACACAAAGGGAATACACGTGTATATCAAAACTGTTTTACTGCCATCCTATTCTGTGAGAAATACTTGATTTTCTTGAAAAATTTGGGGTGCCAACATATATATATATATATATATATATATATATATATATATATATATCTTACCTTTCACCTTAAATCTTTTGGGTTTTAATATTCACAACAGCTGAAGCTATGTAATAGGAGTCATGGCCATGCTAATGATTATGAAATTAAAGCAGGTAAAACATTAAAGTCCTTATTAACTAGCGCACACTGGGGAGACCAATAAATGATTTAATGTACACACTGGCTAAGACTAAACTTGCACAGCTAGTATCTATGCAAAAAGCACATGTATCAAAGGGTTCAACAAAATATCTCTTGGTACAAATGGACTTTAATTGTCTGGTTTAATCCTAATTACAAATGAAATTTCCCAGTGGTTTTCTTTTCTCCTGAAGAATTGATTTGAAATGTATTTGAGGACTGAGCACTACAGTATAGAGAGCTTCAACCCTTTCCTTTCATCTTTATGGCCATTGCTTTCTATAAGATTTATTTCATAGGTTGCAATTTCTTCCCAATGTGTTTAGCTATAGCTGTTCAAAACAGTGCTGTATCCTACATTTCTAAGACTGAGACTAAAAAGACAAAAAAATAGGAGTACTGAGTTGTTGATAGCTTCTAATGACTAAATAAAAAGATGATGATAATGAAAAATCTTTCGGGACTACTTAGTTTTCTATATCAGACTTGGAACAGAACTATTTGTCATAAACTCTTCCGGCATTTAAAGGTATAAAGAACTAAGGACTCTTAAATGTTATTGTTTCTATCTACTGTATTCACAGGCCCATTCTCAGAAAATAGGGTCCTATGAACTATAACAATCTAAACATTTGTTTGTCTTTTTTCTTTCTCTCAGGGTTTCCTTCTCTTTGTTTATTTCTATTTTTTAGTTTATCAATACGTCATGATTCATTTTCCCAGCTTCGGTTTCTTGAAGAAGTTTTTAATCAGTTTATATAGCTGCATGTGCACTAAGGCAAACCTTTACTTTACAGCTGGGCACTGGTGTGCACTCCTAGAAAGACAAGCTATCATTATTGTTTCATTTTATTGTTATGAAAAACTTTATGTGAGGCTGGCATATTTTTACACTTTTACTCCTGTAAAGAATTATGCATATACCATGCACTCTCTTCTTTGCTATTATCAGCGGTGCAATCCTTTCTATCTAGTCTCCAGCTGTTCAGTGAAGCTCTCATTATAGGTCCTCTACCTGTAATAAATATGAAGGTATCCTGGTGGGAATAATTCCCCATTATTCTTATGAGACTGCATCAATAAGGAAAACTCAGCTAGCACATGTAATGCATCTCTGGAGCTTACAGAAGTCAATTCTTAATAAGAAAAAAAGGTGTCAGTACCAAAAAGTATCACAACATTTTAGTTTTTTTCAGGTTCTCCAGGTTGGCTGTGGTTCTGTTGCTCAGTTTTATGGAAGTGAATGGAGCCAAGTTGTAATACCACACCCAATCTGGAAACAGACATGGAGCTGTTTTAGAAATAAATTATCTGTTTTTCTATTCCTGGATAACCTCTTTAAGGGTACGTTCCCACACGGCGTATTTGCTGCGTATTTCAATTGTATTGAAGTCAATGGGTAGGAAAATACGCAGCACCAAATACGCAGCAAATACGCAGCAAAATTTCATTTAATTAGAAGGTAGGACAATGTCATAGTGTTTTTTCTGTAAAACTTGAAGTATTAGACCTCATTCACGTGACAGAATTTCCAAGAGGAATCTGGCTGAAAAATTCTGCTTGCAAATTCCGTTACAACAGAGTCCCATTGTTTTCAATGGGATTCTGCCGCTCCATACACACAACGGAACTCCCAATGTCGGCCACAGCAGAAAGAATTGACATGTCAATTTTTCTGCAGAATCCCTTTAAAAAAAGGACTGCTGTCTATGGAGATGGCTCGTTTCTGAGTTGTCCTACTATCTTCTACTTTCATTTCTGGAATCATTAATTATTTCACATTGGTATTTGTTGTATCTTACGTGTCCTGTTTTCCTATGTAAACTCCTGCTACTGTATTTAATGCTGCTGAACATTATGAGAAATGTAACTGTCATCTATGCAAGTGCAAAGATGGGAAATGAATAGTTGTCTTTGGTTTTAAAGTATGTAGAATAAAGTTGTCCCCATTCCTGCTTGTGATATAGCCATCCCATTTTAACTTTCTATTTAGTAACACTGATCATGGTCCCAGCATGATATGAATTCAGTGCAGAGCTTATCAGACACTTTGCCTCCTTTTGACCAAAGCTGTCCACTCCACTAGTGATAAGCACATGATACGTCTTAATAACAGAGCTTGATTTATAAGAGAATAATGAATACTCTGTAAGACTCTTTACTGTATATTTAATAATGATCTATGCCAACAAGCACTCTCATATTCACCTCTGCCCTCCTAATTACTGATACTACTTATAGTGATTATACTCTGAAAGTAAAGCCTTTTGCATGGTCACATCTCTTATAATTGCTCATATTATGCAACTGGAACAAAAAGGAAAAGGAGCGTGAATGCTTCATGCTTAGATTTATCTTATGGTAAGATATTTATATAGGGTTTTTGTTTTATTTTAAATTTTTTATGTTCACATACAATATAATAAAGTAGTGTAGTATACTAGTATACTTAAAGGGTTATTACCGTGCTGACAACTTATCCCCTAAAGGATAGGGGATACGTTGCCTGATCGCGCAGGGTCCCGCTGCTGGGGACCCCCGCGATCTCGCACGCAGCACCCCGCTCTCATCAGGCCCCGGAGCAAACATCCGGGTCTTATTAAAAATGTCTTATGTTAGAGCCCCATAGTCGATTTTGATGTCCAGTACTGCATACAGGCAATGCTAAGTCACTTAAAAATCCTTGCATGAATAGCACGATCACTTTATAAGATGGCCACATGCTTTAATGACTTTATACGATACTTCTAAAGTCATTATAATGCTACAGAATAATTTACATCATTTTTATTAACTCAGTTTGCTTGGCCTGGAAATAGAAAACAGCTTAACAGCCTTTATTCAATCATTAAACTGACTTTGAAAGTTTCCCATCTGGAGAGCATGATCACCTACGGAATGACAGCTAATGTTACATTTTTTTCTGATTAAATTCTATCTATCTATCTGTCTATCTATCTATCTAGATGAGAAAGGCTGCATTGACAGCAGAAATATTGCTTGCTTTGTATTAACATGGAATGAACACTTTTCACTTTGGAAGCCTTGAGTGCTGCAGCTTACTTTTTGGATTTGCAACAGGCCTTGACCGGGGCCACTTTGCTGCGTGCACCACCTACACAAAAAACTTGATGTGCTGCTCTACAAGTTTGCTTTTTGCCTATCTATCTATCTATCTATCTATCTATCTCATGCAGTATCTATCTCATATCTATCAATCTCATATCTATCTATCTATCTATCTATCTCATATCTATCTATCTATCTATCTATCTCATACAGTATATATCTCATATCTATCTCATATCTATCTATCTATCTATCTATCTCATATCTATCTATCTATCTATCTCTTACAGTATCTATCTCATATCTATCTATTTATCTATCTATCTCATATCTATCTATCTATCTATATCTATCTTCTATAAATCCCCAAAAGAACAGCACAACCGCTCCGATTTTATCCATAGTTAGGTGCACGCCATCATCAGATTCCTGGTCAGGGAACCCCATGTATATCTATAGAAGAAAGATTGCAGCACACAAAAAGATCTTGTGCAAAAAAAGTGTAGTGTTTATTCCATCCTCTTACAAAATAATGCAACATTTCCGTGGCCTCACGCCGCCTTTTTCAGGCAATGATATCTTCTATCTATCATCTATATATCGATCTATCTCATATCAATATATCTATATCTATCTTCTATCTATCTATCTAAAGGAAAAAATAGCAGCACACAAAAAGGATAAAGTGCAAAAAGATTTGGTGTTTATTCCATCATCTCACAACACATGATGTGACTTTTCCACAGCCTCTCGCTTGAAAAAGGCAGCGAGAGGCTATGGAAACGTTGCATCGTGTGTTGTGAGATGATGGAATAAACACCACATTTTTTTGCAATTTATCTTTTTTGTGTGCTGCTATTTTTTCCTTTGGATTTACTTGTGATTCCCTGACCAGGAGACATGATGGCGTGCACCTAACTATTAGTTTCAACAGAGCGGTTGTGCTGTTCCACTTGGATTTCTTGTATCTATCTATCTCTCTATATCTATCTATCTATCGATGTAATCTACAATAAATGCAACAAACATGCTTGTATGATGAGGGTCAAATTTAGAATTGAAAATTCTTAAAGCCGAAATCTGACATACATGTCTTGCATCCCATTTACCACTTGTAATGTAGAGACGCAGTCATAACAGACACAGTAGTCCCAGTGTTTTGGAAAAGCAGCAGTTCTTTTATACATAAAGTGCAAAGTTTCAGCTGTATAGCTGGTATAGGTGGAAAATAGAAACTGCTAGAAGGAGACAGGCACAGAGCTCGGCATTGTGTATGTGATCACAGGCTGGCACTTACAGTACTTCAGCAGCTACGGACCTAAGGAAAGTGGTTGGGCTATGTGCAAATAGCTTGGTGTGCTTTACATAGGGCAAGATATGCTTTATAACAGACGAAGGATAAACAGGACTGGAGCACTCACCACGGCAGACAGATCTTCATTTATTCAGTCCACAAAATACATCATGAACATAAAATCACAACACCCAAATGCAAACAGTGAAGGTCAGGGAACAGCGGGAGCATCTCACGCAGACAACGGTGCCCGTTTCATTCTTAGTAGTGCACAAGAGGCCTGATGATGCGCTACTAAGCGTGAAACGAGCACCGCTGTCTGGGTGAGACGCTCCCGCTGTTCTTTGCCCTGCACTGTTCACAATTCATGATGTATTTTGTGGACTGAATAAATGAAGATCTATTTGCCGTGGTGAGTGCTCCAGTCCTGTTGATCTTTTGTCTGGAATATAGTAACTGCAGTTTTTCAGAAAGACCGGGCTTCCTGTCACTGCTGTGACTGTTTCTCTTTATTTTTTGTGGATACCTAGATTGATATCCCAGTGAATCATTTGCAGGACAGATGGTATATATGCTGGCTTCCCACACTTGACATATTTACTACATTTTAGAAATTTTTTTACAGCTCAGCTGACAAGGGTGTGTGGTTTATTGCTAAATGGGTGGGGCTAAGATGGAAGCCCCTTAGCTTCAGATTCCACAAAATTGCACCACAATTCTGGTGCAAAATAAGCCAACTAGTAAGTGGGTGGTATAGAGTTAGACAAAAGTGTTTTAAAGAGGCATCCAATTTATCAATCCAATTTATCCAATTTAACACCCTGAACTACTTCTCATAAAAGAGGCATGTTTTCAGGCTGTCTAGTGTAAGGTTACGTTCTCTAAATCAGTGTTTCTTAACCCGTGTGCCTACAGCAAAAAAAAACAAAAAACAAATGACCATTGGTAGTGTTTAGCAAGAATGAACTCTGTTGCCCTTCTCCCGCTATGTCACTATGTGCTCAGCACTGTAATTAGTCTACCGTGTGGAAATGCTGAGTACAAATACATTATTCTATATGCTTAAATATTTCTACAGATATAAAAGTAATTGGGGACAGTAGAGAAAAAAAAAAAAAAAATCATTCAAAAGTATATAATTTAACTTGACCATGGAGTGTTATTCATCTCATGTGCTCGCTGCAATGTAACTTCAGGTTTCTCATTCTTCCCTGTAATCTACAGAGGAAAAGTTAGGAAAAAAAGAAAATGACTGTCACGATGCCGGCTGGCAGGTAGTGGACCCTCTGTGCCAGAGAGGGATTGGCGTGGACCGTGCTAGTGGACCGGTTCTAAGCCACTACTGGTTTTCACCAGAGCCCGCCGCAAAGCGGGATGGTCTTGCTGCGGCGGTAGTGACCAGGTCGTATCCACTAGCAACGGCTCACCTCTCTGGCTGCTGAAGATAGGCGCGGTACAAGGGAGTAGGCAGAAGCAAGGTCGGACGTAGCAGAAGGTCGGGGCAGGCAGCAAGGATCGTAGTCAGGGGCAACGGCAGAAGGTCTGGAAACACTGGCAAGGGACACACAAGGAACGCTTTCACTGGCACTAAGGCAACAAGATCCGGCAAGGGAGTGCAAGGGAAGTGAGGTAATATAGGGAGTGCACAGGTGATAACTCTAATTGGAACCACTGCGCCAATCAGCGGCGCAGTGGCCCTTTAAATCGCAGAGACCCGGCGCGCGCGCGCCCTAGGGAGCGGGGCCGCGCGCGCCGGGACAGAACAGACGGGGAGCGAGTCAGGTAGGAGAGCCGGGGTGCGCATCGCGAGCGGGCGCCACCCGCATCGCGAATCGCATCCCGGCTAGCAGCAGGATCGCAGCGCCCCGGGTCAGAGGACGTGACCGGGGCGCTGCAGCGGAGGAGGTGAAGCGAGCGCTCCGGGGAGGAGCGGGAACCCGGAGCGCTCGGCGTAACAGTACCCCCCCCCTTGGGTCTCCCCCTCTTCTTGGAGCCTGAGAACCTGAGGAGCAGACTTTTGTCAAGGATGTTGTCCTCAGGTTCCCAGGATCTCTCTTCAGGACCACAACCCTCCCAGTCTACTAAAAAAAAATTTTTTCCTCTGACCTTTTTGGCAGCCAAAATCTCCTTGACCGAGAAGACGTCCGAGGAGCCGGAAACAGGAGTGGGAGGAACAGATTTGGGAGAAAAACGGTTGAGGATGAGTGGTTTGAGAAGAGAGACGTGAAAGGCATTAGGGATACGAAGAGAAGGAGGAAGAAGAAGTTTATAAGAGACAGGATTAATTTGACACAGAATTTTGAAAGGACCAAGATAGCGTGGTCCCAACTTGTAGCTAGGGACACGGAAGCGGACATATTTAGCGGAGAGCCATACCTTGTCTCCAGGGGAAAAAACGGGGGGAGCTCTTCTTTTCTTATCCGCGAACCTCTTCATGCGTGAAGAAGCCTGTAAGAGAGAATTTTGGGTCTCTCTCCATATAATGGAAAGGTCACGAGAAATTTCATCCACAGCGGGCAGACCAGAGGGCAAGGGGGTAGGGAGGGGGGGAAGAGGGTGACGGCCGTACACCACGAAAAATGGGGATTTGGAGGAAGATTCAGAGACCCTGAAGTTATACGAGAATTCGGCCCATGGAAGGAGATCTGCCCAGTCATCCTGGCGGGAGGAAACAAAATGTCGCAAATAATCACCCAGGATCTGGTTAATTCTTTCTACTTGTCCATTGGACTGGGGATGATATGCAGAGGAAAAATTTAATTTAATCTTGAGTTGTTTACAGAGAGCTCTCCAGAATTTAGACACGAATTGGACCCCTCTATCCGAGACAATCTGCGTAGGCAACCCGTGAAGACGAAAAATGTGTACAAAAAATTGTTTAGCCAACTGAGGCGCAGAAGGAAGACCAGGAAGAGGAATGAAATGTGCCATTTTGGAGAATCGATCAACGACCACCCAAATAACGGTGTTGCCACGGGAAGGGGGTAAATCAGTAATAAAATCCATACCAATCAGAGACCAAGGCTGTTCGGGGACAGGCAGAGGATGAAGAAAACCAGCGGGCTTCTGGCGAGGAGTCTTATCCCGGGCACAGATAGTGCAGGCTCGCACAAAGTCCCCAACATCCGTCTCCAGAGTTGGCCACCAATAGAAGCGGGAGATGAGTTGCACAGATTTCTTGATGCCCGCATGACCTGCGAGATGGGAGGAGTGACCCCATTTGAGGATTCCGAGGCGTTGGCGTGGAGAAACAAAGGTCTTTCCTGGAGGAGTCTGTCTGATGGAGGCAGGAGAAGTGGAGATCAGGCAGTCAGGTGGAATGATGTGTTGCGGAGGGAGATCAACTTCTGAGGCATCCGAGGAACGAGAGAGAGCATCGGCTCTAATGTTCTTATCGGCAGGACGAAAGTGGATCTCAAAATTAAATCGGGCAAAGAACAGAGACCACCGGGCCTGGCGAGGATTCAGCCGTTGGGCCGACTGGAGGTAGGAGAGGTTCTTGTGGTCGGTGTAGATAATAACAGGAAATCTTGATCCCTCCAGCAGATGCCTCCATTCCTCAAGTGCTAATTTAATGGCTAGAAGTTCTCGATCCCCGATGGAGTAGTTCCTCTCCGCTGGAGAGAAGGTCCTAGAGAAAAAACCACAAGTGACAGCATGCCCGGAAGGATTTTTTTGTAGAAGAACAGCTCCAGCTCCTACTGAGGAGGCATCAACCTCCAATAGGAAGGGTTTGGAAGGGTCAGGTCTGGAGAGCACGGGAGCCGAAGAAAAGGCAGACTTGAGTTGTTTAAAGGAGTCTTCTGCTTGAGGAGGCCAGGACTTGGGATCAGCATTTTTCTTGGTTAAAGCCACGATAGGAGCCACAATGGTAGAAAAATGTGGAATAAATTGCCTGTAATAATTGGCGAACCCCAAAAAGCGTTGGATAGCACGGAGTCCGGAGGGGCGTGGCCAATTTAAGACGGCAGAGAGTTTGTCTGGATCCATCTGTAGTCCCTGGCCAGAGACCAAATATCCTAGAAAAGGAAGAGATTGGCATTCAAACAGACATTTCTCAATTTTGGCATAGAGTTGGTTGTCACGAAGTCTCTGAAGAACCATACGGACATGCCGGCGGTGTTCCTCTAGATTGGCAGAAAAAATTAGGATATCGTCCAGATATACCACAACACAGGAGTATAATAGATCACGAAAAATTTCATTGACAAAGTCTTGGAAGACGGCAGGGGCATTGCACAGTCCAAAGGGCATGACCAGATACTCAAAGTGTCCATCTCTGGTGTTAAATGCCGTTTTCCACTCGTCCCCCTCTCTGATGCGGATGAGGTTATAGGCGCCTCTTAAGTCCAATTTAGTGAAGATGTGGGCACCTTGGAGGCGATCAAAGAGTTCAGAGATGAGGGGTAAGGGGTAGCGGTTCTTAACCGTGATTTTATTAAGACCGCGGTAGTCAATGCAAGGACGTAGGGAGCCATCTTTTTTGGAGACAAAGAAAAATCCGGCTCCGGCAGGAGAGGAGGATTTACGGATAAAGCCCCTTTTTAGATTCTCCTGGACGTATTCGGACATGGCAAGAGTCTCTGGGGCAGAGAGAGGATAAATTCTGCCCCGGGGTGGAGTAGTACCCGGGAGGAGGTCGATAGGGCAATCATAAGGCCTGTGAGGAGGTAGAGTCTCAGCTTGTTTTTTGCAGAAAACATCCGCGAAGTCCATATAGGCCTTGGGGAGACCGGTTACTGGAGGAACCACAGAGTTACGGCAAGGGTTACTGGGAACCGATTTTAGACAGTTCTTGGAACAAGAGGACCCCCAACTCTTGATCTCCCCAGTGGACCAATCCAGGGTTGGGGAATGAAGTTGAAGCCAGGGAAGTCCAAGGAGAATCTCCGAGGTGCAATTGGGGAGGACCAAAAGTTCAATCCTCTCATGATGAGATCCGATGCTCATAAGAAGGGGCTCCGTGCGGAAACGTATGGTACAGTCCAATCTTTCATTATTTACACAATTGATGTAGAGGGGTCTGGCGAGACTGGTCACTGGGATGTTGAACCTGTTGACGAGAGAGGCCAAAATAAAATTTCCTGCAGAACCAGAGTCCAAGAAGGCCACTGTAGAGAAGGAGAAGGCAGAAGCAGACATCCGCACAGGCACAGTAAGACGTGGAGAAGCAGAGTAGACATCAAGGACTGTCTCGCCTTTGTGCGGAGTCAGCGTACGTCTTTCCAGGCGGGGAGGACGGATAGGACAATCCCTCAGGAAGTGTTCGGTACTAGCACAGTACAGGCAGAGGTTCTCCATACGGCGTCGTGTCCTCTCTTGAGGTGTCAGGCGAGACCGGTCGACCTGCATAGCCTCCACGGCGGGAGGCACAGGAACAGATTGCAGGGGACCAGAGGAGAGAGGAGCCGAGGAGACGAAACGCCTCGTGCGAACAGAGTCCATATCTTGGCGGAGTTCCTGACGCCTTTCAGAAAAACGCATGTCAATGCGAGTGGCTAGGTGAATAAGTTCATGTAGATTAGCAGGAATTTCTCGTGCGGCCAGAACATCTTTAATGTTGCTGGATAGGCCTTTTTTGAAGGTCGCGCAGAGGGCCTCATTATTCCAGGACAATTCTGAAGCAAGTGTACGGAATTGTACGGCATACTCGCCAACGGAAGAATTACCCTGGACCAGGTTCAACAGGGCAGTCTCAGCAGAAGAGGCTCGGGCAGGTTCCTCAAAGACACTTCGGATTTCCGAGAAGAAGGAGTGTACTGAGGCAGTGACGGGGTCATTGCGGTCCCAGAGCGGTGTGGCCCATGACAGGGCTTTTCCGGACAGAAGACTGACTACGAACGCCACCTTAGACCTTTCAGTGGGAAACAGGTCCGACATCATCTCCAGATGCAGGGAACATTGGGAAAGGAAGCCACGGCAAAACTTAGAGTCCCCATCAAACTTATCCGGCAAGGATAAGCGTATCCCAGGAGCGGCCACTCGCTGCGGAGGAGGTGCAGGAGCTGGCGGAGGAGATGACTGCTGAAGCTGTGGTAGCAACTGTTGTAGCATAACGGTCAGTTGAGACAGCTGTTGGCCTTGTTGCGCAATCTGTTGTGACTGCTGGGCGACCACCGTGGTGAGGTCAGCGACAACTGGCAGAGGAACTTCAGCGGGATCCATGGCCGGATCTACTGTCACGATGCCGGCTGGCAGGTAGTGGACCCTCTGTGCCAGAGAGGGATTGGCGTGGACCGTGCTAGTGGACCGGTTCTAAGCCACTACTGGTTTTCACCAGAGCCCGCCGCAAAGCGGGATGGTCTTGCTGCGGCGGTAGTGACCAGGTCGTATCCACTAGCAACGGCTCACCTCTCTGGCTGCTGAAGATAGGCGCGGTACAAGGGAGTAGGCAGAAGCAAGGTCGGACGTAGCAGAAGGTCGGGGCAGGCAGCAAGGATCGTAGTCAGGGGCAACGGCAGAAGGTCTGGAAACACTGGCAAGGGACACACAAGGAACGCTTTCACTGGCACTAAGGCAACAAGATCCGGCAAGGGAGTGCAAGGGAAGTGAGGTAATATAGGGAGTGCACAGGTGATAACTCTAATTGGAACCACTGCGCCAATCAGCGGCGCAGTGGCCCTTTAAATCGCAGAGACCCGGCGCGCGCGCGCCCTAGGGAGCGGGGCCGCGCGCGCCGGGACAGAACAGACGGGGAGCGAGTCAGGTAGGAGAGCCGGGGTGCGCATCGCGAGCGGGCGCCACCCGCATCGCGAATCGCATCCCGGCTAGCAGCAGGATCGCAGCGCCCCGGGTCAGAGGACGTGACCGGGGCGCTGCAGCGGAGGAGGTGAAGCGAGCGCTCCGGGGAGGAGCGGGAACCCGGAGCGCTCGGCGTAACAATGACCTCCATATGCTCAACATATTGTTAACAATTGTGGTGAAGGCCAAAGCCTTAAATTACCTTTGCTCCTGGGAGTTTGAGAAGGATAATTATCTTCAAAAAAGGGGAAAAAAAGTCTACAATACAAGAAGATTTATCATTTGAGGAAAGGATCTACAGATGTTACTTGCCGAGTCTTTGTGGTGGCGAGCAGGTGTAAAACCGATTTGATTATATCAACCTCAATGATACCTTTTCACCACAGGTATTGGGAGTCCATAGATAACTTTAAATAAAACCATTTTGAAGCATGGAATGAGCCTTTTCTAAAGCCAAAGTAAAAGGGATAGAAAATGGTCTCTTTGAAAAGTTGGAATTGACTGTATAGTCTATTGGAGTTTGGAGTCTTGTTACACCATGAAGACATATCTAAGCCTAAAGTATTTTCTACAAGATTTGAACTGCTCAGTTTTCTCATTCCAATGAACCTTGTTCACATGGTATACAAATGGTTAGAGATAGATAAGATACTTAATATTATTTTTTGTTATTTGTAGATCTATTTTATCACCAGTAGGAAAATACTTTACGTCTACATTATTTAACAGCCGATTTTATTTCCTTACCAAAGGCAAGAAGGTTTGCATCTGGCTTCCAAATTGATGTGACCTAAAAACAAATAGCGATTGGCTGGTTTTCTACAATATTCTCCAAGTAGTGTGTGCCAAGACATACAGAATGTTCAAGTGTTACTCTTGCAAATGAGTCATTTTGCTAGATAACCTAATTTGGAGGCAATTAACTGAGATGTCCGTTCATGTTCCACATGATTTACTTTCTCGTATGTTGTCTAGACACACAGTGTAATGTACAGGCCAAGGAGCTGCTTAATATGTAAAGTCGCATTTGTTTATTTTAGTTATTTCAAATTCTACCAACATTATAGATGCTGGTCGAAAACTACCAATGCCCGGTTATAGGAGGCTTCTTGCTATCTCTGGAAGTCCCATAAACAATAAATGAAGTGAAAAAGCGCACACATGATTTTAATAGGAGGCTCTAGATCCCCATTCTTGAGATCCCGAGGGGGGCCCTGTGGTCGGACCACCATCATCCATTTGTCTTCTATCCTTGAGTTAAAGAGGGTCTTTAGCCAAACTCCCAAAAAACAAGATTTTAACATCATTAAATATCGTCGGGTGCCCTGATCACATACCCTTTTTACAGTCTCTTGTATAACAATTTAGGGAACCAGTCAGAAGGGCGTGAACTTAATTTTAGTAATAGGAGTAAATATCAAATAATGGGTGGGATTATACAGTTACCATGCCCCCTCCCATAGACTTGCATTAAGTGGGCGTGGCATTACATCACGACCCCTGCAGCCAGCACCCAGCGTTAGGAACAAAATGTTCCAAACACTGAGTCAGTGGAGTACTCCTTTAAAGACTGGCTAGAAAGCACATCCTCTGTATCCAGGATTAGAAAAAAAATTGCTGTTTTCTTCCAGAAACAGCACCACATTTGTCTTCAGTTTTTGTGTGGTATTGCAGCTCCGTTACATTGAAGTGAATGCAGTTGAGTTGTAATACCACACACAACCTGAGGACGGGTGTGGTGCTGGTTTAGGAAGAAGGTGGTTGTGTGTGTGTGTTTTTTTTAAACCCTAACTAACCCCTTAATAACTTAGAAGAAACAGGAAGGAATACTGTGTGTGTGTGGGGGGGGGGGAGGGGGGGGGGATATTTTCCAGTTCTCATTTCAGCACAAGCTGAAGCAGAGGGGGTATCTGTGATATGACTGCATTGCATTCCCACTGTGAAGAGCTGCAACTGTAGAAATGTTTCTTTTTTCTATAATATATATTAAAAAAAAAAAAAAAAAACTGTACCAATTCTATCTGAAAATGAGAAGGTTGAGAAGAGAAAAATTGAAGTCAGCCTTTTCTCATGGGACTACTTGCAGCACTACACTCACTTAGAGGTGAGCGAACATGAACTACTGCTTTCATAAAGATGGACTGAAAATTGTTTCATTGCTGTAGCTGTGACTGGATACATTTTCAGATCTATAACAAACCCTACCCCAAATAAAACACTCCAGGCCCCCTGCAGAGAGTATTTCAGCTATGGTGTGGTCAAAGAAAGGTGTTAAGAACCTGATAAGTGCCTTCATTTCTTCTTCATGGCAGAATCATATCGCAAATTTACAAATAAAGCTGGACCGCCACGTCTTATTCCCATAACTCCTTTGTTTTTAAACATACAGGTTCATCCAAGTGCTGAGAAGCCTTCTCGTATCCGAATATCATGATCCGTATAGTAGATGTACCAGGCCGGCATCTCTCCTGATCCGGTGAACTGCATGTTATGCCAACAAGGTCTTTGACAGATAGGGTATTGTTCTCAACATCCATTAATGGATTTTAGTGTATGCCTAAGGGCGCTGTAAGGAATAACAATCCTAGAAGCCCACATTACTTGCATAGAGATTCCTAGGATAAACACATGGTCAGCACATGTCACTGAGCCGGCTACGTGGGGATGAACCAGCAATGCCGCTTAATTACCGCTGTCATATCGCCTTCTTGTTTAATTACAATGATCCATAACCTTTACCTAAATCACCAGCTGCCGGCATTGGACACTCATTTCTAGATAATTCTAGACGCCTCTTTACAGGAATATTACCTGGTAGATTTATCTCAGCTGCTCGTGCCAAAGTGATACTGCAAACTGTTATTAATCTGAATTATTATTAGGATAGATACTGAGAATATACAATTATCTATCTATCTCATCTATTTTTATATATCAACCAATCAATTCTTCTTCTATCTATCTATCTAACTACCTATCTATCTATCTATCTATCTATCTAGAAAAAAAGGGATTTCTCAATAGCACCCAATGTAGCAAAACATGACATTTATTCCATAAAAAGTGTCTTTACAACAAGCAGCAACATTTCAACCAGCTCAGCTTGTTCTTTCTCCAGCAGAATCCGGATTATCTGTCTGTCTATCTATCTATCTATCTATCTATCTATCTATCTATCTATCTATCTTAGATAGAAGACAAGTAGATAAGTATATAGATCAATATATTTATCTATCTCATATCTATCCATTAGTGTTGGGCACGAATATTCGCAATGAGAATATATTTATCGCGCATTTCGCATATTCACGAATTCGGGAATATTGTGAATACAGTGCTAAATATTCGCAATTACGAATATTTGCATTTTTTTTCACAGTACACATCACAGTGATCATCCCTCCCTGCTTCCAGCTTGTGGTGTAAACAAGGCTCCAATAGTAGTTACTGAGTCAGAACGGCGGGCACCTGAAAATTCGCATATATGGATTTTATGGCACAAAGTAAAAAAAAAGGCCGCAAATATTGCGAATATGCGAATTTTGCGAATTAATGACGAATATTCGTCCATATATTTGCGAAATATCGCAAATTTGCTTATGGCCTATGCCGCTCAACAAAACTATCCATCTCATATCTATCTATCTCATATCTATATACAGTGGTCCCTCAACATATGATGGTAATCCGTTCCAAATGGACCATCGTTTGTTGAAACCATCGTATGTTGAGGGATTCGTGCAATGTAAAGTATTGAACAGTGGTCTACAACCTGCGAACCTCCAGATGTTGCAAAACTACAACACCCAGCATGCCCAGACAGCCAACGGCTGTCCGGGGATCCTGGTAGTTGTAGTTTTGCAACATCTGGAGGTCCGCAGGTTGAAGACCACTGTTAGAGGAAGTTGTACTCACCTGTCCCCGCCACTCTGGACCATCACCGCTCGTCACCGCAGCCCTGGATGTCGCCTTCCATCGCTGTTGCCACGTCTCTGGGGAGTCCCCGATGCTCCGGCAAGGCCTCTGCTTCCCCGGCATCCGCGCGCTCCGTCGCCACTATTACGTCGCTACGCACGCCGCTCCTATTGGATGACGGGACGGCGTGCGCGCGACGTGATGACAACGGTGGAGAGCGCCGACGATGCAGGGGATCCCGAAGGACAGGCAAGTGATCGTCAGCGGACCACATGGGGCACCGTAAACGGCTATCCGGTGGCAGCTGAAGCAGTCTGTGCTGACGGATAGCCGTTTATGCGATGGCCCCAACATACAAAAGCATTGTATGTTGATCTCTGAGAGGCCATCGTATGTTGAAATGATCGTATGTCGGGGCCATCGTAGGTCGTGGGGTCACTGTATCTCATATCTATCCATCTCATATCTATCTATCTATCTAGTAAAGAAATCAGCAGCAGTCAAGATGAAAATCCGTGAATATTCACAGATTTCCTGAGTGCTGCTGATTTCTTTACTGGATTTATTGGACTTTTGACCGAGTTGTTCCAATGTGCACCTCTCTTCATCTTTGCTAATGCTGCCCACCACTGGAAACTATCTATCTATCTATCTACAGTAGCTACCTATCTCTATCTACCTGTGTCAATCTATCTATCTCTCCTTGTATTATGTACCTACATTTCTTAAATAAGGGTCCATAATCATAGTTAGTGGATTAGACAATGAATAGGAAAATGCAGCAGTTTTGCCTGAAATAATCTGTGCTCCTGTGAACAAGCTCACACTATGGTTATACAATGTTGTGTGGTAGAAAAGCTAGTGGTCTGTAAATCTATACGATGGACAATAGTGGTGATGGCGGTATTATTTCTTTCCATTAGCCCACCAGGCTTCTGTATTATATATTTGGCTACACTAGAAGATTGTTTTTTTCAGGAATGAAATAGTAGCGCACATTTTGTAATATATTGTAAAACGTGCTACGCAGTGTCCCATTTTTATTTTAATTGAGCACAAAGGGAATTTTACAATAAAGCATTACATGCAGAGTATTGAAGGATATTGGAACATCAATGTATTTTTTTATCACAAGGGCATCTTTTGGGGTTTGGATTTAGCTTCACTGATTTTATCTGAACTCTGCAATGTTTGGACATCCCATAGAGCAGTGTTTCCCAATCAGTGCACCTCCAGCTGTTGCAAAATTACAATGTCCAACATGCCCCTACAGCCTGTGTCTTCAGCTGGTGCAAAACTACAACTCCCAGCATGCCCATACAGCCCGTGCCTTCAGCTGTTGC